>NW_025763504.1:634887-1269775 GCF_020744385.1 Fusarium flagelliforme | reverse complement strand
ATTGATGGCGCCCTAGAGAGATCTGGAGTTTACCAAAAGGCAGAAGACGTTATCGGCCAGTTAATCGACGTCGGTGCTATAGAAGAGCGCATCCGCGAAACACGCCGGGCAGAAATTGGCGAGGAAGCAGCCGAGGCGGAAAGATTGCAAGGAGCCAAAACCGATGAGGAGTATGAGGCCGAAAGAGAGGCTCGACGAGCAGAACGCGAACGTGTGCGAGAAGAGCTGCGACAGAAAGAAGCTGCAATTGAGGAGGAAAAGCGACGAATTTTGAAGGAGGAACGAAAGAAAGAGGAGCGAGAACGTGAGAAAGCCGAGCTCAAACGCCAGGAAGAGCGAGATGAGCGTCGTAGAAAACGCGAACAAGAACGTGAGGAACGTGAGAGGCTTCGAGATATCGAAAGGGAGAAGCGACACAAGGATCGCGACCGTGATCGGGACAGGGATCGTAGCCGCAACACACGAGACAGGGACAGAGGCCACGATCGGGATAGAGATCGAGATCGCCATCGTGATGATGACCGACATAGGGATGACCGTCAGAAGGAGAAGCTTGCTGTTTCTGCAGAGTTGAAGGAGAAGCTTTCCAAGGAGGAGCACGAGCGACTGGAACAAGAGGCGTTAGCCGATTTGCTTCGTGAAAGCTCTAAACCATCTCAAAAACAAGAGTTGGAGGTCGACGCTGCTTTGGCGCCACCACCACGAAAGACGGGGCCCGTTTCGGCCATCAATCCCATCCGTCGAGAACGCTCTTCGGTTGCCGAGGGCCGTAAGGCAAGCGATGCAGGTGTCAAGGCGGAACGAGCTGGTTCTGAAGCCCCCTCCCAAGCAAAGAAGCCCAGTGGGGATGAAAACAAAACAGGCCGCAGCACTTCACGGGCGCTGGATCGTGAAGGAGATCGTGAACGCCCACGAGAGCGAGACAATCGTCGCGACCGACGCTCAAACTCTCCACGCAGAGGCCATAGTGGGTCTCGTGTTCGAGATAGACGTGATCGAAGCCGCTCCCGAGTCAGACAGGATAGAGCCCGCTCACGGACTGGCACCGGCAGAGACGAACGTACGGTTAGAAGCCGCTCCCGTCCCAAGTACGATCACTACGAGCGAAGCAGATCTCGGAGACGCGAACGTAGTCGCTCCCGACCCAGAGTGGCTGATCGACGTGAGAGAAGTAGATCGAGAGCCAGGACAGACAGAAGGGACCGAAGTCGAGATAGGAGGGATCGCTCACGCTCGCGACCGCGTGCTGATAGACGGGATAGAACCCGCTCTCGCACTCGACGTGACCGAAGTCGTCCTCGCGATAATCGTCTTGGCGGAGCTGATCACTACGATCCACGAGAAAGAGATCGGGATAGAGACCGCCCCCGAGACCGTGAAAGGAACGAAAGATCTCCCCCACGACGACGAAGCCGAGAAAGGGCTCGGGATGATCGTGACCAGGAAAAACCACGAGAAAAGGAACCCGACAAAGCCCCTGAGAAGGAACGCGAGAAGGAAAAGGAGAAACCATCCGAACGTCGAAGTCCTTCTCGAACCACAGCCTCTGCTGCGCGACCTAGTTCTAGCAAGGCTCAGGATGAGCTTGAAGAGTGGAAGCAGGAAGAGGTCAAGAAGCGGGAGAAGGAGGCCAAGGCATATCTGGCGGCTCAGAAGGACGCCAGAAACAAAGGTCTACCGATCCCTGGACTCGACGATAAAAAGAGTAGTGGCGAGATTTCCCCTGACTTGCGCCGCCGCCGAGTCAACGACGACATTGATAGGTACATGCCTGGAGGCCGCGAGGAGCGCAGAGCTAGCCGAACTAGGAGTCGTAGCCGTCAGCGCGAAGTACCTAAGGATCGGGATCGCGAACGAGACAGGGGAGACAGAGATAGAGATAGGGACCGTGATAAGTTGAGAGGTGGAGACAGCTATCGCGAGCGGGACAGGGACAATAGAGATCGCGATAGGGATAGGGACAGAGATCGCAGAGGCGGGGACCGGGATCGTTCTCGAGAACGTGAGCGGGATAGGGACCGTCGTGATCGCGACAGAGATCGTGATAGAGACCGAGAGAGGGACAGGTCCAGGGATAGGAGAAATAGACGGGACCGAAGCTTGTCTCCTAGGCGAGAGCGACGGGATCGTAGCAGGGACCGTCGCTGATGCTATGGGACTGGCTCTTTATTCTGTATAATATTCTGGCATTTTCGAGCAACAATTAACTGGGGACTGCGACTGGCAGATGATGTTGCATATCACGGAATTTCACTTAGATACCCTTTGCAGCCTAGAGCAAACATCAGGGCTCGCCAGTATTCTTTTCAATTCACAAAATTACAATAGCATATGATTTTAAATTCGAAAATTTGATCATTAACAAAGGTCTATAGAGGTATCGTATCCAAAGCAAAAGAAATCGTTAATACATTAATGGCTCAGCAACGATGTTGTCGCCCGCGCCACTTGTGTGCCAGAGAGTCCATGGTAATGCCATAAGGCCCCGGCAATAATCACAGTGATGAAACCCAAGCAGCCAACCATGATCGCCTTGCGTAACGTAGGGGACATTTCGCCTTCACGGTTGAGCGAACCTGTACCCCACGCAACTATCTCCTCCCATGTGTTGAGGAGCTGTTCGTAACCGATGGAGTATAAAACGAGACCCATGAGAGCGATCGAGTAGCCGAGCGTCTGAAGAAGACTGATATGGGTGCCCCAGATAACAACGGAAGCAGCCACAAGCAGGATGCTTTTCAGAATACCACTAAGAGTCATGACAAGTCCTGAGGTCTTACCAATCTGTGTAGCAGTTAGTATGGGAGGAAAATAAGGGGATTGGTGTAGACTTACAAGGACGACGCTGATAATATTCAGGGCAAATGCAAGACAAGCGTTGGCAAAGAGCATGCCATAACCTGCACTCGCTGCGTCTTCCCACTTGAATCGAGGACCCTCACTGAAGGCGACAACGACGAAATTCATGAGGGTGCAGACGGGTGCGTAGTAGTAAAGGCCGACAAGGGGATCCATTCGAAGACCCTCTGCACTCAGCATGACTTGAATCATGACAACGCGGACAGCTTCGGCGATGGTACCACACATCTGGAAGATGAAACCCGCCATAGAGAATTCGATTTCTCCAAAGCTGGCAATAGCAACACCGACTACGATGATCATCACATTGCCAAATGTCTTGCTATCAGGTTGAGCAACGCCCCATACCCATGAAGCGATGAGAGTGAACACAGGACCGGTGGACTTGAGCATCTGGATGAAAGAAACCGACAGATAGAGGTAGACGATGTTGGAGAAAACGAGCGAGGCCGAGTAAAGGACGCCGATAGGAAGGATGGTCCGTACGTAGAGTCGTCGAGAAAGAGGAATGGCATGACGAGAATCGAGAAGGGAGGTTGTTCGAGCAAGGATCTGGGTCGCTATAGTTGCAAAGACGAGATGCCATGTTGTGAGGATGATGGCTAGTAGTTTGTTAGTTTTATGACTTGAACTGAGCACCACACAGGTTAATAATTTGAATACTTACGATATCCTGCGAGTCTTGGTTAGTATACTTGTATTCTGGAGGCGAGAAGTAGTAGACAACTTACGGAATCCGGCAGTGTCAATGAGCCACTTGTTGAATAGAATAGTAATGTTGGAGAAGAAGATCCATGTCCTATACAAGAGTAATGTTAGATATGTCTTTGTCGAATCTCGAAGCCATAACTCTCGGATTCACATACAAAATGTATACAGAGGGGTGTAGCCTTGAGCCCGTTCCTTGGTTGACAGGCTTTTCTGTGGTGGTGTCGTCAACTCCCTCGAACCGAGGCGAGACCCTGTTGGCCTCCAAATCGCTTGATCCCACCATTGTTGCAGTTGTCTCAGGTTGGGAATATCGTCGTCTTCACGGGTTGTCGAGTAGTAAGAACAATGAAGCGGTGGCTTGCGAAGCGTTGCGTAGCTATTTAAGACACAACACGGGCGCGTGGATAGCTTAAAGCCACCTCGAACTAGACCCAACTCTCGTCTGCGAAGTGACGTATTCCCCAAAGAGAGCCGAGTGAGCTGGAGGGGAAGAAAGACTGGGAAAGAAATCCGAATGAAGGGAGAGAAAAAGAGTCTAAAAGGAAGGAAAATGCTGAAAGAAGAGGCTGGATTGAAAAATCGATGGGGAGGATTGGATGTCTCACAAGACAAACTCAATGGAACGGAATGGGAAAGTGGGTGGTCGAGCTGCCTCTTTCCGCAGGATCGAAAGCGGTTATAAGTAAGTGAGTGAGTCGCGCCTGCGTCAATGATGTCTTATGAAAACGGGAAGCTTCGTGTGAGTGGTTCCTGCGCTTTGCTGGGCTATCACAGATATGAGACACAAAAGAAACGACAAGCAACTATGAAAACAAACAACAATTCAATCGATCATCTTCTCTGACACTGGTTGGGTACCAGAGACTTCTTATTAACAAAGACAAATACGGATCCACGCACGTCTCTTCTCTCGTCAAGGTCGAGCTCAGCCTCGAAATGGACCTTGTCATGTCCTAAACCAACCAACATTCGGCTCAACTGTGCCGATCAACTGCCCATCGCCAGAACCAAAGTCATATTCTACGAGTCAAGCCCTGTCATCAACGGATCAAAGAGGCCGAGCTTCACAAAAAGTACAATCACAAACGGCCACGCCCTATTAAGCACCGTACCTGCCAAGCCTCATTGACAATCTATATCTTAGCTATGGAGCAGATCGAAGCAGCTTCATTGGGAGGACAGTACTGTTAAATGCTTGAATTAACGGATCGCTTGGCGAAGACAGCCCTGAAGCTTGAACCATCCAGATGGGAGCTGTTAAGCCCGTGTTTACGGCGATACCTATCATCAGATGAGAATTGAAGCTTTCCAAAGGGGGCGCAGGGCAATAGTCGTCCCACAAGGCAACTGAAGGCCATGGCGATCAGCAACTGGGACCGTCAGTGTAGCAGGGATGTCAAAGACCCTGTCCGGGTGTTTCTACATACGGACTAACCAATGAACCTCGTTCGTTGACGCAACTAAGCATTGCTTAGTAGGAAGCTTGGCATTACAAGCGGGTTCCTCAAATACGAGAAGACCTCTAATGGTCTAGAATCTCTCTGTAACGGGGCCAGCAGAGGATCAAGAAGCAATCCACATGGCAGCTGTCAATTCCTTCCCTTGTGTTTTGAGCGGCCTTGGCCGAGGAACAACATCACGGTCGTTAATGAGCTTGGACTAGACAGTCTCGACACTAGCATTGATATACGAGCTTTCAAACTCCTACTTATTAGGATGACCATAGGGACCGGAATTATGCCAAATTAATCAACGTATTAATAGTTCGGCACTTCATCCTGGAAGACTTACTCCTGAATTGAGAACAAACCTATGATAACCTCGCTCAGACAGTGCAACCCCCTCATGATAGGCATTCGGAAACTTACTAGATCTCTTAGACGCATATGCCTTTCAAATTTCCCCTGGCTAGTTGCCGATATAACCGCGGAGTGAAGTTTATCCCACCTGTTCAGGAGGTTGATCAACCAACAGTTTAATCTATTCTCTCTGCTAGTGACCTGCCGAGGACCTTTCGGCACTCAGTTCCACTGCAGTGGGGATGGGCGCTTCTCGACTCTGTCCTTCTCGGCCGCTCATTGCCGGGAGCGTAAATATTAATAGCTCTCGCGAGACTTCCCTAACTGAAACAACCAGTATCGATTCCACTCGTCGTAACCGATAAACAGCAATTTCGGTTAATAGCCTCAATACAGGTTGAATTCACGACCGGGGATAACAATCGGGTTCTATCGTTTACCAAAACGCTGTGTTGGTATTAATCCTGACATTGCATGTGATCTCAATGCAGTCCTTCCTGCGAGTCACTTTCTTCTACTATGTACCTCCAAGTCCAATGCTTAAGTAAGATCATATTTCCAACAATATGACTGTTTTCAACGCCGTCGCTATGCTTTTGAATATAATCCCTATCCGTGAATGTTCCCTATATCTCTGTATGCAGTTCCCATTATTGATGTTGATAATGGCAGCCTAAGTTAGCACTGCCCCATCTTCCCCTTGGTGAATCCTTCAAGGCTCAACGGGAATCAGTGAAGGTGCGTTAGCAATCAGATCTGAGCCGCGCGTTATCGTTTCAGCAGACTGGTCATCTACGATGAATGACGTGGCACCTTCTTCATTCTCAGATAGCTCTTTTGGCTTCCCATTAGCCTTTTGACTTTCGAGCCCCTGGACAACTGGGGTGATATCTCCCGTTGCATCGACCAGCCCATTTGCGGCATCTACATCCGTTACGTCAATGGCGTCTTGCATACTGACAGCGTCTTCGTCGTTCATGACCATGCTAGGGTCTACGCAATCGTAGAAGAGCATGAATACTCCAGGTGAAAGGTTCAAAACCGCGTCTTCGCTGACCTGGGAAACATTGTGATCGCTCAACCGCCACCAATCCATTTCGGGCTCGTCTGTTTCTTTTTCGTCCGTACTAGGCTCCGTCTTGGCGTCTGCCTTGCTGTCGGGTTCATCATCCTCTACCACCTTGGTGGGAGGGCTTTGTCGCGGGAACTTGCGATAACAGATATAGTGGCCGTTCTCGTGTCGACCATAGTGTGTCACTACAGAGCGAAGCTCATAAATAGGGCCTGCGAGTTTACTAGAACCCTGATCGCCAGCTACCATTGACTTCCGAGGGTCAGTAACCCATTCTTCCTCCAACTTCGAGTTTTCGTCCGACGGGTTGGAGCCAGTACTGCCCAAGCACCAAGGAGCAAGATCCAGTGTCATAGGGAAATCGACTGGCGCCGAGTTCTTCATCATATTGAAGGTAGAGGGATCAAACACCGATCGTTGCATATGGATCGCCAAACTCTTTGGTGGTCGAGAAATGACAATTTGCTTGGTCTTGGTTGAGCTGACTTTGTTCTGAGCCGAAATCTTACACTTCTCTGTCAGTGTCTTGTCGTCGAAGTCATCCTCTTCCAAGGCCAGTTCAACTGCCTCCAGTCGCTGATTCAGATGCTCTGCGAGCTTCTCGTTGGATGCCCCGCTATCCTGCATCTTCTTTGACATCGCTGATAATTGTTGCTGAGTCTTGATAAGCGTGCACTTAGTGCACTCAACATTTTCGATCGCTTCAACTTTACTATACGCATCCAACCGTTCATACAAGTCATGTTGGTTCTTGTTCAAACCCAGGCTTAGCGTCAAGCATGTGAAAGGGATCATCGATAGTCCATCAGAATGACCACACTGCACGCAGGCCACTCTTTGCGCCAGCATACCTTCCAACGGGTTGTGGGGCAAGTTGACTTCAGGCGAATTGATTATACTCTGATAACCGCTGTCGTCGCTGTGCTCGCTTGGAGTCGCATCGTCCTTTTCTATCTTAGCCGCAAGACCGGGATGCTGAGGCTGAGTACTCTTGACAGCCCTAGCGACGCTTTTATCAATGTCGTCCAATATTTTAGAATAGTATTCTTGAGCGTCCTGTTGTGTCCAGGTGCTCATCGATTTGAGTACGCCAGGGGTCCATAATGTCCTTCCATAGTTTGATACATCATTGAGGTCGGTAATTAATGTTCGTAACGTCTGCGCAACATCGTGATCGCCGCTATCGTCGGAAGCCTCGAGGTAGGAAGAGAGGTACTCAGGAAGTGGTTTGAGAGATGAGAGTCCCTGGAGAATGCTGTTTTGGTAGCATGAGTTGTCCATGTTACCGAGGCCAGGTGGACTGGAAGACTCGCCCTTCAATCCCAGAACACTTCCTGTTAAAGAAAGGGCGCGGCTTCTAACCTGGAGCACCGAGGACATAACACCACCAGAGCGATCCAGTCCGAGGACCCTTCGCATCTTATCGCTCTTGACAGCATGTCGGTTTCGTTCGGCGCGCAACATCGGCTGTGAGGTTGTGGAATTCGTCGAGTTATCGGACGTATCTATAGCATCCAAGAGCCTCTCGGGGACGACAAATACCAAGGCGTCCCAGAGACTTGTTCCCAACAAGCGTATTGACTCTTGAACGGTAGTCGTGGAAGCATATAAGTTGTACGAAAGGGTGACGACAATGATGAGGCAGGATATAAGGACACTCGGTTGGGTGATGCGATCCCAGGGATTCTGTCGCGTGAAGAGGTGTTGATGAGTTGCCTGGGAGTCGTAGAAGACGTCGAAATCAGGATGTTCAGGCGTCATTGCTGTAATGGAAAGATTCGAGCTAATTCGTAGTCAAAATGTCGCAGCTCGAAGAGTCTTAGCCTCGCGACTGGGAAAAACTTGGGACCCGTGATCAGGTTACAGGAGTTTGTTGGCGCCGATCAAAAGGCAAGCCATGGCCCGAGTTGGACAAGAGAGGATAGATATGGAGGAACAGGACAGAGTTGAGAAAATGCGACAGACAAATGTTAGGGCAAAGCGAGGGAAGAACTTTAGTGGATTGACTTGAAGGCCAGTATAAGAGTAAATGGGTAATCGCAAATCTATATAGAGTTCTTCTGCAGTGAATCAGTTGGAAACTTGACAAATCAAGTGGCAATAGACAATGAAAAGATGCTGTTGGAATTATTTGTTGAAATTCAACCAACATCATCAAATTGATTGCCTATTGGACAGTGTTAATTGCTTCTGTTTCAGACCAAACACTGTATTGCACCTGTATCATAAGCCTTGGCAAATAAGGCTTTGCATTCACGGACCTTGAAAATTTACAGAACAATGAATAGACCTTCGAAGCAATTCTTAAAGAAGGTCGTCCAATAGTAATTCACAGTGATTCAAAAATGCAACAATCAATGATCAAATGGAATATTGCATTGCAATTTGAAAAAGAAGGTCTACGCTCATCAACGCCAGCGACTATCTTCCGCCCTAACTGACTCATAATCATGACCAAACATGGGCATTACCATTGCCAAAGAAGAAATATATATACAAGAAGAAAAGCGTTTCGCATGTTTCGTTTCATAACAATCATAAAGTTTTAGGCCCCTCTCCGATGTTTCAAGTTTGTTGTTTTGCTGCTGGGACAACATATGCCAACTTTGGCTCCTCCACAGAAGCATCCTCGATACCAGACCACATGCATAGCGACACTGGGGTTGCAGGAAGCTCTACAGGGCTGTTATTCTCTTCCACAATCGGGTCAAGTGGTGGGAAAGAGGGTGTGAACCCAGCTGTGGTTGGCGTGACGATGAACTTGTCATCAGGACCACGAGCGAGATGAAGATGGCGAGTTGATGGAGAGCTTCTATGGGAAAAGTAACCCCATGACTCTCGAGCAAGTGACATATTGGGAGTGTCGTCGGTTCTCTTCTTCCGGAACCACTTCATCCATACAAATATGCCTATTCCTGCAAGACAGCAGACGCCAGCAACAGTGCTCGCAGTCACTATCCCTGTTGGACCAATGCCACCACCCTTCTTCTCCTCTTCTTCTTCATCGTCTGGGGTAGGTGACTCGTTGCTGGGGTCTGTGGCACTGGCTACTGGTGGTTGCGCGATCCTATCGGGGGCTTCTGATGTTTCAACTGCAAGAATATCAGATGTGACTGAGGATGCAGTCGTGGATGTTGCTGCCGGAGATGATGTTGAATATTTGGGTACAGGCAGAAGGAATGCATAACTTTCGTCCTGGTCTTTGTCAAGGACGCACTCCTTGTCGCCTCTGCAGCTATATCCAAAGGGACAGCATCTCTTGCTCCCGTTTTTGGTTCCGCATCGTTTTAGTTCTTGATTAAGTGCTAATGACTTGACCTCCGCTGATGGGTTTGTCAAAGGATTTTGCCTTTCGATTTGGCAGGTTATAGGTAAGATGACCTCGCATTCTCCTTCCGAATTCTTTGGGCAGCATAAAGTGGTTGTGTTGGCAGCAAGGACTTTGCAAACGGAATCAGAAGAACAACAAAAGTCCCCAGGCAGGTCGTTGCCACACCAATGATCTCCAGATATTGGACATGATCCATCTCGCTCTTGGTGTTGTGATGGAAAGTCCATAAAAGATGGCGAGACTTCTCGAGGACTGTCCGGTTCCTCAACGGAGAAGACTCTGATATTGGACTCGACAGCAGCAGGGCTTACTGGAGTAAGTAGAAACGAAACCAACACAAGGAAGATCCTGAGGAGATGTCCCTCGTGAGGCTGTACAGAGAAAGCCATGACAAGTCTACATGGAAGACTGAAAATAATGCCAATAGCTTGTATTGAATAGAAAGAGAGGAGAGAACAACAGGTAGAAATGAAGGCGAGGCGCTTCGTGCAGACGCCGTGCAGCAGTTCTTAATGATAAAAGGAATGAGCGAGAGATGAAAGAACTATACCAATGCCATGCCTGCACCAAGAGTTTCCATTGTTAGTTCTGCCCTACATGGATCTTTTCTTGAGTGTTGGTTCTACTATGTTTTACTTGTAAGCAACAACCAAGTCAGCCTCGAGAGCAAGGGGGTCCGATCGCCTGGCGACGCCAATCATGAAGGCATCCTAACCGCGGGCGCGACAAGACCCCTGGAGCAACCCAAAGCTTCGGTAGCGAGGTCGAAGCATGGAGGATCAAAGAGACGCAGAATGCAGGTTAAAAGGGTCAGCGCTTATACAAGTGGGGGAGAGACGCGCTATTGGAAGGCGAGACAGCCACTTGGCCGCGATGTTGGTTTCGAGGTCGAGGCCAAGACTTGATTGAGTCGAAACGAAACAGTTCAGCAGTTTTATGGAAGATGCCTTGGGTCGAGATATTGGGCTTCTACCTTTGGGGATACATCCATTCAAGGAACAGAGAGCCGAAGATAATGGTCTCGACATGACATGGCAGTCACAGTCTGGCTGTAGAATTGGTGATGAGTTGAATCCCTTGCGTTCGATTGACACTGGTTGATAGAATGCAGCGTATCACTTGATACTACCTCAGCTGCTTGGGTACCTAGTATTGAGAAGTCAAAGAAGGTACAAAATTAGCATCACGAAAGAGAGCTTGGAGGGTTGGAGCTATGGGGAAGGAGTAGCGTCCAGTGATCCAAGCTTAATGTATGCCCCACAATATGGACATGGTTATCCCAGTAATAAGTCAACTTGGCAGTTTATCTTCTTTGTTCAGTCTTGACCACGAAGAACAGACTCACCATAAAAATAATTGATCAATAGAGAAAGAGACTTATTATGTGTTACTTTACTCTCAATCCTCGAATTAAGATATTACCCCTGACTACAATTATGCACGTGCCTTGGCACCTTCCAACTGCCTTTAGTCAAACGCCCTTTTCTTTGTCAAGAACGGGGACTCACCAGGGGATTCCTTCCATTTATCCTCATGCGATTCTCGGCCGACCATTTGCCGAGGTATAGTGAATTCAAGCCATGACCCAGTCAACTTCAAGCATCGTACCTAACTTACGGTCTTTAACAAATATTGGATTGAACTTTTGTTACCTTTGAGGTGAATTCATCACTCACAATGCTTAGTCGGCTTGCTCGTTGCTCAGTGTAATTATCACCCCCAAAATAATCAATGTCCTATTCAACTTCTCATACTCTATCACTAGTTCCGGGCTGTCGAGTCGACGTGCTTCCTTAGCCGCCAGATGCATGCAACAACAGAATGCATTTGGTCTAACTTCACCTTCAGCACCAAATACAACATTCGCAAGATGGAATTCAGTCTCATTCACTCTAAAAGCTCGCTCATCAGCTCCAAACCATATCGAGATTTTTAAAAAGATTGATGCCCCGGACTCTACTCCTGAGCAACGCAAGTTGTGAGTCCCGTGTTACGTTGCATCGCGCTTCTCAGATCTTGGTTGCTGACTCTTGGCCTTTCTCTCTGGTGGTGCAGTCCTAGTTTGTGGTTGCGGTAAGTTAACAATCGCGCTTAATCGCTCGATGTGATGAGCCAGGAGCGCTTATACGTTTAGCGACAACTGCCAATGCAGCGAATGCGTCAATCAGAGTACGAGGCAAAGAAATTTCGATACTTTCACGGTTAGCCATAACTTGTTGGCTGTTGGACGGACGTGCAGTGGCTAACCGCTAGACAGCTGTCGCAAGATATCAAGCCTCGATCGTTTGAGCATCATGAGAAACATCTCGAAGTCCTGTGTATGCATAGCCCTGCTGCTGGAGATTTGGATTGTTCAAATCGCTGATATATGCTAGGGGAGGACGACCACAAGAGCATTCATCCCTGGGAATGGCTCGACGCCTGGTTCACTAGAGGATACAAGAGGCAGCTGAGAGTAGACCAGTAGGTTCTGGACCATGGTATAACTTTTGTCTTCGATCACTGACAAATTACCAAGGAATCAAAGACCTTGGGGCAGTGAGATCGCAGAGAATCCCCCGAAAGTTGACTACAGACTGGGAGCTGACAATATCATGGCTGAGCTGACCAAAAAGATCGTGAGTTAATCCCGACCCCGACCGGGCACAATATAGTACTTGGAATCTTACAAATCTAGTGGATTCATGGCTTCTGTCTCGTCGAAAACACCGAACCAACTCCTGAAGCAACAAAAGAGTTCTTGGAGAAAATTGGCCCAATACGCAATACCCACTACGGAGGATTCTACGACTTTGTTCCTGATCTTGCCCTGGCTGACACTGCGTACACGAACATAGCTCTTCCAGCTCATACAGACACTACTTACTTCACCGAGCCTGCTGGCCTACAAGCCTTCCACTGTCTCTCGCACGACGCTCCTCCCGATCACAACCCAGACGAGCCCCTAGGTGGCGAGTCTCTGCTTGTCGATGGCTTCAAGGCTGCCAAAAAGTTGAAATATGAATTCCCGGAAGCGTTCGGTGTCCTGCAAAAAGCCCAGATTCCTTGGCATGCTAGCGGAAACGAAGGAATTGCTATTGCGCCGAATGGCGTCTATCCGGTTATCGAAACGGACGCCGACAATAAGCTGCGCCGTATTCGTTGGAACAACGATGATCGTGGGGTTGTGCATCCCGCGCACGCAGAGGTTTGGTACGACGCAGCTCAGAAGTGGAATGAGATCATACGCCAAGAAAGTAGCGAGTTTTGGTTCAAGTTGACCCCCGGCACCATCGTCAGTAAGTACTATGTAAAATTATGTTTTCATTAAGAATTGGTACTGACCCTATTGTCCAGTTTTCGACAACTGGCGAGTGATGCATGGACGAAGTGCGTTTAAGGGTAACCGCCGCATATGCGGAGCGTACAGTAAGTTGTTCTCATAAGCCCAAAGAAACCACTGGTCTCTGACTCTGTATAGTACCCCGTGATGACTTCGTTTCTCGCTATCGCGAGACAAACTTTGACCACGAGCGAGTTATCAGGCACAACCTTAACCAGAATGCAGGCGTCAACACTGCCTTTCATGGCGTTCAGGACGCTTCCCATGGAGTCAATAAAACGAGCATACCCCGACGCGTCCGTCGCGCTAGGTCTTCCAAAAACGCCGAACCTCAAGACAAAAGTCATCCTGCATCCTTTGAAAAGCCGGATCTCGAGACGACGACAAATAAGCCGGACCTTGGCAAGACGACCACTGTGAAACGTCCAAGAAGCCTCTCGGAGAGACAACAACGACGACGAAGAATAGTGAATGCTATTTGGTAGAAACACTAGTGTCTTGGAGTTGCATAAGACTCAGACATAAAGAAAGATATCTTGTTTAAACTCTTGTACTTATGTCGGGACATCCTGAAAGCTATGATCCAAGGAGATGTACAGCACTAGACTTTTGCATATGCTTAACCGCCATAGTCGCCAGCATAAGTCACTGACTATGATCATTGAGAAATGGCGGGGCATATTTACCCCGCGATTAATTCAAAACCATCCCCGGGGGTTCGGCGCTTGATGAACTCGGCTCGGAGACACTTGGGGCCCGAATTAGCCGGAGCTGAGTGGACAGCAACGGGGCCGAAGCACTGCACCATGTAAACACCCGGACCCTGCCAGAGGTATTTCTCCACGAAGTCAAACCGTTATACACGGGCCAGATTTCAAGTCTGACAAGACGGCTAAATCTTGGAATAACGCATCTTGATAGGCGCGCCAGTTGGTGGAGACAAGCCTGTTGTGCCTTGCGAACTCAAGATACTAGGTATTATGTTGTCAACTTGGGTTCCACTCGACTGGAAGGGACCAGGGCCAACAGACATGTTTGGTTCGTTGATACAGTAAATGTCGCAAATGTGAGGATAGCTATGTAATCTATTGGTGTGATAGCCGAGGTGTCTGGTGTTTGGGTAAAGGCTGGCGGATATTATATAAAGCGTCAAGCTGTCCGGAACCATAACCTTGATGACTTAAACCTTTCTGCCTACTAACCCATATATACAGTTGTTAAACCATCAACTCTCATTCTCACAAGTCAACTCATCTCGAAGTCATCATGGATTCAAAAACGGGCGCATTTCACCATGACAACTTGGGTATACCTGATACCTCTAGAGTCATGTCGCTCTTCTCTCTGAAGGGCCGTACAGCTATCGTCTCTGGTGCAGGTGCAGGCATTGGTCTGGCTATCGCTCACGCACTCGCTGAGGCTGGAGCCAACGTGGCTATCTGGTACAACAGCAACAAGCAGGCCATAGCTGAAGCCGAGAACATTGAGAAAACATATGGTGTCAAGTGTAAGTCCACTTTTCAACTTGATATCGAACACAGCTTACATAGAACCAGGCCGAGCATTCCAAGTCAATGTCATCTCACCCGAGGCGGTTGAGCAAGCCATTAACGACATTGTTGCCGAATTCAACGGTCGTCTGGATGTCTTTGTGGCTAACAGTGGTATCGCCTGGGAAGACGGCACTTTTATTGATGGCCCTACGGAGAGAGCCCGTCGTGTTATGGAGGTCAACGTTGACGGCGTCATGTGGTGCGCCAGAAGTGCAGGAGCTCATTTCCGAAGACAGAAGAAGGAGGGCACGACATTAGATGGAAAGAAGTTGACAAACTTTGTGGCGGGTAGCTTCATTGCTACAGCGTCGATGAGCGGAAGCATTGTGAACATCCCTCAGCTACAGGCTGTGTACAACGCTTCAAAGGCTGCCGTCATTCACTTCTGTGAGCCCCTCCAGCGGAACTAATCAGTACAGTGTAGCTGACTTGATGCAGGCAAATCTATCGCTGTCGAATGGACAGGCTTCGCCCGTGTCAACACCGTATCTCCAGGATACATCAAGACCGAGATCACAGACTTTATCAGTGAGGATGTCAAGAACGTCTTCAAGGAGAAGACAGTCGCCGGGTAAGTACAAGCTGGTTCCGGAACTTGCTAGCTCTTGGCTAACATCATACATAGACGTCAGGGCGAGACTGGAGAGCTCAAGGGAGCTTATTTGTACCTGGCTAGTGACGCCTCTTCTTTCACGACTGGTCACGACTTGATTGTTGATGGAGGTTACTGCTTGCCTTAAGAAATTTATATAGGATATGCATTTGAGTATTGGAGTTTAGGAATTAGATATTGAAGGTTCTTTCAGACATGAATTTAGACAGAACATCGGATTTGCGTCAGCACCAGCTTGGCAACGTGAAACTTGGCAGCAAACGCCTCGAGATGAATATCAGAATACTGAACTGGGCTACATGGCGTACACTAATTCGCTTGTCAGATGAACGTGGGGTAAGGAATGTAAAGAGAAAGATATTCGTTAACGATCGCCAAAAGTCAGATTCCTGATACTAAACTGATCCCATTGGTCATGCTAGATGAACTGGCAGTTCAGTTGATAAGGGACAAAAAGCTTCAAGGTAAGATTGATAATGCGCAAATGGTTAGAACACGATAAGAGCCATAATATCGTTGGTTTCACCGCTTCACCACTTAAAAGTTTATCCATGTATCGTTGATGAGGCCCATTCTATTTTCAGGCGGACGGATCTTTTTTAGGGGAAATCCAGGGGAGCAGTCCCTTATTACGGATGGTTTCCCGAGCTAGACTGTGGTGGAGGGTGTTCAACTTTGCGCAGCAGCGCAGTAAAAATGCGCTGTGGACGAGAGACAGTGAATCAATGAATGAATGATGACCACGCGAGTTGAGACTCCTACCTTAAAACTGCCATCGTTTCATTGGACCGAGGCCAAAGCAGAACCTGTCATCGGAATAAACGTGAGGAGCTGTCAGATTCGAGAACCTCAAAAGCTGGACGCCCGAAAAGTACCCTGCCCGCATTTACTGGTACATCTCCACTTGTCAAAGCCTGCCCCGGTACTTGAGCTCCCTCCCAAGATACTTGAGCCTGGTCTGGCGTCTGTCTGGCCCTCCATTAGAATTGCTCACCCCGTCATCTCCCAACTAGCAGTGGCTACTGAGAGTTCTTACCTCCCAACCTGCCTTCCCGCTCTTTCTGATCAGCCCTATCCTGGTAGAGGAACCGTCTTCCTACAAACCCATCCGCGGCTTCTACCCAGAACCGTCCTCCCTACATACATATAATCGCACCACATATTCTATTATAACAGGTTTCGACATACATCTTCTCTATCGATCTTAAGCTTCACCGCCGTCCGTTCTTCTTTCTCGTCGCCCCTAGCCGCCCACCATGGACTCTGAAGGCGAGGCCAACACTGCGCCCTCTGCTGAGGAGCGACGCAACGTCCAGGTCGACAATGCCATTCGCGCAATCCAGGAGAAGAAGCCGGTCCCCGAGATCGATTTCACCATTCACACCATGGAGGACAACACTCAGGTCAACACCATGGAGCGTGTGTGCAAAGGTTCGTTTGATCCCCCTCCAGTTGTCGCTGTCCACGACCCCGCCATCATCATCGACAACGCTTTGATCGCAGATTTGCCCGCAGTACCTGCAGCTGTCATTCAGCTCGTCTTTGCGGCATGATGGATCAATATGGCCACCAAAATCTCCAAAACCGGCTCCCAGATATCTTTGACTGACCTGGATCTCGCATTTTCACAGATGTCCAAGCTCCTGCCATGTACAAGCCTACCGACGAACAATTCTTCGAGGATGAGACTCAAACCAAGCCCAACCTTCAGTTCCTTAAACAGCATTTCTACCGCGAAGGTCGTCTCACCGAGGAGCAGGCTCTTTGGATTCTCAGGAAGGGTACTGAGCTTCTGCGCGCCGAGCCCAACCTCCTGGAGATGGACGCTCCCATCACCGTTTGTGGTGATGTCCACGGACAGTACTACGATCTCATGAAGCTTTTCGAAGTTGGTGGCGACCCCGCCGAGACCCGATATCTCTTCCTTGGTGACTACGTCGACCGAGGGTATTTCAGCATAGAGTGCGTTCTCTACCTCTGGTGTCTCAAGATTCACTACCCCAAGACGCTTTGGCTGCTGCGAGGAAACCACGAATGTCGCCACTTGACCGATTACTTTACCTTCAAGCTTGAATGCAAGCACAAGTACTCCGAGACCATCTACGAGGCCTGCATGGATTCTTTCTGTGCCCTCCCTCTGGCGGCTGTTATGAACAAGCAGTTCCTCTGCATTCACGGTGGATTGAGTCCCGAGTTGCACACTCTGGACGATCTCAAGAGCGTGCGTTGTGATAAAACTTTCCTTGCCGATGTTATATAGCTAACATTCTCTAGGTTGACCGTTTCCGCGAGCCCCCTACTCAAGGTCTTATGTGTGATATCCTCTGGGCTGATCCCCTTGAAGACTTTGGCCAGGAAAAGACCAGCGACTATTTCTTGCACAACCACGTCCGAGGATGCTCGTACTTCTTCTCTTACCCTGCCGCCTGTGCCTTTTTGGAGAAGAACAACCTTCTTTCGATCATTCGTGCCCACGAGGCCCAAGATGCTGGCTACCGCATGTATCGCAAGACACGAACCACGGGCTTCCCTAGTGTTATGACCATCTTCTCCGCCCCCAACTATCTCGACGTTTACAACAACAAGGCCGCCGTCCTCAAATACGAGAATAACGTTATGAACATCCGACAGTTCAACTGCACTCCTCATCCTTACTGGCTCCCCAACTTTATGGATGTCTTTACCTGGTCTCTGCCTTTCGTCGGAGAGAAGATCACCGACATGCTCCTTGCCATTCTCAGCACATGCTCTGAGGAGGAGCTCAAGGAGGAGACACCCACTACAACCTCCCCTGGACCCGCCTCACCCGCTCTCTCCAATGATCCCGAGTCTATTGAGGTGCGACGTAGAGCCATCAAGAACAAGATTCTCGCGATCGGTAGATTGTCTCGTGTATTCCAAGTGCTTCGCGAGGAGTCAGAGAAGGTCACAGAACTCAAGACTGTTTCTGGTGGAAGGTTGCCCGCCGGAACCCTCATGCTCGGTGCCGAGGGCCTCAAGAACGCTATCAATGGATTCGAAGATGCTCGAAAGGTCGATTTGCAGAACGAGAGACTGCCACCTACCCACGAGGAAGTGGTCAAGCACCAAGAGGAGGAGCGAGACAACGCGCTCCAGAAGGCTGCTGAAGATGCCAACAACGACAAAAAGTTGCAGCAACTTTCTAGAAGGCTCAGCACGTGAGTTGCGATTTTTATGAGTTTTTTTGAAATCAGACACTAACTTTCAACCAGGGATCGTAAGAACCGGGCACCAACATCATGAGATATGGCTGTACAGTAGCATATAAGTTATTGTTAAAAGCGCTAGGTGAAGGATTTGGATGAACGATGAATTGTCATTGCCGTATACGAGTGGCTGTCATTTGCTGCCACCTTTCCCTTTATCGTGACTGCTGACAATCTGGTCGCTGCACTGGCTACAAAGGTCGGGTTGTCGTCGCCGGTCCTACGCTCGCGAGTCAAGCATGTTATAAAAGCAGGATGCTTGGCAACGATGTTGCCTTGGGCGCTCAGTAGATATGCAGACAATGTTCAGGACATTGTCTGGAAGCAAATAAGCGCTAGGATTTGTAGTTGATGGTGCATCTTAATGAATACATGAACGTTTTTCAGCGTTGACCGACCGTTAACCACATAAGGTGGACATGATATTGGCTAAATGCCGTATCTATAGATTGGGCTGGACATGCTTTGATGACTAGGCATTGCTTCCTCCCTAAGCTTCATGTCGAATGATACACGTCGAGACTGATCCCTGGTGTGATCACATAATTGGTGTTTTTTGACATAAGAGTGTTTGCAATTCCATCAAACTCATAGAACCTTCTGGACAAGTTCCAAAAGATCAAAGAAAGCCTCACGCTCGAGATCAGTTTTAGCAAGACCAAGACCCAAAACAAGGATTCGTCGATCCTCCGGTGATCGCAGGCATATTTGACTTGCAATTTGCGCCGCATAAAGCTGCCCCAGAGTCTCACGCTCCTCACCCCCGCCTCCAAAAAGCGTCGTTGGTGTGAGATGTGTTGAGGGGAGAAGACCCTTGTTTGAGCTTGGTAGGTTCATTTCAACCACTCCAGATGAAGATCCTGTCAAAGGGACTTGAATCTGGTCCATCATGTTAGTATAAATTTATGTGCAACTGGCAAGAGTATGTACCCATTGCGAAAGACGGCCTTCTTGAGAGATGGTGACTAGGATCTTGTCTGCGAAGCTCGTAGAGGAAATCTCGGTGGCAATGCCGTTTATTAGACCTGAGACTTCTCGGGACCCAGCGGGGAATTGGTCTGGTCTGACATCGATTGAAGTCATTGTTATTGGTGGTGGAAGTGTTGAGCTGTTGTGATGCTTCTGGGTTTACGTAGCACATGTGTAGTTGGCGCTGGTGGTGAGAAAAATGGAGCTGAGTGAACGAAATCGTTGGCTCATTTGGGGAGAGTTTAGGCGGATGGTTGACACCATTAATTATGAACCCGGGGAAGGTAAGGAATCGAGGTCTCTGACTCCCAGTGTCGCTTCCAAATGAGGCAAAAGTAATTAACAATGCTATAAGCAAATCAATGGGCTTCTCTGTTGCAAACTGTATTTCCCTTATTCTGTCAATAGTGGAGGAACATCAAGGGTGCTCTACTGAAGTTTGCCGGTCAGTCAACCGCCGTTCAAGGTGACCAGCCAAGTCAGTAGACTAAGTTCATGGACCTCTGCCTCATGAGGTATATATACTGCTTCGTCTTTGTCCTCCCTATAGTTCAACACCAAAAGCATAGAAACAAAATTGTTTAATCATTCTATGCATGTCGGCTTAGAGCAGTCAGTATCTAGGCTACCTATGTATTTTGACGCCCTCAAGTCTTGAAAAACAATGGAACACCAAGAAAAGACTAGACTCAGCGACTAACGCTAGATCGCCCCACTAGACCCCGCGCTATGCCAAAAGTGAACGCAGATTCTGGCGGTGTTCAACGGCAGATCGACACTTTTGCCCAAAAATTATTATCGAGCCGTGTTTGCGAAAGGACCTAGGTATCTCATATCCTTACTCAGAGCCATGGCGAAGTACGTTCCTCGTCAAAGAAAGCACAAGGTGCTAGCTCGTGAGCGAGCAAAAGGGAATGCCCAACATGAAATAGTAGACTCCAACCAGGATGAGCTGCTTCCTTCAGCGAAGGCCGAGCACGAGGCCAAGAAGGCCCAGCTGAAGGCAGAGCTTCGTCAAGAGGGCCAGAAGATGAGCGGAAAGAAGGCCAAGCGCTTGGAAAAGTACATTGAGGGCAAGCTGCGCAAGGACGAAAACCGCGAGCTGATGGCCAAGCTTGCTAAGGAACAAGTCGATACTAGCTTGTTTTCGAGCAGTCGTGTCATGGGCCAAGGTCGCGAAACCAAGAAGGAGGCTCTACGAAGGGCCATGAGAGAGGAGAAGGCCGGTTTGGAGGGTGGCGAGGAGAGAGCGAAAATTCTCTTCCAAAAGAGGAAGGAAGGGGAGATGGATGAAGACGATTCGAGCGACGACAGTGACGCATCGGAGGAAGAGTCAAAACCAACAAA
The DNA here is from genome assembly GCF_020744385.1 of Fusarium flagelliforme. Lineage (NCBI taxonomy): Eukaryota > Fungi > Ascomycota > Sordariomycetes > Hypocreales > Nectriaceae > Fusarium > Fusarium flagelliforme. The sequence continues at coordinate 1,248,972 of NW_025763504.1, read as the reverse complement.
AGCCAAGGCAACAGAACCAGCGAAAGCGACGACATCTACACCCGCGCCCGCTCCTCAGGAGGCCTCTAGTGAATCGAAACCGACGATCAGCGCATCACTCGGTTCAGGTCTCAAGCGCCCATTGGACGTTGACGAGGAAGGAAAACCCGTTATTAAAAAGCGACAGAAGCGTGGTGGAGTGAAGTCGAAGTTCTCAATCGCTCCCGTTGAGGCACCCCAGCCCGAGTCTGAAGACGCAAACGATAGTGATGGCAGCGGCAGCGGCAGCGACGAGTGGAATGGATTCAGCGACAACGAGACCGAGAAGAAAACACAAGACGAAGACGAAGAAGAAGCCGACAGCGAAAGTGAAGACTCGAGTGAAGGCTCCGAGGAGGAATCAGATGATGACTCTGATGAAGATATGGAGGATGGCGAGAACAAAGCGCAAAGATCATCGGCTTTCAAGGCATGGGCACATCAGGCGCGAAACCAGGCTCTCGGATACCAATCGATCGAAGGAACAACGACCAACCTAGAGATTCCCAAACCAGACAATTTCGTCCCTCGAGCACCCGAGCAAGATCCTCTGCCCTTGGAGCTACAAACAACAAAAAATACCGACCGAAAGGTGTTCAGCGTTTCAGTTACCAGAACCCCGGAGGTCCAGGAAGCTCGTCTCAAGCTTCCTGTGGTTTCGGAGGAACAGAGGATAATGGAAGCCATTCATAACCATAACATTGTTGTTGTGTGTGGTGCTACAGGTTCCGGAAAGACTACTCAGATTCCGCAATTCCTTTACGAATCTGGATATGGTGCTCCCGATGGACCCACGCCTGGATTGATCGGTATCACGCAACCCCGTCGAGTCGCTGCGGTCAGTATGTCGAAGCGAGTTGCTGAGGAACTTGGAGACAAGTCTGAGGCGGTGGCCTACCAGATTCGTTTCGAGGGCACTGTTAACCCCAAGACATCCATGAAGTTCATGACTGATGGTGTTCTGATGCGCGAGGTTGCGCAGGACTTTAAGCTTATGAAGTACTCCGCGATCGTCATCGACGAAGCTCACGAAAGAAGCTCCAACACCGATATTCTCATTGGTATGCTCAGCCGAATTGTTAAGCTTCGAACAGAGCTGGCGGCGGAGGATCCTAACCATAAGCCCTTGAAGCTGATCATCATGTCGGCCACGCTGCGAATTGAGGATCTCACCATGAATCCTACCCTCTTTGCGACCCCACCACCTGTCCTCGAAGTTGAGGGCCGACAACATCCCGTGACTATGCATTTCGCTCGAAAGACACGACACGATTATGTCGAGGAGGCGTTCCAAAAGATTAGCAGAGGTCACAAGAAGCTACCGCCTGGTGACTTCCTGGTGTTCTTGACTGGTCGCAATGAAATCTTGCAGCTCAGCAAGCAGCTCAAGACGGCGTTTGGTGGTCCCAAATCTGCCGACGGACCCAAGGTGCAAATATCCGCTAATGACGCTCCTTTAGAAGTCGAGGATATCGAATTCGGAGGCGTGGATGATCGCAACGGTGATGAAGATGGCGATGATTTTGACGAGATACTCACAGATGATGAGAATGGGGAGGATGAGGATGAGTTCCAGATTGAGGAAGACCAAGAAGCTGCGCCTCTCAAGATGCGAGTTCTCCCTCTCTACTCTCTGCTACCAACAAGAGAACAAATGCGAGTGTTCGAGCCGGCGCCCGAGGGCACACGAAACATTGTCCTGGCTACCAACGTAGCGGAAACTAGTTTGACCATTCCTGGTATTCGTTACGTTTTCGACTGCGGACGATCCAAGGAGCGACACTATGATCGTCTAAGCGGCGTTCAGAGTTATGGCATCGGCTGGATCAGCAAAGCCAGTGCCAACCAGCGAGCCGGTCGTGCCGGTCGTACCGGTCCTGGTCACTGCTACAGGCTATACTCCTCTGCAGTTTACGAGAGAGACTTCCCAGAGTTCATGGATCCTGAGCTGTTGCGAATGCCCCTTGAGGGTATCGTGCTCCAGCTAAAGGCCATGAACCTACAGCATGTTGTCAACTTCCCCTTCCCTACACCACCGGATCGACGGGCCCTCGCGAAGGCTGAGAAGCTTTTGACGTACCTGACTGCTGTCTCTGATACTGGAAAGGTCACTCCTGTCGGTCAGCTCATGTCTATGTTCCCTCTGTCTCCCCGCTACAGTCGCATCTTGTTGGTTGGGCACACCCTCGATTGCATCCATTACACAATCGCTCTCGTTGCTGGTCTATCGGTGGCAGAGATCTTCCTTCCTGAAGCTCAAGCCATTCCACAGCTTGCAGCCAAGGAAGACCACGAAATTCGCACAACAGCGGACGTCCAAGCAGAGAGTCGCCAGGCAGCTATTCGAAAGCAGTTCAACACAGTGCATTACGAGTTTTGCAGCATGGACGACAAGTCCGATGCCATAAAGGTTTTGCAAGTCGTGGCGGAATTTGCTCACGAGCCTACGGAGCAATGGTGCGAGGACCATTTTGTTCGGTACAAGGTGCTCAAGGAAGTTCAGCAACTGCGTCAACAGATCACTGAATTGCTGAAAAACAATATCCCTGCTTTTGCCAATCTGAGGTATCAAGATAAGCTGGATCGTCCATCACCCAAGCAGGTAGCTGCGCTTAAGCAGATGGTCGCTGCAGGATTCGTGGATCAGGTTGCCATCCGAGCAGACCTCACACCGAACCCTCCTGAGCAGTACCGCGCGCCGCGTCGATCTATCGACATTCCATACGTTCCCTTGATGCCTATCCACACTGGTGAGGAGGTTGAGAGCGATCGTGCGGTGTACATTCATCCCACATCGCCGCTGGCCCATATCAGCATGCGGGAGTGTCCCGATTACATCGTGTACTCCCAGCTTCAAAAAGCTACGCAGCTAGTTGACACGACAAAGCGACCCAAGACCAGAATGCACGCCCTCACAGATGTTTCGGGTGGTGTTTTGTCTAATCTGGCAAAGGGCACGCCTCTCATCACATACAGCAAGCCAATGAAAGAACTCAAGTCATTCGTTGCAGCTGATGGTTCGGCAATGAGGGAGTGCGTTGTCGTTCCTTCTCTGAGGGCAGAGGGTACAGGTGGTCAAGGATGGGCTCTGCCCAGCAAGACAGTGAAGCAAAAGAGAGTGCCTGGTCAGGGCTGGGTTGTGCAATAGATGTGTATATTCAGACAATGTCGGGCCATTTACAGCCTGGGAGTTGATAAAAGACCAAAAGTTAGGCCACTTATAGCATAAGAGATGACAAATTAGATAATTGTATTCGGTTCACGATCTGCTTCTAAAGTTGCGTCTAATTCCTATTTCTAAACCCCCCTGAAGGAAGGCGTAGAGAACATAGTTTTTTCAAACACTTTTGGGTAGATATTCGACAATGCTCAAGGTAATCCTGGTGGTGTGAGAGTTCGACGTCATCATACAAGCATCATGTTTATATAACCTGATGGAGACTTCACTTAGAGCAATAAGGGCTCATATTTAATGTTTGCCTTATAAATTGAGCATAATCTATAACTATCTTCTAATTTTTCAAGCATTGATCATGGCAACATCGAATACTCTGTTTCCTGGCGTTGCGTTGGTCACTGGTGCTTCATCCGGTATGATAAACTCATAATTCGCAACCTCTGTCCTGAGTCTTCTAACCCCACGATCCAAGGTATTGGGCGTCAAATCGCCATCTCTTTTGCTACAGAAGGATGTCGCAAGCTCGCTCTGTTCGACAAGAATGGAAATGACCTGGCTGAAACAAAGAACGCTATTAAGAGCATAGCCGAAGATGCAGAGGTTCGCCTCTTTGAGACGGATAACCTCGATGCAGATCAAGTTTTCAAAAACATGAGTCTTGTAATTGCTCAATTTGGCCGTATTGATTATGCTGTTAACTGCGCTGGTATGTCCTACATCTTTACTTGCGCCTAGTCAACTAAAAGTCTAGGTATCTATGGTCCTACAAAACCAAGCCATAACGTGACTACTGCGGAGTTCGATCATGTTATGCATACGAACTTTCGAGGGCTATGGCTTTGTGCGCGTGAAGAGCTAAACTATATGTCAACCCAAGATGTTGGCGTCACTCATGATGGACGGCCTGGGTTCAGAGGGTCGATTGTCAACGTGGGAAGTAACCTCGGACTTGTTGGAAAGCCAGAAACCCGTAAGTATATTCACTTGGCAGGTTCTATGATATACTGACTATTGGGTAGCGGTCTATAGTGCTTCAAAGGCGGCGATCATCAGCTTAACTCGAAGCGATGCAATTGATGTAAGTTTGACTATTGTGTGTTTTCTCAAGCAGTATACTGATACATGCCAGTACGCGAAGCATCAGATTCGAGTTAACTGCGTATGTCCAGGAGTGATTGAGTAAGTTGCTCCTCTCCATGTTAGCTTATTATGAATACTTACAGTCTTAGAACGCCGATGACGGCTGATGTCCCAGAAGATGATCCTGCTGTACAAACTGCGGTCATGAAACGAAAGGGTACGCCACAAGAGGTAGCTGACGTCGTCTTGTTCCTTTCCAGCCCAAAGGCTTCATTCATCCAAGGCGCTGCCCTATCGGTTGACGGCGGCTACACTATCAGTTAAGTATATAATATAATAACAATAAGCGTGTGAAAGTCATACTGTATTGGGTATCAAACTAGTGTATAAAGTGAGAACAGCAAGAATCACGATGTCTATTTCCCATTGAACGCCCCTTTCGACCCTGGTAACCTTTACATCAAGATGCGGCTGGTGTGCTGGTGGAGTTCGCCATTTTGCTCTTCTTGCGCTTGGGTTTAGGAGCTGCTGATCTAGGTGTCTTCTCCTTACTTTCTTTCTTGTCTTCAACCTTAGTGTTGATCGTTGGTGCAGTGATACTCCTCACAGGACTGTCCTTCTTCACAAGTTGTGGCGGTTTTCGGCCTGTCGTAGTGAGGTGGAATTCTCCTGGACGACCAGTGATAGGGTTCTCGTCGATGTATTCGCCGCCGTACTTCATATGAATCATGAACGACTCTTCCGCCAATTTGGCCAATGCCGCATCATCATCCTTCTGCGTAACTGATATGGGAGCAACTGGGGCTTTGCTAGGCTCGTCTGACACGGGCATTGGTGTTGCCGCAGCAGAATCCTGAACCTTTGGCTTTGTTGATGTCTTGGACGATGGAAGCTCGTAGTAGTTACCCCTTGATGGTCCCCATTTTCGTACGGATTCGGCGGCTGTCACAGCGTTGGTAATACATGAAGATATTGTCATCTGCAATAACAGGTTAGAATGGGCCCGTGAATCAGATGTGTCAAAGGACTTACAATGCGCGCTGCGAGAATGCCGCTCAAGGTTGGTGCCATGTAAATATTTTCTCCCACGACAAAGTATGAGGCATGAACAGTAATCTCGTCGTCTTCGTATGCAGACTTGCGCCTCGTCTGCTTGCGAATCACCCAAACTCCTGTACCAGCTCCAGGACCAGTCTCTGCAGGCTCCTCTACGACCCTGAATTCAAGACCCGACATGGTGTTGAGATGTGTTTCGAAAGCTTCGCGCGTTTGGATGACCGGATACATCGAAGGAACGTTCATCGCTTGGTTATAAACCACGGCGTTATTCGAAGTGCGCTCGAAGAATGGCGATTCGGCGAAGTAGAAGAGTATAGTGTTGTTATGTAGGCCGCCCATTTGCGCGATAGCCATGGGAGAGCGCCATTGGATCTCATCAAGAGGGGGATCGTTTGGGTTTGACATCTTGAAAATTTTCGCTGGCAAATCTGATCCTAAGTACGCTTTTCTTTGTGATGTTTGTTTTTGGTGATGATTGTTTGGAGAATCGAGAGGTTGAAAGAGCTTCCGCGAATTGACGTGGGGTGCAGCTCTCTACCCCCAGGGGTGTTGCAGGGAGCGGTCGCGTTCCGCTTTAGCGCATATCCAGTACAGTCCATAGCTTGGCGCATCATTTCAACCTTTCAACCACCTACCTTCACTTCACTTATTCATTGCACCAAGCCAACGCACGCTTCTTCATACCGCAGAAACACAAGTACAACACATAATACTGGTGTAGGAATCACGCCATGGATCTACTTTCCAGCGTCCGCAAATCCGGATCCCGAGGTGGTGTCAACTTCAGCTGGGATGAAGTCGCAAACTCTTCCCATCGCGAAAACTATCTTGGCCACAGTCTCAAGGCCCCTGTTGGACGATGGCAAAAGGGTCGCGACTTGAACTGGTACGCCAAAGCTGAAGACGATGGGGAACCCGACGAAAACGGAGAAACAGAAGAGGAACGACGTGAGAAGGCGCGAAAGGAAGAAGTGCGCAAAATCAAGGAGGCTGAAGAGGATGCTATTGCAGCGGCTTTGGGCTTGCCACCGCCCGTACGAAACTCTTCAGGTGCGAATGCAGTAGAAGTTGATCCCGAAAAACGAAAAGTCGGACCAGCAAGTGGACCTCCCGAGGAAGAAGCTGGAAACGAAAAGCGAGAGCGCTCGAGACGACATGATGGTTCCGAAAGACGGGAGAGGAGGCGACACCGCAGTCGAAGTCGTGATCGCGACCACGATCGCGAGCGCCGCCATCGAAGGCACAGGAGGAGTCGAAGCCGTGACGGAGATGCCGGCAAGGACAAGGATGAAAATCGACCCAGGGAGAGACGCAGAGATAGGGATGGAGATCGGGATAGGGAACACGGTCACAGACGCCATCGCGACGGCCATCGAAGGGAAGACCGCGAAAGGGATGATCGAAGAAAAAAAGATGGAAGCCGAGAGCGCCGTCGCTCGAGATCGCGAGACCGACGCAGACGCAGTGCCAGTCCCAGACCTCATCGCCGAGACTGAGCGTGAAGACGTGGTCTTTCAAACACAGCAGAAAATATGATACCCGAGCAATAGTACAAGGGGAGATTGGATATTCACCATGCATTACGAGATTGATGTCGAAATTAACAATAAATTGTCCTGACTTCCTATCTAAGGCGGAAGTATTCATGCTTTTAGAGCTCTCTGCCTGTTCCAACGCCAAATCAACCCATTATTGTTACATTTGTATTGTTACACAGTCCTAAGACTGGCTGAGAGGCTGGCCGTCCTTGGCCTTCTGAGCACCATACTTCTCCAATCGGATAGACTGGATAGCAATGAAGCCAGTGCTGTCCATAGGAGAGAAGGTGTCAAGGCTATCCATGGAAGCATCCTCCTGCGAGTAGAGGCTGCTGGTCTCGCTCGATCGTCCGAGAACGTAGACGTTGCCCTTGTACACTCGGAGGCGGACTTGACCATTGACGCCCTTCTGGGCAGAAACGATGGCCTCATCGAGCCACTCGCGCTCAGGAGAGAAGTACACGCCGTTGTAGAGGCATTGAGACCACTCGACGGTCACAAATTGGTCTCGGAGCTTGCGGACCTTAGAGTCGAGGACAAGACCCTCGAGATCAAGGTGGGCAAGACGAGCAATGGTCAAGCCGGGGGTGTCATAGCAGCCACGGCTCTTGAGTCCGATGAATCGGTTCTCGACACTAAGAATTGTAAGCTCGGTCTCTTCTCAATACCAGCGATGATCGGACTTACATGTCAATTCGGCCAACACCATGGTCGTGTCCAATCTTGTTGAGAAGCTTGAAGAGCTTTACCGAGTCGGTCTCCTCCTGGTCAGGGGTAGCAACCTTGACAGGCAGACCCTTCTCGAAGTGAACAGTGAAGTCGTAAGGCTTGTCAGGTGCCTCAAGAGGGTCGACAGTCTGAGTCCAAAGGTCCTTAGGAGGAGTATGGTCAGGATCCTCGAGAATACCAGCCTCATACGAGCAGTGGACAAGGTTCTCGTCTTGGCTCCAAGGGGCCTTGGGGGTGGATGAGACAGGAATGTTGTTCTCAGCAGCGAATTGGAGAAGGTCCTTTCGGCCTTGGAACTTCTCGCAGAACTCGGGTAGTCGCCAAGGGGCGATGATCTTGATCGAGGGGTTGCAGGCCTTGAAAGCGAGCTCGAAACGAACTTGGCTAAAGAAATTTGTCAGTCACAGCTTGAGTTTTTGCGATTGGTGTGCCATACTCGTTCTGTGATTTGTTAGCAGTGGTTCATCTTTGTTTGGTGAGTTGACTTACTCCTTTACCAGTGCAACCATGGCTCAGAAGGTTGCAGTTGTACTTCTCAGCAACTCGGACCTGAGCTCGAGCGATAACGGGTCGAGCAAGAGCGGTTCCCAGGAGATATCGGTCCTCGTAGATGGCATTGCACTGAATTGCTCGGAAGACGATCTGCTCGACGAATTCCTTTTGGAGGTTTTCAATGATCATGCGCTCAGCGCCGAGAGCAAGAGCCTTTTTCTCAACGGCATCAAAGTCCTCTACTTGACCAACATCGGCAAGGAAACACTATCAGTTGTCAGTACTGTTGGCAAGCAAAGGCTGGTCAAGTAAACATACCACAACCTCATAACCTTCAAGAATGAGCCATTTTAGGATCGTGGAGGTATCAAGACCTTTTTGAGTTAGTATTCGTCGTCCTCATGAAAGCGTCGTATAGTTTAGGATGAAGTACCTCCAGAGTAGGCACTATAGAATAGAATTAGTCAGTTTTTAATACGGCATTTGTGACATAGAATCAAATACTTACAGACAAACTCGGCCTTTTGACATGATGCGAAGTTGATGTGAATGTGTGTTTGAGTTGTTGTGTGCTATGTTGGTATGGGCAAAGCAACCGGAGAATGATGCAGTGATGTAGAGTGTGAAGCTTGAATGATTGAAGAAGAGAGGATGAAGAGGAGAGAGACAGATCTTTTATATTTGGAGAATAAGAAGTTGAGTCACAGTCATGTCCTCGATCCTCCACGAAAAAGCAAAGATATCAATCGATCTGGTGGTGACTTGCCATCTCTATCACGAACAGTGAATCACTTACACGATGTTGACCTCCGACTCCGGACCCAATAAAACATCTACGAGATCTATTCTACAAAATCTAGTATAATTCCAGTGGTTACTATCCATTCTGGGTAAGGCCGATATGTTAAGATAGTCATAGTGGTTCCTGAACTAAAAAGAAATATTCATGGATTGCCTTGGTCTTCTTATTGCGAAGTCGGCAACTAATTCAATCATTGACTCAACTTGGAAGAAATTTTGAAGACAAACGGGTCTTGGCACGGCCCTTCTCGGGGTCTAAACTAGAAACTGACGGCGGCTGGGCGGGTACTGATGGATGTTGTAGCGGGTGATCGTCAGTAACAAGGACCATTGCAGGATGGATGCATTAGATTCAGAACTTGTACATTGCAAGTTAGAAGGAATCTATTGAGGTCAGGAACAACCTCAAAGTTAATATTCACTACTCAACTACCGTATATCGATTAATCATCGAACGTCAAGTGTGAGATTAGAACGGTCATGGGAAGCTTCTTTCCCCAGAAAGCCCAAGAGAGCCTTAATGTCCTCTGATTGGTCACTTCCTTCCGCGACAATGGACATGGAACGTCAACCACTTTCAGGGACCATCTGCAACTGTCTGGGGGCTTCCTTCACCACGGGTCACGGGTCATATGAACCTACAACCTATCTTCAAACACATAAACTCTACAGCATCATCAAGTTTTGCCACACATATTGTGTGATTTTTGCAGCCTCCTCTTACTTGTCCAGAGTTGGAGTGTATTTTTTCGCGTTTGCCACATTGCGCTGCCGTACGTAGCTCTGTCTGCCTGTCCTAAACTCCGAATCTGATCCGCATATCTATATCACCGAAGCATCATAGCTAACTTACCAAACAGTCATCGTTTCATTCTTCTTTTCTGAGACTATACATTCCACACTATAAAGCTCCTTCGACAACGATAATGCGATAGTAGACTTAATACCATAAACACGATGGATTATTCGAAGCTACGAGCCGCCGCTTTGCGGGACGGTGAAGACGAAGAAGCCGTTACTGTCGACACCCGCGCTCTGATCGACAAGGTTCTTGCGAGATACTCGGGAGAATGGACGACATTACGAGAGCTTATTCAAAACGCCGCCGATGCCCAGGCAAAGACAGTCAGCGTCAAGTGGGAAACGCTCCCATCGACACAAGTGCCACTCCCGAGCACAACGAACCGATCCGAGATCCTGAAGCATACATTGTCAAACCATACTCTGCGTCGGTTAGTCGTACAGAACGATGGACAACCTTTCACCAAGACAGATTGGGGAAGACTGAAGCGTATTGCTGAAGGCAACCCTGACGAGACCAAGATCGGTGCTTTCGGTGTTGGTTTCTACAGTGTCTTCGCGGACTGCGAGGAGCCCTTTGTCAGCTCCGGTGACCAGGCTATGGCATTCTACTGGAAGGGGAATGCGCTCTTCACCAAGAAGTCCCAGATACCAGCGGATCAGGCTACGCATCATACTACATTCGTCCTGGATTACCGAAATAATACAACACCCCTACCCAACCTGCTATCTGTTAGCCAGTTTCTTGCGACAAGTTTGACCTTTGTTGCCCTTGAGCACATCGAGTTCTGGATAGATGACCACCTAATCCTATCGCTTAAGAAGAAATCATCCCCCAGTGCTGAACTTCCTTTGCCTCGAGATCTGGAGGCAAGGACAAAGGATGGACTAATGAAAGTGACAAGCGTCGATCGCACGAGTACGCAGATCGATGCCTCCTATATGGCCGCTATAGGATGGAAACCACAAGCCGCAACAAACACCACCAAGACTGATTCATATGGCGCTCCTGAAGCTCCTTCGTTGAGATCCTTCTTCGCACGACTTACATCATCTGCATCACAAGCTGGTATTAGAACCAAGGCCCAGACCGAGGAGAATGCAGCGCAGGTGGCGATTTCTGAAGATGTGACCAAGCTTTCAACCTCAACAATCTTCCTTCGAGCGACTTCCGCGAGCATTCGCACCAGTGTTGCAGCTAATTTCGCATCCGAACTTGAGAGAGCTACAAAGAAGCCACCGCCCAAGACAACAAAGATCGCGATTCTGACTTCCTCCTACGATGAAGCCGAAGCTTCTCAAGAAGCTGCTGCTCCTGGAGCGCTCGGCAAAGCTACCGATGTGTTTGCATCTGTGCTTCCTAACAAGAAGCCTGGTGGGCGCATCTTCATTGGCTTTCCCACAATGCAAACAACCGGTGCAGGTCTGCACATCTCGGCACCGTCGGTCATTCCCACGGTAGAAAGAGAGGCCATTGACTTAAACGCTCGTTGGGTCAGGACATGGAACCTCGAAATTCTTCGTGCTGCGGGTATTATTACTCGACTGGCATTTGCGAACGAGATGAGTGACTTGAGCTATCGGATTAGGCAGACCATGGCCAAGGAGCCCAAGTTCTCTCCAGCTGTCATTGCGAAGTATATGCCAGAGGCTCTTCACATCCTCAAGACTTTCACTTTCGGTGACTCTACACCCAGTGGGCAAGTAGGTCAAATTATTGAGGAAGCTTTCTGGATGTGTTTTAAGAAGGCCTCGATCGAGACCTATTCAACTCGAGGTGTGCTGCAAACAGCAGATGTTCGCATTGCCTCGGACGAGATGAGTAAATTTGTCGACAGCATCCCTGTTGTGCCTGAGGAGATGAAGAGTGTTCCATTCGTGAAGAAGCTTATAGACTTTGGTCTCATCTCGCACATCACTGTTACCGATGTAAAGAAGGAGCTGGAGACGAAGGCCATGAACAAAGTACAATTGATGAACTTCATCAGCTGGGCCGGTAAAAAGAGTTTAAGTGGCGAGCTTGACCCTGGTAGCCGATCTGCTCTACTTGAGGTTGCTGTTGGTACCATGAGCGACGATGGAGAGCAGGGCGAGATAATTGCTCTCGGAAGCATCACGAACCATCTCATTGCGAACAGGATTCCTGCGAGCTTGCCTATTCCCCCTACAACAATTCCTCATGCGCTTACAGCAAACTCTCAGCAAGCGGAACTGCGTGCTTTGGGGTGGGAGCCTTTGGAGATCCTGCCTTGGCTGCGATTTCTCTTTGACACGAACTCATCCAGGTCTGAGGAGCAAAACCTTACGCGATCCCCTAAGTTTGCTATTCAGGTGTTGACTGTTCTGTCAAAGAATTTCGAAAACTCGAGTCCTAACGCGAGAACAACCATTGTCTCACTTCTACAGGCCAGCACAGTGGTTCCTACGAAGCAGGGAATGAAGAGACCTACAGAATCTTTCTTCCCTATTGTCAAGCTATTTGACGACCTTCCTGTTATTCAAGGTTGTGAGAAGATCAAGGAGAAATTCTTGGTGACGATTGGTGTCCGCAAAACAGTCGACCTGGAAACCATCTTCACTAGATTGCTCAATGCCTCGAGTGAAGGGCAGCAAAAATGGAGTCATGTCGAACTCATTAAGTATCTGGCGTCAGTCCGCGAAGATATTCCTGGCGAAGATCTTAGCAAACTCAAGCAAACACGCTTTTGTCCTGCCGAGGCCGGTCCAAAGGGGATGGAGTCTACCAAGGGAACAGAAACATTGTACAAGGTCTCAGAACTTTTTGAGCCAAAGGATGCCCTCCGTGCTCTGCGATTGCCGGTTCTTCAATGGCCTGGTCCCCCTGGTAGCTACCGCCAAGGCAGTGCAGAGGCTAGATTTCTCAACACTCTCGGGCTTAGGCCTTATCCTTCTGTTCCCGAGCTTGTCGAAATGATGTCGGGCAAAGATGAAACTCTTCGAGTTTCTTCAATGACGTATTTCCTTGCCAATCATCACATCAATGGGTATGGGTCATTCCAACTTGGTGGCAGCCCAAAGGCGATAATGCCTCTTCAAGGAAGCACGCGGCTTGTGCCCCCTTCCCAGTGTTTCTACAATCCTCGAGCTTCTATCCTCGGTTTCAATATTCTAAGGAGAGACCTGCATGATCATGCAATCAAGTTCGGAGTATCAAGAGACCCTCCTATGGTCGATTGTGTAAACCGTCTTCTGGCTTCGCCTCCACAAGATCATCAGAACGCTGTAGCGGTCTTCGGTTACTTTGCGTCTCGAATCACCGAACTGGGTGAAAACAGTCTTGTCAAACTGCGCAATGCCTCTATTGTCCCCATTACACGAACTTCCCGCTCAACTGAGAAGCCAACCCGTACCCAGGCTCATGTCAGTCCTTCTCGGGTATACCTTGGTTCCTCGACGACCTATGGCGACATCTTCGACTTCGTTGATTTTGGACCTGAGGCGAATCCATTCTTGTTCCAGTGTGGTGCCAAGAATGAGCCTACCAAGTTAGAGGTAGCACATATGGCGTGCACTGAACCGGCTCGTCTTCTTGGCGTACTCCAAAGCTCGGAGAAGTACTTAGATCTTCTCAAATCATTAGCCGAATCATCATCTACACTTCATAGAGATAAGGATCTTTGGAGAAGAATGAAATCGGCGCCCTTCCTCCTCGCATACAAAGAACTGGCCCCTCCTAAGAAGCAGTCGGATGATTTGGAAGAAGAGGATGAGCCCATCAGGCAGTATCAACTCGCCTCTGCCAGCCAAATCGTGATTCTAGACGACATCATCAGTTACAGGTTGTTCAAGGATCAGCTTATTTGTGCACCAGAAGAGGATGCCCTTGAGGCCTTCTATTTGTCACTTGGAGCACAAAGACTAAGCAGCATCGTTCATGAGGAAATTAAGATTGGGCCTCACAGCGACCGACAGAAGCTTGCTCTCAGCCTGCGCAAACATGTCGTCGAGAGATCAAAGATCTTCCTGTTCGAGTGGAACAACTATCGACGTGACGCCATCAAACATGACGCAAAATGGCTAGATAAGAATTTGACTGTCGAGGTTGTCCGCTCGGTGGCTTTGAGAAGAACTCTGCAGGGACAGTATCAAAGTCACACAGAAAAGCGCTCGGCTGCAAGCAAGAAGACCAACAACGGCTGGATCCTGTATGTGGCCGACGAAGCGAAGCCAGACATGTATCAGGTTGGACAAGCCATTTGCCAAATGTTGCTGAACCGTCCAAGTCAGCAGGCTTACCTCTTCTTTGAACCGTTCCTTACGCTGGATCTCTACGGCCTGAGAAATCGTGGTTACAATGTCGACCGAATTCTACGGGCCAAGGCTGCCGAAGCCAGAATTGCCGAGGAAGAGAGACGAAAGGCTTTGGAAGAGGAGCAACGCCAGATAAAGGAAAAGGAACAGCAGTGGGGAGCAGAGGCTAAAGCGGCCGAAGCTGCACGTGAAGCTACCAGGGTACCAGAACCCCTTGGTCCATCAATGCCAGGTGCATGGGAGTCACCAGAGCAAGCAAAGCCCACTCAAGAGCAACAGAACAGGAAGAGTCGAGGATTGTTTTCTAACCTAAGCCGTCGACTTGGATTCGATACTGAGCAAGATGAGGACGATTCTCGCAAGGAGCTAAACAAGTTCTTGGACAAGCCTAAGGAGATTGAACCAGCTGGAGGCAGCTCGTCTAACGCTGGAAAACAACCCCAAAATGAGGGTAGGGTGACAAGCCCTGCTGTGGTGCAGCAGAACCTGCTCAATGCTATTAAGTCAACCCGGGCATACGGATCTGATAGTGTCTTTTCGGAACCCCAGGTCAATGAAGTCAAGGAACAGGCAACTTATTGCGACAAGACACCAGCACAGAACATCACTTTCATCGCTGAGGCGTCGAACGGCATGAAAGTCTTTGCTTCCAAGGACATCAAGGATCCCAGCCAATTCCTGTCAAAACATTTGACCAACCTCAACGTGTTCGCCAGCCTGTTGATTGAGGTCGGCAGCGTCTACTCCATGTCGCCCAAGGTGTTGCATATCTTCTACGATGAGGCTGGCGGTACCATCGCCTTCAACACCGGAGGGAGTATCTTCTGCAACTTCCGGTTCTTCTTGCAACTACACGCCGCGCAGATCGAGGCAAGAACTCCGCAGGCCAAGGCAGAGGCTGCGACCTGGTGGTGGGTTGTCTTGGCACATGAGCTGGCGCACAACCTCGTGACGCCTCATAACTCTGATCACAGCTACTACACGTAAGAATTCTCCCTACTTCGATGATAACATATATGCTAATTATCACAGTGAATCCTTCATTCAGCAGTATTTCTCCAAGATCGTGGCTAAGGCGGCTCAGTGGACGACAGCTCCTGAGCCTCGCAGCCAGGCGCCTTCAATAGCACCTCCGCCATCTGGAGCACCACCTCCTTATCCCGGTGCAAGTAGTAGCTTGCTTGACTGATAAGCGTTTAATCATGACATAGCGGGGAGTTTTGTGACTTCGTACACTTTGGGATGTTGTCTCTTGTTTTATTAGCGTCCTGAATACTGTTACCAAGACAGTAGACTAAACATAGATGTAGACTCTAGATGGTAGATCTTGAATGAACCGGGTCTGTTTCGATTATCATATGCTCTCTTGACCTTTTCAATTGTGATTTATGCTTGACTTCTTGTATGCAAATGCAATGTGTTAGTCGTCGTTCTGCTTGTCGAGATACTGTGCCACATGCCCAGCACCCTATTGGATAAGAAAGCTCGACACACCCATCTCAAGCATAATGATGAGGAGAATCTCAGAAAGAAGTATTAACCAATGCTATCCGGATACCTGTTTTATTCCATTCGTGTTGGAGATCAGAAGTTACAGGGTAGCTTGAAAGAAGTGACTCACGTGACTCATTTCGTGACCAATCAACAAGACTCCAATTGCAGCGAGCTTGGGCCGACGGATCTTCAAGATCACGACCTCACTCCCGGTAACGAACGACGTCAACGGCCACGCCTCGCACCTCGAGCGAATCTCAAACCTCTCCACTCCCTACGTTCGAATACCCGACGGTCAATTGCCCAACATGCACCGCATCGCCTTCTGGTCCCTCTTCGGTACGTCACCAACCTGAGTCAATTCGCCCGCCCGAGAACACAACCCGGCCGATTCAAGGCCAAGGAAAGGAACAATTGGTTGCTAACATAGCGGAAATTAAAGGCCTCGGTGCCCGATTCTGGCAAATGGGTATTGAGATGCGCCCCTTCTTCAACAAGTCCTCCCTGTGGGTGTACCCCGTCTACGCGGCCGGCGGCGCCAGCTTCGGATACTGGCTCCAGGGCGTCGACGACAGACAAACCGACACACTGAAGGAGCGAAAGGCTATCCTTCTCGAGAAGCGAGCGCGCAAGGCGGAGCGAGATGCTCAGGCCGATGCTTAAGGGAAACGAGAATGAGAACGGAAATGCAAAGATACTGGGAATTACACACCTTCGGCCTCAAGAGGAATGATTGAAGGGTGGAGGGAATTATTGTACATTTGTGATATTGGGATGTAGAGCGTCGAAATTGGACGTTTGGGTTGAAACAATTACAACCAGAGCGCATCAAGGATGTGATGACATGATAGTGTTCGAGGAGTGACTTTTACACGAGTTTTACTAAATCACCGGAGACGACATCACCAGAAAGTTCACAAATGGCACACACAACAGACTACGAATACAGTCTTATTGCTTCAAAAACACTGTCTCTAATACATTCACACTCCGGATTGAAACGACAACCCATAACGCCACATCTATCAGATCAGAAAGTGTAACCCATATTCTTTTACTTGAATTCAAAAGCCTACAGCTCCTCTAGTTTTCTTAGGATAGCCGGCACAGAAGTGGCCGAAGAATTGCCCAGTTCCGTCACAACAACCGTGATGTACTTGTCTCGTGTAGTGTCAAAGAGCAAGCGGAATCCAACATCGGTGGAATGCTCAGGGTCAATCTCGTTGTAGGTGAGTGAGTCGATCGAGACACGCTCGGTAAAGTTGATGGTCTCGCAAAGAGCCACGACGCGGACACCAAGGTCAGTTGCTGCTGTGGCAATGTCGCATGAGCCTGCGCGGGCGTACATCGCACCGTTGCTAAAGATGGCTTCAGCGGCGAGCAGAACCTGGGTTGCCTCAGAGAGGTGCGTTCGCAGAGCGCTGAGATCGGAAGAGTAGGCGACATGGATGCCGGCAGCGGAGAGCTTCTTTGCAAGATCGATGCCAACGCGCTCATAAGGATCGTCGACAAGGATCACACGGAAATTCTTCTTCTCAAGCTGGCGAGCTTGGAGGAGAGTGCGCTCAACCAGGTTGTGATGAGCGTAGGTGAGTACTACATCACCTTCATCAATCATGCTGGCAGCAGTCTCGACGATCACGTAGTCCGCGAGAGTAATCCGTTCACGAATGTAGTTGTCGATGGACTCGGATAGGAGCTTCTTGGCGTCAGAATCCGGGAGATCGATATCGATCTTGCTGATCTGAAGCTTGAGCCATCGGATGGCATTACCCATGGAGAAACACATGGGGCGACATGCTGTAAGATACTCGATTTGAGGGTTAAGAACGTGAGATGTGAAATGGCGGGAGAAAGTGAAGCCAGGAGGCGTGGTGTAAGAGTCGATGACCTGGAATTGTTAGTTACACAATCGTATCCTAGGAGGAAAATTTCCTACCTTCTTGAAAGCATATAGAGTCGCTTCCAGTCGAGTGATACTATCACTGATGGTAAATGCGCTCATGTGCTCTCCGAGAACCAACACAGCAGGATGGACGTCCTTGTCGGCATGAGTCATGTCTATCCGCCGAGCCATGGACAAGTGGCTGAAGCAGTCTGGTATCGAGGGCTTGTCATCCTTGACGACAGCTGTCGCCGCCGGTCGAATGGGAAGTTTTGCGCCGCCATGCTGCTGATTCTGTCCGTCCTGCTTAGGCTTTGCCTTGCCTCCCTTGCCATCACCAGCGGATTGCTTGTCGCCTTGCGAAGGACCCTGTGTAGGTTGCGCAGTCTTGGCTTGCGCGCGTCTAGCGGCTTTCTCTTCTTTGGCCTTTTTCTTTAATTCGGCTCCGGAGAGCTTCTTCTCGCCTGCGGGGGCCGCCGGCTGCTTTTGTTGTTGACCCTCCTTGGGGGGCTGCTCGGGCTTGCTCTGCTCCTTCTTCTCGGTCTTGACTTCTTGAATCTCGGGGGCCTGCGGCGTAGGAGCCGAGCCCTCAGCTTCGATCGACATTAGGACTGTTTCGAGGTTGTGTAGCTGTTTCAACAATGTGCTTGTTCGAGGGCGGGGCACTTTGAGACTCTGTAATTGTGCGCGTTGTTGTTATTCACTGCAACCAGTGAAATAGGTTGTTGGCAATGTTTTTAGTAGGATGCTCAGGTAATTTCGGTCGGAAATAGTGGTTAATAGTGAGAATATCGACTTGTTTGGGTGGAATTTGCTACGAGAGACACTCAGATGGAGGCTTTGAGTCACTCGAAAATAATGACTTTGGACCGGCATTTGGATGGAGAAATATCGAATGCCCCGCGCTAGCCCAAGCGTGGGCGACACAGCAAACGGAGTTGCATGGGTATGATACTGCATGTCACTTCCAGGTGCCATAGGTAGGCATGATATAATTATTTGTATTATCATTGTAAGGGTGTTCTACTCTACTCTTCTCGTGATCCTTTGTTTGCAGGCGTGTTCGTCACTGTCGGTCGCACATCATTACTGGTGGCTTAGCACTCGCGCAGTGGAGGGCTGGTCAAACAGTACAACATTTCAGCGTCCGCGCCTACAGAAGACAAGAATACCATGACGGCAGGCAAGTAGTTCGATAGATCAGGCGCCGCTCATCATCGTGAAGGCTTTCCTTATGGGATCGACAACATACACGCGACTCGCGCTTCTTTCTACACGCACCAAGCGCAAGCAACATCAAGCGCAACACGCAACACATTTCAATGCTACCTACAAACATACACGCTTCTCAGAGTAGCCAGCCAGACGTATCACCACAAGACTCCTTCTTCACACCATTCCATCAAGGAATGAGAGCAATGAAAGAAAATTTCCAAAAAGGAAGGGTTCCAAAAATTCCCTACCCAGGCGAACCCAAGTAGGAGCGGTCAGTGTATAGTTTTCAACTAGCAAAAATCCACTCTCAGCTGATTGCTTCACGGAGATGGATAACGCCCTTGCACTTGGATGAAGAAGAAAGGAAAAAAAAGTCGAAAGAAAGGGAGGGAGGACCAGGTTTTATAGCTGTGAGAGATCACTCTCGCACGGGCCATATTGTGATGACTAAGGCACCCAGGCGATTTTTGCGCGCTGATTTTTTGGCAGGCGGGGCTCTAAGTTCAGTTGAAGCGCCGCGTCCAGGCACCAGCGACCCACTGTGAATGGCAGGTGGCAGGCAGGCACAGCAACAAGCTTCAGCCGCTGCAGGCAGGCGCTTCTATGGCAGCTTCCATGTCACAGTCAAGCACTGCACCTGCCACCAAAAAATACATCACTTGTTCGACTTCATATTTTGCAAGTTGCCCTTGATTCCGAGGAACTTGGTGACAGATCAAGAACCCAGGAGATCTATCTGTTCATTATCTGGCATTTCAAAATGTATCTGATTCTCCAAGGCAGGTCTGGTCCATCCTATGCACGTACCTTCACGACATTGGGACTTGAAGCGCTTCATCTAAACTGAAATCACTCTCAACAAAGCATATGGAATACGGGCTTTGTTTGATCTATCTTGCGTCCAGTAACAATGTCCCACGGACTATGAGTCATACGGCGTACGACTGTTAGAGATTGTAAGTTTGCAGATGACCTTGTTGCCTGGACAGAATGTTCTTGAATAATGCCCTCAGGAAGCTTCAGTTCGGGCCTGTTCAAGACAATGCACTTTGCAAACCTACGAATACACACTTTGATTTGATGAGAAGGCACTTTCGACCAGGCATGAGCTGTTTGATTCCAGTCTTAACATCCAATACATCCAAGTCTCATGACCATCTTAAAGAAAAATATGCGTCGAAGGCGAACTTAAGCAATGGACTCAACCTCATGTTGACCACCACTTCACACAATATGTACTAAACTCTCCTAATCTTCTATCCGCCTGACACAGTATCTACTAAACTCTCACAATCTTCTATGAAATTCTTCAGGTTTCTTGCCTTCCAGCCCTTGTTGGACTTCTCTGTCTGCTTTGCCATCATCAAATCTAGTTGTCAATACCCTGTATAAGCGAAGTGCTGGGGTTTTCATAACCCTTTATGAAGCATGGGCGTAATTTCTCTATGTCTATCCGTACCTAGCCAATAACCTTGTATCCGGGGTTGAGATACCATTATTGTAGTAAGAGTTCCTTACGAGATATACTGCCACTATTGGTGTCGTTGCTTTGGTTAGTGAAATTCCATCTGGTGTTAGTGGGTATGACGTTCTTACACACACTCACACAACATCCACAGCACCTCATACTTCATTGAAAGAGAATGATATTCTATTCTAGTTATGAAACAATTGAATAATTCTCTACGTGCTTCATTAGACACGATTTTGTTGATAGATTTATGTAGCAGAATCCTACTTGATGAGTCAACAGAATCCTTCTGGTCAAGGTGAAGGCTGCGATACCGCTATCGCTCCCAACTAAGCACCTCTCTGTACATACTGCAACCCCAGCCAAAAAATTAGTTGACAAGAGCATCAACAATAATCAGTCGCCAAGATGATGAAGAAATTCACCCGCGCCTATTCTTCGGCTTCCACCTTGGGCGGAAACCCTATTCCCCCTTCAAAGATTCAGTATATTCCTACTTCAGGGAAATACCCCAAGGGCTTCGCCGCTTCGGGCATCTGGGCTGGTGTCAAGCCTGGAAACACAAGCAAGCCCGACATCGCCATCGTCACATCTGACCGACCATGCGCTGCTGCGGGTGTTTTTACAAAGAATAAGTTCCAGGCTGCTCCTGTGACGTACAGCAGGAAATTACTCCAGCAGAAGAAGAACGCTGGTCTGCGAAGCATCGTCGTCAATTCGGGCAACGCGAATGCTGTCACCGGCACCGGAGGTCTCGAAGATGCTACCCATATGGCTCGCGCCACGGACAAGAGGGTTGGAGATGAGGACTCTACTATTGTTATGAGTACTGGAGTTATTGGACAGAGGTTTGTTTCGCCAATTGGCCCAGTTTGACGGCTCAATGGCTCACAATGATATAGGCTTCCTATTCAGAAGATTCTTGACAAGATTCCTGCTGCTGTTAGCAAGGCTGGCGACTCCCACAACAACTGGCTTGACTGCGCAAAGGCGATTTGCACAACTGACACTTTCCCCAAGCTCATGTCTCGAAGCTTTGAGCTTCCTTCATCGCCAGGGATTGAGTACCGCATTGCTGGTATGACCAAGGGTGCGGGTATGATTGCCCCCAACATGGCGACTCTTCTCACTATCTTGGCTACCGACGCTCCTATCTCTCCCTCTGTTATGCCCAACGTCCTTCGACATGCCGTTGACCGATCATTCAACTCCATCACTATCGATGGCGACACTTCTACCAACGACACCGTCGCTCTTCTTGCCAACGGTGCGGCTGGTGGTAAGGAGGTTTCTTCTGAGCAGTCTGCCGACTACGAGGCCTTCCAGAAGCTCCTCACTGAGTTCTCTGTCGACTTGGCCAAGTACGTCGTCCGAGATGGCGAGGGTGCTACCAAGTTCGTGACCATCCGTGTTGTCGACAGTGCTTCCGAGGAGGCAGCTCGCCAGGTTGGCCGAACTATTGCCACATCACCCCTTGTGAAGACCGCACTCTACGGCAAGGACGCCAACTGGGGCCGAGTTCTTTGCGCCACTGGCTACGCTCTTATCTCCGCCCCTGGACAGCCCGTAAACGACGTTCCTGAGATTACTCCTGAGCGAACCAATGTCTCTTTCATCCCCACTGACGGCTCAGCTGAGCTGAAGCTGCTGGTTGACGGTGAGCCTGAGCAGGTTGACGAGACTCGAGCAGCGGAGATCCTTGCCATGGAGGATCTTGAGATTGTTGTCAGACTTGGAACTGGTGATAAGTCTGCTGTGCACTATACTTGCGACTTTAGCCACGACTATGTCACCATTAACGGTGACTACCGAACTTAGGTATTCTGTCGGTTCCCGTAATTATAAAAAAATATAGCCTGAATTTTATGACAGATTACGCTTGGCACTTGTTTGTTACGTTCATCATCATTGCTATCCGCTCTGCTATTTGTTCTATATTTCAAGCAGTCATATACATTCAAAGATCCTATTTTGTAACCTTATCAACATGCGGTCTAGATCTACCATAACCAAGTACTCATCCGGAACTCCTAACCAACCCATATCCTTTAGGCACTCAGGGTACCCTTGGTGCTAGGCACCTCACCCTCCTTACCGGGTATTCTTGTGGTAGCAGCCTTGACAGCGATGGCAAGAGCCTTGAAGGCACTCTCAGCACGGTGGTGGTCGTTGTCACCGTGAAGGCAGTGAACGTGGAGTGTAACACGGGCACCCTGAGCAAAGCTCTGCAGGCAGTGAGGAACCATCTCGGTGCTGAGCGTACCAAGCCACTCGCGCTTCAAGCCGAGGTCAACGACGCTGTAGGGACGGTTGGAAAGATCGACGACAGCGCGAGAGAGGGCCTCGTCGAGAGGAGCGTAGGCGTAGCCGAAACGAGCGAGACCGGCGGGTGTACCGAGGGCCTGGGCGAAGGCGTAACCAAGGGCGATGCAGACATCTTCGGCGGTGTGGTGGTCGTCAACTGAGTAAGATAAATGTCAGTCATTAAAATCCCTAGGTGGCGCAGTTAAGAAGAACGTACTGTGAAGGTCGCCCTTGCAGTTCAGAGCCAGACTCCAGCCAGCGTGCTTAGCCAGAGCATGGAGCATGTGGTCAAGGAAACCAATTCCAGTGTTGACAGCAATCTTCTGGGACTTGCTGGACTGAGAGGCATGGCTATCGCCATCGTTGAGAAGA
Organism: Fusarium flagelliforme; assembly: GCF_020744385.1. Lineage (NCBI taxonomy): Eukaryota > Fungi > Ascomycota > Sordariomycetes > Hypocreales > Nectriaceae > Fusarium > Fusarium flagelliforme. The sequence goes on along the minus strand of NW_025763504.1, from coordinate 1,226,263 downwards.
CGGGAGTCAGTCTCCGGAGGGAAATCGCCGCCGTCGAGGTTAAGAGCGAGCTGGATCTTAGTCTCGTTGGTGTCACGGGCGAGAGCAGCCCATCGGGTTTGAGAAGAGGCCATATTTGCGATTCAATTGAGTATTGATACAAGATTGAGTATTTGTCAGGAAAATGTATGCGAATCTTTTTGAAAGTTGATGAGGTATGACGGACTCCTGTATCGGCGAGTGCCAAATTGACAGCCTCTGATACGCCACGCCCCGAAAGACCCCGCCAACTTTTTTCCCAGAGGCAAAAGACCGCTGTAAGCTACCCCGCCGTTGCTGGGTACACACCCACTGTAGCTTGTAAAAACGCCCTGGAGGCCCTTAACGCGCTTAGCTCCAGCTGAGAGTAACGGTGAGACTGTTGACTTTGTTAGGTGGGATGTTGTTTGTTGATGGAAACTGATGCTATTCCAAACAAACGACACTTCGGATATCTACACTCATTTCGCAACGCCACTACGTCACTCCCGTGCCGATTATATAATAGGAAACTGTATATATCACTCGATGCGCTTCGATTAGAACAAAATCATGGAAAGCTTCCTCAGGGAATGGCGGCAGGATGCCCTCAACAAGGCGCAATACGAGTCGGCCATCTTTATCGGCGACAAGCTACTTGCATTGACCAGTTCGTATAACATTGGTTCCGAGTAGTACTATCGCCAGAGTCTAATGCAAGATTGAATAGACGACGACCAAGACGCATTCTGGCTGGCTCAAGTTCATTTCGCGACAGGAAACTACACTCGCGCCCAAGCTTTCCTCTCTAGCCAAAACCTCATCGCTCGAAACCCATCATGTCGCTATCTCGCCGGCCACTGTCTGATCAAGCAAAACCGATTCGACGAAGCCCTCTCCGTTCTTGGCGACCGAAATCCAACGCATCTCATCGCCAACGGTGCGAGCAACAAGCGCAAAACACAGCCGCGCCAGACACGACGTCGCGACCCAGCAGCTGAAGAGGAGGCAGCGAACAGAAGATATGAAGCCGCTATGTGTTTCCTACGTGGCATTTGCTATGCCAAGCAGAATGCGTTTGACCGCGCAAAGGAGTGTTATAAAGATGCTGTGCGAATCGATGTCCAGTGCTTTGAGGCGTTCCAACAGCTTATGAACAATAATCTGTTGTCGCCGGACGAGGAATGGCAGTTCCTTGAGAGCCTGGATTTTGATTCGATTCACGTATCGGGGGATGTATCGTCTTCACAGCAGGCGGGTGACTTTACAAAGATGCTCTACACGACACGCCTTTCCAAATACCGAAATCCTGCAGCATTCGAAACCGCATACGATTCACTGTCGACACATTATCATCTGGCATCGAATCCAGACCTACAGCTTGCGCGAGCGGATCTTCTCTACACGCAGTGCCGCTACCGAGATGCGTTGAACATTACGAATGGGATTTTACAAGACGACAAATACAACTTCAGTGTATATCCAGTGCACTTGGCCTGTTTGTTTGAGCTCAAGGAGAAGAACTTGCTATTCTTGATCGCCCATGATCTGGCTGACAGTCATCCTGAAGAGCCATGCTCGTGGCTCGCTGTCGGTATCTATTACTTTTCAATTGGCAAGATTCCCGAAGCACGACGATATTTTAGCAAGGCGAGTATGATGGATGCACACTTTGGACCAGCGTGGATAGGGTTCGCGCACACGTTTGCAGCAGAGGGCGAGCATGACCAGGCGATTTCAGCATATTCGACAGCGGCGAGACTATTCATGGGCACACATCTGCCTCAAGTATTCTTAGGAATGCAGAACCATGCTCTCAACAACATGACACTCGCGGAGGAGTTTCTCAAGACAGCTTATGGTCTCTGCAAAACGGACCCTCTACTATTGAACGAGATGGGCATCGTGAAATATCACCAGGACAAACCCAAGGAGGCAGCACAGTACTTTACAGCAGCGCTTAAGATCGCTGATGATATGGACAGCGATCCTTCAGCATGGCTAGCAGCAAGGACAAATCTTGGTCACTCATTCCGAAGATTACGACACTTTAACCGAGCTTTGGCTGAATTTGATGAGGTCTTGCGACAAGGAGGCAAAGACGCAGCTATCTTCAGCGCAAAGGGCCTTATTCTGATGGAACAGAACAAACCCGAGGAGGCAGTAACGGTCCTACATGAGGCTTTGGCGGTAAACCCACAGGACAGTATTGCGACTGAATTACTTAACAAGGCACTCGAGGAGACGGTTTTGCTGGACGGTGCGGCAGAGTCTGAAGCTGAAGATTTGATAGAATTCGAGCGTACATTGGGACAGCAGAAGCATGATGCAGCTGTCAAGGTGAACGGTGGTCGAAGAACAGCTGGAAGAATGGAGAAGGGCAAAGGAAGAGTTAGACGGTCACGGAGAATGACGGTATTGGAGGACGAGGAAGATTCGGCGGAGAGAGAAGATAGTATGATGGAAATGAGCGACGATGAGTAAGATGAGAGAGAATACCAGAGACTGAAGAAGTGCATCATTGGGATAGGTCTAGGCTAGGCGTTGGGGAACTGTACAGAGTATTACATTGATGGGAACAGAATACAAGGATGTTTGTTTATAGACATGAGGCTGAATAAAGGAACTATAGAGAATGATACTATTCTGTTGATAATCGGAATAATACGTAATCAATGTGAACTCGCATTCGCATAGTATTTGATAGTGGAGTAACCGGCATTTCTAAACTGTCCGGGCCGTCGCTGCCGACTTTGAGGAGAACCAATAACAGTGTGCTTATTCTTATTCGATATACCTAAAACAATCATCGGACTCTTGGAGGATTCGGTACCGAAAAGAGCGAGAATCTTACATTACAATATAGGGCGCAATAAAGAAGAGGGGAAGTGGCTTGATGATATGACGAAGGGTACATATATAATTGAATGTCAGCTCATATTGAATAGTTAGTCTCACAACTTTACAAGTCAAACAATTACTACTGAATCAACATGTCTCGATTCTGGCCACATGCTCCTTACGCAGAGGATCAACCTCTTTCAAAAACAATTCTCACAACGCATGTAATCGTACGAGCAATCACACTCAACACAATCATCGCAACAGGCATAACAACAACACGCCAACTCATCCCCTTCTTACGCCCAAAACAACCTGATGCTCTCACCTTCTTCCCACGTCTCGTCCGCTCAGCATCAACAGGCACAGTCCTAGCCTTGGCTGTTGGGACTCTCATGACAGCTGGTCGCATGCGTGGGAGAGAAGAGATCGAATGGCAAGATCGAAGTTGGAGGTTGTTAGAGAATCCAGGACAGGTTGAGACTGATGACTGGACTGTTGTGGGTGCTGGAGCTGGAGCTTTGATAGGGGTTAATGCTTTGAAGGGATGGAGAGGAGCTGTTGGAGGGTTGGGTTTGGGGACTGTGGGTGGTATGTTGGGATATATGGCTTGGAGATATGGTGTTAATGGGGGCAGGTTTCCCAAGAAGGAGGATGTTTTGTAATAATGATCGTTTCTCATTTGTATAGTATATACCCTGACTTGTATGTATGATAATCTCTTCTACAACTTTGCTCGAACTTGATCGACCTCTTCAATCTTTTGAAACTGATAGAAATAGTCCAGACTCTGAGGATTCAGCAATGTTCCGCTTGGTTTGATGGTGCTTCCTGAAATGATTTGTTTTACTGGCAACTCGACCTTTTTGCCATTGACAGTGACCTAGACCATTATTAGTTATCATGTATGAGTAAGTGACTGAGAGAAATACTCACCGGAATATCAGGTACCTCAAAGATATACTTGGGTACATGTCTCTTCGTCAACTCCTTCGCAATCCTATCCCGAATACTCTTCGCAAGCTCAGCTGTAAACTTAACGCCAGGCTTCATCAGCAAGAATAAGACAACACTCTCATCATGATCCTGTGGCCGTCTCTGTCCCACACATAGACTCTCCGCAACCTCCTTCGCAAACCCGCCTTCAAGCACAGCGTAAATATCCGCACTTCCAAATCGAATACCACTTGGATTCAAAACACCATCAGAGCGGCCGAGGATGTGAATATGGCCTGTTTGGGGATGAACTGCTGCGAAATCGCCTTGTGACCATACGCCGGGAAATCGAGCGAAGTAGGCTGAGGTGTACTTCTCACCTGGGGCGGGAGAAGTGTCGTTCCAGAGGTAGAGAGGGACGTTGGGGAATGCTGCTGTTCCGACTAAATCTCCTGGCTCGCCATCTGGGACTGGAGAGATTGGTTTTGTCAGGTCGACTGAGGATGGGTAGATGGCCATGGGAGTGCCGATGACTTTTCCAGGACAACCGCCGGCGTAGATGGGAGATAGAGGATTCTCCATGACGAAGCAGGCGGCCTAAAGAGACGAGATTAGCTGCGTATATACCATTGCGGGGGAAAACTTACAATATCTGTACCTCCTGAGAAATTGGCCAACTTGATATGGTTAGGGAAAGCGCCATCGTAGAACCATTCAAACACATTCTCCTTCAATACCATTCCCGTACTCAAAACAGCCGTAAGACTATTCAGATTGGCTTCCTTCTGAGGGACAATGCCTTCCTTCATAAGTTCACCCAACCATCTTGGCGAAATACCCAAATTCGTAACCTTTTGCTCCTCCACAATTCTCAACAAGACAGATCGATCTGGTACAAATGGTGAACCATCGTAGAACACAGTCCGTCCACCAAAGGCAAGTCTCGTGACACTGGCAAGGTACATAATCCATCCTGTTGTAGTGTACTGAAGTGCCACATCTTTGTGAGTGAGTTCGCGATGAAGAACACCTTCTTTGGCCACTGACACCAGAATAGGACCGACGCCATGGACGATGGCTTTGGGTGTTCCTGTAGTTCCGGACGAGTAATAAACTACCATTGGATCCTGAAAGCCGACTCTTTCGATTGGGGGTGGTGTTGAAGATGCCGTTGAGAGGAAATCCTCGAGGCGCTGCGTCTGAGGAATGGCGGAAGTATCTCGAGGAGTGTCGAAGCGCTGAAAAATGATGGCGCCTTTGAAAGAGGGGCATTCTTTCAGTCCTTCTACCACGCCTTTGATCTTGTCGCGAAGATCGATGACTTTGCCATTGTACAAAGCCCCATCGTCGAAGAAGACAAACTATGCACAGTCAGTTTCCGTACTCAACCTGGACCAGAATGGCGCTCACCTTTGGATCGATCTGAACTGTCCTCTGCAGCAAACCTCCAACACCCATATCAGTCGAACTACTACTAAACAACCCTCCAAGCCAAGTAATAGCCAAAAACACCACACAAGTCTCAACAGAATGCGCACCAACCATAACCACCCGATCTCCCTTCTTCACACCTCTCTGCTTCAACGCACTCGCTGTCTTCGCAACTCTCTGTCTCAAATCTCCCCAGGTAACATTCCTCACAGAAGAGTTACCCTCGCGCACTTCAGTGATGGCGATGGTATCATCTTCTTTGTGGAGAGTTGAGCGCTCGCCTGGTGCGTTGCCTGCGGTCCAGAGCATGTTCTCGGCGTAGTTTAAACGAATACCGGGGAACCATGTTGGAAGTTTGGTGATGGGGATTGACTCGTCTACGACGTATGAGTAGGAGCCTTCATGGATCCATTTCTGGGTGGCCCAGAGTTGAGCGTAGAAGTCGCTGCGCTTAGAGCAGGACCATTCGTATAAGTCATTAAAGGTCTACAACTTGTTAGTATTCCGCCATTTATATAAAAATCACATTTATACCTTGAGATTGAGTCCGTGAATTCTGTTTGCCTCTTGCATAAATGCCCACATAGCCGTACTTTTAGGATCAGGATGTTCCCAGACCTTTCGTGGCACCTTTGTTAGATCCATTGTAGCAGTAGCAATAAGCGTGGCTTTAGACTTGATCTGCTTATACGAAAATACAGTAAGATGACTTCAAATCGCAACAAACTCAAAATAGCAGAGACGAGAATAGTGAAACACAACAGAACATGAATTATGACGCCCTGGACTTTATAGACGTAACCTGAGACCTCCGAGGCTCGGTAACTGCACCAACGACACATTTATCGTGCGGGGAAGTCACATATTCGTTCCCTTTATCGTTAGAGCTGGCATGGACTGGGATGAGCTGCGCTGTGACACGCAAATCGCCTAGACTTGCTTGTCGATCTCAAATATGCTGCATAACAAGCTTCGTTCCCGAGCCGAGGTTTGTGGGGAACTTTGTATGTCTATCTTCCAGGCTTCTTGTTAAAGTCCAAGATATCATCATCACGGAAGCACACGAGCACACGACGAGTTGATCGGATTAACAATTGAGTGATTAATTAAGCAGGAAATACAAATGCTTAGCTGTTGCAGTCTAAAAGCATAACTAAAGTGATATCTTGCTTGACTTGTCTCTCCAAGTAAACCATGCATATATGTGTACAACTTTTCCCAGCTGTCTCAGCCCCAAAAATAGCATCTCTCCCATTATCCCCCAACGCCGTGCTCAAAGTCCAAGACCATGCCAGCCCTCAACGCAATCATCCTCCATTTCTCCGAATTATATGGTATAAAGTCATACTGTGCCTTACAGATACGGCATCCACAAAGCATCGCACTGTGCCAAGTTCATAGGGTTGACTGCCTTAGCGATAGCATCAATCACCGTCTGGTTTGCAGGCAAGTTGCCAACAGGGTTGTGGGCCAGGCTGAGTGCCCGCTTGACAATCGAGTCGCTGTTGACCTGCACAGAATCCCTAAGTTGACTCTCCGTAATAGCTCCGTTTCTATGGCTGCCTGTAAACCAGAACAGCATCTCATCACGCACGAGCAATGTCAGCGCGTGCTCCAACTCGTACTCAGGCTCCGTCAAGCATCGTGCAATAGCCATCAATGAGCATGCAAAGATGCCTTCAGTAGCGAGTGGTCCCATCAGTGTTTGAAGGTTGGGCGTGAGTCGGAATGGTACCGGCTCTGGGTTGTGGAAAAAGGGTTTGTTGGCGCTCATGTAGGACATCATTTCAGACCCCCAAACCTTACCCGTGGCCCTGGAGATATTAATCTTCTGCGGGTAACGGTTGTGCATGTACATAATGTACGTGATAAATGTCAACGCCGCAAGCTGGTATGAGAACTGGCGACGGAACAGCCAGAACTCGGCAAACTGTGGGAACACCTTCTGGAAGTACTCAATTGCCACTGTGGATGGAACCCATTTCTCTTGGATGGCGTTGAACACCTCCAATCGAGCTGTTGCTGCCTGCTCAGGTTTGTTCTGTTGTTTGTCAGTGATTGCAAAACAGTGATGCTTGCTCGAAAAACTTACCGAGCTCTTACTCTCGAGGGCACCCCGGAGCTTCTCCATGGTGAACAAAACAGGATCATCCTTTGACATGCCCATGTTACGACAATGATCCTCATAAACTCCTTGCAGTGTAGTGTAGGACGTGTCTTCCTGAACAAGTCGAATGTGTGGTGCGAATGGAACCATAATCGGTATCGTGAACTGCAAATCGCGACGTCGGCTCTCCTTCTTACGGCCCAGTGTCTGGTTGAGCGACCGGAAAAGCTGCAAGATACGCTCCTCTCGTCGGCAGTGTCTGGCTGCAGGGTGTTGAATGGCCCATGTGTGAATGCTGCCATCATGTCCACGCATCTTGATACGGCGATAAGACGCACTGATAGATCGAACAAGATCGATATTTGGCAGGAAGCGATCGATACGAATGAAGTCCTGGTTCTTGTCCTTATGTTGCAGGTATTGGCCGGGGACTTCGACCTCGTCGAACTTGCTATATCTGAACTCGCTCAGATGAGGGGAGAAGTTTTCAAGTGAGGCGCGAGGCACTCTGTGGTCCAACTTCTCCTCAAACTTGTTTCGCCAACGACGCAACTTGTAGATGTACTCATACATTGTCGGCTTGACAGTGACGAAATCTTGCTCGAACGACTTCTTGATGTGGCTTGGTAGTATCGTTTCGGCGAAGCGAGTAATGTTTAGTTCGGTTGCCGCCGGAAGCTTGACGCTCTTAGCAAAAGAAGGAGGTGTTCGACTAACATACGCCAGAGCGTCATTGAGAAGGGCGACAATCAGTCGGTAGGCATCCTCATCAGGAGGGCACTTGAAGTTCTTCTGAATTTGATCCACCATTGTCTCCATCGAAAGGGCCAAGAGTGGGAAAGCCGTCTTGAGAACTGACATGACCTCTTCAGTGTAGTCCCACGGAGGTTTCTTTTGGGGCTGTCCGGGCTGTCCAGGTTGAGGTGTTGGCTTTTGTGCAGCCTTGGAGGGATCAGGAGTTTGTCCGTTGGTAGGTGCTGGGGTACCATTGGCTTCGCCCTCGGCCTTAACCGGTGTGCCGTCCGCCGCGTTTGCAGTCCCGGGACGAGAAGATGATGTCCCAGGCCTAGGAGGTTCCTGCTTGGCCATAGACGGGGAAGCGCTTGCCTTTCCGTTAGAGTTGGTCGATTGCGCGCGTTGTCTGGCTTGCCTGTCCCTGGCTTCCTGGTTCTTCTTGATAACCAACAAATCCTCACGGTTGGTTCGGAGCTGGAAGTACAACGCCTGAGGATAAGATTTGGCGATCTTGAGAAGGAGCTGGAAGACGCGAGGCGCTTCCTTGTGACCGAGACCCGTGATCAGTTGTTGAATAAACGTGATCCAATACCACACAGGTGTTTCTCCCTTGAAATCATCGAAGCCCATTGCAATGGTACCCTTAGAGTCATCCAAGCTAAGAAGCCAGAGAATTCGGGCAAGAAGCTTTCGCGATTTAGCGTTCTTGTAGCTCCCTGCGGCTTGCAAGTATGAGGTAAGCGCCTGGCGTGCCGCATTCAAGTCCGTAGGGTCTTCCTTAAATTTACGATCGTTGAAGTAGCCCCATTCAGCCCAAGCCTTTGCAGCACCGATGTCGAAATACAGCGCTGTTCCATAAGCTGAATCTGCCTCATCCTTTTGTTTGAGCTTCTCCAAAAACATTCCCTTAAGAGTGTAGAACTCGGCTTTCTGAGGCGGGCTGAAGTAGTTGAGATTCGTGTTGTTGATTACGTCCAGACCGCTGGAAAGCTCCTCGGGATTTTCGTAGTGACACTTGGCTTGTTCGCGAAGCTTCAGGAAAGCTTCCTGGATCTCAATGTTGGGAAGGGTGTAAATGCGGCTCAACTGGTTAATGCAGACCTCGGGAAGGTTGTGCTTACGGGCAACATGAGCAAATCTGTTGATGATCCAGGCAGTCTCATGGTAGCCCCGATAGGCAAAGGAACTAGCTCCTCCCGCGTTCTGTGCGCCCTGTTGAGGCAGCAACTGCAGATACGTTTGGTTGATGAGACTGAAAATATGCTGTCTCCAAGTGACAAGATCTTGCCAAGCAGTGATATCGTCCCAAACGTTGGGCAAGCGGTCACGCCACGCGCCCAAAAGCAACTTAAGCTCACCAGACTTAACGTCGAGGTTAGTCTGGTTGGTGTTGGCAAGACTTTGGCAGATAACACTGGCATCGTGGAGCTCAACCAACTGTTGGAAGTTCTGGAGAAGAGGAACATGAGCGTTGGTCAAGCGCTCAGGCAGTTGGTGCCACTTGCGAATCGAGAGCTGGATTGCTTCGTCGCAGACACGCGCAAAATCGGTGGTAGGTTCCTGGCCATTGTGGAACTTGAGAAGTGACATGAAGGATTGGAAGAAGGCTCTGCGGGGTGTTGGAGCATCCATTACACCCTTAATAATGTTGTCCAAAGCCTCCCGGTGTTGTTCATCCTGCCACATGTCCGTATTTCGCCAAGCGCACTCAAGAAGAAGGTCCTGGAAATTCTCGTGCTTGGCAAAGTCTTGGAGGATTTCCCATTGTTGCAGTTTCTGGGCACATAGAACCCAGTGGTCCTCCCAGAGCATGTACTCAGCTTGAGAGAATGGTATCACGCCTGTTCTGGCCTTGATTTGAGCGTTCTCGTACAGCTTCTGGGCCTTGTCCCACATGCCGTTTTGCTCGTAAGACAGAGCGGCATTGGTTTCAACGAATTGGCATCGTCGCCTCCACGTACCATAGAACAAATCGTCCTCCTGAAGTGCGGCGTAGAGCTCGACAAGAGCGTCGAGGTTACTCTCACGAACAGTAGCCGACTCGACTTGAGGTTTGATGGCGGCATTCTCCAGTTGGATCAGAGCCGTGTACCAGGCGTCGTATGTCTTTGCCTCGTATTTGAGCACGTGTGGTGGAATCCTGCACTCGGGCCAGGTTTTGGCAGCACCGTCGAGGATTGACTGAATCACGTTGGGTCGCTTGTCGATTTGACGGCTGTGGTAGTCCTTGGTGAGGAGGGCCACAATACCACGTTCCAAATCAACTCGGTCATCCTTTGCAACAGAGGACCAATAGATTGGGAAAAGGGTCACCCAGAGGTTATGGGCAAGCTGGGAGTCGACGTGTTGGAGTTGTGCCAGTGGTTCAATCACATCCTTCACCTTGGTGTCACCAAGTTCCATCACGAAGCGGCGATGAGTAGCCATGAAAGACTCAAACTTGTCATCAATGATGGTTGTGGGTTCTCGGGCCTCCATTTCCTTGGTGAACATGGTCAGCAAGCGAGAAATGGGCATTGTCTTGAAATCGGACTGGTAGAGCTGAATATTGGCATTTGTCTCCACGGCACCCAGCAATAAATGACTAGCTTGGGCAAGCCAGTACGAGTCGGAGAGTGTATCCCAGTTTTGTGAGGTGAGAACGTAGGATAGACGAGCGCTGGCCGATTTAGACAGACTCTTGTCGAAAATGGCCATGAAGCGGTTGCGCATCTCAACGTCTGCTGCACGGGTACCGATAAGGAATGCATGCTCCATACGGACTGTGAGTTCGGTGCGCGTGATCTTAGGGTCCTCGTAAATGCGAATGACGAGGTCCAGGAACTTGGACAGCATGGTTGGGTCCTGTCGGTGCTCGAAGGATAGCATCTTATGAAGAACGGCCGTCTTCTCCTTAAGGGTTGGCCATGTGCCTTCTGAACGGAATACCCATCCTTCAACCATGTTCAAAATCTCTTCGCAGAGTTCGATAGACATGGACTTTTCCACCAGAGTTGCGAGGACGCTGAGGAAAGGCCGACGAGAATCACCCAGAACCTCCATCTGAAGAGCGACAACCTGTATCTCCTTGATCATGATCTTTGTCTGGATTTCAAGATCATAAGCAGACATCTCCCCGCTCGGAGTATTGGGGTCTTGGTTCCTGTTGTTCACGCCAGCAGCCTGGTTTGCTACAGCATTATAGTGCTGCACGTGCTCTTTAGCATGCTTGGATTGAAGTGCCTTCATCAGTGACGGAATATGTTGATCAATGACATTGGGCTTTCGCTGACCAAGAGACCAAAGAATGTTCACACCCGAAGTATAATTGCTGCTATTCATTGCTTCCGTCGCAAGCTGAGACAGGTAGGCGACGATCTCTGATGTCTGTGTCTCAGTCTCGCCATCAGCGTCAGCATCTTCCATGGGGGTGTCATCAGGCACAGAATCAAGGATGCGCTTGATGATTGATCGCAGCTCGCGGTTGTCGTCGAACTTCTTGTCAGAGAGATGGAGGCAGTCCTGAATTTCGGGGTTCTCCGACTTGAGGCACTTTTCTAACACCTTCTGGATAGATGGCATGTTCTTCTGAATCCATTCGTCCGACTTAGAGTTGAGTACAATGCGAACGACTTGAAGGGTGTTGATGATGTTGGTGAGGAACTTCTCGTCGAACTTTTCCTTGTCGGAAGGATCAGCGGTAAGGATGGTCTGAGTCCGCTCGCTTGCCAAAATTACATGTGTGACATTAGGGAACAAGTCCAGGTCAAGATCACCCCAGTACTGTGGCTGCACCAAGTTGTAAAGCAGCTTCATCGCCTTCTTACAAAGGTCGGTAAGCGCCAATGGCACTGGAGGAATCGATGACGAGACTTGATCTCTTGGCTTGGCTGAAGGGAGTTCATAGCGCTCATTCAGTTGAGCAATAAATTCGACCAGGTACTTAATCATCTTGAGCCGGTACAGGGGCGGGATCTGGTACTCGACTCGCGCTGGAGCCTGGGAGGTATTCGCTTGTTCTCCATCTGCCTTCCTCTTCTTCGTGTTGGGAGACAGGGAGAGGGCCCTTGAACCAGATGCAGAGGACTTTCCTTCAACGCGTCGCTCTTCCCATATCCAGATGAGCCACATCATATTGAGACAAAGTCTCTTGGACTCATGAGATGCATTTTGTGGAGTGGCAAGTTTCCGTAACGAAGTAATCATCAAGCTGATGTACTTATCTCGAGCTTCGTAGAAAAGATCCGGGTGCCGAACGAGGAAATGAAAGATGCTCGTCATCTGCTGGGCGTTTTGTCCTTCATCTGCAAGGATTCGACGAGGCGCAACTGCCCAAGGCGCGTTACGCTCATTCTGGCCGAGTCCGCATCGCTTTGGCAACATAGGCGCAATAAGTTCCAACGCTTGTGTTACCAAAGCGCGGCCCTCGTTCTGGTTCGCCTTCAAGAGTGATAGATACACCTGAGTCACGATCTTCGGAGGAGTCTCGTAGTGCGCAATGAAGTAACCAATGACCACATAAGCGGCATGTTTGTTGATCACATCCTCTAAGCGGATGAAGGTCCAACCGAACTTAATGATGTCTTTCCTGGCATCTTGAAGAGGGGTGTGATAGTACTTGACCAGCATTGCAGAAAGCTGCAAGACCTCGTAACGAGTGTGGTCAATGCCAGGCTGTGCTTGGTCATCCATCGTCATTTCTGGGTGAACCTTCCAGATTTTGCTGCTCACAGCATCAATGACAGCTCTGTCCATTAGTCGAGGACTTCTGTTCTGGTCAAGATGACCCCAGTTGCGCATGACATCCATAGCGACGATCGGGTTGACAATGTAATGCAACAGGAAGTACTTCATCTTATTCGATGCAGACTTGCCGGAGTAAGTGTCCAGACAGCGAAGTACTGTTGTCTTCCAGAAGTCGACCGCGTCACTGCAGATAATTCTCCTGTAGATAAAAGAGAAAAGCTCCTGCGTATTGCGAAGCTCATCAGAAGTAACGCATTCGATCAGGTTGAAAAGAGGATCCAAGTCTTTTGGTGCCCTCTCAAGTGACTTGACAAGAATAGTCATGAGTTGCTCCGCAGCTTGGTACGCCGGTAGTCGGAGGTGAGCTGGAAGGGTATGCTGACGAAGATGCTTCTCCAGTTCCTTGCCAATGTTCTTAAGCCAGTCGAGATGCTCCTTCTTGTCCATCCACTTCTCCGCGTTAGGGAATTGGCTGAGAGACTCAAAGATGTGAATTGCGTTGACCATGGCAATGAACTTGGCCTCGTTGTTTTGACTTATCAACTCGTTGCAACGGGTGACCAGATTATCAATATTCTCGGTTGCAACCTCTCGCAAAGCCTGGCTGTCAGGATGACCCAGGACCTGTGCCAATAGTCGTCCATACTTGAGGTCTTCCACTTTGCCGAAAAGGTAAGCCCATATCTCCTTTGAGTATCTGTTCATGTATCTGTAGATGGGAAGGCGGAAGGGGCTAAGCTGAGTCCGGCGTAGCTTTTCTTCGAGTCCAAGGAAGCAATCGATCAAGCGTTCTTTGAAAGCTTCAGCGGGGGCGGGTAGCAAGTGAAAGATATTCAGAATAGCAGTAATGATCTTCATTTGAGGATGCTGGTCGAAGAAGGTAAAAGATATTTGCTGCAAAGCACTAGGCTCGACTATCGAGTCGATTTGTTCTAGTAGACGAGCACCTATCTCGACCTTGAAGTAAGATGTGAGCAGCTTCAACAACCTAGATAGATTGTCAAGACCCGCCGTACTAAGGCGCTTAGGATCAGAGAGGCTTTGCAGCACTGGTCGAAGACCACCCTGAAGAAGTTCCTTAGGAAGACGCCTGTCTACCGATAGAACTGACTTCAAAGCATCATTCGCAGCAGTGATGGTGGGCTTTGATTCCGAGTACAAACACTTAAAGAAGACGCCGAGAATCTTAGTCTTCGTAGGCTGGTTCGAGAACTCCTCGAAGGTCATGGCAGTTGTTAGGAGTTTGATACACGAGACTCGCAGGTTGACAATATGCTCATGCGTACGAAACTCTGCAGGCTTGTTGGCCAGGGATTCGTCACTAGCATCCGCAAGAGCCAAAGATTCCATGAGAAGACGGTTGAGATTCTCGTCGAATGGAACCCAGTCATTCTTCAAGCCCATATGGTACGTCATGGCGTTGATGTAGCCAATCTGGATGCTGAATGGCAACGCTCGCAATGGCTTAGCAAAAATGGGCTGCAGGATCTTATCCTTGCAAGATTCGAGCAGCTCCCAAACCTCACATTTCGCGGCCTTGGCAATTAGGTCGAGTGAGTGCTTTGCTGTCTCGCGAACGTGCTTGTTCATGTGATAAAGATCATTTCCGAATTGTTGACAGATCTGGGAAAGTCGGGGCTGCTTAGGTTGAGCACTTGGCGGTTGACCTTGTTGCTGTGCGATAGGCAGTGCATCTTCCTTTGTGATGTCTTTGGTGATACGCTCCAGGAGAACCTCCAGACTCGTTTGTGCCAGGCAACGTGTCTTTTCAGGAAGGTCTTGAGGCATGTCCTTGACTACATAGGTCAGGGCACGTATGAACTCGGTTTGCTTGGAGGTGATCCACGTGTCGCCAAAGTCAAGCTCGGTGAGCAAATAATTGATTCCCAGACTACCACCAGTCTTGGTGAACCACTCCTCTTCGTAGCAGCTGTGGCAGAACGTGCTGCTCAGATGGCTAAAGAATGGGAGTTTACCAACGTCGCTTTCCGAGCCAAAGATAATTGCTGTAGAGTCGTACATTTCCCGAATCGCACTCTTGCCTGCCTCTCGTACATCAGGGTGATCAGATGCTAACGACTCGACGATAGCATCAGAAAGGTTGCGCGTATCAATGTGCAGAGGGCCTTCGCCGGCATTGGGGTCAAAAGGGCTAAAGTTTCGCTTCAAATCCACCAAAGCTCTGCCAATTTCAATAATGGCAAAATGTTTGCAGACGTTCAGCAAAAATGCACTCGCCTCTTCCTTGAACTCGGGGAAAGAGTGAGCAAACATAATGGCCTTGAGGAGTCGCTTTACAACCAAATCCTCACTCTCCTTCTTGGGAATAGACCGCTCACGATCAGAAACCTCGAAACTGGCAGAGTTGATCTCGTATCTTCTTGCTACAAGGTCCTCGGCTTGAAGCCGTACAAGGCGTGGCAGGTCGTCTGGAAGCTGGTCATAGCCGATGCGCAGCTTCAGTTGAGCTTTGATCAAGTGCAAGGCTTGCTTCTTGTAGTAGCCATCGTATTGCTTGTTGTGGTTATTCTTGGTTGCCTTGGGGAATTCCATGAGCTTCGAGATAGCAAAGTCGATTCCCATATCGGCAGGGAATGCTCTATCCTTCTTAGACCCAAGCAACCTCAGATCAAAGCCAGACGGATCGTCGGCATACTCCTTGTAGGCAAGCGGTACGGCTCCGGTCATGAACTTTCTGTTTCTGCCACCAAGTTTACCAAGAATCCTCATTGTAGTATGAGCGTGAAAGTGACTGTAAGGATGGGGTTTGAGATGGTCAAAGAGGGCAGTCATCAACTCATCGATGACAGGCGCCATGATGGGATCAAGGTAGTCGGCGGTAAGATTGTCAACGCACAGCTCCAATGTTCTTAAGCCCTGTCCAACGAGTTCTGTTCCTGCACGAAGCGCAACAACAAGTGGGCGCATGAGGAAACTCAAGTGCGGCAGCAAATGACTAAGTCGTGCCGGGACAGTGAGACATAGCTCCACGTACAAGTCACGCTCACTTGGCTTTCGGGCGGCCATCAGGAGGTTATTGAGTACATCCAAGAGCATTTCAAGCAAAGGCAGGATTTGCTTGTAGAGCTGCTCGAATTTACCACCACCAATACTGCGGAACAGCGAACGCAGGAGGAGGAAGTAATTCATGGGCTCCTCTGCCTTTGTCGACAACTCAATAGATTTGGTGACAATGTTGACAACGTGGGGTAGTAGAACTTGCTCGTTCTGGTTGGCGAACAAGGTGACTGCCATGAATGCCAGCTTGAAAAGCCTCAACAGAATAGACGACTTCTTGACATCGGCAGACCCAACCTGATCAATCCGCTCCATAAGGAATTGCAAGAGCATACCACAAAAGCTGGGAGAAGTCGCCTCACTAGCAAGGAAAAACTGGGGTATATGCAACAACGCTGTGTGTTCGAAAATCATGTCGTAAAGGCGTGGGATCTCTTGCTGAAACACCTCGTGGAAAGTGGCCGGATCGATGGCATGGAAGACCGTGGCGAAAGTCTCAAGCAGGTCCTTTTCCTCCTTGCTGCACGAAACCATATAGAAGTTGGCCATGTACTCTACTGGTGACATGTATTGAGACTCCGTAGCTGGCTTCTCAATCTCGTAGTACCTGAAAACATAGGCGCCCTCGCGGAAAAGCTTGATAATGACCTTGACCTCCTCGGCTGTGAATCCATAGGATACATCCTGCCAGTGGGTGGGCGCGTTCTGCGCATCGATAGGTGACCCGACGTTGCATGTCCTCAATTGGTAGAATGTGTTCTTAAGACCGGTCATCAGATTGCGGAAAAGGAATTTGTTGTCAACAACGGGGTCGGCGCCTCGGTCTCGTGGGTTAGAGGTCTTGATCGGAACTGCGGAGAAGATGTCGGTCTCATCCCAGTCAGGAGGGCTATCCTGATCAGCCAAATAGGTCTCCGGAGTGCCAGCTTTCATCTGTTCGCGGTAGAGAGCTGAGAGTTTCACAGCATTGGGATACTGTCGGTTCATGGCCGCAAACTTATCTGCGATAGCATTGAGAATCATAATGAGATAGTGTCTTGCGTCAACCTTGTTAGGAAGCTTTGCAATACATTCGGCCATATTCAGGAGAAGTTTCGCGCTCATAGTCTGGAAGCTTGTGCCAGGGAAGTTGTCTTGAAGATTTCTGGTATAGACCTCAACAGTCTTCCTGATTTGCTCTGGCTTAAGAGAGTCTCGGACATGATGAATGAGATCAGCAAGCATACTGTACGCCAGGGGCCTCATGGTTTCGTGTACAGTAAGTCCATCTCCAGTTAGCGTGCGCTCATCTAAAAGCTCGTCAATCTTGGGAATAAAGATCTTGCGGAAATTGTAATTAATGATATGACGAATCGCGACTATTAGTTCCTTTCGTGTGCCAGACTTCTCTCTGGGACAGTCTTTTAGCAGCCTAAGGACGATGTCCGGCAGACGAGGCAGAAAGTCATTCAAGTGTGAGGCGTATTGGCGAAGAAGATATGCCAGGAAGCTCATAGTCTTGACTTGTGCAGTGATGAAATCGGCAAAAGCGACTCGGTTCTTGATGGCAGGGCTCACTCCAGTATGGATTGTTCCTTTGGCCGCGGCAGCAGCATGCGCTTCCTGCTGAGCTGAAGCTTGAAGGCACAGTACATTCTGGATGAGAGGAACGAATTTCCGGACGTTCTGTTGCACTGTGTTTCGATAAACCTGGAAGATCGATACCACGATGATCGGACATTCTGATAGGACCTTGAAAGACTGCATTCCCTTCAACAGTGGACGATTTTGTTGCTGAGGGTCTGCTCCAAGTTCGTTAACAGAAGCGACGGGTGATCCTGGCCTCGGTGATTGGAAGTTCTGCGAGTTTCCGGGTGTCGAAGGTGCACCAGGTTGTGATGGCGCATTGTGGGGGGCATTGTCAAGTTGCTCTCGGACGACCTTCTCCATCTGTTCAAAGAGCTCTTGTATAAGAGTGAGGAAGAGCTGCACTTTGCCCTGCAAGACCTTGTGCTGGTGGCGCATGATGTCCGATATTATTTTGACACATATTGTTGCGTTCTCTTCGTTATCGGTTCGTACAAGCTGCATCAACAAATCGACGGTCTCTTCTGCGTACGGCTCGAACGGTTCGGGAGGGGCGGGTTGGGTAGGTAATCGGTGCAGGACTTCGAGTATGACCATTCGGAGTTTCTGCTCGGGTGAGTTGCTTTGGAAAGTGCATGGTCCTTTTAGAATGCCCATGAAAATGGGCATCAACCTTTTCAGGAAAGGAGGGTATATTTGTCCACTGGTATAGTGATCCAAGCTGTCGCGCAACGTCGTTGCGGCTTCAAGCTTGAGTCTTACATCTAGAGTAATGATGGTTAGCAATCGACATTGAAAAGACATGCGACAGCAATCATGGAGGGGTTGAGGAGGCCATACCGATATCGACAGTACTAAGTCGCTTAACGACATCATCTATAGTGGTACCCGACATTGCTGCATTATCGGCGTCCACTTGACGCGATTCAATTTGCCATCCGCGAAAGGGTTGTTTAAGTGGTGATCCTCTCAAGGCTGGGATAAGGAGCTTCCAGTTATATATGTTCGCCCGGCGCGATCGGCTTTATTAAGGGGCGATTAGAAAAGTCGTGACGATATAAATTGCTGAGTTTTCACAGAGACGTCTGTGCAATTGGCGGGGCGTTAAAGTGGCGGCGGCTTGTTGAGGTTCTGGAGGTTGATGAACGAGAGTGTTTGGTGAATATAAGGCAAGCTTGAAAGTAGACGTAGACGTGAAGGGCCGTCGCGTTGAAAATTACGAGAACGACTAAGCTGGGGGGTGCGGTCACCAATTCCACTGACGCTAAGTCCGTATCAAAGTTTTACCGGCATTAGCGTTGCTTCCACTGCCAATCATAAAGCCCAACAAGCTTCTAGCGTAGCTTCGAAAGTGCTTTATCTAATCACTTATCTTATCGGCTGCTCAGCGACGATGTATCCAAGTGCATCAGTTCAAGGAAAGTTGTCACAGAGCATTACATTTATTCTGTACTTGATACAAGTATCTACCTATTCTACTGTACGTAGGTCGAGTTTTAATCAGGCTCTATAAACACATCCACTCTGGCTTTAAATTGAATTTATTTCTGTCAGCAGCTGTGCCTTGAGCTTTGTTCATGTTAAACTTCCCATGCTACCGAGCCAAGTGTCCTCGAATGATTGATTCGAGAAGCCGCATTTCACACAACTTCGACTGATTCTCTATTCAGACCGCCACACTGTGGGTCAAGAAAGATATAGTGAAGTGTAGAAACTTGTATTGATTTCCATCGTTTTCGCAATCTTGATCGCGATTGTATCCGTACAAATGGATGTTAATGATTGCCCCACTGATTGCTTTCCCCATATGGACAGAATCGTAGCCCAACGTTAGACCAAGCGTACAAGAATAGGGTAGGCACTCATCCACCAGATGATCATTCATGTAACATTGAGAAGTGCATTTCACGACGACCTTATCTTTAACCATACATCATAGTCGACACAATGAGTGGTGATTACACAGCCTTTTTCTACGGTAAACTCCATCCCGATACTATAGATCTGCAAATAGTGAGCTAATTTATACATAACAGGCACTTTGGTAGGTTCATCCATGATCTGAGTACAGCCTATGACAGCAGCGACTGGACCTAACATCTTGTAACAGATGGCCCCCGAGGTCTTTTTCACTGTCTGCTATGGTCAGAAAGACCCTCCTCAGGTCATAAAAGACATGCACAAATTCACTCCTGCGATTCTCGAGGGCTACTGTCGTCACCGAGTTCGACATGCGGATTACCCTGCTGTTGTCCCCGAAAAGGGTCATACTGTCCGCGGTGTTTATGTTACTGGACTCACTGACGCCAACGTGGGAAAGCTCGATATGTTTGAGGGATCTGAGTATGATAAGGCAAACGTCAAAGTCAAGTTACTGAATAAGGACGGTGCTGGCAGCGACAAGGGCGAGTACAAGGACACAACCGTCTACGTTTTCAACTCACCGGAGCATCTCGAAAAGCGGGAGTGGGACTTTGAGGAGTTCCGACAGATGAAGATGAAGAATTGGACCCGAACTGGCTTGGTCTTCGATTAAGGTGACTTGAGTCATGCCATACTCATGCCCAACGCTGACGATGCGATAGAATAGATATTCTGGAGGAAACTGCCAATGATGACTTCAAGATAGGCGCGTGTTTCTGCAAGCGCCTGCGAAGTATCAGCAGTCGGTTACTTATTTGGCCGCAGAATGATAAGTCTTGAGATGCTGGCGGTGAGAGGATCTTCAGACCTCGCTACCGATGGGATGGTTCTCAAGTGCGATGACAGAATAGGCCTCATAGCGTGACAGCCCTACGGGCATCAAATAGACAAATCATTGTTCCCCAACTCAGTGCAAGCGCCCAGGCCTGTTTAAAAAAAGAGAGACAACACAGCAGTGCAGCTGTCCAACTCATGGTTCCAGAGTCTTGGAACAGGCCACTTCCTCGGCGGCTAAGACGTTCCAGCTCTCTGGAACGCCCTTGTAAGACAGCTCACTATGGCCCGGGCCCAATTGTACACCGAGTGGAGTATACTGCGATAATGGAAATTCATGAAGGTGATGAAGGTGCAAGCTTGAACATAGAAAAATTGGTAATCTCGAGACGTTCCTCATAGGTTTGATGAAGGATTAAGCGGTTCTTCTTGCATTGTGTTTGCCTGTTGACGAAACGATACGGCAGATCCTACAGGTAACAGGTGGTGAAGTGTCCTTGTTCGTGTAAGTCGAAACTAACAATTGTCTAATCGGATATCTTAGGCGAATTATGATGGTACTGTACTGGACTAGTGGCAATCTATCTGAAATGTGGCTGAGAGTTCGCAGTGAAGCTGTCGGATGGCGGATTTAATGTCAGTGTCGGCACTTGGATCAAGAGTAACAGGTGGAATCCTGCCAACTGGGGGACTGTTTCACGCCACACGGTTACGCGGCTACTATAAAGGGCACTGCGCATTTATGTTTAGGCTTAGGATCGTGAATAAGATCAGCACTGGGCCATTGCGTGGATATTGAATGGAGAATTAATATGGTCGGTGCTCTGATACGGACTTTCAAACATAGTTGGCGAATCCCCCGAGTCCAAGCTGAAGATCATCTGAACTTGGAAAATTCACAGAACCCTGACCATGATCTTGGTTCCATATTATTTTGCAGGGAAGATACGACCCAAAGATTCGCCGTGTTTCGTCCGATTGTCCGATAGACGATGACCCCTGGCTCGAGGTGGCCTTTCTCCAGGTCTGTTGGTTGGGCTGCAGGCTGTCAAAGTCACGAGAATTCCAGGCCTAAAGTTGCCTAACTCATCAGCTTATCTGACTAAGAGAGCAAAAACGGTCGGTGAAGGTATTACAGCGACTATTCACAGCTCGCTATTGGTGATAACTAAACTAGAGCATAAGGAAATAGGACTAATATTTCGACGTTCTCAGCATCTTGCTTACATCCAATCCGGAAACAGCTGTACCTGGCGCCAGTGTCATGATGCGCCAGATAGATCCAATAGAGAGGCGAATCCTCGTAGTTCCTGGATTTAGCGGTCATCTTCTATAAGACGCAAGCGGCAACCAATCTTACACTGGCCTCAAAATGATCTAAGCACTGAGTGAACCTCTGAAGATAGATCCGACACTAATAATCACCCTATCAATCGCAGTAACTGGCCTTGGCTCCTGCTTTCAGCTTGCCACGTTGTGAAGGGAAAGAGCTCGGTTCCCTCCGGGCGCCTACCTACAGTGACTTTCCAGCCTTTCCTACCAATTCAACCCCACCCAAACATCAACACCAAAACAACAAAACACCAAAAAATGCGAAACATGATACACGCCTCCTTGCAGAAGGGCAGTCACAATGAGGCCTTTATTCTCGACTTATGCAAGGTGTTGACACCTTCTGAATGAAGCTTTCCACTCATGATTGGTTTGCAACAATCCTCATTGTCACTATGAAGACAAGTTGTGAAACTATGCCTGTTTCACCAGGGAGAATAAAAACGAAAAAACTCTCCGCAAGACTACGCAAGACCGCGCAAGTCTAAGGGACGGCCCCCTGCCGTTATAGTCCATCATACGGAAATGGAGCCCAAAGAGGGAGGAGTATCAGGAGACAAATCCAATGAGGTCTTCTTTACCACACGTGAAAGGATTTTACCCTGTTCACGATCTGCACTTGCACCCCTGACATGAAGACGATCGCTCAGGGGATTACTCAAGAAGGCAGGCCTCCAGAAAACCCGATATACGATGGCAATTATGGTCCACGCTGCCCGGATACGTGCCGCTGCTATTAGTCTCGAGATGCATCAATTTACATGGTCATGGGCTGCCAGATATATCACCTCAGCCATCCTGCGAACTTGGACCAAGCGGTGTTTCCGTGCGCAGCAATCTATGAAATTCCTCTTGGTCTCATCTCATTCGAGATGATTGTTTGAATCTTGGCATGAATGGAACAGCCGACTGGTTCTGGATGCATCAGCCACTAATCCGTTTCGACACTATAGCCTGGCATGACCCATGTCGCTCAGCCTTATATCCCTGTCATCGCCCCCTGATTGGCATCTGGACCCCGCTCTAAAAGAGCTGGGTTGTTCGTAATGGATGGCCCAGCACGACGGATAGTTACTGCAGGGGACGACAACACCGTCGGAACAATGCATTGACTCGACAATACGCTCAGATCGTTGAGACAGATGATTTGATAGATGTTCAGATATTACTGAATCCTTTTGGGTCTCATTACACAAAGCAAATAATGAAAAGGATTTTTCAGGACTGGATGCCAAAAAATATCAAAGCAAAGAGGACAGAAGTCATGTCTGTGCCCCATAGCATGACGTTGGAAGCAAGGTTGCTTAGAATCCCCCATGTCGCAGCCAACGACTTTCCCGAGCACTCGGTTCTGCAGGGCCCGATTGGTGGTCGCACAACTGGAGTCCCTTGCGCCCCAACCACCAGAGTCTTCTCCCAATCATTACTTCACCGACTAAGCTCCCTTGCCACTATGGGCGGCCTACGCTAGAGTCGATTGCATTGAAGCGTGATGCAAAACTGTACCGAAAATCTCGTAATACAAGGAGGCGCTTCGACAAGCGACGCAAGGCACAAGGGTCTGGACTTGTAATAGCTGAACAAGGGAGACGTCAACGGGTGACAGGTCCCTGGTTGTCGCCTCCTATACGGACTCATGAATTCTCTCTCAGGCAGGACAGTGACAGGTCCCTTGCAGACACTTGAATCGCTAGTCAGGGGCTTGAACCTCGTCTTTTCTCTGGGGGTTGCATGGATCTAATCCACTCACACTTTCGTTTGGTGACCAGATGAGTCTTGAAACAATATCTTTAACCTATCATGGGTTGCCTGCTGCAAATCCTCTCTTAGTCTTCCGGTCCTAGTGCCTCCGCTTGCTTCGAAACAAAGGTCACTTAGGGCATTGAACAAATCTAAGTGGCTGTGAACGTTTACTAGAAGTTATTGCTTCCCTGACATTATGGACTTCTGATCCACCATGATCGCCTCTGAGGCGCATGCGGCTGCGTCCGTTCGCAGGTGTTTCTCCTGCTTGCGATTTCCCCTTGCCTCTACGTCTGCTCTCGGAACGTCCATGGCCAGTCCTTTGTGTGGACTGAAGTCCATATAAGACGCCCTCTCCTCCTCCGTGTTACCTTCTTTTCATCACCAACGACTTCAAAAGTCTCCAGTCAGTCCTCCAAGTGAGATCGTCTCAACGACACTTCCATTCCTTCTTCTTTCTTTCCAAAGGCTAGTCCTTTCATCTGTCTCGACGACATTCACGTATTGCCTGGTGCAATTCGACCCTTCATTCACATATCCAACAATCGAGCTACGACTCTTCAGTCCTATACCCATATCACTCGATTCTTGTCTTGACGACAATCTCACTACTTGAACATCAAATCTATCGTCTGGAACGCCTAGATTATCCCATCATTCAAAATGTTCGCGAAGGCTTTCACCATTGCCACTCTGGCTTCTTATGCCAGTGCTCACATGCTCATGGCCGAGCCTAAGCCTTATGGAAGCCCTGACAACAGTCCCCTCGAGGCTGATGGCTCCAACTTCCCTTGCAAGGGCGCCGTCAACGATGGCTCTGCTGCCAACACCTACCAGGCTGGCAGCACTCAGCAACTCTCATTCATCGGCTCGGCCGTCCACGGTGGAGGCTCATGCCAAGTCTCTCTCACTACCGACAAGAACCCTACCAAGGACTCTGTCTGGAAGGTTATCCACTCTATTGAGGGAGGCTGCCCTGCTAAGAACCAGGCAGGCAACTACCCTGAGAATGCCAACCTCCAGACCCCCGACAAGTACGATTTCAAGATTCCCGAGGAGTTGGCTGCCGGTGATTACGTTCTTGCTTGGACCTGGTTCAACCACGTTGGCAACCGTGAGATGTACATGAACTGTGCCGCTGTCAAGATCGAAGGTAGCGGAGGCTCCAAGGACCACCTAGACTCACTCCCCGATATGTTTGTTGCCAACATTGGCAACAAGTGTGAGACCCTTGCTGACACCGATCTTGCATTCCCAAACCCTGGCAAGTCTGTGAGCAAGCTCAAGACCAAGCTTGACCCCCCTAAGGGCGTGGGTTGCCAGACCGCCGGCTCTGGCTCTGGCTCTGGTTCCGGTGACGGTGGTTCTGACGGAGGCTCAGGAGGAAGTGAGCCTGAGCCTTCCACCCCTGCTGCTGAGCCCTCCACTCCTGCTGCTGCTCAGCCTACGCAACCCGCTACTACTCCCGCTCCTGGTGCTGGATCAGGTTCTGGTGATGGATCTAACGGTGCTCCCGAGATTCCCGGTGGTGCCTTCATCACAGTTTCTAAGCCTGCCGCCTCTCAACCTTCTGCCACACAAGCCCCCGCTACTCCCGAGACCCCGGACAACGGTGCCGACGAGGGATCCGGCTCCGGTGAAGGCAACAACGGCGGTAACTCTGGCTCTGCTCCCGAGTCCGGTTCTGGCTCTGGCTCTGGCTCTGGCTCCAGCGGATTCCCTGCTGGAAGTGCCTGCACAACTGAGGGTGAGTGGAATTGCATTGGCGGTTCTTCTTTCCAGCGCTGTGCTAGCGGCACATGGACTCCTTCTCAAGGACTCTCCTCTGGCGTTACTTGCACTCCCGGTCAAGGTGCTGATATCAGCATGGCTGTCAAGCGAGGCGACAGAAACATGCGCCGTTCTCAGCGCCATAGTGCTTAAGCACATACATTTTCTTCAAATTCAAAAATTAGGGTTGGTTAAATCTGGGTATAACAGGGCTCGGATTTGGAAGGATAGGCGTTGGACTGGATCTCTCTTTTACATTCTCAAACCTTTTTCTATATAGAATCTCAATCAGAACATATCATCTATGATAAACACTTATCCTGCTTGCCAATTGTGATAAAATATCCTTATCCTCGTTATACTGACAGCCATCGATTAGACTCACAACAACATGTAACATGTAGAGAACCAAGAAAGACTTAGTTTATGAAATCTGCAGTAGTTGTGTCTGACAAGCAACTAAGTTTCTTCGACAAAGGCATTCTGCAATGGCCCACATGTACATATTGCTTATTTCTGGTACCGAGATAGAAAGATGTAAAGAATCGTAATTTAGTATATTTAAGTGTTTTAAATAGCCTCTTAATATAGCCATGTTCGAAACAAAGAACGATGGGTACTACAACCATGTACCACTCCTTACAGCTTGATTTTCTGGTCGCGATCTTCTTCTGAAAACCCGGTCAACCAGACTTCTTTTCGCCTGAAGCGACAGTGGATCTACTGGCACGACGTGGGGATCCATTTCAACTCCAATATGCACTTCGCCGTCTTTTCCTATGTATCGCCCAAAACTGAAGGTTCGTGAAGTGTTCCCAGGAACGGCCTTGTAGGCAGGTCCGGCAATCCGACTAGGCGCAACGTACGCGAGAACTGATCCCAATGTTGTTGGTAAGCGTGGTAGGACGAAGGGAACAGCTCGACTGTAGAACAGAATAGCAACCACTACGTTAGAAGCCAAAATAGTCATTGTCATAATGAAAGAGGCGTTCTCCATGAAGATTCGAGTTTCCACCGTTCTTCGAACAACTGTCGTCGGTTTTATTTCGTCCTTGGTGTCGAACAGTTGGTCATTCAATCCCAGGAATATCGCAAAAACACGCCGGTAGATGTCTTCGACCAGAGGCTTCAGCTTTTCGGTATCCGGGGGTGGGTTATGCGGATCAAGAGCATCTCTTGACCCTGTCTTTAGCACTGTGAAATAGTTCATCCAATCCCTTGCTGTTGACTCGTTGTGCCATTGAGATTGCAGTCCTTTCCACTGTATACCGATATTTCGAAAGATGAGATCCACGTGAGTTTCCCAGCCCTCGTAGTCCAGGCTTGGTTCGAGTTCGCTCGTCCTGTTATATGAAAGTACGTGACCTTGAGCATTGACAGTGAGGTTGAATAATGCCGTTTCGAAAACCGGACGGCAGGTTATGAAACTGGCATCGACCGTACCATTTATGTTCGCAGCATCAGGGTTCCGGGCCCATCCCATGACCAAGGTGCGAGCGCAGCGCACTGGACCTTGGTCGTCCCCAAGAGTGCCAAGAAACTCCAAGGCAGAGATGCCCGTAGAACGATTAAATGTATTCTCCCGTATTTCCTGACTGACGACATCGATGATATCGCCGCAATCGCCATCCTTCACTTCTCTGAAATCCCGCCAAGGTCGAGGGGTGTCGTATTCTGGTAGTCGTCGAGTCGGCAATGCTGTGCAGTTTGCTGTGGCACCAAATCCTCGTGCGGGTATACTGTAAACATCTCGAGAATTGAATTTCGTAGGCCTTGACATATCATATCGCTGGAAAAAGTAATCTTTCGAAACCCATGGTGGAAGCGTAGTGTCAGAGGAAAGGTTAGCCATTGTGATATAGTAATGATCAGAGTACTGGCTTGTTGTGATGAGGTCCTGACGTAGAGCTCTATCAAGTCCAAACGCAGAATCGTTATCAAACTTGGCATTAAATGCAGGTAACATGCTTTCCGTGTACTCCGCTAACATGGGTGCCTCATTGAAAAGAGAACCCATACCGACAGCAAGAAGGTTGCCAAGTAAGGCCATTGCACAAACGAGTACAAGAACAAAATGTCTCGACTTCAGTGCTCTCCATATAACCAGCTGTGGGGGAATCGAGGTATAAGAAGCCGAGATTGTTCGTGATGCCTCTGCTTTGCCTTGCCACAGATCCCGAAAAGGTTGCAAAACGCAAAGCAGGCGGTTCAGAAGGACCCAGAAAGGTTCGACAAGTGTTGCAAAAACAGTTGGAATGTAATTCTCCAGCAGCTGCAAAACTTCGAAGTTCTGAGAGGGACGGTGCAATCCTGGAAAGAGTCAATATTATTCCCTGTGAACAATGATTCTAATTCTTAAACCCTTACCTTTGAGATCTTTCTCTTTCTGTTTCAGATAAGAAAGCCCGGCCATTGCACCAGACAAAGCCAGGACAAAGAGCAGTCCGCTCCATCTTCTTAGGGGCAAAGGTCGAACTGGGTCGTAGTATCCTTTCTGTAAACCAGCATTATGATCTTCTGGCTTTATTGAGTCACCAATGAACCTTTCGAGGGTGACTTTAGTGCTCTCCATGTGGCCATCATAGGTTAGTCGGAGTTGGTCTTGTCGAAACTCTTCATACAAGGTCTTTTCGTCGGCACTGTCTTGTAATGACAATGCGTGAAGACACTCCGGACTGTCTCTGAAGATCTCAAGGTATTTTGAAATCGAGGAAGGATTCATAGGCAGGTGACTTGGAGATGTGCGACAGATCCAGAGTATGAAGCCGGTCAATATCGCAATGACTACCATGAGACACTCGACAGATGTGGCGAAAACTCTACTTACTACCACACCAGTCAAGAAGTAATCGACAGATGCAGTGTTGTTGGATATCTCGGTGCCGTTGGTGAGCAGGCGATTCACAGCCAACGAGAATAAATACTGGTGGGCCTCGTTATATACCTTCTCAAGAGTGTCCATGGACGCATAGTCGGTAATGGGCAAGTCTCTTCCGGCAAGGGCGTATCCAACCATGTTAGAAACGGGTTTTGTTAGTCCAGTTGAATTGAGTCGTGGATGCTGTTCGACCACTTGAGAGAGGGGATAGTCTCGAATAATGATGTTCTGTGCCACTCCGTTCGCCAAAAGATATTCAAAGGCTGTTGAATTAAACTCCTCCTGGGTAAGTAACTCCTTCGGACCCATAGTTTGCATAAAATCGTCATCAGGTTCCAAACTAGATGACTGGACTCTCGCAAGAACACGCTGTTTGTAATATGTTGGTTGACAGAAGATGGCGGATATATGGAACTTCGGGGTAGCATATGAAGGTATGGTTTCGATCTTCCCAATCATGTCTTTTTGCCTTGCCCAGATCGCTAGAAACTGGTGTGTTGAATTTTCCGTTTTCGGGCAATACGGGTTTCCAATGTAAAGATCTGCATGCGCATCAGAGTAATAGCCCATGTAGTACATCGTGTAGTTTACAGCTCGACGCATGTTGACAGTTGTATTACAGCCCTGGCCGTTAAGAAAGCTAAATGATAATGCCTTTTCAGGCTCATTTTGGCGGATGTCAGCAGGCCAGCAGGTCAGTTCCGTGCTCAGCTTCATGGTTTCGGCTGTCCAGTTCGTAGTGACTTTGGCTGGAGCCGGGTTATCTTTGATATGAAAAGGTAACAGAGCGTACTCGGATGTTGTGAAGGGTGGGAAAGGCTGGCCCAACCAACCCACAGCATAGCCGTTGTTCAATACCTCAGGATCCAAGAGCGTCACTTGTTGACTCAGAGGGACAAGATTCGATCGAGATGTAATGTTTGCAATTTGAGTCTCGGTGACAACTTGAGTTCCGAGTAAAGCACTCTGTAAGGGTGTAAGGAGCCAAAAGACCATTACCATGGCTGTTCCTCCACAGAATGTCAACCAATGCCTAGTAGAACCTGGTTAGTATAAGATAGCGCAGTTAAGAAATAGAGTTGTACTTCTGTTTTGCTGCTTTGAAGGGAACCAAACCCACAAACTCGTATTGGTAGTCCAGGAATAGCGAGTTCTCAGCTGTTGCACCGTCCTTCTTGGACATCTCAAACCATGGTTGCATTCGCTTGACATCCAAATCGATCCAACTCCATATCATACTGTAAAATACGGCGATGATAGTTGGTGCATAGAGATGGGCGAATCTGGCGTAGCTGGGAATATCTTCGAGGGTTGGTGATAGTGCCAGTCCACCTTGTGAAGCACTCCGTTGTGCTAACGTTTCAACAGCGATGGCGAGGAGGAGCGTAAGAGCGATCACAGCGAGTAGAATCGGCGTCGAGAGCGAGAGCGGTTTCCATCCTTCCGTCCTAGCATCTTCTTCTTCCCCAGAAACTTCTTTTACACCTGTAACAGTCTTGACCTTGGCCTTCTGCCTTGGTAATGGTGGCAGACTCTTATGGGATGGGTTTGGTGTTGAGTCGGCGGTCACATTGCCCTGTAGCCGAAGGGCTGTCGTTTCCCAACTAGACATTATTAAGGAAGAAGAATAGGAAAAGAGCGGCCAGCCACCCGCAACAGAACAAAATCGATAGAAGAAACGAAATGAATGAGGAGTATTGAGGTACACAAATGCCGGGCGACTGTCGCGTTAAAACTACCATATCATGGTTACAACCGATGAACATCTGCCTTTCCCATATCAAGCAAGTCGTTGGGACCAACAGCACTAGACTCAGAGATTAAACATTTTCCTTAGTAAAGTAGGAGAGAGTCTGTTAAGAGAAGATAAATATGCATGTTGGTCAATGGTTCATTATCACGAAACCAGAATAACTGGGCCATCAAGGATACAATACTACCTAAGTCTGCAGAATTAGCCTCCATTAAGCGCCGGATCGAATATCAGCCAATATGATTTCTTTTCTAAGGGTTCGATAGTTCGGTTTCCGCGCTGTATCCTGGGAGGATCATCCTGGTTCGGCGCCGCACCATATGCATGGACAACACAATATCGTGGCAGTATCGGCGCACCAAGAGGCCAATGCCGAAGACCATTTCGACTGTGTTGAAGTCACGGGACTGTTAAGAAAAAGAAACGATTGCAGTCTCAGAGGCGTGTTTTACAGGAACCAACTGACACAATTCCGCTGTTTGCTTCCGGAAATCTCGATATCAAAATGCTTAAACAAGGGGCGGCGGCTAATAAACCGTTGCTATTTGACGGGGCGCTAACCGCCCAAGCGCTGAGCTTTTTACAGCGGGCAACTTACCTCTGTTTAGTGCCCGGGAAATGAGGGATGATCGATCTGCAGGGAAGAGTTCGTTCCGATTGGCCAAGATGGCGTTACGTTCCATGGAGTTGTTGGTGATATCTACAAGAGATCATCGGTGCAGAAGTTTGTGTTGGTGATGAAAATACTGTCGCTTCCTTGACGAATAGGCTTATGATTCATCGAGTCCACAATTATTCGTAGCACTCGAAATACGAGAACATTGTTTTGTCTCCAAGCGACAATGCATTGTGAGTACTCTAAGCAATTGAGTGCGTGTCCAACCTAGCAAACCAGGCTTAGGTACGAACATGCGACATGAGATCTAAACTTAGGACATCCAACAAATAGTCAAGAACCGGTATAAACTACTACTACTTATCTTTAATGACAGTCAAGTCTTCTGCTATACCAAATCCATGGTATATAAAATCTAGCCGCGTTGTTGCTGACGTGTATCTCGCCGTAAAACATGACCGTTAAGATCAGTTTAGGCTACTGAATAAGATTGTACCACACAACAAGTTATTCTTATGCCGTCTGTTGCCTCGTTAATACTCATTCGTTTGCTATGTCGCGTGATGGAGGATTTGGAATACAATGTCCAATAAGTACAAACGAGGGGAAGCATCTAGCGTTAGATGGTTATAGAATTTAGAAGAATAAGAAAAGAGGCAAACGAAATAGAGTTTCGCTTCTGTTGGCAGTTAACCTGATGGCGTAAACTTCCATCGTTGACAGCTTCAAACAGATGCATAAAATGATGACTCAGCAACATTGACGCTCAGGCCACCGTTAGCGAGTGCGTCACCTAACCTTACTGTATCAACCATCTTTACTTTGGCTTCTGATATCAACATTGCCACCACTCGTCATATAATACTCAAGTATACGCGTACGGATCATTTTGCTTATCTGTCGCGTTGCTGTCTATATTCGTTGCTTCCCCAACATTGCAACCCGGAACTATGATCAAATGAACAACCGCTAAGCTCGAGACCCGCTCGATTTCATCATTTACCGGGCTACTAGGTTAGGTAGTAGCTGGAGCTTCAGCGTTCAACCGACCGACCACCCGCAGACCGATCCCTCTTTCCTTTTTACCTACCCATCGAGCAATCGCATTCCGACGCCTTCGAGCTGCTCATACGGGTGAACAACTCTACAGTTTCATCACTGGAAGGGCCGGATTGTCACGGAATTCGTCATTTCAATACATTCTCAGCGCCACCCCGCAGTTTTAATGCCAATCGGACCCCTCGTTGACATACGACATCGACCTTAGCTTCAGCATCCTTTGCCAATACACACATACGTTAGAAATATCCCAAGGGCTGAATTTATCTATCATGGCCGACCAGGACCCGTATGCAACACTACCTGGAACAGGCCATCCCGGTGATGTCCCGCACAACTGGACGGATCAAAAGACCAAGATACATAATTTGGGATGGGGAGGTATGTTTTTGGTTCCATCAATATAGGCTCGGTCTGCTAAAACCAGTTGTTAGGATGTAATCCCTCGAGATGGATATACGAACTTCTGAACAACAACTTCACCACATGCGATCTCTTCACGCGAGCACAACAAGCGAGCCTTGACGTTCCCTACCCATGGCAAGACCACACCCATCGACTAATCCTAAATGGCAACCAGAGTTTCCTCAGCGTCGGAGCGCGCATGTTATCCTCAGTGTGTATCGATTGCCACTTCCATTTTGTTTTCAATCTGTTATGGGACGAGGAGCATGCCAGCGGTCTCTGCAATTCCAACCAAAAACAATGGCCACCAAGAGATGGCAGATTCCCCTGGCACCACTTGGCCTGGGCTGGCTCGGATTCAGAAGAAATCATCACCAAGCGACGATCTAAATATTACCCACTTGTTACCCGCGAGACCTTTGCATGCTCGGCTGGGCCCTGCACATTTTCAATTAACCTGGAAATCTCAATGCCTCGCATGCCTTTGTGGTGGATTAATCTGCTGCTTGACTCTGACACGATTCGGGAGGAGCTACGTATTGCCAAGGAAAATGATCCAGAACGCTACGCGACTGCAACTGATGACTGGGCGATGCAAGCCCCCATAAATTTAAACACCTACCTCAAGAACTTGATAGAGGCAACGTCTCAAGAAGGTGCTAGAAGTATCTCTAAACGCAACAAAAGATTCGCTGTGCTCTTCGGACCTCGCTGTTTCAGCATATTCAGAGAGCTTGAATTTGAGGAAACCATTGACATCAGGGGGGATGATGGTGTGGACGAAGGGGCATTCACGCCCAAAGTACCCTATCCACCCGACGCCCCGAACGGTGCTACCAAAACAGGCACATATCGCGGATATATTGAGGATGTCAGGGCTGAAGTCCAGTGCTTAATTCACAAACGAGGCGAAGCCGCCGAGCTTTGCACTCCCAGCCTCCACGCCTACCTGGGCTGCTCAGAGGTTCCGAATGTCAGCTCTAATGTTTTTGTCAATCTCGACCGTTACAAATTGATGGGCGTGCTGCCAAACCAGGACAAGGGAATCGTCGACAATGCTTACAGAAGACAATGGGATTTGCTACCAAAGAAAAGAAGAGAATTGATAGAGGCACTTGGACAAATCGCCAACGATCTGAACGACCAGGATTTCGGTTATTATGCCATGACGCAACAGTCTGTGTTTGATAGTCAGGCCCCAACACAGACCGACAACGAGGATGCCGAGTTGACGAACCAGGCACTGCTTTTTTTCGGACTGCAGCCACCAAATAACTATAACGCAGATTCAATAGTGCTGGCATACCGTCGCAAGGTGGTACATGATCCTAGCGATGCCGCTACTGCACGGAGCATGTTGATGCTGATCTCCAACGCGACAAGTGATGAGGCTTACAGACGCGCTTTGGAGAAGGAATACGAGGAAGGATTTTCTCTAACCACTGCCAAAGAGATCCTTGGATTAAGCGATGCAAGCTTTGATTCCGATACTCTTGATAAGGTCAAACAGAAGGTAAGATATTACTTCAACTTTCACAGAAAAGTGATGATCCTGACCAAATGAGCAGATCCTGAATGCCAAACACAAGGATGCCAAAACAACTTACTTGGACGCCATGTATAAAATTGCGATTTGCACCAATTCCGCAGACCTCAAAGGAGAGGTTGCTCAGTTGCGACAGCAGAACGATATTATTGGCTCTGATCTGATCAATACTAGTAGTTCAGACCAACCTGCCGACTATGATCTTCCGGTTGGACTGGAGAACATCGGAAACACATGCTATCTGAACAGTCTTTTACAATACCTCTTCACTGTCAAGCCTGTACGAGATATTGCCGTCCGCTATGATGATTTCAAGCTAGACTTGACTGATGAGACGATCGAGCATCGGAGGATTGGCGGCAACAAGATGCGGATGAAGCGTGAAGAGGCTGTTGTTGCTCAAGCTTGTGAGTACCACCCCCATCCTCACACTCGAAAAACCTTTCTAATTAGATTTAGTTGCCAAAGAGCTTTCGGAGTTGTTTACGAAACTTGAAAACTCGAACATGAGAGCAACGAGACCCTCACAGAGATTAGCGAATGCTGTCCTTCTGGATACAGACACCCTCGTTAAATCCGCCAATACTTCTGCCGATTCGGCTACTGGAAGCCAGCCACCGCCACTCCCTACAAGACCACCGCCAGGTCCTCCAGCTAATGATTCCGATGATGTAGAGATGGCTACTACGAATGTGAAGGATGATCGTGACCCGATCGATACAGCCAGTACCGTCAGCTCACAGACACTTATCGGGGATGATTCCGACCGTTCTTATGACAAAGTTGAAACTTCCCCAGCAACCAACGATGGCCAACTCATTGATACTGTAATGGAAGTTGAACAGGACGATGATGTGGTTGAGATCAGTCGACCAAGTCACCAAGCCGATGAGGTTGTCGGAACCCCTGAGAAGAGGAACATTGATGATTCTAAAAAGGATCAGTCTACTGATACGGAGATGATAGACGCCAAGGAACCCTCGACGATTGACCAGAAAGTCCTGACCGCCCTGGAACACCAGGACAGATCTTCTGGCACAGATCAACAAGATGTTGAGGAAGTCATGGGCAATATCATCAGCCGTCTCCAAGCCGCCATACAACCGTCCTATGTCAACGATGTTACAGGGATTCAGATGGAATCAATCATGGAGACATTCTTTGTTACGACAATCAATTACACAAAGAAGGCAGACGAGGACACTTACCAGAAGGAAATCAGTTTTGATCGATTTATTACGGCTTTCCCTTCTCCTCAGGGTGGAACATGCTCACTATATGATGCGCTCGGCCGTAATTTTGACCGCCAGGCTATTGAAGGAAGCGAACAGTCACGATATACAGCCATCGAGACGCTGCCGCCTGTGCTGCACGTCCTTATTCAGCGTTCGCAATCTGTTAATGGAAAGAATGACAATCCGGTTGAAATCCCCGAAACACTATACCTCGACCGATTTATGGACACTCCTCACGATTCGATGACATTTAAAGAGCGCGAAAAGAGCTGGGCAGCCGCCAATCGCATATCCGAGATCAACGCATCCATAGCCGCAGCAGAGAGCACTGGCCCAACTGGCCCCTTCCTAGAAAGCCTCTCTCAAGGAGAAAAAGCGGATGGCAGCAATGCGCTCACAACGGAAGACATCGCAATGGTTGATGGCGGAGACGATGCGGAAGAGACATGGGAATTCGACGGTCCGGTAGATGACGACTTCTTGGTGGTCAATAGGCCCAGCAAACGCGCAGTGTCTGCAGCCGAGCTGTCTGATATGCCACAAAACATCAATGAGATCGAATCTGCTGTCCGAGAGCAAATGAAGACTGAGCTCAAAGAAACTACAGACCGTCTGGAGACGTATTATGCTCAACTCAAGAGCAATCCTTACCGCCTCCACGCTGTCATTTGTCACAGGGGCAGTCTCAGATCTGGGCACTACTGGGTGTGGATTTATGACTTTGAGCAAAACGTTTGGCGCAAATACAACGACTCAAACGTTGAGGTCAAACACAGCACAGATGAAGTCCTCAAAACATTGAGCTCTAGTGGTGAGCCTTACTTTCTCTGCTATGTCCGTGATGAGGACAAGGAAGAGTATGTGGACGTGCCTCGGCGCCGAAGACCGGTTGGCTCGGGGGCTGATCAGGAACTTCCGCCTCCATACTCGGATCAGGGCAATAACTAGGAGCGTTCTGAGAAGTTACAGCGCTCGGGATCACGCAAGCGGCTAAAGGAAGATTTGCCCGACGACAGCTCTGACGATCTCGCTAATATCGATGATGAGGAAATCAACGAGTACATCAACACCAAATTCGATGACACTAGCAAGGACGCAGTTGATAATTTCTTCGGCTATGGCTTTGGCTTCATTCGTGCAGATCGTGCAAAAGCCCGTGCAGCCAAGGACTTGGAATTTTTCGCAATGTGTGCTACAGATACACCCTTTGAACCCCTTGAAGACCCAGAGGCTCACGACACTGATTCCGATGCGTCGGGGGAAACGGTGGCAACGGAGATTGTAGCAGTTCCAGTATCTCCTGCAAAGCGAGCAAAGGTTGTTAGACGTGCAGTGCCTGGATTACGTGCGGTGCCTGGATTGAAGCGAGAAGGGCGAATTCAGTCATCTCAAGACAAGAAGTCAAAGGGTTCATATCGACCACCAGAAAACAGAAACCCCGGAGGAACCTCCGCCGGTTCTGATGAAGAAAAACCTAGAAAACTCCGTGGGATGGTTGATTACATCAGGGAAGCATTGCAGAAAAAGGCGTCACAGAATGCTAAAGACGTATACATCAAAATGGAAGATGGAGAGGTGGAAGACATCAAGATGGAAGACATCAAAGACATCAAGATGGAAGACATCAAAGACACCAAGATGGAAGACATCAAAGATCTCAAGATGGAAGATGGAGAGGTGGAAAATTGAGAGGAAGCGGCATTTTATACCCACAAGACCGAATGAATGCACAGCAGCATGCGTTATGTTTTTATGAATAGAACGAAATCATCACTCTGCTTGACCCTAAGCCTAAGGATATTTCTGGGTAATAGAAGTTATTCTTTAGAGCTTAGAGTGCCAAGGTAGAACACTCTCAATGCTAGATTCAACTGGCGTTAAGTGCCTAAATTATTCTTTCTCCCAGGCTTTCAGTGACCAATTCTCAATACTGTTAGATGTCTATAGAACAGACCAGAAGGGGAAACAACTAAATGAAATCAGATTCAACTGATTCGCCATCTTCGTCGTATGCTCTCGACAGTCAAGTTTTGTGATGCCGTGAAGAGGGTGGGTATATTACCTATATAGTACGAACAGGATTGCTTTATCGACCTGTGAAGATAGGCTTCCTCTTCTCTCCGAATGCCTTAAGGGCCTCATTCCTATCTTCAGAGTTGACTACTCGCTCATACATCTTGTTCTCGACCTCTTCCCTCGCCCAAGCAACAGCCTGAAGTCCTGCTCTCACGCCAATGGGTCCTCCCTCGCAAATCTCCTGCGCCAGTCTCACAGCCTCGCTCAAAGCCGCCTTTCTGGCCTCACCAAGGATATCAGAGCCATCGCGCTCATCCTCAGGCACGACTTCAACAAGGCGATCCGCGATACCGAGGAAGTATGCCTCGGGAGCTCCAACTCGACGGCCGGTGAGGATCAGATCGCGGGCGCGTGAGAGACCGATGAGAGCGGGGAGACGGTGGGTGCCGCCGGCGCCGGG
This sequence comes from Fusarium flagelliforme, assembly GCF_020744385.1. Lineage (NCBI taxonomy): Eukaryota > Fungi > Ascomycota > Sordariomycetes > Hypocreales > Nectriaceae > Fusarium > Fusarium flagelliforme. The sequence goes on along the minus strand of NW_025763504.1, from coordinate 1,189,397 downwards.
GATGATGCCGAGACGTGTCTCTGGAAGACCGACTGTCGCGTTGGAACTGAGGACTCGGAAGTGTGTGGAGAGGGCGAGCTCGAGACCGCCGCCGAGTGCGACGGAGGAAATGGCTGAGATGGTCGGGATGGGGAGGTTGGATAGAGCTGTGAAAGTGTTGCGGAGGTTTGTAAGAAACTCAGCAGTCCTAAAATAATTATTAGTGTAATGCAATCGACAGGCGATACAGATTTACTCACTCTCCAGGAGTAAATCCCTTGCGCTCCTTAAGATCAGCGCCGGCGCAAAAAGATGTATCAACAGCACTAGCCAAGACAACAGCTCTCGTAGGACCCTTCTCATCTACCCCCGCGGCACCACCAAAGCGCTGAGGAAGAGGCAATTCCTCGCCATTGGGTCCATATTGACTATGCACAGCATCAATCTCAGCGCGAAGATTCGCTAGAAGAGCTTTAGAGATGGCATTTCGAGCTGATGGTCGGTTCAATTCGAGGATGCGAATATGGCCAGTGTTGGGCGCGGGGAGGTTTGTTACGCGGATGAGAGGTTCGGTGGAGGAGGAGTAGTAACGTCGGAGGACGGGGAGGGTGATTACAGGTTGGGAGAGACGAGGAGGCATTTTGGATGGTTTAATTGGGTTGTGAGATATTGATGGAGGAGTTGAGAATGAGCTTTGTATTGGAATATCTATTATCTACAGACTGGAATTAGGAAGCCGAGGAATAATGACGTCGGCTGGTGTCGGTTCATAATGTTAAGCCGATAACCGATAAGAGATGGACGGTTATAGACGTTGAGACACGGATATTTATGTTTAAATGGACTTCGGACATTATATATGGGTTCTTGATCTTATCTTCACTTTAAATCTTTTGTTAGGAGTCGGAAATAGACAGCCTTGTTTTTACTATGGCGGTATTGACGTGGTATCTTTGGTGGAGAGTTGATGAGTTGGTCCAAGTTCCACATACTGGGATGAAAGTGACGGTCAAGTACAAGATTATTCGACAGATTTATAATGATAGCTGATACTGTTTCACCATCTTTAGTCGATCTTTAATATAACTAATAACCTGGAAACCCCAGAGTCAGTCATCTCATCTTATGAGAGTAGTACTCATAAGTCATGAGCTAAAGCTCACTAAGCCACAATACAAGCTTCAAAATTACCATTTGGGGAAAACGTGCCAAGCCTGCGGAAGATGAACTAGCTCCCTGTAGTAAACGCCTTGCACTTGCAGTGAGTGACCCATGGATCCTCTCTTTATTCAGCCTCCTCCATCTTTTTGTAGATCCCTTTCTCTTTCTCGTCCTCTCTTCTGACTTTTGTTTCTGTCAGACGTGGCCATGTCGAATGATTGATATAAACAAAGACACCGACTAAAAAGAATGGACGGACGCTGTTAGTTGTTTGCGGAGGATTGAATCAACTGTTGTCTTTCGCAATGGCAACAACACCCGTTCTGCAAACCTTATCGGCATCTTCAACGGTCTCATCTCTATTACCTTCAAGTACGGCCTCTGACACGCCTCTCACCGTTCTTGTTCGTGGCAGCATCGACGGAACCTCGGATTTCTTCCCCTTTCTCGACATCGCCGGTCTCGGCTCTGGTTCTGATGATGTTGATTCAGGACTCACCTTCAAAGAACTTTTCGCCACCAACCTTGATGGGGGTCAAGAAATTATCCTATTCAGCTCCGGATGCCATATCGATGGCGTAGCTGACTGTACTCGCGCCTGCAACAGCTCAGCTCTATTCTTCAGCTCACTGGAAACCTTCTACAACTGTGCTGCCCTGGCCGCGGCGGCGCATTGGACTCAAGATGCGAATGCTTATTATGTCAGCGAAGAGACTGAACGAAATGCCAGTGCTGTGATGGGTTCTGGTACTCTGGCTGAGTTTGATGGAAGACCAGTGCTCAGGTCTCTCATCACTTGTGCCCAGGATGCCTGTGATAATGACGGTTTGAGCAAACCTTGCAACCGTTCAATTGACCGCCTCAAATATGAAGAATCAACTCCTGAGGAGATATTTGAGGCCCTGGACGAATTCTGTCCCGACCTGCCAGCAGAGGTCAACCCAGATATTTTTGGGCCAGGTGTAAGTCAAAGCAGCCACTATCATTGACTCCATACTAACCCAAGGTGCTGTAGGTTCTCATCTCATATGTCATGCAAGTATCTTTTGCTGCGTCTCTGTATCTTCTTCTCAAAGGTTTCACCCTCTGGGTCAACATCACCCAAGGCACTGGTCGTCGCAAATCTGAACCCGAGCCTTATCGTCTGAAACGCAGCTTGACTCGAATTGAGAGCATGATCTGGCGTGACTCTGGTGGCTTATCCCGTACGAGTATTGCCATTGCAACCACATTGGTTGAGTTTCAAGAAGCTCAGTGCTGGTTTGTTTTTGCCGTGCAAATTGCATCCATTCTTGCAATTGTTGTCAATTCTCAAGAGGGCACCTTCTGGGGCGAGATTGTCGTCAATGGTGCTATTGCTTTTCATGTCTCCCAGAACGGTATTCTTCCCATGTTCCTCATTCAGATTTGTCTTCATCATGAAGGTATCCGTAACTGGCATACGTTTTTGGGGTTCTTCATGGAGTATCTTCTCGCCATTATAGCAACATCGCAGAAGATATACTTCAAGGATGCTTTCGCTTTGTTCAAAGGCCAGAACGAAATCGAAGGGTGCGGCTTCAATCCAAGTCCTCGAACGTATTGCGCTGCAACCCAAGGTATCGATGGACAAGGGTTCAGTTTCTTTCCTCATCCTCTGCTATACAAGATGACGTTTCTCATTCTTGACACTATTGCCATCATAGCTTTGGTGGCTGATCAACTCGCTTGGACGCTTCGAAAGCATCATCTCACCAAACACGTCCAGTTTGGGTCGTATCGCCTTGGTCGATGGCCACGTTGGGGCAAACAGCGACGAGGGCTTTTCATCAAGAAATGGTTCTGGCGCATTCTTGAAGTCGCATATCTGGTGATCAATATCCTGTATATGATCTCTCTCACCAAAGTCATCAATGCAGAGAGCTTTGCGGCCAATAGATGGTCCTACGGACAAATCATCGCGGTCACGGTCTGGGGTCCCGTCATCGTTAAGTTGTTTGACCTACTACTGTGTAAGTATCCACTCATGAACTTGATCCAGTGCTCGTTTTGCTAACAACTGCATGCAGCTGGACCTCCCAAGAACGGCATGAGGCTGAACTCGGGTCCACCAAGGTTACGTATTGACAACGTTATAAACGGTCGAGTGGGGACATCTGCAGATGAATGCGTTATCAATGATGATAATGAGACTGACGACAGGTGCGATGGCCCAATGCCAAGGCCTGGAACAGAAGAATTCATGATCCGCGGATCTGATACCTTGCAGCTGGGAAGTCCCAATCGTGGGGTTCAAAGGGACGTGATAGAAGGAAAAAGAAGGGCCGCAACGCCCGATGAGATATGCTCCGAGAGTAGTGTGAAGAAGGAGGCATGAGATGACGATCAATGAGCTTTGCATATACTGATGATCAACGATTGAATAATGACTTATGAAGAGTCGTCGTATATAGTACTCTTGAATTTTGTTAGACTCGATAATTGCAAAATAGAATATTAATGAAGCCATCTCCATTCTCAAGTGCCACATTAAACTCAACAGCAATGGCGGTGACCAGCTAAATCTGTCTATTCGACTAAAGATATCGGCGTGATCTCTATTAAGCTCTATGGAAGGTAGATCTTGATGGTACCTGCCAATTGCACTAACACCCAGCCATCTGAATGGTAAACTTACTTTCCCCACCAAAGCTCCGGCGATCGTCCACAGCATATCTCGATGATGAGATTAAACACAAAAGCAGAAAGAAGTCAAGCTTCAACTGCAGCTGAGCACTTTCCCCCCGTTTATTCAAGCCTCACTGCGTCATCATTACTCCCTTCACGTGCTTGGTCGCACCGCAACAGGGAGCTCCTTCCCCGCGAGTGACATCATGCAGCTATGACAAGCTCTCGGCGTCATAACATAAGTTACAAGAGCTTCCTCTTTCTCCTTCTTTAATTCTTCATCAATTGACTCTTAATCTTCATCAATAAACTCAATCCACCTAATTCAACCCTCCCACACCAAAAACAAACAAACCAATCATCACAATGTCTTTCCTCACAGAGAACGTCATCCGCCGTGTGGCCCTCGCTCCTCGCGTCATTGCCTTCCAGGCTCCCCGAACATTCACCACCAGCTTCGCTCTCCAGCGAACTGCTACCGATGCTGTCAAGGACACTGCCCAAAAGGTCGACCGTGTTGTGAGCGACAAGATTGTCGACGGCATTGAGGCTGGACGTTAGTCTCTCCAAATACCAAGTTACTTCGAGAAGCCAATGCTAATGATGTCTTACAGAGGACGCTGCTGCCAAGGCCAAGGCTGCCGCTCGGGACATCACTGACTCCAACGACGCCGCCGCAAAGGCCAAGGAGCTGAAGGGTGAGGCTGCTGGCAAGGCTCAAGAGCTCAAGGGCGAGGCCAAGGGCGCTGCTGAGCAAGCCAAGGGCAAGGCAAAGGGTGTTGCTGAGGAGGCTAAGCACAAGTTGTAAGCCAAGAAGCTCTAAACTTGTTGGGATACGAAAGGAAATAATGAAAGCCAGACCTAATAATGGTCTGTTGTACGATTACAAGCCATGCATCATACGGTTTAGGGAATCAATATTAATGCATCAATGATTCAATTAGCATCACTTGAAACAACTTATCATATATCGTGCCATAGACATGTTAAAGCAACTTGTACCATTGCATCTAAGACATGTTCTCATGCAGCTTGGCTGGCGGCTGATATTTGACGTCATTCATTTTTGGAGGCACTTATTTTCGTATCGTGTCTTATTTACTATCATTACAATTCATAATATTGGGTATAAATCAACATCCTCCATCCAAATCATTAACATGCTAAAACTAGCCTTCCACGATCAGATCATGTATGTCTTCCATCAGGAGTAAACTCCACTCGTATCTTAAGCGATGTTGGTCTTCTTGGGCTTAACATCGATTTCGCCAAGTGGGAAGCGAACCCATGTCGTATCCTCGGTCATAATGCCTGCGGCTCCCGCGTAGAAAGCTCCGAAAGCGCAAATGACCGAAAATGCACCGCCTGTCTTATTGATTCGGATCGCAGCTGTTGGGTGGCTGGTTTGTAGGAACTGAGCCATGCTGAGGAAGAGGAAGGCGAGGAACAAGCAGCCAAGAACAACCAGGATGGCAATATTGGTCTTGAGAGCGGCGATGAAGAAGATGAGAGTTAGGAAGCACCACAGGATCAAGAAGATACCCAGGGCGAAGCTGTATGCGCGGTCGTCGCCCTTGTATGCATCCTTAATACCAAGGTCGGGGACGAAGAACATGGCAAAGGCAAGCCAGAAAGCACCATAAGAACAGTGGACGGTGGTACCAAAGGTGTTGCCAACGCGGAATTCCATGAGGCCTGCGAGAAACTGGGCAATGCCGCCGAAGAAGACAGCCAAACCGAAGATGGCTTGGTCAGGGCCAACGCCGCCGAAAGGGTTGTTATCAGGAAGTCTGTCGAAGTGTCAGCCTATGAAGCTATATATATAAGGGCGGAATGAACTTACCCAGCACCACACTGGTAAAGACCAAGAACAAAGGTAGTCAGAGCGAAACTGATCAGACCAAGGGGACCAGGGTTGGCGGCCTTGAACGAAGGGTTGTAAACCTGCGATACCATGGACTGGTGAGGCTTCTGGACGTTGTTGTTTCGTTCTTCATGGTGGTGGTGAGGATGGTTGCAGTGATAGTGACCACCATAGTGACCACCATCTTCCTTGTCGGTATATTGTGTAGGGGTAGTTGCCCCGTGAGATGGAGGAGTGCCGGCAGACATATTGTTCGAGTTTCAACCGAGGAGTATAAAGGCTGAGTTACGATAGACTGTATGACTTGCGAGGGGAGAAACAAGTTTAAACACAAAGACCTGGAGAAGAATCTTTATCAACCCACTTAGGGTCTACAGCCTTTTATATTGATCACAACAAGTAAGGGACTTACCCCATACTCTATCTCGCATGACGAAGGGGCGGACATCCCATTCATCAGTCTGTGCATACGGAAATTCCCCAGCCGAGCGAGAGTCACTATCGTACTGAAAGATCAGCGAGAGACTGAAAATTGATAACCCAAAGGTTGATCCATCATCTGAGCTCGACGACCCACGACGCTAACAGAACTTGAGCAGGAACGACACCAAAGGGCCGAGGATGAACGTGGAGAACAGCCAGGTGGATTTTCCGAATAAGGCATGATGGGACCTTTGCAAACAGAGGATCCCGGAGGATGGATATGTCGGCACGCGGATGTACTGGAGCAAGCTCGGGGATGCTGTTTGGGGTGCTTTGGAAGAAGCGGATCCCACGTCCAGGGTATAATCCAGTCGTCATAAGTTAAGCACTCAGTGATGGGTAAAGTGTGGCAATGACTGGCCATTTTCGAGTCAAGCAGACGGAAAGATTTCAAATCAAATAGCTTGAACCATGTCGTGTTAGTTGACCAAGGAACTTTCCGTTGGTTCGAGATATCAACAGTCCAGGCCTGTGATATGATCTGACAAGGAAGAACCAACACATTGAGGCTCTGGCCAAGCCGGGAGGAACATCCTGGCCCTGTCTAACAGCGTTGAGCCTCAACACAGGCCGACTGGGGAGCAGTAGGCCCGGAGATAATACAACGTGGAGACCACCCTAGAGGTTTTAGTGACGGCAGAGAAAAGCTTGTGGTGGAGATGACGACCAAATTGTGTCGTTGGAAGTGGAGAGAGACTGTCACCCATGCCGGAAGACTTCCGCCCTCGGAGATCCACTACTCGAGCTCATGAACGTGGGAAAAGGAAGCTATCCAGAGTCATGTTCGAATTGTAGATGGTCTTATTGGCTTACGGCATATGAAATGCCGTTCCCAGGTACCGTGTGTCTGGTCGATCTCTTGACGGGTCTTTCCCCATGGTGTGGGTGACGACCATATTTTGTCTTTACCCCAATCGCGGAGTCGGCTTCGTAAAGTGAGGAGAAGCATAAACGGAATTAACTAGAGTCGAGATATGCGTGAATCTTGTCCAGATCGAGGGTCCGAGTTTAGACCAGCGCCTCTGATGACGATGGCGTCGATGATGCGCCGTTATTCCCGGTGACTATCACCTTAGTCAATATTGATAATACTGACAATATGTCGATATCCTCGGTATCGCTCGAATGGAAGCTCGGTTATACAGGTTTGTTACCGACTAACTCAGAGAGCATTATCTCGATGAGAGATACTGTATACCCAATTCCAAATGTTGGGGGCCGGATATGTCGGCAATAGCTGCTACTTTAGACTGGCATTGTTATGCTTCAAGTCGATCTGCCGTTTTGGCTGAATATCGACTGATTTACCCGGCAAGATACTCAATGGCAACTCGAACGGATTATGTGAACGATTTTGTCGTTGGAAACAAGGATGTCTCGGCATGTCGGCAGATCGAAGCAGGGATATCTTGGTAAGAGGATTACTTCACCGAGGTGAACGTCTCGGTGAAGACTCACCTGGTCTCGTGACCGTGGCGGCTGTGGCTTGTCAGATCTCCGTTCTCGGCCGGGATATCAGATAATCCCTGCCATTGGAACCTCCGTTTGTGGGGTTTGCAGTTCGCAGCTGAGCTTCAGTGGACGGAATATGCGGGTATGATCCGCATCCTCATTCGCTGCGCGTGATGCGCCGTTCAAACGTTCATCGTCGTCACTATCCTTTCCTGCTCTAACATGCTCAATCCGCGATACCCAAAATCTCAAAGCTCGCGGCACTGAACATGTTTTCAATGCCTCTCGGCTTATGCCAACCATCGCCATCGTCATGCCGCTGAACAAATCTGCCATCTTACTCGGCTCCTGCAATGCCTTCCCCGCCGTCTCGAGTCTCCCACCTCTACGGTCTATAACGTCATCTAGAGGGGTACGATCTAGCTATGCGCCAGCAACGGCTTGCTCAATAGACCGACATAGGCGATATGCTACAGTAAATAACGACCAAAGAGGCAGCTTCAGCCATAATGATATCCCCGAATGGCCCAAACAAAATTATCCTTCTCCCTACGAGATCTTCTCTATGAAGAGTGACGCCCCTTATACCAAACATCGATTTTACCAGCTTGTCAAAGTCTACCACCCCGACAGACACAGCCATACTCCCGATATTGATAATATTCCACATGCAATTCGCCTAGAACGCTATCGTCTCATCGTTGCTGCCAATGACCTCCTCAGCGACCCGTCCAAGCGTCAACTCTATGATGTTCACGGTGTAGGATGGACCGGTGGTAAGCCTCAGACACTCAACGAAACTGTCCGTAATGCCGATCGTGCTTGGCGCCACAAGGCCGGATCTGCTGCACATAACGCAACATGGGAGGACTGGGAGCGTTGGTATGATGCTCGCAACGGCAGGGTCCCTGGCCCTATGTATATGTCCAATGGCGTTTTCGCCACGGTCGTTGTTTGCATGTGTATGATCGGTGCCTTCGCTCAAATGAGTAGAGCAGAGCAATACGGCGCTGATCTCATGGAAATGAAGGCCCAGTCCAACCTTGCTATCGGACAGCAGGTTGCACGTCGGAACACGATTGCTGCGGGCAGATCCAAAGACGAAAGAGTGGATATGTTCTTGAAGGATAGAGAGAACTTGAATTATGCCTTCCAGCCTGGAAAATATGATAGTGAAGTGTTGGCAAGTCATGGTCATGGTCACAGCCCTGGACATAACGGAAGGCCGTAGAATGATGGTGGACATACCTGGTGGACAAGGTAACATAGGGTTGGTGAGAACATACCTTGATTTGCTACGGTCCATTTTTCTTTATGGGCATTATCGTGTTTCAGCACGTAAGGAGTTTGGAGTTGAATGGTATTGCCTTCTACAACCCATCTATTAGGAATTATGCATACATGGATATAAGACCCTTTCATGGGCATACGGCGCTTGAAATACTATATTTTGATACCGTGGTGTCGCTCAAATTGAACCATATTAGTCACATGCAAAGGTCGATCTTGCACAAGATGCATGGTGTGTCTTACGGAGATGGCATCTTAAATTGAGATTTATATATTGAGCAACCTAACGGAGTAATTTGCTCAAGACTACCTAAATCTATAGAAGTGATTTCCAACATGTAGCACCTCCTTTGATATGAGCTTTTTTGAGATCCAGACTCATCGACCTCCAACCCCTATTTTGAACTGTAGCACAAGATTCCATCGTCTCACCCTCTTTCAGAAACACCGAAATTAGTCCAGCCCCTATTGAGTAAGCAACTGACATGGAGGTATCTAAAATACAAAATCTCATTAGAACCCTCTCCTCGGGCTCGCCTCTTGTTCAGGGCTCGAGTCGGCTCTCGACGACAATGTGCTGAACCTCGAGGTCAAAGACACCGGGCTCACCACACGACGATCGGCAAGAGACAGCCCGGCCCTAGACAATGGCGAGATGGGCGACATCTTATCGTCCCCGTCATCATTACTCGTCGAAGGCTCCGAGCCATGAAGCTCCGCAATACGACCTCCACCGACCGTATAGACGCGAGGTTTCTGCCACGTCCGTGTAAAACTCTTCACCTCTGCCACCGCGGGTTGAGGCGTGGGGGATCGCACGCGGTCGCCATAGCTAGCCCAAGAATCCTCCATGCTGGGCGATCCATCACCCTGAGAGCTCAACTCTGCAATGGGAGGAGGGGTTGGCAATGGCGAACTTGGAGGGGGAGGGTTATAGATTGGAGTTTGCGGAGAAGTGGCTCGATTGATCGTTGAACCTCTGTGCCTCTTATAGAATAAGAACCACGCTGCTAATGCTATGGCAGCTAATCCAAACACAACACCAAGAACAACTGCAGCGATTGCCCCGTCCGATAATCCGCGAGACTCTTGGAACTCCGGTGCGAGGGATCCTGGACTTTGAATAGCAGTGGGACTAGTAGTAGAATAGTTCGCATCATTTTTGGTAGTGGTAGTAGTAGTAGTAGTTGGAGTCGCTGCAATCTTTGTTCTTGGACGTGAAGTAGCAGCTGATGTACTGGCTTCACTCGTTTCTGTATATGGATTCATCGTCTCCCACACGGTCTCTGTCTTTATTTCTGTCTTTATACCATCGTCATTGTTGTCTCGGTCGCCTGGGACTGTTGTCTTAAATGACGGGCTATGGCTGGATGTCATTGTTCGTGGAACGTTTCTGTCCTTGGAATCAGGAGACGCAATACGTGGTAGAAAGATAGTAGCCATAGGTTTGTCTATTTTCAAGGGCATGTTTGTCGTAAATGTATCAGGTCTTGTCATAACCAAGCTTGGTTTTGTGAACGCTTTGGAAGAGAAGAAATAGTTGTTTAATTCAAGACATATCCCACTCACGTATGGATCGATCCGTGTTTGCTACCTTGTGCCTCAGTGCGCAAGAGAACTCATGTGACACTGGTGATGCTCGGCAAAAGCCTCATTGTTAGACCGACCAACTATCTTTAGTTGTCAAAAACACCAGATTGAATCAAAATTTGGGTGACACGATGTCGCTTTGCGGATACTTCAGGTGACAGGAAATGGCTGTGTTGTAACAGCCGTAACATTCCCGCTTTTCAGTGAAGTGAATCACGTCCTTCGTAAAGTTTCAACCTTGGCCCTCATGACACGCTCAGCGTTTGCAGGTACAATGCGTTCAGTAGGTCCAAGACGCATCATCTTGCCCACGAGGAACATCAGTTTGCCTTGGGGAAATTGCTCAGAGTTGGCAAACTCTTGCAAGATTTTATCCTCGCCCTCCATTGCCTCATCAGCTAGCTGATCGTAATCCTCCATTGTGATCTCCTTGAACCACAGATCGTTTTCCTCGATGGCCTGAGTAACTCCGCCCTCAATCTCCTTGAGATAAATAGCGAACAAAAGCTCCTTGGCCACCTTGCCCGTGATCTGTTTGCGGATCAGATGATACAAAAGCTGCGAGAGCTCAGAGTCGGGGACCTGTTCACAATCACCTTCTGGTGTGAATGTTAGGTCTCTAGCCGCGAGCGGGCCTGCCTTGTATGTGGTGAGGCGACCCAGCTCATGAATGATCCAATTGCCGACCACTGCAGAATAGCTTTTGAATTCCGGCATCTCAGCTTCACTCAGGTCTTCCGCAAGCTTCTCCTGGATTGAGTAGAGCACCTTGTAGTAGTACTGCACACGCGAGCCGTTTTCAAGGTTGATCAGAGATAGTGCATCCTTGGCTGTAAGCCCAAATCGAGCAATCAGGGTATCCAGTTCCGAATCAGGTGTCACAGCCAATGACTGTCGTAAGTGGCCAACTAGATCGTCCCCAATGACCAGTGGCGCAATATCAGGGTCAGGCATATAGCGATAGTCAACTTCACCTTCTTTTCCACGGAGGCGTCGCGTCTCTGTCGATCCAATAGACCAACCGCGAGTCTCACTGGGTATGGATCGTCCAGCTTCCAACTCACGGATTTGTCGGTCGCGCTCGGCAATGATGGCGTCTTCAACTGCCTTGATAGTACTCAAGTTTTTGATCTCGGTCCTTGTGCCAAGGGAAGGGTTAGATCCATCAGTCCTGCGAACAGAAACGTTGACATCGGCTCTCAGACCACCAGTCTCCATACCCGACACACAGGCATCGACAGTGTTCAGCAGCATCTGAACTTTTCGCACAAAAACAGCTGCAGTTCGGGGATGATGAAGCTCAGGCTCCGTAATGATCTCAATCAGAGGCACTCCTACACGGTTGAAGTCGAGCCATTGAACCTTGTCGGTTTGAGCCAACGTCTTTGCCGTATCCTGCTCGAGCTGAACTTGCTTGATTCCGATCGTGACACTTTCGCCATCTTGAGGAGAGATCCCGTCGCGGGCAAGAAGAGTGATGTGGCCGCTTTTGGCAAATGGCTCATAATACTGGGTGATCTGATATCCTGAGGGCTGATCCCACCAGAAGTAATGTTTTCGGTCAAATCGACTAACCTCCTGGACTTCGCAGTTCAGGGCGAGAGCTGCACGGAGAGCGGGAATTAGGGTCTCTTTCTGGAAAAGAGGTTGACTGCCAGGCATGGCAACATCGAAAAGGGCGACATGGCTATTTGGCTCGTCGTTGAAGGAGGTAACAGCCGGTGAAAATAGTTTATGAGCGGTATTCAATTGAGCGTGGATTTCGATGCCAACAGTTAACTCCCACCCTTCGACTGTTTGTGAGTCACCCTTTGTCTTCTTCTTGCCCTGCTTCTTTGCTTTCTTTGCTTCATCTTTCAGTTGCTTGCGCAAAGGTACTGGCTGCGCTGGAGGTGGTGTGACGGCTTCAGGAGACGTATGCAGATGCCTGGCTGTGTGGGCGATATATGCAGCAGCTGAAGGTAATGACGGATGTCTGGGTATGTGGCGCGCACTGAGGCAGCCTTGCCGGGGTATCTGGCCTTTCAGCAGGTATTTGCTGAGGACTGAAGTTGGGATACGTGACATGTTGATAAGAAGAGTGAAGGTTCCCTCAGTTATTGCCCCAGTTGTTGGTGGTATAGCCTTATAGAAGCTTAATTTGAGAGCCCCTCGTTAAGATCAATGAGCTTAATCTCTGGATTGTGGGACACTGTAAAGTATCGCAGCACGGAAGTGCGATCCTATACAGAATTCGTTGGTGTGGTAACTTGTGAGGGTTGCAGTAGTAATGCGTTATGACTTGGCAACACAATTGAGGCTGATTACATGTAAATCATAGCAACGAACAGGGTCGTTGTGGCCTCGAATTGGTGGTTATCGGAAACCTCTGAGCAACTCAATTGGTCTTTGGAGAATCTCGAATCTTTCCCGGTCTCGCTTTCGTAGCTCTGGTGGGGCTGCGATGATCTTTGGTGATGGGGTCGTGGATGAGTGGTGCATCACGTGCCAAGCAAGATGCTTGTACTTGTAGTACGATCCTCTGCTCTTGCAGACTTCACTGTCGTTCCTTCCATTCCATTATGATTTGTTCTTTCCCTGTATGTAAATCTCCTCTCTTCAATAGACTGCTATCAAATATTCATTCGTTTCTTTGAGAGAAATTGTTCCGCATGACCACTAATTGCGAAGTATAAAGTGTACTTTCAAGTTCAGGTCGAACCCCCTTGTATTTAACAATGCAATGTGTAGCTTACTTTTTACCTTGTTCAGTTTTACTGCATGGTTGAATGTCATATTTATCTCACCAGCACCTTCCATCTCATGCAACACGAGTATTGCCGTTGATGCCACCCACGCTCCTTCCTTACTTCACTCCCCCACCACCTTCCATATCTACCCCAATGGCGAGTTCAAGTGCTCGGACGGATTCTGCGGCTCAGCTGTTCGCGCTATTGTTGCTTGAAACAAGGCAATCATGCGGACTATTCAACAATGGATGATCAGCTAGAGCATGACATTATTATTTGCTTCTTCTCAAGTTCGTCATCAGCTCATCCTTGTTTACAGATCACTTCAAGAAGTCTTGAATCCTACATAGAACATACACTCTTATCTTCCCCCGCATTCCCCCATACCTTTGCTCATTAAGGTATCGGGAACTTTTCTTTGTCTTACGTGGGCTTCAACGCTGTCACGTCAGAGCTTACTTTTCTCTAAGCTTGTCACTTGAAGTTGCTCACGGAATCCAACGTCGGCTCCCGGTACTACGGCACAGTCCAACACTCTATTCGGCCGTATCCAAATTTCAGTGAACTGCCGTTATGACCTAGATGCTCAAGATGCTTTATTTTTAAGCGTCTAACGAACATCAAGCTACTGAGTCTGTACTTGGATGGGATCACACAAGGGTTCATTCATAAACCTCTCTTGTCATCAATCAACTCAAATTGGAATTTCTTAGAAACGTTATCAAGGAGAATTGCATGTCTGCAGTAAGGAACGGATCTTGAGTCGAACGAGCTATACACCTTCCATTTACGCAAATCCATAATGAACGATAGAGCCCAAAACCGGCAGAGGCCCTCTTGGTCTTCATCTGAGGGCGCTCCGATACAAAAGACCATATCTCACCAATCCACGGTTGAAGACTGCGAGGAAAGTGCTAGCCGGTCACCGAGTGAGGGTGGAACTCAACACCTAACGCCGACGAGCTCGTCATCCAAAACGGAGTACACTCCCCCCAGTGTCCAACGTACTGTCAGCGGATCTGTTACGCAGCTTACACCCAGTGACGATACGGTTGCCTTTAGATCTACCGGCAACAAAAGCAAAGCGATTAGGGAAAACAGAAACCCTAAGAATAAGGGAGCACACCGGCCTACTGGTATGTCTTTCTCCGGGCCCGACCCGAACTCTGTGGCCCACGAAGCGTTCCAGTCATCCCCAGAATCAGGCTATTTTAAAAGCCCCATCATTGGTCGTCAGGCACCGGCAGCTGGATATGCCCCTTCAGCTATTGCTGTCGCCAATTATCCTCAGTCTCCCGTCGGTCCTGTAGCTTACCCAGGCTGGGGACCAGCACATACTCCAGCTGGTTATCCCCCGCCCCAAGATCCCTTCACACCACAGCAGCCGGGTTTGCCTCCCGTTGATCATCACTATCCTCCTAGACCTGCCTTCCAGAGCCAGAGATCGACGGCCTTGGAGCCTGTCTACCATAATCAACCACTTCCATACGATACCGCATACTCAGAAACACAAGAAGATATGGCTGCAGAGAACGAAGATCTGCCACTTGAAGCTCTCAATGGTTACGCGGCGATAGCGGCTAGGATATCAGGACAATGCGACCCACGACTAAGGCCGTTGTATCGAAGATTCGATTGGCTCAATCATCGTACCCTCCTCTACTTTCAAGACCAACTTGTGATGTATGAGGAAGAACTGATACAATTGGACTCGATTACAACTAATGGCGGACCCATGCCCGTCTCGGTACGAGAAGAGCGAGCTTCCAACTATGAAGTTTACCGGAGCAGACATCGACTAATGGATAAGATTGAGAATATCCTGCGTCGGTATAGTAAGTAATATACTCAATACATCTACCCACATCTGTCTAATCATCCTAGGGCACTTGGTTGCTTCCCTTGAAGATATGCAGAAGCTACCGACACCAACAAACAGCGATGTGCAAGCCTACAGAAAATTCCTTGAAACACGGAAGATTCTGGTCGACAAAGAAGCTGAATTTATATACGCATCAGATCTTGTTGCTTTGTCGCAAAA
This sequence comes from Fusarium flagelliforme, assembly GCF_020744385.1. Classification (NCBI taxonomy): domain Eukaryota; kingdom Fungi; phylum Ascomycota; class Sordariomycetes; order Hypocreales; family Nectriaceae; genus Fusarium; species Fusarium flagelliforme. The sequence goes on along the minus strand of NW_025763504.1, from coordinate 1,174,162 downwards.
AACGAGAACCGCTCATGGAGGTGATCATCAAGCACCTGCTCCAATTGTGCCTCTGCGGACTCTCATCAGCGCATTCTCTATGAGTGGTCTCTGTCTGGCGGTGTTATTAATGATTCTTCCTGATCTTATAACTCGCCTGGTAATGCTGGTCTGCTATCTGGTTCTTATAGCAACTGTGCTATCCACCACTGGACATCTACGCCGGCTGAGGCAACTATTCGAGGGTTGATTGACTGAACGATTTACGATTTTATGGTTTCACGATTCTATATACTATGGGCAAAGATTTGATGTTTTCTGTATCGTTTTGATTGGGAGTTCATGGAAAACTGGTATGAAGTTGGCATACACAATGTCGGGCGTCGCGCGCAGCAATCATGTTTCCCAATATGTGAAGTACTTTCAACAACATCGGGCGAATGGTTTAGTGGTATAATACTCCCTTAGCACTATTCGACTGAATAATCTGGGAGTGGTCCAGGGTTCGATTCCCTGTTCGTCCATTGAAGGTGGTTAGAATCCATCAAATATCCTCTTTTTTTTTTGCAAATTCCACCTTTTTCCTTACCCTACATCTAGTCAAAATCTATCTCTTGCAATATGACACATCCATATCAATCGGCATAGGCAAGTCATTATTGCTTAGATACTACTTTTTTCCTAGAGTGCTTGCATTACTTCCTTATCATTTAGGTGTGATCGTGACTAAACCACTAAATCAATCAGAGCTACCACAAGTTGTTATTCCAACAGTGTGAAGATGCACCAAATTATTTCCGACTCGCACCATGTTGTACCTACATAGTCAACGAAGTAAAAGGTCTTCTCAAACATTAATCAATCAAGTTATATAAGTAACTAATCTGAATTGCCAGAAAGAAACCCTACTGGGCTTCTTTTTCAAGATCCTTAAATTATCAGACACTCTCTATATTACTTTGCATACGAAAAGCTTTTCGTAGGGGACGCAAAAGACCCTGAGACATACCGTTTTATTACGAGAACCCACAGACTCGCTTAGACAGTCCTTATGTTATGGTGATAATAAGTCCAGCCAGTTTGCCTGAGTCTGCTCGGAGACGGCCTGTCCTTCATCGGGTACTCACTCTGAGGCACAGGCGAGTGACCTAGCACAAATGCACTGCTTAGACACGTGTTGTAGAGACAAGAGCACAGCGTTATTCCAGTGAGATTATTCTGAAATCTGGTGTATACATCGTATTTATGCTGAGCGAGGAGACCTGCAGTGTTGCTCAGCATAGGGATACTGCGCCTGAAGGTAAGAATAGTTAATGGAGAGGGAGGGGATATGTAGATCAATCTATCTCTTACAGATATGGCTTATGTCGTGCGAAGGAATGCGAGATGCCGCTGCGGTTGCAACGTTGTACAAGGCCCGCAGTATCGCACTTTCAAGGAGACAATTCAGTGCTAAGAGTAATTAGACATGGCGATGCAAGGATCTTGATTGAGGGGACAGTCGAGAAAGCCTTTGTTGAAGAGATCAATGATAGTATTGTTTCGATCGCGAATGGTATGCCCTGATAAGGAGGTAGTACTATGAGGGAGCAGTTGTGACTACCGTGATTCATGAACGAAGCTATATCCACTCCATCATATATCAACTACGCAATGTTTAAAGAAGAAATAGAGAGAACCATGTAAATAGCAAAAGAATCTACTATGAATTTGGTATTGAAGTACTTTATCAATCGGATGCCTCTGTTGAACGACCTAACCCTCATTCTCAGGGGCAAACACCAAAAATGGGATGCCTCAACACAACATCCCGTGCAACAAGCATCAGTACCACCAACTAACGGCTGTTGCCAGGTATTTCAGGTACTCAATCAGTAATTTCTATTCATCGCCATTGTTGTTTAACCGTTGCCCCTTGAAACCAAAAGTTCATCACTGTCATTGTCACTGCCAGTGCCAGCAACTGGCAAACCATTCACCGACATTGTTTACGTCTGCTTGCCCAAGGTCTTAGGTTGCTGGGCACCCTGACGAGTAGAAATAGAATCTTCTCGTCATTTGTTTTCTACCATTTCTTTCCTTTCCCTCCTCACCCTTCTCTCTCTTCTCTGCATCGATCGTGCATCTCTTCACAGTCTTGCATTATCACTTTGCATTCCTCAACCACTCTCGCTATAACATCTTCAGAGATTCAATCTGTGAGTATTGATCTCTTTGACTCCTTTTCGCATTCCTTGTGGGAGGTTGTGCTCGGTCGGCAGTGTTTGTGTTTCTTCACCAGCACTCGCACTTCTTCACCTTCACCAAACAACACTCCAACAAATTTCCTCCTCACACTGCCTCTTGCTCTCTACCATCGACTTCCTCTGTTCATTATTATCACGAGAAATCATTTGTTAACGTTTGCGTCAAACAGATCTTTCACCGTCGCGATGTGTGTCTACAAGCTCAAGACTCTCGCCAGCATCCTGGCCTTCTGCGCTCCTCTCATTGCTGCCACCGGCGGTCAGGGAGAGAGTGTCCAGTGTACGTGTTCGTCAACCCGATAACTCTTCACATCATCTTCATATTAATATTATTCTAGCTGCTCATACTGATGCTCCCTACACCCACGAGTATGGCGCTGGCATGTCCGACGGTAAACCTCCCCTCTACCTCTCATTTCATTTCGCAAACTGACCAAATATTCAGGCTCCATCGTTCACTCCTTGACCGTTTGCTCCGTCGTTCACGGGACCAAGTGCATTGACACCACCTCCGTTGCCGGCGAGACCGTGCAGCCTTCTGCCGCTTCCGCTGTCTCCTCTGTCCTCGCTTCAGGCCAGCCTTCAGTCCCTGCTGGCGGCGAGCAGACTACCTACCACGGCGAGGGTGTTTCTGCTAGCACTGAGGGTGCTCCCGCTGCCACTGTTCCCCTTGTTTCGACCACCATCGTTCCTAGCGCTCCTGGCGCCCCTGGTGCCTCTGGAACCAACTACGCTCCCCCCGCTGGAGAGACTGCTTCCGCCGCCTCCGGTGCTCAGGGCTCTATGCCCCCCGTCGCCCCCTCCGGCGCCGTTCCCTCCGATGGTGGTGTGGTTCAGCCTCAGCCTTCTCTTATCAGCACCACCGACGTAGCTGGTAACCCAACCGTCCTGACCACTCTCTACAGCGAGCCTTCTGCCGCTGCCAGTGACACCGCCACTGCCGTCGTCACTGACTCCGAGACTGTCTACGACACCACCGCCGTCTCTGGAACTGCCACCGGCACTGACTCCGAGGAGACCGGAGACATCGATGCTACTGGCACTCCCAGTGTCACTGCCTCTGCAGCTTCCAAGAAGCTCTCCCCCGGCGCCATCCTTGGCTTCGCCGCCGTCGTTTTTGCTGTCGTCTTTTAAACAGCCTCTAGATCATGCTTTCCATGCATTCATCAACTAACTCACTTATACTCGGATATTTCTTCCGTACTGGAGAGAAAGGGAAAGTGTTGGATGGTTTGACATGGTATATCGATGGTCGTTGGTTTGATTGAGCCTGAGGAAGTAGATCGATGGTACACAGGATTGTGATTTTGGCCTTTCGTCACTGCGGAGGATCATAATACGAGTTGTACTTAGGTACTTTGAAAAGAAATTCGTTTTTACTCCCATAATTCGTCTTTATTCATTCGCTTTACTAGGTATAGACGCCGTGAAACTTTCCAGACTAATGTGCTATGCTATATATGAAATGACCACCTCTTTATACGCCGTTGGTGTGCATAGACGCTTCAAACTGTAATTGTGATATCCTCATTCTTTAACATGGCACACGGGACAACCTCCCCTCATCTTATCTTTCAATAGACGTGCTCTCATCACCTTCATGCCTACAGAGTACCGGCTTCCCTCAGATCCATGGCCAAGATCGACATCGACCTTCTTATCTCCGTGCAGCATCTCCAGCAGGTGGCTTACATGGAACACATGCCCGCAGGCATATCCCACCAGAGTCTCCATCTCATACTCAGTGAAAGGCTCGTGGCATCTTGCGCAATGCCCTGGCTTCGGTACTCGGTGATCGTGTTTTGTAGATGGGTGAGCAGCGTTACGCTCAGGGTTCTCAGGATCAGTGGGAACATCCTTGACCTGGACATCCACATGCTCTTGATCTTGCATAACAACTTCAAACTTGATGCCTTTGCGTTGGCCAGCCCTGAGCTCGTTCTGCGCTGTCGCTACCTCGCTGCGAAGGACTCGCGCAACCCCTGAGCTAATACTGTATTGAATCTCGTGCTCTTTCATCATGTGGGTGAGTCCTTCTCGAAGACCCTCAATCTCAAGCCCCTCAGGAATTCGTTTCACCACAGTGATTGGGTTGATGGCGGTCCCAACCTGTTCGAGAAGCCCTCGGATGAAGCTAGGCTTATCCATGCTGTATTTGAGGAGATCTTCCCATAAGTCAGGATCGTCTTGTTCCTTGGCGAATTCGATGGCCTTGTGAACGTTCTTTAAGCGATCGATGATGAGGTAAAGAGCACGCTTCATCTGTCCGGTCTTGGAGTATAGAAAAACTAGCTCATCGTAGTATGAGAAATTCTCACACTCTTGAACAGCCTGGCTCAAGTTAGCATACATAGCATCTCACGTTGATTCTGTTCTCAACTTACCTTTTCGAACGTGTAGGACACTGAGGTCTTTAGGTACTCCATAAGCAACGTCCGATCAAAAGTCGCGAAAAGATGGACCGCCAAATCCGAAAAGCTGTCAACCAACGATTGGCTGTCCATAACAAGCCGGTCTACATTCTCTCCTCCGTGCTCTTGGATGCCTTCACCTCTCCACAGGCCCCTGAAGTAGAAGTATATGTACAGATTGAGCTTCTGGGCAAGAAGCTGCTCCACAACAACGTCGGGGCGCAGGAGACCATGCTGAGCTTCATCAACAAGCAGAGTTATAGCTTCAGACGTTGCCTGTTCGAGTTCCTCTGCTGTCATCTGGTTGAGTTTGCCAGGAGGGACACGAAGACCGATGAAGCTAGGGATGTCGTCTTCAACAGCTTCGGCAAGATGATTGTCCCTAATCAACCTAAAGGCCGAATCCGCATCATGAAGTTTAATGTAACATTTGAGAGCTTCACGGAATCGTCCATTGGCCTCGTGCAATCTCGCCAAGCTCTCCATTACAATCCTCCAGTCTCGCCCCTTTTCGCCATCGTCAATACTGTCCTCGCGAACGTCGCGGTAGTTGAGCTGGTTTTCCAATGCAGTAGTGATTGTTTTGATGTCGAAAAGTTCGGGGGACCAACGATCCAAGAGTTCTCTGAATCTCGGTTTGTCGTGCTGGATGTAATGTCCAAGCACAACCTCGTATATGGTTGAAGGAAGCGGAGGGTGCATGGGCTCCGTGGGAATGTAGTTTGTGATAGCATCGAACTTCTTCGCACCGGCAAAAGTCCACACCCATTTCTCCCATCGGTCTGGTGTCTTGAGCACTTGGCCACAGATCTTGCCGGCAGCCGCCCAATCCTTATCCTCGATGAGCTCCTGGATCCAGAGTTCACCGATGCGTCTCTTCTCCTTCTCGGCCGAGGAATAGAAATCTCTTATTTGGGCATCAATGACGGACTCGTCATCATTGAAATCATCGCTTCCCTCTCGGTTCAATGTTGGTGTAGATGGAGTGCCATCGCCAGCTCTTTCGTTGTTTGGAGCCATGATCTCCGGGTGTTCGTCGAGTAACTCCCAAGCACGCTGGTATTGTTGACGTTCTAGAAGCCATCCCAAATGATCGCTCAAGTCGCGCCTGGTTGCAAGAATACAGTCATAGGGACTATGTATGAAAACCTTTACGCCAGGCTTGACAAGACCTGAATGAACAGTGGGTGAGAGGCCTCTGTTCATCCCAGGCCGAATTGTTCCTGCTGTACTTCCTCTAATGCTAGAATCATCGCCGCTTCCACGGCTACGGATACTTGCGCCAGAGCTGAAAAGAGAGCGAGGATTGATGGCAGCGTTCCACATATCTGTACCAATCCCAGCTATCGCTTCCAACGCGCCTCTGGAAGAAGCGATAGCAGACGCGGCATTGCGTGCTGGCAAAACTCCCAAGTGATAATCGCCTGATGATAATCTCTCATAACGACTTACGCTCAAACTATCTTTGTCGGCTTCTGCCTGAGAGTTGAGATCGATAAGACGGAGTTCCGGCGGTTGATTATTCTGCCGGCGGTGTACACCACCCGATGGTTGACTTCCCGTTGAAGGGTTGGATTTGTGCTTCTTGTCTGGCGAAGTTGCAACAGCATCCTCGTCCTCGTCCTCATCTTCAGGTAAAGGGTATGCGAGAACTAACAAGAGACTCTGGGTATATAACGAAATACCAGAAATGATGCAATCCATGCGAAGTCTGGACAAAGTTAGTTCTCACTCATATCGTAAGGTTGAATCGAAACTTACATCTTGACAATCTCCGCGCGTCCAATAGTCTTCTCTCCAGCGTGCCTACCAACACCAACACCCCCAGGATGGACATGTATGATCCATATTGTGCCACCCCAGCCAACAAGCAAGCGCTCAATACCCTTCTTGCTTATCAGAGCCTGTCTTTTGAGCTTTTCTGTAGCCGGAGAACTGCCCTTATCGGTGGTGTCTTGGTCAGACTCATCCACTTCGACAGCCTGTTCGTCAATCCATTCAACACGGCCTTTCCATACACTGGCCATGGTTTCCCATTCGTCTGTCTGTGGTCGGTCAATGTGTCCAACTCGTTTCCACGCGTCCTCTGCATCTGCACTTTCGAGATGTAGCTTGGATCGCATGATTTTGATACCATGCTCATTTAGCCAGACCACAAATTTCCCAGATAATGACCATTTGATAGTGCTAATGGCCCCTTCTCCAGAGTGTAGAATGGTATCTTTACCTGCATTGCCGCCAAGACCCATACTGCCTAGCCAGCCAGAAGCTGTCGCGGCCGCAGTCCCAGTCGTGGTTGAGGTACTACGACCTGGGCCACCCCCTGCGGTAAGTATAAGCTGTCCAGCAAGACCTCCCGACAGATAGGTTCGATCCGTCTTAAATTCGGGAGACAGAGCTACCGCCTGTACAGGTCGAGCGAAGTTTCGTAGTTGGACATCTTTCATATCAATCAAATTCTGGACACAGATATTGCCGTCTAACGAGGAAGTGGCGACATAAATGTCATTTGACGGTATTCGTGGTATTTGGGACGCCTCCTTAGGTCTTCTCGATGCTGCAGGGGATGAATCTGTTTGTCGACTTGAAGATACGCTGGCGCTGCTGTGGGCTGTATGCTTGTGCGCTCCCTCTGGCGTCTCGGTTGGCAGAGGGGGCGGGTATGGCGATATTGATATAGACGTTACTGAAGCAGAGTGCGCATGGTATACCCTCATGGACTGGAACATTGGGAGTTGAACGATGTGCTGGGCGAGAGTTAGCGGGAGGTGAGTGAGCGGTATGCCCACCACTTACGATATTGCCATTATGCGTTCCAGCAATCTATCTTGAGTTAGCATTTTGTTCGTTTCCGATAACAGCAAGCCTACCATTTTATCTCCAGCGACCAGGAATGCGCTAGTTGCATCGCCGTTTCGATATACTCCATTGAGATGTTGAGTTAACCGAGCATACTTGAGTTTGGGCTCCTCGTCTTCGTCTTCTTCGTCGTCGTCATCGTCATCGTCATCTTCGTCTTCATCCTCGTCCTCATCGTCTTCGTCTTCGTCATCCTCCTCTTCCTCTCCGTCTGTTTCGTCTTGATCTCCATTTTCACTCGCTTTCCCATCGTTGCTTCCCTGGGATTTTGTATCTTTCACCTCGAATTCCCCCTCCTTATCCACCGGTTCGATCTCTAATTCATGCGCGCCATCGTCGGAACCATCGTCCTTCACTGGTTGGGCCGATTCGCTCGATTCAGGCGCTGGCTCATGCTTGGGTTGTTGGGCTTCGGGATCACGCGCCTGCTCGTGGCTAAGTTGCGGTGACTGGTCCGTCATTGTATCGATGGCAATGATATCATGCTGGGAAGCGACAAGGCCCAGAAAGAGAGCGAGGGTATAAGATGCGAAGTTGTTGGGGTTTAGTAAGGTATCAGAGCGCCCGAGGCAGAGCTATGACAGCTTCCACCGATAAAGTAAGTGCAATACGCCAAAGGTAGGTGTAGGTACCCTTGTACCTTGCAGCTACGTCACGCGGGAGACAGCAGATAGCTCCAGCCTCCAAATTGAGCTTCAGTTCTAGGCGCGCTAAGAACAACTCAAAGGTCGGTGTCAGCGCGCCTACCTAAACGTCTAGCCCCACCATTTAACGATCTGTTAGGCGGTAGGTACAGTGTACCGTCGCGGGGCACAGTGCACCATTGAATGTCCTAACATAAACAAAATATCTTGACGCGCAGCGTTACCTTCAATTCGTCCATTGTGTTACGCCTCGAACCTACCAAGAAGCTCTCGATAGCCTCTTCGACCGATCGATCAAACCTAAACCCATAAGCTGCTTATGGCGGCTGCTGGAATATGGCGACGGTGAAGTCCCTGGGGTTGCATCAGCCCTCAGGGCTTCAACATGCCATCAACGAACAGTTGTTACCACCGAACCCGCCATCCACGTCGTATCATTGGGATATTTCAACAGACGATCGACTCGATGGAAACCTCGAGGACGAGCTCCTTACGACCGAACACTGCGTCATATGGAGTCGAGGTGGCATATTTCGCAAGACGTTCAGATTCGAACTCGAAAAAGAACCTGTCGTACAGGCTCTGCTAGCATATTTTCCTGCTTCGAAGGACGACAAGTCTTCTCAAGATGATGATTCTCAGTCAGATCAACGACCAGCTTTGTCCAAAGCTCTGGTTGTGTTTCTCAAGACCCAGGCGCATATATACTTTCTGTCTGGTACTAGCCATATTGTTCATATGCCATTCGAAGTTGAATCAGCTTTCGCAGGCCCTGTTGGAGTTATAATACAGCGAAAGCAGAAGGCCGAGAGTGTTGCGCCTATAGAGTTCAAGTTTCCACGAGTTCCACCCAATTCATTTGTCTCTTCGCAATTGACGGCATTCAATAGCTCTCAACAAACCGCCTTCTCTGTCGAGGGTCTTGGAAAGCCGAAAGCACTCCCACTTCGTCTAAGCTCAACTCTGGACAATCTTTGGGAAGCGCCACTGGAGCAGCCTGAGTCTCGTTGGCCAAGGCTTGTCTCATTAACGGACCCGTTACTTGAACTGGGACTTGTCGTCACAAACCAAGACCCCCAGAATGCTAAAAATTTGAGGCAGACTGCAAAGAAAAAGCTGTCGTTCCTTGATGCGGCGGAGGAAGTTGTCCATGTGGAGGAGATCAAAATTCCTGGTGCATTGACTCAAGATCTAAGCCAGCCCCTAATCATAGCGGTTACGATCAACCGTGAAACTAGTGAATACACTGTCTGGCGCCTCACTTACCTGCAACATGAAGACCCGTTCCTCAATCGTCAAAAGGATGCCAAGTCAAAGTCTGCTCGGCGTCGTAGCTCCATGCCGTCTGCCTTTGCGAGTGCTCCTGGCACACCTGCGCAGCCCAATCTCCGAGAGAGTTTTGGACACCCGTTACCAGGAAAGCGACAGAGGAAGAGTGAGAGGCTCGAGAAGCCCATGATAGATCTGGTTTCCTCTTTGGAACAACAAGACAAAGAAGGAACTGGCGCCGCCCGCAGGAGCTCTCGTAGAGTCAGCTCTATGTTAGCAAGAGCTGATCTGTCTGCTTCTCATGACAGGGCCATAATGCCAGAACCGCCTGTGCACTCCAGTCATGTTGGAGCCAGGAGACATGAATCTCAAGGAAGTCGTTTGAGTGCCAACTATGCCCATCAGATCCATCCTAGTTTGAGCAGTCTGCTAGCGGCACCGTTTTATGAAGGACTCGACGAGGGGTTTCATAATATGGGCTTGGAGGACCATGAGTTTGATGGGTTACAGCATGAGATATTATTTACCAAGCTTCAGAGCGTACCCATGAATAACTCTAACGTTCGATACTCGGATCAACCAGCCCGCAACCAAACCAAAGTTTTCATCCTAGTAGCGCCACCCTTCGCTATCGATGGCCACGATCAAAGTCAACTTCTTATTGGCATCCAGGATGCTACGGAAAGGCGACTTCAACTCCTTACTTTGGAATTGGGTATCCAGCGCGGCAGCAACACAGGCACCAAGGGCGGAAAAAAGAATGCTTCTGACGGCGCTACTGTGCTGGCAACCGTCATCGACCGTAGGCACGCCCAGAACGTTGTTGACTCTTGCAAGTTAGTGGATGGTGACCACTCAGCAATCCTGATTCTTTCTGAATCGATGGATGGTCGGCACGAACTGAGCACTCAAGCACCGTGGAGTGTTCTCACAAAAATATCGCTTTCTCTTCTCGTCGTTGACAACACTAAAAGCTTGCAGTATCGAGGCAGGGTCTTGGATCGCGACGTTACACAGAGAAAATCCGAGGTTATTGATTTCAGTAATGGCAGCATCGTCGGTGTACGCCATCCACGGCAAGGAGGCATTGTTGATGTTGTCGATGCTGAAGGTCGACTTCATGAACTTCGAATACAACTAGAACCGAGATCTCCGCACGTTCGAAAGGTTCTGGATATTTGTCGTAGCATATTACCCCATGCTCTCGGTGAGCACATATTTGCTGGCTGGCTCCATTGCATGCAGTGGATAGGAGGTTACGAAGAGCCGGTTACAAATGTCGAATGGTCTGCTATGTCCATTCTGCTTTTATCGTTATTCTTGAGTCTTGGCCGTAAGGACACAAAACCGTTTCCCAAGGCCCGCCTCCCTGTCCGCAGAAGAAAGGCTGCTTCAGGTTCGTTTAGCTCAATGAAAGAATCTGAGGATTGGAAGTCGTTGGAAGCCAGCGAAGCATCTAACTCGTTAGGATGCCCACCATGGATGATGAATGGGGGCTGGGAATGGATATTGGATGAAGATGTGGACAATGGATTCTCATCAGGGGAAGAGAATCCCTCCGCGACATTTATATCCAAACATGTCTCTTTAGCCAAAGAATACATGGTGTCTACGCTTGGTGAATCAGCTTTCGGACACACTGGATACATGCCGACATCCTTGGCTAAGAGCACGGAAAGTCGGCGCAAGGTAGCCGTCGATGTGTTCATGGGATTGCACTTGCTTCTCGAAGAAGAAAAGTTGGATATCATGACGCCGGAATTCAGATCTCCAGGTCGTGCTGATCTCCGAGTTATTATGTCTCAAATCGCCCGGTGGTTCAAGTGGCATAACTTCGCTTCCACATACGAAGCGGGCATACAAGAGGATATTGATCAACGTCATGACTCTGGTAAGTTCAAGAGCCCTTGATTCAGCGAATGAGCTAACCGGTCTATAGACCTTAATCTGAAGCCTGCGATACCTCAGCCTCCTTTAAAGCCGGACGTCATTGCTTGGGTTCAGGCGAGACTTACTGGAGATCGACGGGTTCCTTACATCACCCCAGCAGATATCTACTACGCCGGTTCGCAACTATCCGAAGCAGAGAAATCGCAGGATCGACGATGGGAGCATATCCTTCCCAGGACGCTCATGTTCAAACAGTTCTTCAAATTCTTGAAGCCAACCACAAGTGCGACACAAATGGTAGAGGCCATGCGAGATGCCGGAATCACAACTTCGATACTCGACAGTCTTCCAGAAGCTGTGCTTGTGCCGTTGAGGGATGCCATTTCGTTGTGCCAACCACACCCACCAACCTCTTGGTCAAGAGATCTCCTTGAGTTGGTTGACCGTAGGGATATCAGTCTTATTCTCACCCCTGGCAAGCGCCCTAAGCCAAGCGCTTCCAAAATTCTGGTAAGACTTAGATAACTATTTTACGAGTTCCCTGCTAATGAGTTACAGGAACCTACGCACAACGCGACATGGGATTACAAGCTACTTTGTCAGAGCGTTGATGAGTCAAACAACGTGGGCTATGATGAGGGCGAAGGAACTGAAAGACAAGCTGTTATTCGCTCCTTGTTCAAAGAAGATCGTCGCCTGAACGAAGCCCAAGATTTACTCTCCACCAACAAAGCCAGACTGGTTCGACTTGATCCTCATCCAAGCTGGCCAGAGAGCGAATATCTTGAGAAGCAAAAGGAGCTAGTCACAAGAATCGCCACAGGCACCTTGGCCATTCCTGCTGGACGGGCTTTGTTATACTACAGCCTTCGCTACCCGTTAATTACGCAGAAATTCCACATTGGTGGATTCAATCTCAACTGTATTGTGAAGCCAACAAACACCACTGTGGGTGTGGATAAATCACAATTCTCGGAAGAGAAGGTCTGTTGGGGCTTCTTTCACCAAGGCGTCGCAGCTGGTCTCGCCATCTCTCCTCAAGCCCAAGGTATTGATACGTCTTGGATTCTCTACAATAAGCCCGGCCAAGACCTCAATAACCGCCATGCTGGCTTCCTGCTTGCCCTCGGTCTCAACGGCCATCTGAAGGACGTTGCAAAATGGGTAGCGTTCAAGTACTTGACGCCAAAACATACCATGACCTCCATCGGTCTTCTTCTGGGCTTGGCTGCATCCTACATGGGTACGATGGACTCGCTGATTACGCGTTTGCTTTCCGTCCACGCCACAAGGATGTTACCTCGCGGAGCAGCCGAGCTGAACTTATCACCTCTGACACAAACTTCGGGTATAATGGGCATCGGGCTGCTGTACGCCAACAGTCAACACCGTCGAATGAGCGAAATCATGCTTTCTGAGATCGAGCACATTGACGAGGAAGACGAAGAAGAACCCCTGAGAAGTGAATGTTACCGTTTGGCAGCTGGCTTTGCTCTTGGATTCATCAACCTTGGCAAAGGCAATGACCTTAAAGGCCTGCACGACATGAGACTAACAGAGAAACTGATTTCTCATGCTACCACTACTAAAAACATTGAGATAGTCCATATTCTGGACCGTGCAGCGGCTGGAGCTGTCATGGCCTTGGCCCTTATCTACATGAAATCAGAAGACCAGATCGTGGCACGCAAGATTGATATACCAGACTCAGTCTTGCAGTTTGACTACATTCGGCCTGATATCCTTCTATTACGAACACTCACAAAAAACCTGATTATGTGGTCAAAGATCGAACCAACCTTTGCCTGGATTCGGAAGAACCTGCCACGCCCTTACCGTCCACAGTTCAAGCTTCAGTCAACTACAAAGTTGCGGTCAACTGATATGGCATTCCACAGCATAGTGACTGGTCTTTGCTTTTCTATTGCTCTTCGCTTCTCTGGCAGTGCTTCCCCCAAAGTTCGAGACCTTCTCTTGTATTACTTGGATCAGTTTATGCGGATTTCTCAGATCCCATCCACTGCAAACATGCATCCCAATGGTACTCCACCTTACGATGAAGAGTTGACTCGAACCAATGCACGAATGTGTCAAGATGTTGTAGCACTATCTGCATCCATTGTCATGGCTGGAACAGGCGACATACCAGTTCTTCGCCGCCTTCGTGCACTTCATGGTCGTGATGATCCAGAAACTCCTTACGGTTCTCATCTTGCTGCACATTTGGCAATTGGGGCTTTGTTCTTGGGATGTGGCACGGCAACATTTGGTACCAGTAACCTTGCTATAGCTTCCTTACTGGTGTCTTTCTACCCCATTTTCCCTACGAATGTCATGGACAACCGTTCCCATCTTCAAGCTCTTCGTCATTTCTGGGTCTTGGCTACGGAGCAACGGTGTCTCGTTACCAAGGACGTTCTCACTGGCCAGCCGATTTCTGTACCTGTACAAATCACAATGCGCAAGAACACCTCTACGGAGCCTGTCTTGAGTAGAACAGCACCTTGCATTCTGCCTCCAATTGATCAAATAGCCAGTCTTTCGACCGCCTGTGGGCCTCAGTTCTGGGACGTTGAGCTTGATTTCTCCAACCCAGAGGTTCGAGCTGCTTTTGGAGATACACAAAGTCTTTACCTCCGCAGGCGGCCACCACGAGAAGGAGCGTTTGCTTCTACCCTTCGAGCACTCGGCAGCGATGAGAAGGGCAAAGATCCTATGGAGTGGGTGTTTGGACTCGATAGCCTTCGCAGTATTAGCTGTGCGGAGCGGACTGTGGTGCTTGAGCGAGGAGATGATACTCAGCACTCAGGTAGCGCTGTCGATGCAAGGCTGGAGATGGGCAAGGGTATCGCTGAAGGCACAGACAGAGAGCGGCTTGAAGGAGCAAGACTACTCTTCGAATGGGCTTCTGTGCGTGATCGATTACGCGACTCTAATATGCTCGACAGCCAGGAAACTATTACGGAATCTCATGTACACCGTGAGACCGAAGGGCAAGACGACCCAGAGGCTACAGCGGAAGACGAGGGTGTTTGGTGGATGCGAGATAGTGTTGTTGAGAGTCTCAAGGGCATGGTATGGTTTGCCAGTCGTGAGGGTGAGCAGTAGTGCTTGTGGTTCTCCCTTCTGGAGTTATAACCTCGGTTTGACACTGCAGGAATTATGTTTACCAAGGCATGACATCGTAAAGGAAAAGCATCAAATGTGGCTACGAGCTATGAGAATAATGATAGACAAATCTAGCTTATGAAAAGAGCTTGCAGATTACCATGATAGCGTACTGTGACACTGTACCTATACCGCATGGTCATCACGAGAATACGTTCGAGCTGAGGCGAGTATATGGTTCATTTCAACAATCAACGTAAATTCCATTATCCCCCTTTGCCTCTTCCCTTTTCCGAGAACGCCATGCAATGCAAACCGCATCACCGGGGATATACAGGGCCTCTAAAACCACCGCTTCTTCCATTTGGCCCGTGTTTTTCATCTATCACTGCTCCCCTCCGTCTTATGCTTTTGCTATATCCTACTCATCATTCGAATAGATCGTCCCTCCTTACAAAACAGAGAGCGTATCTCGCTCTCCCTTCAAGCAGCGGAGGGTGCCATCGTCTGGCGGAGAGGTCTCTTATATCCCTCTCTTTGGATTGCGTTACCCTATTCGAGTTGCGAAGAAAAAAACACCCATAAAATAAGCCCACTGACAACTCTTTAAGCTATTTACTTGTTAACAGCAGCGTTGAGGACCTGTGTTCTGAAGAAACCACCCTTGGTCTTCTCAATGACCTGCTGGTAGACGTTGTTGGGAGGGTGGTTCATGACCACGGTACCGTCCTGGCTGTCGATCTTGGCATCCAATCGAGTCTCGCGGATCAGGTTGACGATCCACTTCTCGCCATCGTCGGGGTTCAGGCCGAGCTTGGCGCTGAGGTCGCGGATGTTCATACGGCTGAAGATCTTGCAGTAGCTCTCGCAGATGAGGTGTCGGGCGGCGTCAACAAAGGCGTCGGCGGAAGAGGCAAGGAAGAAGTCGCTTCGGCAGACCTCGGCGGCGGCAGAGAGAGCCTCACGGGCAGCCTCGAAGTCGTGGGCGATGTAGAGAGCGTTGACGAACTGGGTGATAGGGTCGGTGTACTCGTAGGCCTCTTGGCGGACGTATCGGATGATGTCCTTGATCTGCTTTTGTTGGATGGAGCTGTTGCGAGCGCGACCACGGCCGGTGATAACGGCAGCGATCAGGTATCGCAGGATCCAGGGACAAGAGGTCTGGATGGTGTTGATGTAAGGGGCGGAGAAGAACATGTCCAGGATGGGCTCGCGGGCACCCTCCCAGTTGAAGAGAGGGAAGAGAGACCAGTGGAGAAGCATTGTTCGGTGGTCGAGCTGAGCACGGGGGTTGTTGAAGAGCTTGGAGTCGATGTTTTCCCTCACGTTCTTGAGCTCATCGACGGCGGACTCCCAGTTGGTCTGGAGGATCTCGGAGGCCAGCTTACCCCAGGTGGCAGCAGAGACCTTGTCGTTATCGGTCGACAGAACTCGGAACTGGTAGAGCATATCGGCGGCGGGACCGTACTGACCGCATCGGAACTGGAACTGACCAAAGTCGTAGAGAGCGTTGACCATTTCCATGGTAACCTATTGAGACGCTCGTTAGCCATCCGACGTCGGCAATAAGAGCTCCTGCAGTATATCACTTACTCCGTGCTGGTTCTTAAGGAACTCCAAGTTGGCAACCTTGTCACTTCGGAGTCCGTTGACGACCTCATCCTGAGTCAAAAGGTCGGCGATCTTGGCGGTGGCTTGCTCGTAGTTCTCCAACTCTGAAAGAACCTCCTGTCGCTTCTTGTTGTACTCCTCGGGAGCATTCTCGACACCGTGGAGCTCGCAGTAGAGAGTCGCGACGTAATCGGTCATGTTTGTGTCCTCGAGAAGCTTGATCTTTCCGGAGAGGATCTCCTTGGCCTTCGCATCCAGACCCTGCTCCTCAGCCCTCTCGCTCTCGAACTGGATCAGAGGGAAAAGCAAATGTCGGCTCAGGTTTGGCGCAAGGCGGGGCATGATCGACGAGCCATCGGCCGAGACGGCGTTGAGAACGTCCTCCATCGTGGGCGATATTTTTTTGTTTTCGAAAAAGGGGTGGGATTCGGTCGAAGGAGGAGGATTCGGTCGGGAAGAACAAAAAAGTGACTCGCCGCACAGGTCGTGATACTGGATTTGATGGAGGGGCAGATTTTTGGTGAATTTCGCCAATCCACTCGGTGGTGTGGGGTTTAGCTTGTCGCCCGTGGATTTGCCGGCGATTAGAGATTAGGAGTCATGTGATCTTGAAGTTTTCCATTCAACGGAGCATTTGGCGCGTTTAGAGTGCGACGACAGGCGAGACTGAATTGAGTGTGAGAGCGCAGGACGACTTAAAGTTTGTTCAGTAAATTGGGATTGGGGATCTCACTTGGATTGATTTGACGTTCGACAACTCTCACCTCCGCCCGATCTTCATCATACCTACTCGACAAGCCAAGACCGAAGACGACCTCTCGACCTCGAACCACCCCTCTACATACAAATCTCACGATGCATTTCCTCACTTCCCGAGCCCTCTCAATAGGGCGCCAGGCTTTCTCGCAACAGCCTGTATCCTTCACACAGCGAGCTGCTCTCAGCACGGTGCGAACAGCCCCGGATCGTACACCAACATTCAAGAAGCACGTCTCATACAAGCCGAACCCTCTCGAGAAAGCCACCAACCCCAACAAGAAGAAGAAGATTCCCTACAAGGAGCGTCCTCTCAAGCAGCCCATGTTCACTCTACCGCACGGAGATCCCAAGCACATCGGTACATATCTTCGCTATGTTATCAAGCGAACGCCATCTTCTCAACTCCCCGTCTATCGCAAGTGGATGTCTGGAGGCAACCGCTGTATTGTTCTTATCAAGAAGGTCAAGGGTGACCTTCCCAAGCTGGTTAAGGATTTGTTAAGGGATCTGGAGATTAAGGCAGACGACATTAGAATAAATCCCGTGACACAACATATCGAAATCAAGGTCAGTGGGTATTTGCATCTGATGTATTCTTTACTAACATTAACCAGGGCGACCATTACATCGAGACGATGAATTGGATTGTCAAGAACGGCTTCTAGAGAAACTCCGTGATGAGTAATGTATCGAGGGGTCTCGCAGATTCTGCTTTTTATGCAATATGAGGATATAAAGTGTATCATATTGACCAGTCGCACCTAATTAGACGACTAAGGATGTACAATACATGTAGTAATGCAAGACGCATCATTGAAGCATATTTTTGTTTGTCCCTAAATATCTTGATTTGTTCACCATTCAACATCCTGTATACACCAATATAGACAAGCAGTTTCATCGTCACCTGTCTTGTCCCCAAACCATCGACTCCAGAATGCAAGTCTAAACGAGAAGCGCACGCTTCAAATGACAAGACACCAATCCCATGTTTCTCAAAACACTAACATACAAACTTATCCGGGCAAGGACATGGTTAAAATAGATCCAAGAATGATCCCCGATATAAGTAAATTATCTCCCGAGAGCAAAGAAGGCTGAGAGTTTCTGTAGCACCTCATCCTTTGACCACTCTGAAGATTGCATAGACAAAGCCTCGAGAAGAGCATGAGGTGCTGGCATGGCCTTGGCCGGTATCGAAGAATTGGGGTCGTTGGGATCTCTGGCCTTCTCAGCCAATCTTCTTAAAAGTGCGACCGCAACGACGACGATATAAACAAGTTCTGGGTCTTTCCGTGGGGCTGCCCGAGGACCTTGAGCTTGAGGTTGCTCGTATTGCTGACTGAGCTCACGAATCAACCTGAAGAGGTTCTGGGCGAAGTCGTTACCAGACGATAGCCAGGCTTGGGTAACTCCAGTGTCATGACCTGGTGCAAGTGATGCCAATATTTCGGCCGAAAGCAATCCTTGCATTAAGAAAGGCTTGCGAACCTCGACAAGTGATGGCAAGTTCGGTTGTCGAGCTTGTGACTTCGCTTTGTCCGGAATGGGGGCTATCGCCAAGCCAAAGGCCCGAGTCAGCAGCTCATATGGAGGGCTACTGGCAGAGTCAAGTGCAAAGACAGTCTTGTAATGTGTTCGATTAGGCTCATCACGTGCCAGTAACTTTGCGAGTGCATCAACAGCATGCGGCAGGTAAGCGTGCAGGCTTGGTTCGTATTGCGAGAAGAAGAGCGTTCCGCCCGAGATTGTTGGGCCTGGCGCTGGTGCAAATGCCAGGAGAAATTGTAAGAGGCAAAGAGCCTGTTCCCGTCCAGGAATTTCTATTGTGCCTGCAATGTTGGATAACAGAACAACGACATCCTTCATAAAGTCCAGAGTGTTATTCTGGGATCGCAAAAGCATCGTCCTTGTGCCAAGATATCTGATGACAACGCAAAGGAATTTGATAACAATCTCATCTGCAAGAACAGAATGGTTCTCGTTTGCCTCTCCGGGGAATGACAAGTTACGCAGAATTGTCGTAACGCATATCAACCGATCCACGGCTCGATCTAACTCATACTCTTGTGTGCCAAAAACCGGCAAATCGCGAATGTTGAATCGTTCCAGACGGCAGGCTCGCAGAACATCTTCGTAAGGTGATATTTGAATCTCGTCCGAAACCTCGACTGTGTGCTCAGCTAACATCTCCACCTGATCCTCTGCACACTCGATCAGAGCTTCTATCAGCTCGTCGCAGTATTGAAGTCGGATAAAGTGGAGCTGATTCATAGAACAAGATGCAGCTGCCAATACGTCAAGTGCAAGACGGGTCTCCCCATGAATTCCACTCTGCAAACTCTTCGTAAGAGCAGCAATATCGATGTTGCCGAGTTCGTGTAAGGGAGGCACATCTGGTTTCCATCGCTCAAGCTCGGTGCCCAGTTTGCTAAAAGCGTTCAGGTCGACGCCGCCAAACGTGGCGAGTTCCCGAGCACATGGATTGTACTCGTCTGACTGTGGGGCCAATCGGGGCATTTTCTCTGGAACTGCAGTAGGCACAACAGAGGCTTGGCGTCCTTCACTCTGCGATATACTTCCCGCTCTCCTGGCGGCAGGAGATGAGGCATTTGAGAAGTCCGGCACAGCTGAGCCTTCCATCGATTGTGACAGCGTACGAGGGGTCTGGCCTGGCATTGTCGGAGGCTGTGGTTGCATCTGGGGTTGAGGTGTAGAGAATCCGTTGACTGGAGGTTGGTGGGGTGTCATTTGCTTCATGGGAGTTTGTTGCTGCATCTGGGGCTGCTGTCCGGGTTGAGGCATTGGTCCTTGGTTCATTTGTTGCCCCGGCGGCATTTGCTTTTGTGGTGTAGCTTGTCCCATGAGTTGCCCCTGCACCTGAGCTTGTTGTTGTGGTGGTTGTTGAGGCTGCTGCTGCTGCGCTTGCTGCTGATGTTGTTGTTGTTGCTGTTGTTGCTGCTGCTGCTGGACTTGCTGCTGCTGCTGTTGTTGTTGTTGCATCATCCTCTGCTTCTGTTGTTGAAGGATCCACACTTCCTCGAACTTATAGAGGTTGCGTTCATATATCGTCTTCAACGCTTGCGGTACCACAGGGTTCTGGGCTGGCAAACCAAGCATCTGAGCAACGTGCGGCCAGCCAGTCGGAGTCGCAGTGGCCTGCTTATATCCACCTTTGTTGGTAACAGCTGTAAACAACATGAACAGGTTGACGGGCCGGCTCATCACCATCGGGTTG
This sequence comes from Fusarium flagelliforme, assembly GCF_020744385.1. NCBI lineage: Eukaryota > Fungi > Ascomycota > Sordariomycetes > Hypocreales > Nectriaceae > Fusarium > Fusarium flagelliforme. The sequence continues at coordinate 1,154,148 of NW_025763504.1, read as the reverse complement.
GTATCCAATGGCAGTCCTTTGGAGCTCATCAGGGTTGCAAGATTCTTCATAAACTGTTCCTGGTTCATGTTGGGCATCATCCTCTGCTGTGGTCGCATGCCACCTTGTTGCATCTGGCCATTAGGCATTTCAGGCATTTGTTTATTAGGCATCATACCACGACCCATACTTTGCGCCTGCATCTGTGCTTGCATCTGGGCAGCGTTACCTTGAAGCTGTTGCTGCAATCTCATCTGGTAAGCGGCCATCTTCTGTTGATCGGTAAGCCCTTGGCGTTGAGGGGTCTGTTGCCCTTGCTGTTGTTGGCCTTGTTGCTGTTGCGGTGTGCCTTGCTGCTGTTGACCTTGCTGCATCTGAGGAGGGTACATATTGCCTTGCATCTGGCCCATATGCTGCGGCATTTGACCCATCTGCTGGGCCATCATTTGATTACCAGCCATCGCATTCGGGTTCGGTGAAGGTCGGGCGTTCGAGGGGGATGGAGCAAAGTTCGGGTTGAAGCCTTGCGCCATGTTCTGCATATAAGGGTTCGGCTGCGGAGTGCCATGTTCGGAAGGTATCGGTGACGTCTGTGGGTTGAATTGCTGGCCGCTGGGCGAGAAAGGATGCGGCGACGCGGTCGCAACTCGTTGAGGAACACTTCCCGGTCGCATTTGGTTACTCATAATCGGCGAAGGGCTCGCGTTGGCGGAACCATTTGCTTGAAGATGGGAGAATTGACCAGGATTCTGCTGAACCGCGCCGGGTTGAAATCCGCCGGCAAATGATTGCTGCTGCGGTGTCTCGGAGCGCGACGTTGGAAGCATGCCAGGATTCTGGCTGGGTGAGCCAGCGAGACTGTCATCACGAGGGCGAGGACGTTTCGATGGAATGACGGAATTGGTTTGATATGCAGGATTCTGGAAAGAAGGTGAGGCATTGCGCATAGAGCCTGGGCCATTAGGCATGGCACCGCCCATTTGTTGCTGGTTCTGGAATTGAGCAGGATTGAATTGGCCCGAATTGGCCATGAAAGCGGAAGGATCCATCATGGAGTTAGGATCATTCATATGAGGAAAGCCGTTGCCATTGTGGTTGGGGACGGCGTCGTTCATCCAGGTGCTCATGGCGATCGACCCAGCAGGCTGTGCGCGACAGAGTTAGCGATCAGCAGGCACGCGAAATGCGTCCATGGAGGAGCGCCAAGAAGACGAGGATACAATGACGGAAGGCTGAGATGGGAAGCGATGAATGGGAGATGAGGCAGTGACACGGTGGTGATGGGACAAGTCGCGTCGCGGCGTGGATTTGGTGGAGAGTAGTGTAGTGCGAGAGACCAAACCAGACCAGCGAGAAGACCTTGTGTCAGCCTTCCAGGACTGGGAATGGGCTTAAGCAAAGGGGACAGGAAAGTGGGCAATAAAAAAGAGCACAGATTGGTCGGCACGGTGGTCGGTGCAGGGCGACGCGCTTCGCTCAAAAAGACGGCAGATGATAGATGGGAATGACGGGTAATGGATAAGGTAGAGAGGGAGGAAGCCCAGCAGGAAATGAGCGCGCGACAGACTGACGGGAGCAAAAGAGTAAGGGACAAGGACCTGTATGGCAGCCACTTTCAGTTGGCAACGCCGCCAGTAGTGGAGAGCGGCCAGGGCGATAATGGTCAACCAGCCAGTGAGGGAGAATTTTTCGCGGGTACGGGGAGGAACCAGGCCAAGGACGCGCAGCACTGAGACCAGACCATGCAAAAATGCGGGCGACCTGGACTAGCCAACCAGACCAGGGCGGCGTTGAACGACCAACGGGGGAAGAGGGAAGTCGAAAGAATAGTGGACAGGCAAGGCAGGCAAAAGTGAAGCGAAACGACGAGAGACGACAGCGTGCCGTGCAACACTATCTATCGCACTCTATCGTCCAAGGAAGCGAAGAGCGCAAGTATAGAGAGCATATAATAGTGTCGGAATCGAATAAGGAGATGGAAACCTTACCAGAACCAAAGCGCGCGCGCGTTTGTAGTGACTTTTGGGATAAACTGCAATGCTTCAACTCGGGTTCGCCTGGGTTTCAGCGGACGATGAAGACTGGTCTTCTGAGTCGGGGGGAGGCTGAGCCTGTTCTGCGGCGCGCTTGCTTGGCTGTTTTGGGATTAGTGTCAATGATGAGTCCGCTAGCTGACCTGTGACTGCAACCAATTACGTGCTACTGTTAGTAGACAAGTAGATTCTGTCAAGCTGATGTTAGTGGTGACTCTGTAGAGCCACCTTGTCACTAACAGCGGGACGAAATTAAAACACAATGCTGTTAACACGATTCTGGTTTCCAATATGGAAGTTAGCATTCTTGTTGATGTTGCATGTGACAACCAATGCCTCGCGAACGATTGATGGTAATCAACCAGACCGAAACATGATCCATGGCTTCATGGACATCATTGGGGATTTTTTTTTAAAAGTGGCAGTTTATACCCATGCCAAATGAAGTATTCCAGACGTGTTGAAGCTCCAATGAAACGCGAGAGAAACTTCTCTTCCCGTACTGCAGTCATGCCTCGGACAACACTGGTGTGCAAGATCTCGATCTCTTCGCATCTGATCACGTATAGAGCAGATGCTTGGCGCGGCCAACAGCTGAATTCGCTCGTGAGACTGGGTGATAGTGAGGCCAAACAGTATGATGCAGCCTTTCTCCAGTACCAACTAGGCTACTCGGAGGACAGAGCATGTGGTTGTCGCCAAATACGACCCAAGTGAGACACAGCCATCGAAATTGAAGCAGTCTGCGCTCAGTACAATACGTATAACGGTATATCCGTATCCATATCCATATCCATATCCGTATCCATCCGTGGTTTCAATGGAAGGGACAGGGCTGCAGATACTCTCTGCCTGAGCACGCGGGATGTGTCGCACAGATTTGACACCACGAATGCCCAATGTAACGGTTCATTCAAGACCGGCATCTGCCTCTGCACACTTGTGCAGACGCTGTCTCATCCAGATCGAATTCGACCATAATCAGTCGCGGGCGCTGACTGCACTCACACGCCCCGTAAGTCCAGTTCTTTCGGCCCCTGTGTTATGACCCATACAAAGAAAGGGCCGGGCCATTTGGCGCCAGGAACATGACAAACCAAACCCCTTCCATTCGCAACAGCACCACTGCCACTTCAGGGCAATGTCTTTCCCATTAGACAGCCGACATTGCCCACGGCATTTTGTCAATCCATTGGGTCGAGTACTTTTTTCCTGTTTCTGACCGAAAGAGGCGCAGAGCTTGTCGGCTTTGAGTCCGGGGATTGTCTGTGGTGGCGCCTGATGCGGGCTGTCCACCCACCACTGGCGCTTCCCGAGTGGATGCCAGTGGATGGATCCTTGTCAGGCAGGTCGTCATGACCAGAACAGCCAGCGCCGTCTCAAGTCGCTGTGTTCTGGGCTATCTTTGAGAAGCCGGTGAGAGCCGTCACCCTCATTTCTGTCGTGAAATCTCATCTTTTGTCCGTCATTTTGCTGAATGAGACTGATTTTTCAGTAGTGTTGCGTCGAGAGTGAGGCCGATTGAACTGCCCTGGCTCCCACTAATACCCAACTCAGCGGGCTTGGGGTGCCCTGAAAAACCACCCGACGATTTGGAGATGGCTCCGCGTCCGTATAAGTGAGCAGCTCGGAAGACAAATGTGCGCACAACAGCAGCACAGATGAAAGAAGAAGGAAATCAGAACGAAGCAGTAAGAGGAAAATAAGGTAAAAGAGTTTGAGAGGGGAAAACAGACGGGAAATGGGCAGCAGAAAGGAACGGGGGAAGGGGGGTAGTTATGTGAAATACCGTACCTTACCTTACCTTGCCTTGCCTTGTCTACTGTACCTTGCCTTCCATCGTTTTTCTCCGTACCGCCAACGGCCTGGGCTGGGCTTGCAACCTCATTCACTTTTCCTTTAAGCAATTCACCTCCGATAATTTGTTAATGTAATTTTCTCCGCTGAAATGCTCGAGCTCCATTTTTGTCCCTTTAATTGATTTCCATTCTAGTATTTGATTCTTTTGTTCGCGTTTGGACCCTTGAAAATAATCGACAGTCTCATGTGCACTGCTGTACTTTACACTACCGACCGCATGAGGTGTCCGCTCTTCATCCACCAAGCAAAGGTTCCAGGGTTGAGCCTAATATGTGATTAAAAGGTTACTTTCTCCTGTTTATCAATCATTTCAATTTACGAGATTCTTTCTCATTCGAATCTATTCTGTTTACTTCGTTTCCTTTTAATTATCCTTTTGTAATTCGTCTCCAGATCCAGCCTTAAATCCTCTCATTTCTTACTCACGATCCGGCCGCCCACTCACACTCTCTGGGTCGCGCACTGTACGATTCCAGATCATCCACGCGCCGCTTTGAGGTGGGTGACTGACTTGGCAGGGTCTGTTTGTTCCACGGCCCTAATAATAAACATAATGCCAATGAACATTATCCCTCTTGTCCATTATGGTTTGATTGCCGGGTTCCCAGTTAAAATATGTTTGGTAGGTCATGATTGTTGGCTGGGTGTTGAACCCCTCAAGGAATGGGTGGTAATTCAAACTGGCTGGTCTAGATATCCCACAAGTCGACATAACCTACTCACTGGCACGACATAGTGGCAGACTACAGGCTCAGGATCGATTGAAAGCCTTCCCTTCCCCTCTTTTCACCCTTCTAATCTCTCTTATATCCGTCTCAGTCCCCTCTTCTTCTCCTAGCCGTCTGTTGACCGCGCCTCTCCCCTCCATGTAACTTACCGTGCTCTAATTCCCCTGTCGTGAACTCACCCCACATCAATTAAGAACGGGGTCAGTGGCAAATAGTTTGCTGTGCTACGAGTTAAGGCAGAGGCAAGAGTTTAAAGGAACAAGCTAGTGACTCAAATTGCCTGCATTTCCCACATGAGGATGTGCTGCTGAGTGAGTATTCTGTGCCAGCGCTCTGGGCTGGTCAGCAAAGCAATGAAAGGGTGGTGAGCGATCAATAGAGGGATGGGCCAACCAGATGATGCTTGCAGATCTGTCTCGGTCCCTCGCTTTAGAAACGCCTTCTCCTGCCCATCTTAATCGAAATGGCGTTGCTTTTTCACCCATGAAACTAGTTTCTTGGGGCCATTAACGCCTCTTCTGTCTTGTTCTGAATCATAACCAAGAAAGTTTGCCCAGGAACGCCTTGCTCTCACTCAACAAAAGGCATGTGTTTTCGTATCTTTACCCAATCTCTCCCCGAGACTCTAGGAATCAGATTGGCACGCCCCAGATAGTGGATGAAACCATAATTAACATCAAAAGTATGTATCCGTAATGTGGCATACAATCTCATGTCAGTTTTGCTTCATAAGCAAACAGTAGTGAAGGATGCAACCAGGGTTTGATCAAGCATCTTGATCTCTGAGGTTTGGGTGAAGCTTATTGTGGTCAGGAGATACGAATGTGCCTGCGAATAGAACGGCTCAGATGCCATTCTGGCTTCCCCATGCATCCTTCGCTAAGTTACATGATGCATGATGCCATAGAGAGTGCTCCAGTCGCTTGCGGGACCAACAATCGCGTGGCATGGCACCCTCTTCAGGCACCGTTGCTGTAGCTGTTGGTAGATGTAATTTTCCGGTGGCTGCTTCGGTAGGATGATATTAACATGTGTGTGCTTCTACTACAGGTAAGAATAAAGCAGATGCATTTCAATCTCTATGAATCACTCTCATCTTCTTCAAGTGTATAATTGCTGTTAATCACGCTGTCCAAAGTTGTCTAGACTCCAAGCCCCACAAGATGCCCGTGACGGAATGATCCCAAAACGCTGGGTCACCCTAACATCGGGCCGGGGCTTGCAACCACCACGCGACGATCCCCAGTTACTTCTAGGTAGCCGTAGCCTTAAACTTGAGTGAATCTATCAGCATTAATTATGCATCTTCAAATCACTTCACAGAGGGTCCACAGAGTAGGTTTTTGCTCCGATAATGCAATGATCGCCTTGTCTATGTGTGAGATTTACTTTTAAGCAACTATCAACATGAAAAACGAGCATGACCATATTAACAATCACTTGTATGTGGATAGATTGTGAATAACCTCAATCCATGAACGATCGTCTGAAACCTATAAATGTTTTCCGAATAGACCACTGATTATACTTCCGGCAGTATTTACAATAGAAAAAACACAACAGTTTTGATATTTCGCTCTATGATTATTTTCCCCATCCACCACTTTAGATCGCTTCCATCTTCTTCTTGGTATGCTCCAGAACTGCCCGAATACCCTCATCCAAAGTGACCAACGCCAGATATTCATCGATCCATGCTACGGTCTTCTTCTTCAGTTCCGCACGGTCCGTTGTAGTCTCCATGTACTTGTTCAAGCGTGCCAGCACCTCCCTGAGGTTCTTGGGGAACTCTGCAGTCTCGGGGCTGACACCCATAATAGGCTGGCGAATATGAACATTGCAAGTAGCGGGATGGTTGGGGTACTCCTGATCCAAAACGGCGAGAACATGCTGCAATATCCTGGGCTGGGATGAAAGCTTTGTGAAAGAGGAGAAGACTTCGAAGAACATCTCCGCAGTGTTGGCATTGAAGAAACCCTGCTTCTTCGAAATATCGAAAATAGCCATAGGGATCGCGCCATCCATGGCGGGGTTAGACTTCAGCTGCTGCGCAGATTGCTTATCAATAGCCTTGGCCTGCGCAATCGATGGCTCAGGAAGATCACCATCGTCCTCTTCGTCGTCGCTATCAATACGAAGCTCATCTCCATCTTCCTCACGCTCGGGTCGGAGCACATCGTGACCAGGCTTTGATGTCTCCTTTCTCTTATCGAGCTTCTGAAGCCACTCCATTTCCGTGCGAGCATACTCAATCCAAAGTGATGGGCTTGTTGTGCAAAAGCGGCAGCCTCTCATGAAGAATCCACGCGCGGCAGCCATGTCGCCATTCTGAGCCGATCGTCGGCCAGCCATGATCCATAGAGTATGGTCGGTGGGCATCATGCGCAAAGCATTGGTCATCGTCCTGCGCCATCGCTTGGATGACTTGATGCTTGAAATGTATGAAAGGTATTCCCGCCAGAGAGCACTGCTTCCTGGATGTCGGTTGACGCCTCGTTCGTAGATCGCTAGCGTGCGACCCTGGCCAGCTTGGGCAGACTGGAGGTGTCGAATTTTGAGGCGCTTGCAGCGTTTGGTACGCAGGGACTCAAGGGACTGCTCCCATTGTGCATATGAGGACCATTCCGAGGGTTTGTTTCGAGGAGCAAGGACCTTGTGCTCGTAGTCGTTGCGCTTCTGGACAATAGTGCGAATCTCTTCCTGGAAACGCAACAAGATTAGCTGATGATGTTTTGCAGGATCAGGAAAAGACATACCTTTGAGAAAATTCCCTTCTCCTCCCATTCTCTCAATTGCGGCACAGCGCGTTCGAGATAGAATCTCGCTTTATCGGTGACACCAGACATTTTGAACGTTTGCGACCAAAAATGGGTGAGTATGGTATGGTGTGGAAAAGGTGCTAGCTCGCTCGATGGAAGTTTTTTTGCGGACAAGGCTGGCAGATCGATAACTTTTTTAGTGGAGCACTGTTCAGCCTCGCGTGTCTGGACCTTCCATGACTGGCAGGCGCAGGTTGGCGCGTCCAGTTCCAAAAAGGCAAGCGTTGTGACGCCGTTTGTTTATGCCCCCTCCTCTGCCTCTCATTCGTCTCGGGAAGGCGCGCGGGCCATTGTCAAAATCCGATTTCCGAAAACAACCCCCCATGGCCCCTGCCACTTTTGTTCTGTAGTGGCTCCACTTCGTATTAATTACCAGTCCAAGGTATTACGTCGCGGTGGAGGTAACGTCAAAGGTCCGAGGGCTGTTTATGTTCGCCAAGAGGGTATCTCACCATTCTCATGCCTATTTATTATCGTCGCTCATTCTCAAATCTCTACTCTTTGGTTCCCGGATTGTCCGGATGGGATTATTGAGTGTTTGTTGAGTTGTTTTCTCATACAAAATGGCTTCGAAATATAAGGACAAAGATACCGGCGTCGTCCTGAGCTTCAATGGAAGCTTGGTCAGTTGGGCGCACACAATCATCGCGTACAGTATGTTGGTTGCTTTCTTATTTGTTGTTGCGTGGTTATATGCGCATTCGTCTCCGAAGTCCATGATCATTGATCGAGAAGCTAATGTGTGTTGTTATAGCTGCTTTCTTCAGCGCATTGATTATCGGGGTCTACCTTCACTATCACAAGATCGTGAAGAACGAGTTCTACGGTTACCCGCAAGAATGGTTTCCCTCGGTGTCCGCGACAATCGGCGATCGATACCCTGAGCGATCTTTTTTCATGATTTTTATCGCCATCACATCCGGTACACAACAATCGATTCAATTGTACAGTAATCTCTTCTTGCTGACAGGGAATAGGTCCTCGGTTCGCTCTTGTCGGCTTATGGTATCTTCTTACGCGCAAGCCGGGCCAGAAGCTGCCCGCATTTGTCGCCATTATGGGACTCGTGCGAACGCTGACCTGCGGCGGTTGGACATACATTACATCTACAGATGACCACGATTGGCACGATATCTTAATGATTTCCTACATTGTTGCGACGCTTCCGTGGACGACTGGCTGTATCGCACTCAGCCCCGCCAATCCTCAGGCCATTAAATACCGAAAGTACCTGGCCTCGGCTTTCTTCGGTACCCTTGTGCCATTGATTTACTTCTTCATTCAGCACAAGGTTCATCGTGTCGCTGGAGGTAAGATATCGCTTATTAGCCGATTAAACGCCCGTGCTCATACAGCCCACTAACAAACCATGCCAACCAGCTTACACTACCTACTCCTTTTTCGAGTGGTCCTTGATTATCTTCGATGTAGCATTCGACGCTGTAACTGCCCTCGATTTCAGTACCTTCGATATTGAAGTGAGAGACGTTAAGGGTGCGAGCAAGGGGTACGTTCGAGGGCTTCCCAGATAGTCTTTGGCTGTCAGAACAGCCTCCTATCCAATAGACACGTTTTGAGGTCATTGTCTAAGTCTTTCGCAGTGAGAATCACTCACCAGTCCCATCTGCTGTCTTAGAAAAAGAGTAAGTACTGTATTATCCAGGAGACGACATGCAGTTATTGATATAAGTCTCTAGAAAGGAGAAGGCAACCGGTGGCGTCTTTGCTGTTCACTTCAGCTGGTCCGAGGCACTTGACATTGCCGCTGAAATCTACCATGGAGTGAGTTGACGCAACATTTGCGCATGATTGAGAAGACCAAACATTGACCTTTTATAGTACGTTTTCTGGACTATTCTTACTAGTCTGGGCCTTGTGGTCTGGTGTAAGTCATCCAAAATCGAGTGAAGGTTATTGTGTGGTTCTGACATCTTGATAGACTTCCCACTATGGTACATGGGCATTTCCGGATACGAAGTTGCAGTTATGACAACTGTTTCTCCTTTCATTCTTGCGAATCGCTCGGCACGATCTCTGATAGTGAACAACCTGCGTGTTGTACACCTCCTCTCTCTATCAGGCATTGCAGCCTACTTAGTTGAAAAACCTAGCATGCGGCTTTTCACCGTTGGTTTTGGTGTTTTCATGTCATGCTTGGGCTGGGCTGGAACTCTGTTTGCGGAATCCGTGCATGAGGGACGTCTCGAGTCTAAGATTCTTGGTTGGATGATTGGTCTCATCCTTTCTTCAACAGCCAAATTCGCATGGTGGACGAATAACCCTATATGGCCTATTATGCATGCGGCGAACGGTGGCTGGAACAACACTGGCCTTGTCCTCGGTTTTCTGGCCGCCCTTCGCTTCACCCGAAGAACACCTCTTGCTGCTGGTCTGGTCACCAACCCTGCTAAAACAAGCTCCAGCTTCCCTGCCTCGCTTGGCCTTGCGGGGTTGTTCTTTGGCCTCCACTCGCTACTCTCCGACACCAGTACCATGATCCTCTGGGGATGGGAAGGATATCCTATTCGCGGCCCGTACTTCTCTACCCATGGTTGGCTCACTGTTCTTGTCATGTCACTGGGTCTCTTCGCCGGAGTATGGCAACCTAGAATTGCGAGCAGCTGGGGGGCCTATATAACTGGTACCGCAGGAGCCATGTTTCTGACATTTTTCAGTCACTGGTCTGGTTACTATGGCGCCCTCACCCTTGCTACTTACTTGATGGCATACTCGGTCCCTATTCTTGTTCACGGAGCTAAGACCAACCCCGCGACGACCTTTGGCACCGGATTTCTCATCTATAACTTCCTGGTTCTCTTCCACGTATGGGTTGTGGCCTATGCTTTTGTTCCAGGTGGCCACCTTGTCCGTGAGCACACCGACTGGGTCATGTATACAATGATGACATGTATTGGTGCTGGTGTATACGGCATTAATAGTGCCGGTCCCCAGCGAGAAACTCCAAAACGATCTCTGCCCACTCAGCGAAGAAAGTATTTCGGAGTTTCGACCATCTTAATCAACATCATGTTCCTCATTGCGGCCTTCCAGCGCTTTCCCGCCAACAACCACCAGCCGTATCATGGCGAGGATCGCATCCTCACTGCTGGCATTTGGACAATCCACTTCTCGTTTGACAACGATATGTGGGCCTCGGAGTATCGCATGCGAGATCTCATTAAGGAATTAGAAATCGACGTAATCGGACTTCTCGAATCAGACAATCAGCGTATTATCATGGGTAACCGTGATGCTACACAATTCCTTGCTGAGGATCTTGGCATGTACGTCGACTATGGTCCTGGCCCCAACAAGCACACCTGGGGTGCCGCTTTACTGTCGAAATTCCCTATCTTGAACTCGACACATCATCTTCTGCCTAGCCCTGTCGGTGAGCTGGCTCCTGCTATTCATGCTACACTGGATGTCTATGGCCAGCTTGTGGATGTGTTTGTCTTCCACTCCGGGCAGGAAGAAGACCCTGAGGACCGACGACTGCAATCCCTGTATCTCGCCGAGCTCATGGGCTCAACCCCTCGGCCAGCGTTCTTGCTCAGTTACCTAGTGACAAAGCCAAAGAAGGGCAACTACAACACCTACGTAAGCGAAACTTCGGGTATGAAAGACGTGGATCCCTCAGACTGGGATCGCTGGTGTGAATACATCCTTTTCAAGCGTCTCAAGCGTGTAGGATATGCCCGTGTCAGTCGCAGCTCGATCACAGATACTGAGCTCCAGGTTGCCAAGTTCAAGATTCCCGAGTCAAAGGAGGAGATTGCTCAGCTCGAAGCCCAGTCGGACAAGGAGCGTAATCGTCGGGTCCAAGAGAAGGATGTACCTGAAGGATGGAGGTTCCCTGCCATGTTCCGGGGTCAGGGTGTGCGACAGCACAGATACCATGTGTTCAATGAGCCAAGGTATTTTAACTAAGGAAGTTGTGGGTTGTGGTTGAAGGGTATGGGCGATGCGATACTGGTTTGTCGTCGATGTTGTATGCTATTGGAATACTTGATACCTCGAGGGAGTTAATGGGTCGGACAATTTTTTGGGTAATGAATAATGTACGGTGGCGAAGTCTATGAGCTTAATGTTAGTGCGTACAATATATAACCTCGTTGCATATATGTCAGTTGTGCAGTGATCTGGAGAAACTGTTGTTAATAATGTTAATAATAAAGGCCAGGTGAAACTTAGCCCGCAGATGTAGGGTAAGGAATATGCAAAAGAGGGTGCACCGTGCTGGATCGGTTGGATGCAGAATGCAGTCCTTATCCATTTTGTTGCGCTATGTGCTATCTCACCTGCATGAGTAGTGCCTAGATGGCTTTGGTGTGTGGCTTCTGGGTTATGTATTGTTCGTATATGTTTGCTTCAAAGCTGCAGATGGTATCTTTCGTTGAGCACAGGTCCCAAGACTTTGCACAATAGATTATAGAGTCGCAATGAGTATCACATGAACTTGATCTAGACTTGCCCTAGAACTTGGTCAGCGGCTGACCAACAAGCTACAAAGAAATTATTACCCCATCGTATCCATTCCTGCCAATGTTGTTGTGTCAAAAGAACCGTGGTCAAGTTTGAATTAGGCATGTATGTCGCAGTTTTCCGTGCCCACTCCGAGTCATAGAATCCCGTCTCCACTCACGGGACTCCGAATATCCACAACGCCGCGGTCATCATCGGACATGATGCAGCTGAGCAAGGAAGACAAGCTTGTGCCCCCCTGCTGCATTACCAAGAGAAAAGAAAAATCTGAGGACGTTTCTGATTCCGCAGTACGGGTCATGTGCCGTTGGTTGAACCATGGCCCGAAACCATGCCGATCTTGATATAACGTGCCGAGTTGTTGGAGAACAAAGCCTGAGGACAATACTTGATGATATACATATTATTTGGATAGCAATGACGGAATGTAGACGTTGACTTGGCTTGAGCTGGAGGATCGATTGGCGTCTTACTGGGCTTTAAAGAGGAAAGTCAGAAATTGAGCAGGTGACCTCTTTTCTATGTATCATCGAGGCTGGGCTAACGGTGACGGTTTTAGTATTGTTGTCGTAAGCCAGCCGGCGTTCAATGTTGTGAGAGGTATCACTTGAATCTGGAGGGAATCAGATGGTTTTATACTACTGTTTACAATTGGGACGGACAACTATTCATCATGATAGTAGAGATAACTTGGACTAAAGTAAAATTCCGAGGTTGAATTGGAGAGATAGCAAGGGAGGAGCTAATAAAAAGCTGGTTAGAATTGACTAGCAATCCATGGCTTGAAGTCATAAGCAAATTCCCCAATTCCAGGAACCCCACAGAGCCTGGACTTGTAAATCTCCCCCGCAATCTCACAATTCTCCGCGATCCATCCAAAAGCAGTTCCGCTATTTGCAATCCGAACTTAGCCGTACAGAGAGACTCGACAACATTTACACGCCCCCCTCCACCCTTGCAACAAGTTTGTGAATATTGACAAGCTTTGTGTGCCGCCGCCAGCCGATTAAGAGCGTCAGCCTGGTCATGGAGTCAATGGAAAAGATTGTGAGAGAAGTGGGCATGATGAGCTAGACGATACGAAGAGACACAAGAAGAGGGTGGTCATGGGGGCAGCTTACAGCTTGGTTTGTTTACTGATAAGACTATTTAACTCCCCGAGGCTTCCGTCTCTCTTGGTTACCTATTGTCTACTATTCTTCTCTTTCCATTCTCAAGACTCTCTTGTGTATGAGTGAGACAGACAAGATGTCGTTCAATACATCACACTTGTTGGCCTACCTGGGGTTGTTGGCAGGAGGAGCTGTCTTCTATGTAAGTAAAGTTCCCTGCAGCTTATACTAAACCTCCAGACTAACATATTCAGGGCGTTGCTATTGTCATCTACCGAGTCTTCTTCCACCCTCTAGCCAAGTACCCAGGTCCTTTCCTCGCCAAGATCACAGATGGCTACCAGCTCTACCACGCCTGGAAGGGTGACAGACAGCTCGAGTTCTGGCGCATGCACCAAAAGTACGGTCCCGTCATTCGCTTCGGCCCCAACTCGATCACCTTCAACTCCAACAAGGCCCTGAAGGAGATCTACGGCTTCCGCTCAAACGTCAGAAAGGCCGAGTTCTACGATGCCTTTGTTCATCCCACTGCCAACACCCACAACTCCCGTGATAAGGAGGTCCACGCCCGCAAGCGCCGTGTCATGTCTCAGGCTTTCTCCGAGAGTGCCATGAAGGAGATGCAGCGATACATCCTTGGCAACATCCGCACTTTCTGCGAGCAGATTGGTATGACTGATGGCTCTCCTGAGAACAAGGGCTGGACTCAGCCTCGCAAGATGAGCGACTGGTGCAACTACCTTGCTATGGATATTCTTGGTGATTTGTGCTTTGGCAAAGCTTTCCACATGCTCGAAAGCCCAACCAACCGTTTCGCCCTGGGCCTTGTTGAAGCCGCCACCACGCGCCACCTTCTTGTAAGTGCATCATAGAGAATGACGTGAAACCTGAAGCTGACTGGTCATAGTGCGGAACCATGTCCATCGTCAACAAGCTGAGCTTGGATAGATTCCTCTTCCCCGGACTGGCTGCTGGTCGTGCTCGTTATATGGCGTACAGCAAGAGTCAACTCACTGAGCGCACCAAGCTCGGTGAGGAGACTGACCGTCGCGACTTCTTCTACTACCTCCTCAAGGCTCGTGATCCCGAAACTGGTCAGGGTTTCACCACTCCTGAGCTTTGGTCCGAGTCCAACCTTCTGTAAGTCATATGCGCCGACGATAGAAGACCCAACTAACAGTTTCGGCAGTATCATTGCTGGATCCGATACCACTTCTACTGCTATGGCCGCCACCCTCTTCTACCTCGTCCGATGCCCCCGCGCTCTTGAGAAAGTCAACGAAGAAATCCGAAGCAAGTTCAACGATGTTGAGGAGATCTGCCAGGGCGCTACCCTCGCATCCTGCACTTACCTCCGCGCCTGTATCGACGAAGCCATGCGAATGTCCCCCTCAGTCGGCGGTATCGTCCCCCGTGAGGTTCTCTCTGGCGGCATGACCATCGAAGGCCGTGCCATCCCTGAGGGCACAGTCGTCGGCGTTCCCCATTACACTATCCACCACAACGAGTCCTACTACCCCTCTCCCTATGAGTACGTGCCCGAGCGATGGATCGCTGGTGCCCTCAACCCCCTCACCGGCCGAAAGACGACTGAGGAGGAGGTTTCTCTGGCCGCCAGCGCATTCTGCCCCTTCAGCATTGGACCCCGTGGCTGCATCGGCAAGGGTCTTGCCTACGTCGAGATGACCAACACTCTCGCCCGCACCATGTACCTCTATGATATGCGCAAGGCTGTCGGCATCGCTGATCCCGCTGAGGGTCACCCCAACAATGAATGGGGTCGACACCGACCTGGTGAGATGCAGCTTCGCGATATTTTCACCAGTGCCAAGAACGGACCTATGGTCGAGTTCCGAAAGGCTGCTCATGTCTCATCTTGAGTATGAAAAAAGAAGAAAAGGGGTTGGGAAATGTGTCGAACGATTTGTATATAGCGACATCGTGAACATGGCAAAGTGATGGTTTGGAGTCTGTACAAAATAGGTACGGATCAGGACAAACCTTATGACGAAATGACCATTTATATATAAGAATGAATCAAACAAATTTGAAAATGAATCTGCGGATGTAATTATTGCTTGATTAATTGGTGATTATCATCCATTGTGTTGCTGTTTAATTGGGCTATTCATAAGAAAGAACAATAAGCTCCATGCCCGTGATTCAGGGACAGAGGTTTAGCGCATTAAGCCCCACTGTAATCTTGAGCATACCGCGTTCGCAAAAACCCAACGGCTCCAGCGAGGCTGGGAAAGGCTGATAGAAGTCTAAGCTTTCTTTCCTTCACACTTTCTTTAATCAATCATTTCTACATCTCTGAGACCATTTCCTCGAATTCCGGCCAAGACATTGCCATTGGCGCTGGAATCTCATCCTCGTCATGAGGTAGCTCCTGATACGGCGACTTTGGCTGATAGTGTCAAAGTTTCAAACCCAAGATAATTAATTCTACCTATTTGCTCTTTCAGAATCATCCATCCAAGATGACAATCTGTAAATTCTTCCAGCAGGGAAACTGCAAGTTCGGGAGTGCGTCTTGATCTCCCCTGAGTGTGATTCTCTCCGTATTAACCATGCTGACTTGTCTACAGATCGCTGCCGATTCGATCACGTAAACCCGAACAATTCAAACCAATCTTCAAACCGCTTCGGAGCTCTAGGAGGCAATAACCAAAACCCAGCTGGTGCGAATGGCCTCCGACCTTGACGAAAAGGACACGAATTAACAGCCCAACAGAAAAATACAATATCACTGTCGATACCATCGAAAAGGATTTGACGAGCGAGGTACCGCAATGGATCTTTTCGGCCTATGCGCCAGGGCGAGATGCTCCTGGACAGCTCTTTGGAGGATTCCCTCGTGAACAAAGTTTTGAAGAGCTGCGACTACACTTTATGATGGGCAAGGCTTCAGGAAACGAACAACAAGCTGTGAGCATCCAGTCAACCTGTCTCTTGTACGGGATGTACCGAAGCTAACCCGCGATGCGACTGTAGCTGAACGAAGCCCAAGAACTATACGCGAACGCGCAGCAGCAAATGCAAACCGCCCTCCGCGATGTTAAGGGAGCTGTGGATTTCATAGTCAGCGCCGAAAACAATCATCCCAACCGACACGATATTTGCAGAGAAGGAACGCAAGGAGCTCCTTTTGGAGAGTTTCTTGTTGGGAAGCGACCGAAATCAACCATTGCCGAGACTCCAGCTCAATCAAACCCCTTCGGATCGAACAGCAACAATGCTGCATCTCCCTTTGGTGGTGGCGCATCAACAGGTGCAAGTGCTTTTGGTCAGCCCTCAGCTCTCGGCGCGAAACCGAGCGCGTTTGGAGCTCCGGCATTCGGGCAACCGTCGCAGCCAGCGCAGGGAGGCTCGGCTTTTGGCCAGCCTTCACAACCATCAGCGTTTGGTCAACCCTCACAACTGGGACAGACTGGATCTGCGTTCGGACAACCCAGTCAACCCTCGGCTTTTGGTCAACCCTCTCAACCGGCCTCTGCCTTTGGACAGCCCTCAGCGCTCGGTTCGCAGCCCAGCGCTTTCGGGACACCAGCATTTGGACAGCCCTCCCAGCCCAACTCGGGAGGTAGTGTTTTCGGCCAACCTTCACAGCCTAATACTCAGGGTAGCGCCTTTGGGCAACCCTCGCAACCTAACTCACAGGGCAGTGCGTTTGGGCAGCCGTCACAACTCGGCGCAGGAGGTAGTGCTTTTGGACAGGCAAGTCAACTTGGTGCAAAGCCAAGTCCATTTGGAGTTCCAAGTACAACAAACAATAACTCTAGTCCCTTTGGAGCGGCTGCAAGCAACAACAATAATGCTTCAGCGAACCCCTTCGGTGCTCCCAGTACTACTACAAACCAAACTGCTAACCCATTCGGGTCGAACAACAACAACCAGAATAATGCTGCTGCCAACCCGTTCGGAAAGCCGTCTCAGCCTACACAAGGGGCCTCACCTTTTGGGCAGCCATCGAGTGCTCCGTCGCCGGCAGCATCTAACCCATTCGCTTCCACAAACACCACTAACCAAGCCGCGAACAATCCTTTTGGCCAACCCTCACAACCTCAGGCCAATGGCTTCGCATCGCAGAACCAGTCGCAAGCCAACAACCCATTCGGCCAACCTTCTCAACCAGCAGCAAGCCCCTTTGGCCAACCTACGAACACCGCGACCACCAATTCAGCTTCTTCAAACCCCTTTGCGTCGCAGCAAACGTCGGCGGCAACCGCTACAGCAGGGAGCCCATACCCACCTGGCAGCAGCAAACAGCACCCGCCAGTCGAAAGTTACAGCTCCAAGGGAATGGATGGACAACTCTCTATGTTCAAAGGCAAACCCGTTGTTTACAAGGAAGGTTTGCCGGGTGTTAAAGAGTTCGACGGGTCCTGGCGGCGGATCTGGTTTCCCAACGGACCTCCAGGATACTCAGCGGACACTGAGTTGCCCCCTGAGAAGTACGACGACAAATCCAAAGCCCAGTGGATGGCGTTTGCACAAACAGGTAACTTTGAGGACGGACTCATGCCTGAGTTACCGCCGCCCAGGGAATGTGTGTTGTGGGATTTCTAAGATGCTACACAAAGAGACCAGGAACCAACTCACAGGGTGTTTTATATATGATAGAGAGATGGAGGAAGGAAGAGTTGGAATGTGGAAAGGCGTTGGATTATTCAAGAGGTTTTGTACTCTGAGCATCGATTGGCGTTGTGTGTGAACAGGAATGGTTGTTGTATAGGATTAGAAATCAAACCATGTTCAAGAAGGGTTCATAAGGATTCGTGCGTTCGGTCAAGCAATCTAGAACTAGAGGCCTTCGTATTTGGTGATATGTTCTTTGTCTTGATGCCCAACCTGTTCATAGCCTTGATTCGACAGTCTCTTACTTTACCACGAAACTTAGCTTCTTCTCAACTCCCTCATTATAATTATCAAGATAAGGCAAGTGGATTCAAGTGAGATCATCTCTAATGGCTTCCCTTAATAGCTTGATGTTGATGTGCGGCACTAGCAACCAGGGCAGCTCTTGCCTCGAGTACCCCAACCCACTTACGGTTTAGTGCTTCGCAAACTGCTGCCGTGATTGGCCAAATTCTCCTCTTTGTACCTTCATCAAGTTGACTTCATCCATCAGCTTGCAGGCAGTGAGAATCCACTTTCTGATGAATCATCCGGCGATGCAAACACTTGAGCCACGATACAATTCTCATGGTGTTAATGAGCGACACTATATAAAAACAGCTCTTCCTTGACTGAAGTTTCATAAAACACCACCATTTTCTGGCCGTACACAAAGATCGACAGCGATTTCTCTCAGTAAAGATGGCATCTTTACCACCACTCGCACCCTTCCCCCAGTCATCATGGCGACAACATCTCTCCGCCAGCGAATGGAACTCACTTCTTCAAGCCTGGACATCAATCTGCCGCGCACTTGTTGCATTACCCGAAAAGGATCTAAAGGCAACTTTATCGCGCTTTGATAGTGATCGTTTATCGCGCGATGACTCTGTTGCAACATTTCTGTCCTCTTTTGCGGAAGAGACAGCAGAGGCAGGCTTCACAGTCCTAGAATCTCACTCAACGACACTACCTAAAGCTGTCTTTCAACTTATTTCAAGAGTCTTTTCTGTGTCTCCGCCTACACAACTCTTCGATTATGCATTCTTGGCAAATGTTGCGAGAATATTTCCTCGGAAAGCCACAGCACCTCTTATTGCAAAGCTCTTCCAACAACATGCTGGCGAGATAGAGGCGAGTCTTACCGGACTGAAGAAGCAGCTTATCCCTCAGCTGGAGGCCGGCATTAAAGGAGATTTGAAGGCGGTTGAGGCTCGCCTGATACGGCTAAACTATCTTCTACATGCTTCACCAGATGCTTGCACGTTGTTTCTCGCTGGCTCTGACTTCCTTGACGGTCTTATTGTGTGCTTTCGCGTCATGAACCCACCTCTACGAAAAGTCATCTTAACAACCACTTATCTATGCCTTATTGGACTAATAGACATTGAGCCGGCCAAGTGGTCTATGCTGAGTGATCAGCTCTATGCTCTCAAGGAAGCGGCTGATGCCCACAAGGCCGGCCCTCTCAATGTCAACGATTCTCTCGTCCCTGAACTTATCACCAATACTCCTCTACTGAAGATTCTACTGCGAAGAGCTGAGGATTCTGGGGTAGCAACGGACAATTTCAAGAAGCGAATCACAGCACTCGAGGCCTATAGAAAGGGGGCGATGGTTCGCCCTAAACGGTTGGTGAGACGGAAAGTTGACAAAGGAAAAGGAAAGGAGTCACAGCAAGAAGTGGATGCTGATATTCACGTTCACCGAATGAGTAAGATCACGCAGGTCCAGGATGTGTTCCCTCACCTTGGATCTGCGTTCGTATCCAAATGTCTTGATGAATATGGAGAGGATGCGGAGCAAGTCGTTATGAACTTGCTAACTGCGGTTTTGCCGCCTCACTTGGCTAATGCTGACCGCAGCGAAGCCTTGTACGATATGCTCCATTCTCAGATTGATTTCTCAGCTAACCGCGAGCAGGTCAACACACCCAGAACATAGACACACGGATCTTGCACCACGCTCTACTCCACCCCAAGTGCCTACACGGCATAATGTCTTTGATGATGATGATTTCGACCGCCTTGCAATGGATGTATCAAAGGTTTCATTCGGAAAGAAACCTGGTAAAAATGCCGACGAGTTACTCAAAGACAAAGAAAACGCTCCGAACAAATCGGCTATCCTCTCTGCCCTGGCGGCATTCGATTCAGATGATGACGAACGTGACGATACTTACGATGCTGACGATGTTGGTGGTACTGTCGACGCATCCAACCAGGAAGCCGATGCGGCGAGTGATGGTAACGAGGAGGCACTCTTCCGTGCCTACCAGATGGACTCCAAGCTTTTCGATCGGGATGCTGCAACAAGACGTGGTAGTCCGCGAGCCAAGTTGAGACAGGAGACTGGTATGACCGACGAAGCAATTGAGGGTTGGGCTCTCATACTCGTCAGAAACCCGCAGCAGAAGCGGCGACTGGAAGCAAAGTATGCCTTCAGTGGACAGCAGGCGCAGTTGGAGCGTACGTCCTGGCGAGCCTCTCCAGCCGGATCAGGAGAAGAAGGAAGTGATCCTGATGGTGGGTCATCCAGAGGTGGAAGAGGTGGCGGTCGTGGCCGCGGCCGAGGACGTGGTCGCGGAAGGGGAGGCAATGTCGCAGGACCGACAGGCGAGAAGGAGACGGAAAGTGCCAGGAAGAACAAGGAGGCGAACAAGGGATCTCGGGCCAATCACAACCGCCGCGATGCTCGAGCTAAAAAGATGGCACGAGGAGGCTTTGCTGGCTAATTTCAGCCATAAGTTCTCTGCTTCTTCCATCTTTCCGACCCAGGCCCAAGGGCGAAACTTGATGCTCGCTTCCGAGTCTGAGTAGGCTCATTGGTATTTGGCTCATATAGATCCCCAGCATCTAACTCAGTTGCATAGGGACTCTTCATATCAGCGATCATGGGAGTACCAGGATAACCAATCGGTCCTGCTGGCGAGGTGATACCATGAAGAGAGGCAATTGTTTCTTCGATACCCGAATAGCGAGGGTAATCCCTTGGTGTAGCTAGTTCTGAAACAGCCTCGATTGAGGTGAGGTCCTGGTCGCTGTCACTTATGCCCATTAACATGCTCTGAAGCGACATTCGTGAACTTCTTCTGCTGCTGTTGAGGTATGCTCGTAAATCAAAGCACTGTCGACAGGATGGGTGTAGAGAAAAGCAGTTCGCCTCGTCTCGATACTGCGGAAGCTGGGGACGTATTTGCTGCCCACACTTCTCTTGAATGTCATCGAATATATCCGCAATGGGAGTGAAGTAGGTGACGCGTTGTCCGGGGCCCCAATAAGCATTGCGCCCCCAGACTTGGCCGATTAGACTATAGGTGTTGGCGTCTACGACACCGGCGCCACTATCGCCATTGACACCAATTCCACCACGGATCCATGCATCCTCGTCCTCCTGTGACCACGGCTCTTCGATGAACCATTCTCTAGTGGCCTTGGATGTTTGATTCTCGTCTCCCGAAACGTACGCAGGGATCTCGCAGATCTGGCCTCGTTGGTATCCAGAAGTTCGTCCACTAGACAGGACGTCAGCCCCAGGTGTAATAGCTGTTGTGGTGGTGACGATAGGCTCTTGGGTTGGTGGTTGAGTTTCTGAAGGAAACCGCCGGAGGATATTCGCCTGCGAAGTGCGAGAACCGATGAGAGCCCAGTCTGTTACAACGAGCGGCTTGTCCATATCACACTCATCCCAGTAAGGATCATGCGAGATCCTTGTCGTCTGGAGATTCAGACCTGATGTTACCTCAAGTCTGCCCAGCTTGAAATTTTTCTCTTGGGCCATGGCATCGTGGCCCTCGTCCACACATCGCTTGCGATCTTGAGAGGAAGGATGCTCGATCTGTGCTTCTTGACCAAGCTGCTGGTATGCTTCCAAGAAAGGATGAAAGTTGCCCAGCCAGTAACTCCCACCTCCCACAGTAACACAGGGGCCTAATGTAGCCGTGCTATCTTCAAATATACCATTGCCTGCCACACCAATACTATCACCCATACAAGGATCGCGGAAGAAATATGGATTTCGGGCTGAGCAGATATCGTCTTTGTGGTCTCTGCCCAGACCACGAGCCCAAGTTACGGTTCTCTTTACTTCTCCTTGCGCGAATGCAAGGCTGACAAGTGTTGAAAAGTTGCGAGGAATCAGGTCTTTGACATGGGTGAAGATCAACACCTTGCGGGCGCGGGAGATTTGCCTTGGAGCCATGATGCAGATTCTCTTAGCTTGTGGTGATTTACCTCGGGTAACTGTCACCACATGGCGAGGTCCAACCCAGATGGGTAGATACTGTTTCAAGAAAGGGAGAATTGAATGTTCGAAGACCAGTGGGAAACTCGTCGTTTCTATGCGCTGTGAAGCTCGTCCTCGGATAAGGTCTGTAGGGCTATCGACACTTCGTGGGGTACCTTTGCATCGTTAACTTGCTGATATTCGCAAAAGTCATCATTCAAGGTATTTGAGCTGCGATATGCTGGGTATAAGAGATTCAAGATACTCACCAGCATTCTTTCTAGCTCGCTTCTCGACAACATTGTGGAGTCGGTCTTGACATTGACGTTTTGCTTTCCATAGCCCCATGGCCATCTCTTCGTCAGGGTTACTATACTTTCGTTTCCGTGATGGTGTAGTCTCGCATGGGTTGCTTGAAGAGTTCCTCCAGGCCCTCACCACGTCCTCGTTGGCTTTAGTTGGAAGCTTCCATTCCTTTGCATCATCTTTCCCAACCTCGGGATGAGCCATGGAAATATGTGACTTGAGAATATTGATACTTTGAAAGAAAGTCTCTGTACAACCAGGGGACGGGCAAATGACAAGGTGTTGGACCTTAACGTGGTAGATGAGACCGTCTCTGGTGGAGAAACTAGGTTGGTCGCAACCCGCCCAGTTGCATATATGAGTATGAGATGACTTGACATGAGAGTTGAGCTCTTTTTCTGACGAAAAAGCTAGCTGACACTGAGGCCCCAGGCAAACAAAAGAAGGCGGCGGGTTATCAGGCCTGGCAGTTCGCCCGCCACGGCTCAATGGACTGGGGCCTCTTGAATGAGCTCGATCCCTCAGAACGGTATATGCATCGCCATCAGTTGAAACAGAGGATAACATGGAACCTTCAGAAGGGGAGGTATCGGTGCTTATACTAGAAATTGTACTAATGTCTCGGTTTTCGAGTCCTTCGGTTAAGTTG
The DNA here is from genome assembly GCF_020744385.1 of Fusarium flagelliforme. Taxonomy (NCBI): domain Eukaryota; kingdom Fungi; phylum Ascomycota; class Sordariomycetes; order Hypocreales; family Nectriaceae; genus Fusarium; species Fusarium flagelliforme. The sequence continues at coordinate 1,131,333 of NW_025763504.1, read as the reverse complement.
AAGCCGGAGTCTGGGTCTAATTTCACAAGAGATGCAGGGCAATAGTAGTCGCTATTGAACTCAGGGTGCATAAACGGCATTGACGGAGTTTCCAATCCTAAAGAATAAAGATCGAATGAGGCTTCAATTTTTGGAATCGGCGAGAACTCTGCAACCGGTGTAGTCGGAGCCGTTGCTGTTGCTGGTAGAAGCCGGCGCCGAGCTGTGGGGCCGATGCCATTGTGTTGGACATAGACGGCCCCGCGCCGGTCTTTACGTCTGAATTGATCCATTGTTTAATTGAACGGGCTTGAAACTAATAACAAATGGGACTGAAAATGCTGAGTGGCTTCGTTAAGGCAACAATCGAGGGGGAAAATGCAAAGAAATAGCTTTTGAGGGGTTATAAGGGGCAGGTGAGATTGGGGGGGTCTTCCTTCTTTGGTCACAAGTCGAGTGCAGTGAAGTTGCCTTGTGGGTGATTTAGCCGGCGGCCTCTGCATGTTGGGCGAACCATTTTCTCGGGAAGATAGCTACAGGACGGTACCTGCCTTCGTCTTACACATTACGATATAGTGGAGTATTGCATGCAAGCAGGGCAGGAGGATTGGTGCAGTAGTGTCGTTCGTACCTTCCTCGAATCAGCCTTACCGTCACTTACACAAGCAAGAGCTATCTGGATCTGATGTGCAGCAATTGGTAGCCCATGAGGCAATAAACAGTAAAGATGCCTGGCTTTTATCGTCTACAAAGCAAAAAGACACTTGAAGTGAAAGATATAAGCGCTGTAACCCATGTCTTTTCTAACCCTCAGTCTTGGCCTTTTTGCAGTGAGTGAGGCCTCTTCGAGTCCGCCTAACCCCCTCATACGGCGCAAGGCAGCCAACCTACCACTACTTTAGGTCACATACAACAATTGACAAAGGTGCTCATTGTTACCAAAAATACGATTTAAATATTGTGTATGATGTAATTCTTGAGATCATTATTCTATTAAACAAATGTATCTATATCTGTGACCATTGCAATTCCCTTGATACCTGATCAACTCCGTATTCCATGCATAAGCTCCAAACTCCTTTACAAACCGCCATGCAAGCCTTCTACTACATCAGTAAGCATCCTAAGCTCATAAAATTCGGCAACCTTCTTCATAACTCCGAGCCTCTTGCTCACATCCTGTCGTGATACTAACTCCTTCCACTCCCCACTGCAAGTACAGTGGTCCATAAAGTCGTTGGATTTCAATGCACCACAGCGGACACACTTAAGATCTTGTGTCGTCCATTCAACGATCCAACTCTCTACTATGCCCAACAGGCGCTCTTCTATAGCGACACGGTCGAACTCAGTTCCGCAGAAGTTACAACGCCAAGAAGCACCTTCGCTGAATAAATCCTCGTCTTTGCACAGATCTAGGTCTCGCATCATGGTACAGCTATCACAAGACACCTGAGGAAGTCGTAGACTCTCTGATGGGTTGGTGAATGTACCCTCCTTCGAGAACTCGCGTACTTCAAATAGAGCTAGGAGTTCTTTTCGAATAAGACGAGCTTCCAGGGTGATGTTCTTGTCAAGACCGAGCACTTGCATGAGTGATTTGACAAGCTCGAGAACTGGGTCGCGTGGGTTGAGGTGAGAGCCAGGAAGCTCGGGGAAGTCCCAGTCTCCAGCGAGCTCAGGCTGAAGCATCTCGCGCTTCCGCCTATTCAGGAGACCGAGGATAGCCTTCTTCAAAGGCTTCTCGAATGCCTTGCCCAGAATGATTTGGCCTTCGTGTTCTTCTAGGCCCTTGCTTGGTAGCTGTGTGAGGCGGGGTGTGGCATCGGGGTCGCCATTATGAGGTCTCTTGAGCTGGTGCATAAGTTGAATGAACTCAATCACCCAATCTTGAAACGTCGGCTGAACTTGTTCTGGCAAGAAGGTTGCCATCTGCCAGTTCATAATTGTCTCAAGGTTCTGCTCCTCGGCATCGATAACCTCTGTACAAGCTTTGCCTCCATAGTTGTACTCATCGTACCAGACAAGATAATCCCAATACTCCTTGATCTCCAAGTCGATGAAGTGGAAGAGCGGCTTGCTCTTGATGGACTTGATGATATACTGGCTGTAGGCGTATGCATTGCCAACCTCGGCCTTCGTAGTTTGAAGAATAAGGCGGTTGGCGTTGGCAAAAACGACCTGAGATCCAACTCGACGGAAATCAGCCATGAGCTGCTGGAAGGCTTTGCGAGACATCATCTGCACATAATAGTGTAGAGCTCGATCATACATGAACGAGTCGGGGTTCTCGACCCATCTGACAAGATGCTGCACCAAGACATCAGCCATGGTGCTTCCCTTGCAAGCTTCTGTCCACCAAGCCTTGACCATCTCGCGAAGCACAAGGACACCAGCATTCGCGAAGGCATTCTCAGAAGCAAGTGTCTCGGAGTCATCAGCGGCAGGGTTGAAGGAAACCGAGTCTGCACCTTCCAACTCGTTAATGAGAGATGAGGTCAGGATAGTGTTGATAGCCAAGTTTCGGACATCAAGATCGATACAAACTGATGAGAATGTTCCCGGGTTATTAATGTTTGGCATCTTGACGGTATCGAGAGGACCGAGAAGATCATCCTTCTCATAGCCAGCATGATCAGGACGAGCGCCAGGGGACCACCAAAGCACGACTCCGTTGGCCTGGAGGCGGCGGGCATAAGCAATGTCGATTAGGAAGCGAGGGTCATCACGTTCCAGATTACATAGAGGAACATCGCCATAACGAGCCAACGCTGTGAGGTGCAGAATCCATGAACCAAGACCAAGGTAATGACCAACAAGACGCTTGGCAATAACGGACTGCCAACCTAAAGGTGGTACCGAACTATCCGCCATATCGTATTTCAAGGGGAGAACGGGAAATTCTCCCAAAATAGGGACGTCGTGAATCAAGAGCTGGCGCTGAGAGGACTGGATGACCATCATCTGCGGTCTTGGTTCGTCCTTGCGCATCTTCTTGACAACATCGCTGATCTCCAGATGAGCCTTACGTCGAGTAGTCACTTGTGTGATCTTGATGTGCAGCTTCTCCTGGTAGGTGAAGCAGTCCTGCCAGTTTGTACCGGCGGCTTCGGCATGGCGTCTAGCAAGCATCTCGGAGTACATCCTGGTGATATTGGGAAGATCTTGTCCAGAGTCCTTGTTCTTTGAGAGAATGACAACGTGGGCTTGGTCGTTAGTGGTAGAGAAGATACCAAAGATTTGGCGTTCGCCAGCTGTGATGTGCGAGATGTAGATGTAAGCCAAAGGGGATGTCTCGAGATAAGTTCGTGTTTTGGCTGGTCGCTTCAGACCTGCCAGGTCAAACCCTTGCTCAAGACCCTTTCCAAGAACAGCGTGCTGTGTTGCATCAACTGTACATTGGTTTCCAAGACGCAGGACAGCACGAATGTTTAGTGGCACTTGCTTCTCGTAGACTCCTTCAACACTAGGGTGGTTAAAGAGTAGGGAGAACTTCTCACTCTCGTTAAAGTATACATCTTCTGATACAGTCAACTTGAAAAGATGACTAGAGGGGTGGCCGTTGGGCAAAGTGTAGTTGACTTGCTCGACCTCGCAGCCCTCGACTTCAACATCAGGCAGATCCTGACTCTTGAGGTTGAGGAAGACTTGACGAGGAACGTTGACCTTGAGCGTGTGGATCTTGGCATCAATAAGGACATACGCCATGACAATACCAGGAGTTTCAGTCGTTTTGAGATGCAAGACCTGCCAGTTGCTCATGTAGGTAGTGTGCGCCTGCTTCATGAATGTCTGCTGCAGGTTGGTGACAGCACCACCTCTTCTGTCACCAAACAATTGTCGTCGACGGATTCTGGCTTGCTTTTGAATCTTCCACTTCTGCTTCTGGTACATCAACCACGCTTCGTAGTTCTCTGAAGCACTTGGCATGACTTTGGGAAGTGCAGACATGGGGTCAGGTTCCTCAACCGGCTCAGGAGATTTCCGTTTCTGGACAGTCGCAACTTGAGAGGAAGCAATAACATCGCTAACTTGCTTGGGTTTCAAAAGCTTGCTGCCAAAGTCTTCCAGGTCGTCAACTGAGGCATCCTCCAAGGGGTTCTTCTTAAAGAGGTCGGTGAGCTTCTTTTGCTTGAGCTTGTCGTCCTTGATATTGATCCTCCTCTGAAGCCAGTCGGGATGCGGCACTCGAGGAACAGGATTGCGGACCTTCTGAAGAGCCGCAGGAATGGTGATGAGCTTCTGAATGACGGAACCCAATCGCTCCAGGTAATAGTCCCAGTCCAGTAGTGCGCGAGGATCAGTATCGGTAGGTTCCTCCTTCAACCACTTCTTCAGATATGTTCGCTTGACTGACTCCTCTGCGGAGAAGATAGCAACAGGAATGGCTCGTTCCGTGACGGGCGCATTCTTGGGTCGAGCGCAAATAATGAATTTACAGTTCAGTCCCTTGTCCTTGACCATCTGCTCACCCAAAAAGTCTGCAAGACGCTTGGCGGTGGTGATACTGGTGGACTTTTGGTTGCCGTACTCTTCCAGGGTCTTGGACATGCTTCGGTTCTCAGAAATGAGCTCCATCAGCTCTTCATCGGCCAGTGTCGTACCCTTGCTATGCAAAACATCTAACCAGCGGTTGGCGACCTTTGCGACAGCTCCATAACAATCAGCAAGGGTTTCTCCTTCGAGGAAAAACTTGAAGATTTGCTGTTGGAAGATCTTGATAAGCTTCAGCTCACCACGACGCTTCACCTCGAAACCCTTCAACTCAGCCAGACTGCCATCGTCGTTGAAGACAGCGTATCGCTTCTTCAAGTTCTTGTCCTCCTCCTTTGATGTTGGCAGAACCATGGCCTTGTAAGGACCATCGACTTCGAAGAAAATAGAGTTATCGCTGTGGGTCTCGTACTTAAGGGTCTTCTGGTCAACAAGTGTCTGGTACTGATGATTTGTGAATTTGGCGTGAACAAGATGGTTCAACATGACACAGGGGTATGAGATGTTGAGCTTCTTGCCGCCCTTCATCTTGAAAGAGAAGTTCTCGGGGAACGTTGCCGGAAGCATACACCAAATACCATCAGTATCCAGCTCCAGAGGTCGTCCGAGTCGTTCGACCAGTTGTCGAGCCATTTGAATGATGTGAGCACCTGTCAGACAAGTAACACCAGCCATTTCAAGTGAGTACCAACGAGATCCCTTTCTCATGACGTAACCGTAGAAGGAGTTCAGAATAACCTTGTGGGCCAATTGTAGCGAGTCGTAGAGAATAATCATCTTCTTGGCAGCATCGACTTCCGTTGAAGGTGCACCGGCGGACTGCAGAGTTGACGTCTTTCCCTTCCATACCTTCGCCTTACCCTTGTAATCATAACGACGATCACGGAAATCGCGGACAGTGTTGATATAAAAGGGGTTCTCTCGTTGACAGATGATAGCCTCTCGAACGATGGTTGTTGAGTCGTGAATCTTGTGGTAAACCTTTTGAGAATACAGCTGGAGGCGCTTTCGTATAAGAGCGGCTTGCTCGTCTGCACTCAGTTCTTGGAATGGCCGCATCGGAGAGCTTGGGAACTTTCCTGGAAACTTCTCGTTCTCGAGTGCATGCCGAATCATGTTGTACTCGTCTCGCTTTGCTGGAATGTATTCACCTCTCCAAGCCCAGGGCATTCGTCTATCACAGGTCTTGCCAGGTCGGTTGAAGTCGCAAGCGGCGCAATCAGATTCCTGAATCATGGAATCGGGTTGCAATCGGTTGGTTGTCATAATGTTGGGGTACATAGAGGCGACGTCAAGATGGTAGATCAAGGGCTTTTCGTGTCGGTTTGGCGTTTCCTTGAGCTTGTTGAGTCTTTCGACAATCTGAGCCTTGACTTCGTCGTAGTTCTCCACATCCTCGAATTTCTTATTCTCTTCCACGGTAATCACGAACTTGAGGGCGGCATCGAGATCGTGAAGAAGCTCGTCGATAGCTCCAGGATCGACAGCGAAATCCACAGGAATATCAGCTCGGAACACTCCTGCTTCAATACTCTCGACGTGACCACCAACGTAGGTTTCAGAGTCGAGAAGATGGCCATCCCAGAAAGCTTCCTTCGGTGTGATGTACTTGTTCGGAAGCACAATTTCTCTTTGGTAAGCCTGCACCATCAGCAGCATTTCGCAGAGTGTACCAGTACCCTTTCTCAACACTTCATCACCGCTCAGCGGTAGAATTGTACAGAGAGAGAAGATGAAGGGATGGACATATTTCATATAAAGATAGTATGTTGCAACAGCATCGGAAACGGAGTACTCTGCGAGTGTTTGCGGTCGTTCGGTCGCATACGGTGTCATCAATTCGGGATCGAGCTCGTCAGGGTCGTATCCGAGCTTTGCAACAGTGACAGCTTTCAAACCACGAGAACCTTGAGGAAGGTAAGAATCTCGGTTGACCCAATGGAAACAGTCCATGTGCACACTGTAGTTACACTTGTACTGATCCTCGCTGTCTTTCTTCCAGCCGATTTCTTGGTACATATCGATTCCATTGATACTAGCTCGTGCTTCCACAAAGGGCCAATCGAAAAAGTCACCGTTGTAAGTTGCAATAACCGTTGGCCGAGCCTCCTTAATGTGGAGGAAGAATCTCTCGATTACGGACTTTTCATCGGGCTCATTGAAAATCATGAAAGGACCTGGGTATTCTGGCTTAGGGGTGTAGTCGAAGTCGCCAATGTCCTCGGAAAGGATTTGACGATTCGTAATTAAGAATCCTTGACCGTCGATCATGTAAGAAATCATGATGATCTGATCGGATGCAGCATCAGGGAATTTAAGGGGCTGTTTCGATGTCTCAATATCGTAGGCCATAACAACGGGTTCCGCCGGCAGTGATCTCTCCTCGTTGGGCAAGATCTTGGTGACGCCATGTTTGGCTTCTACGAAGTACCATTTACCGGCTCGTATATCTGTTTGTTCTGGTAAGCATATGCGTGACAAGAGCAAAGCAACAATAAAGGTGTGTAAAGAAGCAATAATCAGGGCAATGGTGAATAGTGGTCTCATGGCCGTAAAGGCTCTGAAGTAGCAAATACTTGGTTGCAAGCATCATGTAAAGCTTGTAGAAAGAAAAAAAGTTGCAGAACAGAAAAGACTTACCCAAATCTATCATTACTCGTACATGGTATGGTACATCATATTCTCTAATATCGACAATGAAGTCGCTGGGGTCGGAATGTGCAGTATTCATGTTTCTGTCGTCGTCTCGTGAATCATCAAAAAGGTCAAAATCGCCGTTGCCATTCCTGTGTCTTGTTAGCTTCGTCCTGTCAGGTTCTGAGTGCTGCTACTTACGTTTGAACTTCGGCGTAAGCATCCATGGCATTCATGTTCTTCTTGTTCTTCTCAGCAATGGGCATGATATCCCTCCTCGCAGCCATGAGGTCGTTGACATTAGTGAACTTCAGTTCAAGGAATGTTCTTCGGTAGCCGAGCAAGTGATTGGGCATGTTGAGATCATCTCTCTCAACTTTTCGAATCGACTTGACGACACCGTCTCCGGGAACCTTCTTGACCCATGCTTCGACCTCGGTCTCACGACCCTTCTTGACGGCAATCAAGAAGTAAGGCTCGAATTCCACCGTCGCCTTGAAGGTTGAGCCATCTTCCTCGATGAAGTAGCAATCTACAGCCGCTCGACCACCGGAGTTCCGCTCGTCCTCGACCGCAGTGGGTTGAATGTTCACCAGCCATCCTTCTCTCTTCTTTCCGCTTTCATAGCGTTCAAAGCCCATGTTCTCATCGATGCTATGCGCCAACCGGGTCCGCTCCCACTTCTCGTCTGCCGACGTGGCCTCGTTTCTCGACGAGGCCGCGAATGTGCGTGTACGACTGCCATGATAGGCGACCTTTCCTCCTCTCCGAAAGCCCTTTTGAGGCCGACGAAGACTTGTATTAGGCATTGGGACTGTCGTGGGGGAGAGGCTCCCCTAAAGGAGGGTGGTTTGACGGACGGGTCGCTGGCGATGCAAAGAAGGAAGCAATGGGTATATAGAGAAAGGAATTGGAAGTCAAAAGACAAGAACAAAAGTGAAGATTAAATAGTCGGAGAGAAAAAAGTGATTTGAAAAGTCAACAATGAGCGGAGCGTATCTGTGGGAACAAGCAAATGAAGGGCGTCCCTAAAGCCTTGACCGAGATTGGTTCCCCCCGTCTTGAACAGAACATTAGTAAATTGTAAAGCGTGAGACGCGTTGAAACGCGCCTTCCGCGACGCGATGACCCCACTTGAGTTTAATGGGCAATTCGACAGAGCAACGACTTGAGCACAGACCATCTCTGGACCTGTCGAAAGTCTGGACCTGGCTTCTGGACCCCGATGCAAGCCTTGTTTGTCGAGCGTCATCGGTCCCCCAAATCTAATCGCACGTGCAGCTTAAAGTCGAAGTTTTGGCTGATCGTCAATTCGTTCATGACAACAATTGCAACGCAAATATAGCCCGGAATGGCTTCAAATCCACAGGAAGGGCAACCTCAGCCCGGCGACAAGACTCTGCATGTCTGGTCGAAACCCATAGAACAAACCGGCGCTGCTGCGACTGACGGACAAAATGGTGCAACATCGACGAATACTCGACCGACTATTTCTGAGGCCGTGTCTATGATCAAGAAGGATGACTTTACCAACATTGCGAATACTCCCTGCGCTCGACAAGGTTTTATCACAGGAATTTCATCTGGTGCTGGTATTGGAGGATTGAGGTTTGTCATTAAAGGTTAGTCGGCTACGGAAAACATTATAGCACCGGGCATAGTCTAAAGGAGTGTAGGAAATGCTGGCAGCGCTGCAAACTGGGCTGTGGGCGTCTTTGTGCTCGGAAGCATGGCATCATACGAATGGTGCCAGTACCTACGCCGCGAAGAACGTCGCCAAATGAAACGACACATCGAAGTGGTATCAGAGAACAGAAGGGAGCAGGCAAGGAAGATTCAGGAGGCAAGGATGGAGCACGATAAGCTGGAGGCTGAAAAGAAGACGGCAGGGAAGCCATGGTACAAGATATGGTAACCATTGAGCTGAGCTGTCATGTACTATTTGTGTGTAAGAGTATATCTTTTGCATTGGGTATAGCTACGGACTGTAGATAAAGCAAAAACTGTAAAATACCGCCCAAACGACAAGAAAAGGTGCAGAAGTGCTTGTGTGCATACAGCACCAAATCGTAATAACTGTGATCCCTTCGAGACCAGGGTATAATAGAGGCCAGGTGAGGCCTTTGATGTATTCTCCAGCAACTGTTGTGTTCCGCTTGGTACAAAGATAATAATAATAATAAAGGTAAAAGATGGTGTTGACCATCGAGGTAGTGCTTCCGATCCGTGCAAAATCCCAAACGCCTGCGTAGCCGTCAAACATGTCTATAACCGCTTCATCGTTCAACCTATCCATGGCTTCAAGCCCAGTATGCGCCAAAATGATGTCGTTATCCTGTAGTGATGGCTACTTTGGAAGCATCCGTGTCTGTGAATCTGACCTTTCTCGGTGGTGACTGGTCGTCTGATTTGAACTTGACTCCTGAACCGCAACCTCGTTGTTGGCGACGTCGGGCTCGTGCATCGCTTTCCTCGCGTTTGCGATACTCAGCCATTTGCTGCCTCCGTTTCATGGCGCGGGCTTGGGCAAGAGCTGGGGATGGTTTGAAGCCGATTCCGTTAATTCCAACACCATCATCGTCCTCATCTTCAGGGTCGTAGATAGTAATTTCATCTTCGTGCCACGTCAATGCGGCTCTGACAGGGTCGACAATTTGAACTTCTTCCTGGTCTGAGTCGTCAAATGGGCGTCTTGATGGTCGCTTCATGCGTAATGGTGGTGAACCAGTTCTCTTTTTGACTCTTGACTTTGACTCAGACAATCTGTTGATAGAAGGATATGCATGATGCAGGTTGCCGTCTGTTTGCTTCAGATGGCGGTGTTGGTGTGGTTCTTTGACTTGTACTTGCACACAACTTTCGGAATCTGGCAGCGGTTCACTGGAAGGTCGTACAGATTTTCCGTCGAGGTCAACGACTTCTTGCACAGTTGGGGGCGTATCCGCTTCTCTCATGATCTCATCGGGCTTCTGGCGCTTCCTAATCGACTCATCCATGAGATTATCGTTGTCTTCACTGCCGCTGACGGTTGCCCCGCCCCCACTTTCCAGCGCGAGCCCACGGAACTTGTGGGTGACCCATGACCGTGGGCTATTGCTTCCATCTTCAGTCTGTGCTGTAGAAGAGGGAAAGGCAAATGTTAGAGGATCGAACTCGAAGGTAAATTGTACAGGCGGTGTCCAAGATGCTTCTCCTCTCTTGCGTTTTGGCGTGTTACTTGTTTGCGGTGACGTGGTAGCCATGGTACATTGTTTGAGGGAAGTCAGCTCCAAGCAAGGATCAAAGAGCCTCAGATGATGAATGAGCGAGATATTGTTGGCGATAGAATGGATCCGCTGAGTTGATGGGACTGGACTGGACTGGATCGAACTGGATTGTAAACTATTGGCTTTGGTCTGTACCGGTCGCAGTTGCGTTGCGCAAGCACCACTTGCTCTTATTAAGGTCACTTAACTTTAGTAAGTTGCTGTAGGGTATCCGTAGACCAGAGAGGGGAGTACAAAGGGATAATGTGACATGAGGGTATAATCCAATTGGGTCTCTGATCTTTGTATCTTGTGAAGATTACTGTACTTATTACTGCGTGACTTTGAGTACAAGGCCAAGTAATAGCCTCGTGATTCACCCGCAATTTCAGCGTCACATTCGGATCCGATCCAATGTTGAGGTCACGTTCGATCTATCTCCAGCCCGAAATTGAATCGTAGATCTACAGCTGATCACCACATGTCAGAAGCTAAAAGCATAATAGCATAACAGGGTCAAATATGATTGTAAAAGATATGAATTAACTGTATAAAATCCTACTCAGTAGGTATGTGAAAGATTATCTTCATGTTTACGCCAACTCGTGCAATGCCGGATGCAGCTTAGTTTTCCCATTCCCCTAAATCCATGCCCCAACGCCACTAATTCCCAGTATCAAACCACCTAAACACCACTATAACCAGATCTCAGCCCACTAGCCATCGATCGATTCAGGCATATGCGTACAAATTTCGTTGATTTTGTGAATGGATGGTAACGCTTTTGTTCCTCGCTAATGACCGTGAATTTAAAAAGAAATACACCAGAATGAGCGATCGTCTCTGGGACGCTTGTAATCAAAAGAAATTGATGACCAAGCCAGTTGGTCTTTTGATGTTGTAAGACGCGCAGTGAATAAGATGTTTATCTGTTGTGGATTGCCTGTACATTGTCAGTTGATACGAATCAAAAGAATAGCAGTTGAGAATACTCACTCGAAGCATCTTGGCTCTTGCACCAACAGTGTCAACACCAAGTTGTTGCAAATCGCCATCTTCCATGCGCGATACCTGAGATGGAGACAATCCACCCAGACACTGCTCATACTTGTGAAGCCTCAGAGCTCGAAGCCATTTGGCAGCCCAGCGAGGATCTTGAGAGTTGTGAGGAAATGCAGGCATGACCCATTTGGGCTTGACTGGTGGTTGAATGATGAGAGCTTGCTGTTGTTTCCAGAGCTCCTGCTTGCGCTCCTTGAGTGCTTGGATCAAGGGCTCGATTTCTCGTAGGCTTGGTAGTTCAGCGATGGAGGTGAGGGCAGATTCTCTTTCGGTGTCGTTTAACACTGAGAACCATGTCTTGATCATTCCAACCTCACTGTTGACGTTTTCATCGAAGCCAGAAGAATGGTTGCTGAATGATAGAGAAGCAAAGCTTGAAGTTGGTGATCCTGAGTAGGAGCTTGATAGACTGGAAGAGTATGAAGACATGTTGAAGGTTTGCTGTGTATAATTCGAAAGGCAGAAGTGGAAGTGATTAGAATAAGACAAGGAGCAATAGAGAGGACAGATAGAGCTTCAAGTATTATATCTTGTTCAGCACAATAGCAATCTGACTCAATATATTGATGGTGGATTGATCCATGGCGTGGTCGATCTGACGGCGACCGGGGCCTTATGGAAATAAATCACCTCAGGTCATAAGTTGGTTGGAGCTGAATTGAGCACATAATTTATTAAGGTGCCTCTGCCAGAGCACAAGAAGCCACCATTCTCGTCTCAGAGCGCCCTGACCTTTTACAATCAACATTCGATGCGCTACCAAATCACAGATCCAATACGGGCCTTCTAAGACAGCCCCTTGGCAATTTCAGCCTATTTGCTCGTGACAATGGAAAGATATTAACACCATATCTCTTGTGATTTCGGCGTGTCTTGTGAATAATGAGTGCTTGAGGTAGACGATGAGCTTTGTGAGGTGAGAGATATATGAGCAAGTTATTTCGAGTTGTTTTACTCCACTACCGCTCATACACCAAACAAATGCACAAATGCCGGCAGAGGCCAGAACCGTTTCATCCATGTCATAGACTTACTAACGATTGGCTATCCTGTTCTAGTTAGACAGAGTTGCTTCAAACATTGGTGCTCCCGTTACGCTCGGTCCTGGCTCACCTGTGATACATCGTCTAGTCTTATTAATAGGCGATATCTCGGAGGCTAGCTTCTCACTGGCTAACAAGGTGTCTCATTTCAATTAATCTATTCGATCTCTCGACCTTGATGGCGGGGTATGCTTAATGTATATGAGCCGAAATGTTTATATTAACGACTTATCATGAAACATGGAAAGAAATTTGTGAAACATTGCAGGAACAGCTCAATATATGTCGCTCATGCCCGACTTGTATGACTTCCAAGGTCATCAATGACATCTCAACTTATATATTCTTCATATTGCCACCTCTGACGAACTTGAAATCGAAAATGATGACGCAGAGTCTGGTTTCTGGTCAGTTTCGTATCATCACTCAAGACACACGATGATGATACGGCCTGAGCGTTATGACCGAGCACAATCTCAGCGTTCACTGCGATGGAGATCAGCAGATCAGAAACTCGTCGTTGAGGCAAAACTTGTATGACAAAGTATGAGGCTCTTGCGTACGTAGCTTATTTGACAAGTTTAAATGAACGTCATGGTAGTTGTAATTCCTGACTAAATTCGACTCTAATGTGCTTTTGCTGGGTATCGCTAAATAACAGATTCATATCATATGCAAAAGACATGCACATCTCAACGCTTCAAATCAAACAGACCACACTCTAACCACAGCAGACTGTGGCCTCCTCAATCCCCTTGTTCTTGTCCTCGGGACCGTCTAGTCCTTCCAAATCGATCCTCACGACGAGCCAGTCGCAGAAGAACTTGCCCAACCCGCTACCGATAAAGATGCAGATAATCACATATCCGTTAAAGTACATTGCCAAAAGCATCACAATGTAAGCCCCTCCGAATGTAACGGCGTGGATAAAGGCGCGGATAAACTGCTGGAGAGGCGATGCGCGGTAGGTGAGAGTCTGTCGCGTGGGCACAACTGCTCCCGTGCATCCGGCAGCAGCGAGAGCAACGCTGTGAGTCGTAGCTTGGCGTTCGAAACCTCGTTGAAGAAGAGCGTCGTATTCCTTTCCTAGACGACGGAAGAACTCGACGAGAATTACCAAAAGGATAACTCCGATGCAAGTAGCGGCCATCATTCCTTGGTTCTTGATCTGCCAAGATGAGGCAAGAAAGCACGCGTCAATGGTATTCCAATTCCATAGCATCTGAGACTTGAAGTTAGATATCAATTGGTGGGATTTTGAGTTAGGAGTCAGTCATTACCTCGACCTTGCAGGCCACGCCATCGCTGCTCATTCCTCCGTGGTTCATGTTTGGGATAATTGAGTGATTTGCTTGGTTTGATGGGTGGTTATCAGGTAATTATGTGTGATTGAGGTATTGGCAAAAGCAGATCAAGGAGGGTAGATGGGGATTAGAGTTAGAGAATGAGTGGCCGACTCAGGGATAATAAGTAGAGTAGATGAGCCAGGAGTTGTGAGGTCCACTGAGAATGATTGAGCTGGTTCCAAGAGTTCTTGGTCTTGGAAGATGTAGATATCAAGTCCGGAGAAATATGAAGTGATATCAGTGAGAGGAGCAAGACAAATGTTTAAGGGTCTTGCCGCGGGAACAGATGGATATTAATGAGGGGATATTATTCCATGTCATGGCGAGATCCGAATCTCTACTAGTGATTAATGGGCAGATAGTATAAAACATGCTCATATCGAGGATGAGAGTCTCGAAATCCGGTACTGCGGAGTCTTTAGAGACTATAGTGGAGTTTTGTAGTGGATCATCGCCTGAAGATCCCGGTAAAACGTGCTCATTTCTGCTCAACTCTAAATCTTTCGCCTCTCACCTCCAAAACCTTGAGGGTTACTTCTTTGAGTACGAGCAAGTAAACAGGAAACGTTTACTCAATATGGATTGTTTCGCCGGGCCAAGAACCTCCGAGTCCTCCCTTTTATCATCATGTCCACAATTAAACAACTCCTCAAACATGCTCAAATGTTGGGTCTAGCCCAGTTCTAGTGGAGCCTTCTATTCCTTTAGTCTTGGGTAATGGCTTGGGTGGTCTCGGCAAACACCTTTGATTCTTATTTCTATCTACCTATTAATGACATCTCTCGTCCTCTAATTTATGGTCTATTCTACTTGACACTCAGTTCATCTCATCTCTGGTTCGTTGGTTGCAGGACATCCTTCACTCTGACCTTTAATCCTTATGGACCAATAAGGTGTTGTACTTCCAACCATACACTCAATCCTCCTACCTATACAGCAACCACCACCACAACCTCACAATGGCGTCCTTAAATGAGCTGGATGCTCGCCACATCCAAAACATGAGTGAGGCTACAACTCTTGAGCCTCACTGGGGATACGCTGATCGTGCTCTTCCCTGCACAAACGACAAGGGCTCTTGCGAGTACCTTGATCTCGTCTACCACGCTCACGATGTGAGCATGCTCTACAGCGCAATTCTCTGGGCTACTATCCTCGGAATCATCTTCATCTGGGCCATTCTTCGATTCGTCGGCATCCCCTCAGCTCCAGCGATCGCTTCTGGTGTCAACTCCAAGGCTGGCCTCACCAAGGTCCGCCGCAGCATCGCCTCTTTTACTCGACGATATCTTCTCCCCGACGCTTGCCGCACTATCTTTGGCCGAACTACTCGATTCCAAGTTGGCGTTCTCCTGTCTCTTGTCGGTTATCTCACTATCTGGAGCTTCGTTGGCTTGACTTATCAGACTTGGGTCACTCCCGTCAAGAACATGCCTGGAGTCTACAACACTCGCACTTCTCTGGGTCCTTGGTCTGATAGAATTGGTATTCTGGCTTACGCCCTGACTCCTCTGTCTGTTCTGTTGGCCAGCCGAGAGTCTGTCCTTTCACTCATCACCGGCGTCCCCTACCAGAGCTTCATTTTCATGCACCGTTGGTTGGGTTATGTCATCTTTGTCCAGAGTGGCCTTCACACAATTGCTTGGTGCATTGTTGAGATCAAGCTTTACCAGCCTCAGCCTGATGTTGCCGCCAACTGGATTGTCCAGGAGTACATGATCTGGGGTGTTGTGGCCATGACTTTGCTGCTTCTCCTTCTCATCGGCAGCACACCCTGGGGCATTCGCATGACAGGCTACGAGTTCTTCCGCAAGTCTCACTATGTCCTCGCCATGGTTTACATTGGTGCATGCTGGGGTCACTGGAAGCAGCTCAAGTGTTTCTTGCTGCCATCTCTCCTTTTCTGGTTCATGGACCGTGGATTCCGACTTCTTCGAACCGCCTACCTCCACTACCACCACCTTCCCTCTGGAAACATGGGTTTCCAAGCTGCTCAGGCTACTATCACTCGATTCCCTGACGAGGAACACGGCGACATTCTCCGATTCGATCTCCAGAACGACCAAGACCCCTGGAAGGTTGGCCAGCACTACTTCCTCTGCTTTACTGAGAGCAGCATCTGGCAGTCTCACCCTTTTACTCCCATCAATGCTCCTTCCGTCGAGAACGGCGTTGTGAAGCACTCGTACATCATGCGCGCTCGTGGAGGTGAAACCAAGAAGATGGCTGAGCTGGCCGTCAAGAAGCTCCAGACCTCTGAGACAGTTACCACACCCATCATTCTCACCGGCGCCTACGGTGAGTCCACTATGGACCACGTCACACCTGACACCAACATTGTCTGCGTCGCTGGTGGTACTGGTATCGCCTATGTTCTCCCCGTCCTCCTCGAACTCGCCCGATCACCCATCTCTCGAGACCGCAAGATTGAGCTCATCTGGGCTATCCGTCACACTACCGACGCTGAGTGGGTTCAAGAAGAGATGGATCTCTTGCAACAAGCCCAGAAGGCTCTCAACCTCAAGATCCGAGTCTACGCTACACGAGACGCCAGCAGCAGAACCGGCTCCCAAGTCCGAATGGAGGACGAGAAGGATGCCAAGGATACTGCCAGACCTGTTCCTTCATCATCTTCCTCCTCTTCCGATGTGATCGACGAGAGCTGTGCCTGTGGCGCCGACGTCCCTGTCCGCAAGATCGGTCAAGGCATCGAGGATGAGGACCGTCACCCCAACCTTCCCAAGCTTGTCAACGACTTTGTGAGCAACACCATCACTGGTCCCACAACCGTCTTTGCTAGCGGCCCTGGAGGCATGATTAGCGACCTGCGCACGATTGTGGCTGGCTGCAACTCTGCTGGACAGGTTTGGAAGGGTAATGAGCGATTCGATGTCAAGCTGGTCTGTGACGACCGCCTGGAGTGGTAAGAGAGCGTTGGCTCATGATGGGAAACATGATTTGGATTTTTTGTTTATTTAAGATACCACATCTCGCGATTTATGATTTTGATAGCGTCTTTAGAGCTACAAAAAGTTGATAGTGTCTTTTGAACACACTTCTCACGTATATATATAAGACTACACAAATCTAGAAAGTACATTATTGATACTTAAACATCTGCCTGTTCCATTTGATATTAGCCTATTGTAAATCTTCGTTGAGTCTTGGTGTTTGCTTACACCTGCTGTGCCAAGCTGCCCTGTAGCTGTAACTGCAGCTGTGAGTTTAGTTGTGGAACCAATGGACATAGCTCCATGATGACGATCATGGGTTAGAGACACCTTCAACCTGTCAACAGCAACACAAAATGTCTCCATAGAACAAATGAAATAGTCCGAAGTACTGCATAGTCTAATTTGAGCCTCAATGGAATAATAACAAACAGACTACTGCATAAGCCTACCAGAAGCCTGGGACTAATATTTGGTCATACAACCGCACCACTCATTATGTGATATGATGGAGCACCCATGACACAAACACCCCGCACTCGAACTTCCACAAGGCACTTCGTGCCCATGACATCGGGGGTATTCGGCCCAGTTCGACCGAAGTTTCAAAAGAAGAGACAGAAAAAGAACTCATAGTTAATTGGACTATTTTACCAGAGAACACAATCAAATACCCCACGGCTCATGACCTCGAGTGACCCCATTTGCAGTTTAGCCTGAAGTCGTGAGATGGAGTGTCATGATGGGTCCCCCAGCTTTTCCCATTTATCCCACATCCCATAGTCGAGTTATACAAAGATACAACCTGTATACGTACCTATATAAAACTGGCTGCATCTCAGATCGGTTCAATTCCGTCTTCTGAGTTACTTGTTCTCTTTCATCCTTGGCTCTGTTCAACAACCAAACTATATAAACCCAACACCACCCTCATATAAATCTATATCCTCAACTTAACCCATAAAAGTGAGATCACAATGGCCAACTCTTCCATTTCTTTCCTGCCTCTCGGCGCCATTATTCAGTCCCTCGTCGTCAACGGCGTCAACATCGTCCAGGGCTTCCCCACACAAGAAGACTATGAGAAGCACAACTCCCCTTACTTTGGCGTGACCGTTGGTCGCGTAGCCAACCGTATCAAGGACGCCCGCATCAGCAACCTCAACGGCAAGGAAGTCACTCTCGCCGCCAACGATGGAAAGAACCATCTCCACGGCGGCAAAGTTGGCTGGAGCAGCCGTGTCTGGGACGGCCCCAAGCCTGTCGGTACCCGCGAGGTTCCTGGCGTAGAGAATCTTGAGGGCGGCGAGAGCGTTGCTTTCACGCTCACCAGCGAGGATGGCGATGAGGGATACCCTGGTACCGTCGAGGTCACCGTTACTTACACAACCGGCACACAAAAGGTCGACGGCAAGGACGTCACTGTTCTCGCTATGGAGTACGAGGCCAAGCTCACTGGCGGTGCTGACGAGACTGTTATCAACATGACCAACCACTCTTACTTCAACCCCAGCGGAAAGGAGACCATCGCCGACACAGAAATGACTCTTCCCACAGCCAGCTACCTCGCTGTTGGAGATGATCTCATTCCCACCGGCAAGATCGAGTCTTTCCCTGGTGTCACTGCCAACAAGACCTTCACTCTCGGTCCCCAGGAGCCCAACATCGACCACTGCTTCGTCCTCAACAAGGAGCCTTCATCCGTGCCTCTCGACACCCGCAGCCAGCCCCTCAACCTCAACGTCAAGGTCCACCACGCTGGCTCCGGCATCAACCTCGAAGTCTACAGCACTGAGCCCACTTTCCAGATCTACACCGGAGCCGGCATTGACGTGCCCGCCGTCAACGGTCTGCCTGCCCGCAAAGCCCGTGCTGGTTTCTGCTGTGAGCCTGCTCGATATGTTAACGCGGCCAACGTGCCTGAGTGGAAGAACCAGGTTCTGCTCAAGAAGGGCGAGACATACGGTGCTAGAACCGTCTACAAGGCGTGGTCCGATTAAGATGGATAGTGTATCAAAAGGAAAAGAATATCAATTGGACAGAGGCTACTTATTAACGCCTAGCTATTTTGAGACAATTGGAAAACAAAGCCAAGTAATTGCCATCTCCCTAATCCTGTGTTGTGTTGTACAAATTTTCTCATCATACATCCCGTCGTCCTTAATTATGTTCCCATGGATGCAATAGTAATAGGGGTAGAGTTCCTTGAAGGCCTTAGTCGGACTCGGAGTCATCACCCAAGAATGCCAAATCCGCCCTGGCTCTCTTGCGTCTCGCGGCATATGAGCTTTCTCCTTCATCGTCGTCGTCGTCATCATCATTATCATTGTTGTCGTTGTTCTCGGCGTCACTACCGTCGCTCTCAACAATCTTCTTGCTCTTACTTCGGCTTGCACGACCACTTGTCTCGACACCCCACAAGGAACTCATTGCCTGTGCGGATTCGACTTCGGCAAGGAGCTCACGTCTCTCCTTGATCTCTCGAGCTTTGGCTTCTGAGAAGCGGCCGTCCATTCCAACATCGGAGAGCATCTTCTTAAGGTGACGGATCTTGGCTTTAGCGTCATCGCCGTACTGTTTCAGTTCGTTGTGCCAGAGCTTTCGAACACCGCACTTCACAAGATAGCCTTGTAGTCTTTTGATCTCCTCAGTGTTGGGGTCGTCTGACACAGAACTCTTCTTTGCGGCGGCCTTGGGTGCTTTTGCTGGTTTGCTTGCGCCTTCCTTCTTTTCCTTCTTCTTGCGTTTGGGCTTTGGCGGCTCATCGAGCACGTCTGACAGCTCTGATTCATCGTCAAGAACTTGTTTGTCCTCGCCCCCCTTTGCGGGTGACTTTTCTTCTCCTCCATCCGAGTTTTGAGCCTCTGCAGAAGTCTTTGCCTTCTCATCAGCTGGTTCATCGTTTTTAACATCATCTTCCTTCTTTGAAGGCGTTCCGGCATCCGAGTCCATGGCAATATCTTCATCTTCATCCTCATCCTCAGAAACGGCTTTCTTTGATTTGCGCTTTGGTGCTGCCTTTTTCGGTGCTGCCTTCTTTGGCGCCGCTTTCTTTGGTGCTGCTTGCTTCCGCTTCTTTTGGGGCTTCTTCTCTTCACTCATGTCACTCAACTCACTGAGCTCGCTAGATTCAGTGGGCGCAGACTCTAGATCAGATTCTTCCTTTTTAGTAGCCTTTTTCGCTTTTGCTTTAGGCGTAGGCTTTGCTTTAGGTGAACGCTTCTGACGTTTGGCTTTTGGCTGAGGGGATTCGGCCTCTGGAGAAGAGCGTTTCATGCCAGCGGCCTTCTCGTCGTCTCCATCTGAAGCAGCTTCCTTCTTCTCTTCGGGAGTCCATCCATCCATAAGTTTTTCCTAAGAATAGTGTCAGTTTGTGAAATGGGATAAGAATGGTTATAAGTGAAACTTACGACTCTCTCTTTGATGATATCCTTGCTCTTCTTCTTCCAGTCGTCACCCGCCAGGAAACCATCATCGAGACCGAGGTTCTCTTCGGTTTGCTTGCGAACTTTGTTTACTGTAGTCTCGTCGGGCGTAGCTTGATAGACTTGATAGGTCGCATCAAGCAGTGCTTGCCTGATTTCGTCATTTGACGGCGCCATTTTTGAGGTGTTATAGAATTATGATCAGATCAATAATAATCTTGAATTTTATCGGAGTTTACAAGAGAACCGAAAACGAAACTCGAAAGTGTTGTTGCACTTTATAAAGAAGAATCGATCGAGTGTGTTCAGTTTGAGTCGCGTCTGAACGCGACAAAGAGTTCAAGGGTGAGCTTGGACGATTTTGTGGGGCTTCCCGGAGCGGGTAGGAGCTTCTAGCCAATAGAAGCTTGTACCTGCCACTAACAATCCTTTGATTCCGGATTGTCTTATTGAGTTACACTCGACGCAATGAAATTGTCATTGTTTGTGGACTATTAATAGGTATCTAATTAGCAACATATTGACTTTACAGTGAAGCTTTATAGATATCATTCAAATAGAAATCAATTCTAGCATCGGGTGTTCATGGGCTAAGTTCAACCTGCCTCTTATACCTCTTTAGTGGAGTACGGCTACTAAACTTGGCATCTTTCTTAGACCTAAACTCATACTTTCAATACTTACATCACTTACCAGTTACCACTTCCCAGTCGTCTCAATATGTCAGCTTCACTAGCACCAGAATGCAACGAAATTAAGGAGTATGCTCATTTCTGACTACCGATTTCAAGTCTCATCTAATTCATAATTTTAGGCGCTATGATACGTGCTTCTTAAAATGGTACAGCGAGAGTATGTTCTTCCATGCTTTGTCAGTGGCAGGACAAGACTAATCAGACCTAGAGTACCTTCGAGGACAAGAAAAGGACAACAAAGAGTGTGCAGACATGTTTAAAGAGTATCAATCTTGTCTCAAGGTTAGTTGGTTGAGCTTCGAAGGACTTCACTTGCTTACAGAGACCATAGGTTGCACTGAAAGACCGAGGTGTGGATAAGTTGGTGGCAGAGGCTCGTGAGGAGAACAAAGAGAATGACTTGAAACATCTAGGGGCCAAGAGTACGTTCTTCTATTATTCTTTTCAGTTCTACTATTGCTAACATGATTATAGAATAAGATGCATCATATACTGGCGAATACGGCGTTGGTAACCGCAGAGGTTGGTGGCTGTCATTGGAATATTCAGTGATCTGATCTTTCGAGATGTAAAATTCTACTCATTTCCTGAAAAATAGAATACAAAACTCTTATTCACGTTGTCCCTCATCAATATTAGACCATTACCTTCACCATGTTCTCTCTGCCTGCATCGTCATCGCCCTTTAAACTGCGGAATCAACCCGCTAATTACACGTGATCTTGAAATTATGGGTGGATGGCCCACTGTTAGCTCAGTCTTGACGTTGCTCTACAGCTCAAGGGACGACACGCAGGGGGGACCAATCAACTCAATCTCTTTGTATTGAGCTGGCAATTCCTATTCCTTTCTAGAATTTGTTGACTCGAGGTTCCATTCAGCGAGTCCAATCGTTTGAATCGCTAAATATCCCAGCAATTGTGACTATCAACTTATTCGCTTGCCCCCCTCCATTCGACCTACAGTACGGTCAAGTCGCTTCATCCCGCCAGCAAACCCACTACCGCAGCTTGGCACAGATAGACTTTATATCCAATCCTCTAAGCTTTCACCCGAGGACGGCATGTACTGCCACGAGGAATAGCGCTTCTATGCACCCCTTTTCTATTCTGACGCTCGGCATCTTCGTCGCTGGCTACATCACTGCCCGTTGGGATCTGGTTACTCGTCTTTATGAACTTGCCATTTTTGCCTGGGAAAACGGTGTCGTCGTAAGTTGCCAAAGCCCCTCGTCTCGTCTCGTTTCCAGGCGCAAACAAGATATAGAGCTAACAATCAACTCCATGTAGACGCGCGCAACAAAAGCCTTTGCTGCACTATCTGTCTTTTTCCTTGCCATTTGCGCTCCGACCGTCTTACTAGCCAGAAAAGAAACGAATCTGGTACGCTCGATTGCAACATCCCGACGCCGCTGACAATGGCTAACAAGATGGCTTCAGCATCCACGACGAATAGGAGCCGGTGTCTCTGCGCGGGAGCAGCTTAGAAGGCGTGGTTCTTTCTAGTCATATAATTCTGGCCGACATAGTTGCTGGTCATGGTAGAGCATGATGGGTTGATGAGAGTGTTCTGGCCGACGGACATTCGCAAGTCCGATCGCCCTGGAGTCGTGGTAGGATGGCGCAATTCTATACTGGATGTATTTGTTGTGGCCATCCTTGAAGATGTTGATGTTAGTCCGACGCATTGGATTCAACATGAGGACAAGACTGACCGTTAGCAGGCACGAAATACCGAATTCCACCTCAAGTCCGGTACCTTCTTCCGCAGCGAACTTCACCCGAATAGCCAGATCACCGAAATGTGCGGCCACAGCTCAATGCATGTGCTTGGACTCTCGAACGCTACCGACACTGCGGCGGCAGACCCCTCGTGGTTTTGCGCGACAACAAACTCGAACCCGCGAGAGCCACAAATCACATGCGCAAAGGCTGCCAGTGTACAGCTCATCCTCTATGATCGTCCTCAGCCTCAGGGGATGCAATACGTATCATTGAATCCAATCGCTCTAGCGCTTGGGCACGATGGTTCATCATTAGGCGACGCACCAGTGGCAGAAGGAGAGCAGGAGACACGAGAACGTCAAATGAAGGAGGAGAAGCGCAAGCTGGTCGAGAAACTCAAACAGCATACCATCTTCAAGCGAGTGCCCTCTGCGCGCGATAGAGCTCTGCCAAAGATCATCAATCAGATCAATTGGTCTTGGGAGCTTGAGAAGACATTGCAAAAGAATGTAGGACGATTGGGGTCAAGGCCACGACGCAGCCTTAGTGTGTCTGAGAGGGTGGTTGAGACAGCATCGACAATGCGAAACTATGTCATTCTGCAATTGTGGACATGGTTTACGCTATATCTCTTTCCTACGATACGCAAGACCTTTGTTCTGGTTCTTATGGGTCATCGCATAATGGCAGAGATGTTGCTCATGCTGCTCGAGTTCCGGCTCAAGCCTGGTGGTGCAGCTCTCAAGGACATATCGGCCACAGCACAGCAAGTTGAGATACGACTTCAACAGTTTTGTTATTGGCCGATGCAGTACATGACTCTGCGGCAGCGAAAGAACAATTGGGCCAGTGTTACGACAAGCCATCCAGACTATATTCGCTTCTATAATAGTCTGTGGCTCGTTGCCAATGATGTTATTATTGGCATTGCACTTGGATCATATATAATTGAGAACGCAGACTGGGTTGCCATGCAGATTGGAGATCTGCTGCGCACTTACACGGTCGATGCACTCCAAAGCAGTATTTCGTGGCTGATGGGCTGGCCTGGTGGTCTCAAGCTTAATGGCGAATTGGCAGCTTTTCTGGGAGATCTGTTCCTTTGGGTCATTGATTACTGGTCCAGTAGGTTGTCTTGGGTTATGAGATAACAATCGGATGTAACTAACTAACAATTCATAGGCTGTATCGAAAGCCTGACTCCAGCATTGCCCAAAATGGTGTGGTTTATAGGATTTTCCTCGTTCGCTGGTGCCAGCATGCCAATTGCTATGTTCTCCGATATGCTCTCGACCTTGACTATTCACATCTATTCATTCTATCTAGCGTCTGGGAGGATATACCACTGGCAACTCACGATACTTCGATCCCTTTTCCATCTTTTCCGCGGTAAAAAGCACAACGTTCTTCGCAACCGTATCGATTCTTGCGATTATGACCTGGATCAGCTTCTTGTCGGCACCATCCTGTTCACACTGCTCTTCTTCCTTCTGCCGACGGTCGCCGTGTTTTATCTCAACTTTGCCATTGCGAGGATGGCCATCATCTCTCTTAAGGCTGGATTTGATACCCTCCTTTCATGTCTGAATCACTTTCCGTTGTTTGCACTCATGTTGAGAATTAAAGACCCGAGGAGACTTCCCGGTGGCATACGATTTGAGCTTCGAGATACCCACGACTATAGACGCGATGGCACGAATAATAGCAACACTGATGGGCCGCCCCCTACCTCGGTCATCTACCTCAAGGTTGGCAATATCAATTTCTTGTTACTTGGCAGCAGCAGCTAACATTCAGTCAGTCAATTCCTTTGACATTCCGAAAAATGTTCAATCAATACTTTCAGATGGCGAACCGCATTCGAAAGCACTACCTCTCGCCTAAAGTCTTCTTCTGCCTTCTTACGGGGAAGTTTGTGCCGCCTATCAACCGCAAGAAATTGTATAGTCTACAATACAGCATGTTGCCGGCGAGTCGAGCGACTATTTGGGAGATGTGGAAGGCGTTGAACACAGAGACAAGACCTACCAAGCGAATGCCGATACCTTATATCCCACCATTGCCCAATGGGGGAAGAAGAACTTCAGCGAATAATGGACGGGCTAGATAAAACGATAGACATATAAACTGTTTGATGTATGAATAATAATGAGTGGTGGTTCTGTTACTATGAATTGTTCAACTGGTAGTGACGAATGTTATCCATGACAATTAGTCAAGTCGGATCGTCTACGAAATCGATCGAGGGATCGAGTGTAACTCACCAACGTCAGCTGTTTGAAGGGGATGCACTTTTCATGCGCCGAGTCTGACTCGTATTAAGCAGTGCATAAAGGTAACGATTTGGCGATCATCGGGGCCACGCTAATAGATCAAGGCATCATTCTACAGCTGGGCTGTAATTGCTTTACTCCAATAAACAAGATACAGGCTTAATAATAATTCAACAGTAAATCCATAGTGTTATTCTCGCCCCATCCCCGGATCAGCGGCCCTTCGAGTTGCATGACTTGACCTTTGCCAAGATGAATATCTCGGGCCATTCTATGATCCATGGAGATGGCTAGTGTCTGCTGATCTTGATGTTTTGTCAAGGGACCAAGATGGCATGGATCTGGTAGTCTTACTGACCATCATGAACAACCAGTGCAATCAAGACAATTTGTCTCTGTATCCAATCGTGTAACATTGTGCTGTAGTGTACTGTACATCAAGGCACCATTACCTAGCGGCACAGCAACGTTCCCCACGCTTCATGGCGTCAAGCTAACCCTGTAAAGAAACACAGAAACTCTACAGAGTACAGCCAGGACCCTTTAGAACGTCAAGCTTGTTTTCTCTTACGGCGGAGACCAGAACAAGTTAGTTGCTGTTGAGTGTTCGGCAGTCAAACTAAGTAATGACGACAAGCTTGTTGTTTCAGTGCCAGTGACAAACTGACAGGGTCTTGAAAAAAGACCAAAACCTTGTCAGATGTCCAAGGGTCCCCTCCAAGTTCTCGATCGTGGGCTTCTCGGTCCACCTCAACATTTCTTGGTGATGATACTGTAGCAGGTATCTTCAAAGGTTCGACTGACCTAAATTCATGACCCCACCATTTAGTCAAGGGTCCAGAACCCTCCCCAGCTTCTCTCCACTATCTAAGTTAAGTTGCAGTTCCAACTCAACTCAACTTGAAAGACGACCCATCTGATATATAGATGGTGGTGCCACGTTCTCATCAACAACACCACCTCTTTTTCTCGTCCCACGCTTTGTGACGCCCGCCAATACATCAACCATCCACCTATTTCATCCCGTCCATCCATCTATAAGCAGACTGTACAACAGTCATCCAGGGCAAACTACTACTCCACCTGCCACCACCTTCAACAGCATCTTCCCATTCTCGACTGCACCATCAGGTGGCATTGACGTCACTGACTCAACTCCGATTCATGATTGCGACCCTGAAAGCTGAAGGGGACACTATTAAAGTCGTACGGAAACGAGGGGTAGCACCACATTATCCTGGGGTAGGGAGGAGCTAGAAGCCC
The DNA here is from genome assembly GCF_020744385.1 of Fusarium flagelliforme. Taxonomy (NCBI): domain Eukaryota; kingdom Fungi; phylum Ascomycota; class Sordariomycetes; order Hypocreales; family Nectriaceae; genus Fusarium; species Fusarium flagelliforme. The sequence goes on along the minus strand of NW_025763504.1, from coordinate 1,105,199 downwards.
ATTGTAGCATCACCTGCTGCGGCTTATTTCACTTCCTGGTAAGTGATTGACCCCCATGCATAGAAATCTCCAGGTTTAGAGAGATCGGCTCATGGTCCCTTTTCTGTGCAATGACCTTGCTTGAGGGCGTTATCGCCAGTATATAAGCACTGCAATACTCTGCTGTTCCTGTCATGCCATTGCTCTTCTCAAGACAAGTTTTGAGAAAGTGACTATTCAGTAAATAACAAATATTGACGTTATCCATAATGAAAACACAGGTTCAAACTGCAAGCCATCCCCACGACCCTTGGGCTGCCACCCATCAGGTCATTCTTCAATCAGCCACCATGGATCCCAAACAGCGATTCTACCACCATTTCTTGGAGAGCGTGACAGGTGAGGACTGCAGTGATCGTGGTGTTTCCTTTCATGCCTAACTTTATGCTGTGCAGTTCTCCAAGACCTCGTCAATGAGCTACCTTCTATTGCCAATGTCGGTGGTGAGCGCCAAGAGGCTATTGATCACATCCTAGCCAGCATTGCAAAGCTACAGAACGAGGTGGCGGATGCTGCTGATTATACTCCTTCTTATGATCGAAAGCAATACTCTGAGGTTAGATTGTCATCTTCAACGATCAAAGTATTTGACTAACATGCTGCATAGACTATCAAGACTCTACAAGACAAGCTCAACGAGACCATAACTAGGATCACACCCAAATCAAAGTTCCAATTCCGTCGCGTAAAAACCAATCATATCGATATGGGTGCTCCTGAGAACGATCCCCGTCTTAGCCCCGGAAGCCTTTCACGCACAAAGCATGATTCAACTGTTACCACTGGCATGGCCAGCCCTCCACCCATGAAGGAAGATACGCTCAGCGAGCTACCGTCTAAAGAGACATACAAGAACTACAACGAGGAGATGGAGAGACCCAGCGCCTCGTCCCTTCGAAAGCCCAGCTTCTCAGCAGCAAAGAACATCGGAATCTCGAACCACTCAAACCTGCACATCATCTTGCCATCCTCAGCGTCACGCGCGACCTCATCTGGTAGCCTGACTGATCTCAAGGGCTGCATTATCGACATGTCGATTCCAACAACTGAGGGCTCGGCATTCCCTGGTCTTGCTATCAAGAATGTATCCAAGAGTCTCATTGTCGGAGGCCGTGTTAATGGCGCAGTTCATATCACAGGAGTGTCAGATAGCACTATCGTGGTTGTAGCCAGACAAGTTCGAATCCACGAGTGCAGTAATGTTGACATCTACTTGCACTGCGGAAGTCATCCCATCATTGAGGATTGTTCTGGCATGCGTTTTGCCCCGCTACCCGCTCCATATGTAAGACTCGCTCGCATCTCATATAGTATGTTTGCAGCTGACCAAGAACAGAGAACCGAAGCTGAAGAGCCAGATGAGAACCAGTGGGACCAGGTAGATGATTTCAAGTGGCTCAAGGCTGGCCATAGCCCCAACTGGACCACTCTATCAGAGAATGAGAGACTCAGCGACGACCTTTGGAAGGATGTTGTGCCTGGCCAGCCTGGCGTGAGCGTTGAAGAAGCTCTCAAGAAGCTCAATATCCCACGAAGATAAGAGTGATGAGGAGTGGTCCGTTGAGAATGTTTCGCACAATACCGATAAATGATATACGACGATTTAATTAGAAAGCAATACAATAGCATGATAAATACGATTTGTTTGACCCTGAGACTCCAGACACCGTGCTGGCAAGACAAGATGATAATGCTATATGGCCGCTTCAAATATCACAAGTGACCCATAATAATTCGACACGCCGTTTATGTATCATGACTCCATTTTGTCACCAGCGCTGACCTCGTCCTTTGGATCTCGTCCTGTGGCTTCGTCTCTCAAACGTTGAAGAAGGGCTCGCTGCTTTTCGATGCGTGTTTCAAGTTCGCGGATCTCCTCATTTTGTTCTGCGATGGATCGGTCCATATCAGGCAATTCGCGAACTTGCGCGCGAGCTCGCTGCAGCTTATGTTTTAGCCCGTCAGTAGCTCCAGGCACATCTTTGAAAGATAAAGTAGGTCCGGGTGCATTGTTTCCTGTAGTTCCTGGCGCAGGTTCGGTGGTGATGCCGGCCGAGGATTGAATACCGGCGCGGACGCGCGCAAGAACGAGGGAGAGCTCGGAGAGGGCATCGAGAGTATCGGGAGAGAAGGTGGGCGGTAGAGCCAGTGGGTGTGGGCCAGGAGCCGACGCCGACGCGGAAGCTGATGACGGAGACATGGTATGTCGAGTTTATGATACGATTCTGCTCTGCTTTGACCGTTCGAGGGTTTTTGCTCGTAAAGGATGGAGGAAGATGATCAGACGAGGTCGATGTGGATGCGGTGAAGTACAATGATTTGATTTTGATTCGAGACGAGCTCCAGCTCTATCGCGCAGCTCGGGGAAATAGACCGGGTGGAACCTCTCAGCCTTGCATGAGATTCAAGTCCCGTAAATAGATGGAATGATTTCACGTTTATCGCCCTGCAGAAGGTGGTGGGCAAATGGTAGACATCTATTGGGCCGATGCGCCGTTTTGTTGTTGAGTGAACGGTCCGAAAGAGAGGGAGAAGAGGTGAAAGGGTTACAGTGTGGGCTCATCATTGTACAGTATAGTGAGTGTGTTTCAAGGCATATAGCACAGTGTCAAATCAACTCATATCACTAAATGGCATGACATAAACCCCCACCACAACTAACGTGTTTCCTTGCAAAATCAATCATCAGTCCCCATCAAATCACGCATCATTTCCTTTACTCAGACTATTAGGTACAGGTACCTCTAGACAAGGCCCGAGTTACTCTCCGTCCCTGTCTTATCCTTATCTGTCTCAACCCCGAAACCTCTTCTTTATACCTCGACTTGTTTCTTCTTTTTCTTTTCTCTTCCTTTATTGCTTCAGTGCAAACAGAAGGAACCAACAAGTATCCATCATGTCTAAGACCGACCAAAAAGCCTGCCTCAGTACGTCGTCATGCCCCGCCCCCTCCATCAACTCCAAACAATTCCATGCCCCGCGATCGCGATAGCAATTCATGCCTCGTTCTTCTGCGCTACACTCAAAAGACTGTTTCTACAGTTAATTGAGCATTGCCTGAGGAGTTGCGATCGGATTGTGTCATTCTCTTTCCTTGAATCATTCTATACTTGGAAGTGACTTGGCTAATTATGTTGTTGCACTCGTACAGTCGTCATTGACGGTTGGGGCATTCCCTCCGCCGACAGCCCCAAGGATGGTGATGCCATCACCAACGCCAAGACCCCTGTCATGGACGCTCTCTACAAGGACTCCAAGGGTTACACCGAGCTCGAGGCCTCATCGCTGGCGGTTGGCCTTCCCGAGGGTCTCATGGGTAACTCTGAGGTTGGACACTTGAACATTGGTGCTGGACGTGTTGTCTGGCAGGACGTTGTCCGAATCGACCAGACTATCAAGAACGGCGAGCTTAGCCAGAACGATGTTATCAAGAAGACCTTCCAGAGCGCTGCTGCTGGAAACGGCCGTCTGCACCTCTGCGGTCTCGTCTCTCACGGTGGTGTGGTAAGTCATATCATGATCAAATCCTTCTTTTTCGAGTCGATCAGTCACTTACAACCATAATAGCACGCCAAGCAAACCCACCTCTACGCTCTCCTCAAGGCCGCCAAGGAGTATGGTGTGCCCAAGGTCTTCATCCACTTCTTCGGTGATGGCCGTGATACCGACCCCAAGTCCGGTGCTGGCTACATGCAGGAGCTTGTCGACACTGCCAAGGAGATCGGTATTGGCGAGATCGGTACCGTTGTCGGTCGATACTTCGCCATGGACCGTGATAAGCGTTGGGACCGTCTCGAGATCGCCCTCAAGGGTCTCGTCCACGGTGAGGGTGAGGCTTCTGAGGACCCCGTCGCTACCGTCAAGGCTCGATATGAGCGTGGCGGTGACCTGGACCGAGATGAGTTCCTTACTCCCATCATTGTCGGTGGTGATGAGCGCCGCATCAAGGGTAAGTTAAGCTGAATATGTGCTTTTGAATGGCTTCTAACATTTACAGATGACGACACTGTCTTCTTCTTCAACTACCGATCCGACCGTGTCCGCCAGATCACCCAGCTTCTCGGCGACGTCGACCGATCTCCTCTTCCCGACTTCCAGTACCCTAAGATCAAGCCCCTTGTCACCATGACCCAGTACAAGGTCGACTATCCTTTCGAGATCGCTTTCAAGCCCCAGCACATGGGTAACGTTCTTGCTGAGTGGCTCGGCAAGCAGAACGTTGAGCAGGTTCACATTGCTGAGACCGAGAAGTACGCTCACGTCACCTTCTTCTTCAACGGTGGTGTTGAGAAGGCTTTCCCTCTCGAGACCCGCGACCAATCTCAGGATTTGGTCCCCTCCAACAAGTCCGTCGCCACCTACGATCTTGCCCCTGAGATGTCTGCCGATGGTGTCGCCGACCAGGTTGTCAAGCGTCTGGGCGAGCAGAAATTCCCCTTCGTCATGAACAACTTTGCTCCTCCTGACATGGTTGGCCACACTGGTGTCTACGATGCCGCTGTTGTTGGCTGTGAGGCCACTGACAAGGCCATTGGCAAGATTCTTGAGGGTTGCAAGAAGGAGGGCTACGTCCTCTTCATCACTGCTGATCACGGCAACGCTGAGGAGATGAAGTTCCCCGATGGCAAGCCCAAGACCAGCCACACCACAAACAAGGTCCCTCTTCTGATGGCCAACTACCCCGAGGGCTGGAGCCTCAAGAAGACCGATGAGGGTGTCCTCGGTGACGTTGCCCCTACTGTCCTCGCTGCCATGGGTCTGTCCCAGCCCGAGGAGATGACCGGAAAGTCCCTTCTCGAGAAGGCTTAATTATGATGACGATGACGACTAAACGTTCCTAAAATAAAAAGAATCCTACGGGATGGTGTAGTAGTAGTGGTAGTAGTATTAGCGATTTGTTGAGTGTTGGTTATCGATAAGTGCCAGTCGATGACATAGCCTTTGGAGTTGAGGACGGGTAGAAGTTATGCTCGGCTGGATAGACTTAGAGTCGATGGTTTTAAAACAGTAAAATTACCAAGAATAGAGGACGATAACGTTGTTTCTCAACCGATTTCTCAACTTTGTATCATTCTTCGTTTACAAGACTTAACGGGTTAACAGCCATGGGATACTATTCCAGGTATAGTGGGCGACGACAACGGTCATCTTCATGTGTAAGCTATAGATCTCTTATTGATTAGTATCAGAACATGATCATTACTTTGTATTTGTCTCCTGGTTAGGTCGTTTTTAGCTCCATGGTAATCGTATCTCTAATACGCTGGTATAGGGTGGGCACAATGGCAACGCCTACGAAACACCCAGCAAAAGCACAACCATAAGTCAATAACCATATTTGTCACCTGCTGAATTACTTAGTAAAGTTTCAAATTTGTGTTTTGACTAAATTACGTGCTTGACTGGCTAATATCAGAGAAGCCAGCTTTAGTCACAATACACCATGTACAGCTGTAGAGAGGGCCCCATTTAAAACAAGGTAGCGAAGAACACTGCTCAGTTCTTCGGGTCGTTTCGAAACCGCAACAGTATTATCCGAAAATTTACTGACTCAGTATTGGCTGTATGTAAAAATCCATTACTCATGCACCCAGTGATTTTGACTCAACTTGTTGCCACTGGACTATACAGGCAGTAAAAATTTATAGTCTCCAACGGAGGCTTAAAAGCGCAAACCAAGACATTTGGAAGACTGCAGAGGAGGACACTGAGCATCCATTTAGGAACAGCTTATTAAAGCGTCATGTATACCGAAACCCGATCCGTTCATTATCATTTTAAGTAGACAATGCCGTGTTCATGAGGAGTTTAGGTTGTAAGATGAAGTCTTCTACTGGTAGAAAAAGAAAGCAATAATAGCTGCAGGGCACCGGGCACATGCCGGAACCATAAACAGCGAATGAGATACAGGTATACCAAATTACCTTCCCGCGGGCTTTCAATCGATATTTCGAATGTCTGACTTGTGTGTTATTCCGTTATGCTGGCCTGCTTGTACGGATATGTAGTCTGGAATCCTAGACCAGGGCTTTGCATGCACAACATCCATGTTGGGCTGACTAGACCAGATCAGCAGGAACATATCTGGTACCACAGATCTATAGAAGTCTGGCAGACGTTGCAGGGGATTAGAGATAGCACTACCAAAGGGCCGGATTAGCCACCCATGGCAGACGCTATGTCAGATTTCCTCGCAGAACAACGAAGCGAAGAAGCTGCGGCAGAAAACCCATCGTGGTCCGATTAGTTAGTCATGCAGAGTTTGGCTTACAACAACCAATGAAAGGCCTCGGAGGGCCGCGATTCCAAACTCCAGATCATAGATCAGCTCCCGCATCCTGGGCGATCAGAAGCCCACAATGCTTCAGATCTGTGCAACCTCACGAGCCACATTCTTCTCACTACATAGCTTTAGCTCACCCAATGCGAACGCTGGACGATCGTCCAGGGGCTGACCGCATGGCTTCAAACAAACCTTGCCAAGGGAACGGAGCATCTCCAGAACCCTTGTCGTAAGGAACGGCGGAGGTCCCGCTCCGGAATTCAAGGGTCCTCCAAAATTGTAGCAGCAGAGCAGCTAATAGGGGAGCTAGAGGGGTCGAGCAGCGAAATAAGAATGCGTGTGATGTCTCTTTAGGTGTACGTACAGCGATGACCTCGTTATGTACGTACCGAACGTGGTTCCCGATCGTGGGGGAAAGGCAACGTCCCGAAGATCGAGCGGGAATAAGAGACAATATCAGAGTCGAGACCCTCAATCGAGCCTGTGGGTTGCTGACTTATGGCATAGTGGGTATAGTGATACACCAAAAAGAGCAATTGTGCTTCGTGTCAACTCAGTAGTCTGTGGCACAGGAGATAAAGACAAGGCGTACGAGTAATAGATTGTGAACGACATGACGGTGATTCAGCGTATTGTTTATGCTTCTCTGGATCCGGCCAAGTAGACAGCGTACATAAGAAAATCAGGGAGGCTAATCAAGAAGACTAACACGGAATCTTAGCTATCCGTTGCAAGTGCTTCAATGATCGCATGTGTACCGTGAAAGCTACCACTAGCCTCATGGGGCCGTCCCGAAATACCATGGAGGGTATTGCAATGCTCAGGTGTGGAAGCACGAGCTAAGATTGCCGTGGGCTGGATTGATAGACAAGATCTCAAACTCCTTTGAAAAGGCAACACCAAAGATCCAAGGCACAACCCGCGATCCTTCATGTTCAACGGGTACAATTGGCATTGGCCACAGCATCTCCATGTCTGACACCTGACGATGGCCTCGAACGAATCCACCACGGCCGAATGTGAATCGGCTTTGGTCAAGGGGGTGGCCAACTTCGATATCGAAACCAACGGGTGATCAACATGGAGATTGTTGCAAAGTCCCATCATCCGGAAATCGTGTTTAGGCATAAGAACGAGCCAAATCCTCGATAATGGAGCATGCTGTGTCTGTTTCAGGGACTCTGATCGACATATGAATGCAGGTATCAACCTTCCAACGCCAAGGGATCTAAACCATCGCGTTCCCTAAGCAAGTAGGTCGATTGGATGCTGTCGAGACCCTAGCCCTCTTTGTTCAAGCATGACCACCATCGATCCCTAGCCACTCCTGCACGAAGGGTCGTCCCGTGGAGTTCGATCCAAGCTAACACTGCGCTTCTTCGAGATCGAGAAGACTTGGAGCGTTAAACTATCCAATCACAGCGATTTCGGTCGCTAGATCCGAACAGAGTTGTGGCGAGACGCGCGAGAAGTGACATTTGCCACTCGATATCGGGCTTTTTTCATCGTCTTGAGAATTCGATATTGTGATCTCGAAATTTGGCATGGTATTGCCACGGAAAAAGATTGTTTAGGGTGTGCCTATCCTGGCCCAAGATGCATTTTTGGTGTTGCGGGAACTTTCCCCTGTCCTTGAAGACTAGCCTGGGCATTTGCGGAGAATCATCGGGCTAGAAATCATTTTATCAATTCATGATCCAAGTCTCGTGACCTTTGAATACCGGGAAGCTTGGTAAACCTTAATTTCATGGCATCAATAGAATTCTTGATTCGTGTCCTTGACCGCGTATTGCGAGAGATCAAGGAAAACAAGGCTTCTGCCAAAGAACCTGTTAGAAACTGCTTCAAGCAGGGTCTCGGGGTGCCTGATTTTGAAAGGACCCTGAAATTTCTCACTGGGATCGACGTCACACTGGGAGTGATCTGCAAAACAGAGCCTCAGTATGGCAGCTGACGGGTGTAAAGGGTATCAGCTCATATTTCAAGCAGAAAAGACCACCATCTCATTATCTTTTGGAATATGCTGGAAAAGTGTGAGGTGCGGCAAACAGCAACTGCAGTAAAGAAGAATACAGTAGAATCGTTGGAGAAGCGTCTGGGCTTCTGGCCAGCTGGGTAGGGGGTTGCACGGGTTCACGAGGCTTTCAGGGATTAGGTACGCGTGGATACCAGAGAGGTCCGGCTCCCCGCGAGTCGTGCCCAGACAATGTCTATAAGGAGAAGATATCGTGAGAAAGATCATGGTTAGGGAGGGCCTCCACTGCCAGATAAAGCTGCAGGAAAGATATCACTAAGAAGTGAGATATAAATGTTGCTTTCAATCGTGATATTGAATTGTGATTAATAGGAGCAAGTTCGCTTATTGCTGGGTGGCTGGAGATCATTTACCAGGAAGAGCTGAGTCGGGTATAAAGTGGGTGGTGACCAGGAGTAACCTCCGAGGGAGTATCGTTTTCCGTTTTCCGCAGGCAGAGCACATGTCTTACTGTCCCCTGGGTGGGGTTACATTAAAGTAAAAAGAGGGCATCTGCTACTTGAGTATGGATCGAACCATTTGAAATTGGGACCCGTGGAAATTTGAAGCCCTTTTCAAGATTTAGAATTAGGTAGGCATCACATTTAACAAAAGCACGTGTTTCGGCAGTTCTTTAATGTTTCTATCATCAATGAAGGCTGCATCCATGTCACTTTGTGACTTTATCGGTAGCGAGGGAAAGTAAGTTCCGGTGCGCCGTTTCGTGTTGCAGGAGGAGTCTGCCTGGGTCTGGAAGCAAGCCAAAAATGCCTTGATTACAGCACCGATGACAGACAAAAATCAAGATCAGTAGCGGGCATCCGACGCTACGTGTGAAAGAAAACATGGCTATTCTTTCCACGGAATTAGTACGCGAGCTACCGGCCCTGTTTTCTTTCCAGTGCGGTTTGCATCGTCATTGGCTGAGAAGTTCTCTGCTAGCCCCCGCACTCAGACAATGTCGGGGCGTAAGCGAGGTGACAAAGTGGCGGGGCGTGAGCTTAACAAGCCTCATCAACGACCCTGAACGGCTGCTTGGGAAACATACTCGCAAGAAGCAAGAGCAGGTTGGCGTGTTTTACCGAAAAAGGGGTCTACATATAGTACTCTCACACCCATTGCGCTGCGCTAGTCGAACCCGTTAGAGGGGGTCCCTGCTTTTGGCTTTTTCTGGGTCCGATGGTCTCTGATCCCTATGCTTCTCCAGCGACTTGGAAATCGGAGCAATGAGGGTGCGATCTGACCTTCTAGCTCTTGCATCCTCGTCCCAACCTGGCAAATCCTCACTCAGCCCTTCCTTTCGCCGCCTTGCGATGCCGCTGTGACGCCGCCGCTATGCACCGGGAGTCGGGTGCCCTGGCACTGAGGTGGTTCTGGTTCTGGGCCTGGCGGGCATGCTTCAAGTTGGTTTGGCTCTACCGTACCCAAAACTCTTGCTACTGCTGGTGGAGGCCCTGAATGCCTTCCTCTTTCTCTGCCCACTGCCACTGTCAAGATTTGCCTCCCAAACTTGCCATCCGTCTCCAGCCTTAAGGAGACTGCTCTGTTAAGTATCCATCCACGACGGTCTTTCCGACTTGTGGCTTGTTTACCCTTTTTATTCTTTTGACTTGACTCCGAGCTTTCTCAGACTCGGCTTTGCTTGCATTCGCATTCTATCCATACCACACCACACCCAAACTCTCTTCCAGAGCAGACCTCTTTTCTCCCCCTCACTGCCGTTGTGGGACGGCTGCTTGCTGCTCTCTTATTAATTCTAACTCCCTCACACCCCGTCAGCTTCAGTGCCACCGGAGTGCCACCCTGAGCAACCCTGGTCTATTCATATATCGGCCGTTGGAATACCAGACTCCACCACTTCTTCTTTTAAAAAGACATTTCGGTCTCTGGAAACTTGTCTGTGTGGCTTCGCTGTTGCGGAAAGCCCCTACTTCTCCTTACGGCATTTCCAACGACGACAACCTGATACGATCGGCATCGGCCATCACTTCATACGCGCCTGTCTACGAATCGCCAACACAACAATCTTGGAACGATTCGAAATTTGAAATCCAAACAAAAACTGACAACAGCTTGCTCTTCAAACATTCGACTTGTTCAATCGCCGCACGATATTCAATCGTAATCGACAATACGACTGTCTTGGCATTTTCAGATTCGTCGATTTTGATCACCAAATTGAGCTTACAAGAGCTACGTTGAGTCTGGTCAAGCAGCGACACCCAAACGCTTGCGATACTACGAGTGGATGCGACAACTTTGTGGCCCAACTTGATTGTGGAGAGAAAGCTTTAATTCCAACTGTTCGAGACTCGCGACAGCGAAATACAAGCATTTGGGAAACATCTCCATCGACAGATCGTTCAATCGGAAAAAAATTGGGGATTTTCTAAAACCCTGAATTTAAAGGGTTTAATTGTTTTGAATTGATTTTCAGCAAAGGTAAGTGTCCTAGAAACACCCGGCATTTTCCCTCTTTGAGACCGTGTAACTGGTCTATCATCACCTTTCGTCATTTGGCGATGAAGCACCGATCGATCGATCCCTCGACCCCCAACAGCCAATAGCAGCCCGCCTCAGTCGCTTGCGAGAACCCTCATTGCTCATACCCGACATCATCTTGTTGTTTTTGTTAATGGATGAACTATGCTAATAAGTCCCCTGACGTCCAGGCTCTCAGCTCGCTGCAAAGTGCTTCAAGGCTCTACGTCACGGATCGTCGGACCCTGGCGTTTATACTAGGACACATCTCGACGACCATTTTCTACGACATGCTCACTGCCTCACACTACAGGAAATGCTAAATTGTCCATCGATATTTCATACCTGAATTATATGAAAGACAATGCCACTCAACCAAAATACTTCACACGGAACGCAACCGCCGCCGTCTTCTTCCAAGACCGGCCACCCGCTCCCCCGACGAGCATCACCAGCGAACTCGGTCACTCTTCGTCATCACCGATTAGCACGCGATGCATCACTCAAGGCTAGTCAGGGCTCAGGGCCCGCTGTCAAGACGACAACAACAACATCACCTCGCCGTAATTCATCAGGTGACAGCAACGAGACCGGCCAAAGCGATCCCAACACATGGTTTGATCAATCGAACCAGAACCCAACAGCCACATTCGACAGCAATGTTATGGAAGGTAAGCGATTAGAATTACAGGAAGAGAACAAACAACATATTGACTCCATCGACAGTCGATCCTCCTTTCTTTCAAAAAGAATCCGACTCCTCAAACGAAGATAAACCATATTATAACCACCACCAGCTTGCACCCCCCAAGCTCACAGCAGCACACAGCAGCAGTGCAGACGATTACCGAAGCGTCATCGATGACCTCACGGTAGAGATTCAAAAACTTCGAGAGGAGCTTAAGCGTTACAAGAACACTGGTCCAGATATGCTTCGGAAAGAGAAATTGTTCGAGATCAAGTGTCATGGCCTGCCCAAAAAGAAGAAGAGAGAACTCGAGGCTACGCTTCGAGATTTCGCGGCCAGTCTCGACGGATCTCCTGATGCATCGTCGACACAGAACAAGAAGAAATCTCGCCATGCTAACCGCGATAATATGTACTCAGGATCCGGATCCAAGCATGCATCGTCGTCTTCAGGCTCCAACTTTCGCCCAGCCGACTCAGCCTACGCCTCTATGTCCACCGGCGCCAAGTCGTCGGGAACTTCTTTAAGTCGTCCCAGCATGGGCTCGCAGGCTAAGTCGTCAGAGGCAGTCGAGAATTATCTACGCGATATTCCCGAGGGATTATATCCACGACACATGATTATGACCGACAAAGAGAGAAAGAAGCTTGTTGTTCGTCGATTGGAACAGTTGTTCACAGGCAAGATCGGCGGCCGCCATGTGGTGAAGAAGCAGCCTGTGCAGCCTAGTGGCAGTTCTGCTGCTCTAGCGCCTGTTGTTGCGGACACACAACCAAACGCTACTAATGCTTCGAACTCTTTGGTTCACGAACCTCCTACGTTGCAAACCGGCGGCAAAGAAGCAACAAGAGAGGCTCGAATTCTTCCCACCGAACAGCAATCCGGTCACTCTGGTAAAAAGAGCAGATCTGCTGATAACGGCTCTGCATCGAATTCCAATGGAGACAACACCGAATCTGGCGGCAACGGCAACAGCACTGGCTCAGGCACAAACCCCTCCCCTCCAATGACAACCCTACCTGAGCAACGGCCCACACGACCCCGAGATTTAGATCCCGACCGTGCCCAAGTGCCGGCTGAGAACATGGATTATATCCGGCATCTCGGTTTAGTGCCACCAGAATTGTTAGCAGAGCAGTATAATCACGATGTTCACCCTGACGCCGAGGGATGGGTTTACCTGAATTTATTATGCAATCTGGCTCAGCTCCATATGATTAACGTCACACCCGATTTCGTTCGTTCTGCTGTCACAGGCATGAGCACGAAATTCCAATTGTCACCCGATGGCCGCAAAATTCGATGGCGTGGTGGAACCGAGGGAACCAGGTTCAGCAGCGATAGCTCTGGATATAACTCTCAGAAGAGCCCCTCAACAGACGACACCGAAGACGGATCGGAGAACAAGCGTAAGCGTCAGAAGACAGGCCGCTCTACAGGCGATGAGTTCCAGTCAGGGAGCTCAAGCAAGAACGGTCTCAAGTATGACCCGCAACTTTGTGCTCCTTCCGAAAGTTTCCACTATAAGCCTTTGTTCGCGCAACAAGAATCATCAGGTGGCCAGACTTCGCTTGACGAGACTGTTTCGTCGTTTGGTCCCCCTGAGGAAAGCAACATTGGCGAATCAAGATGGGGACTTAGTGGCTCTGGTGCATCCAGTCGTAAGAAGCGTCGCCATGATGGTGCTATCATCTATTACAGTGGTGCTCCATTCTGCACAGATCTCTCTGGAGACCCTGGCGACATGTCACCCACTATCCAGATGAGGGCTGGTCAAACACAAACGGACAAGGATAACTTCAAGGTTCCCCCTTCGCCCCTCCGACGAACAGACTCTGGGTCATTCCTTAACTACCGACCACTGACTGATCGCGGGGTTTTGTCTAACCAGCAAAGCTCAGCCATGGAAATCGATAGCGAAGACCCACCAAGCCTGACAGACGATACCGACGACGCCAGCGATATTGATTTGGACTTCACCTGGAGCAACAATGCGCAATACATGCAGCATTACCCTCTTGAGCCTTGTGGTTTGGGAGGAGTTCTTCCAGAAGACCACTTCATGGTGGTTGTTTCCACGAAGAGACCCAAGCAAGATGATTTGTCTTCGGCAGTCATTGGCAGAACTAGCGAGACCACAGATGCTGTTGTTCGCCGCATGGAAACCATGACAACATCTTCTCCAAAGTTGGGCGTTTCGAAACCCATCCCCGTCACCGGTCCTCTACCCGTTGAGATCGAGTACATGTCAGGCCGCATCAAGCGACTGACACCGGTCTCTCTGCCACCTCCTGCCATTTTCTTCCCACCATTCAGTCCTAGCGAGTCCACTGCCGACGATGACGATGATGTTTCGGATGATCTTGATATGTCTCAGTCACTGAGGGATCTTATGGGTCAGCGAACATTGCAACATCAGTCAGATGGTTATCCCGATGGCGTTGATCTTAGCAGTGGGGACGAAGAGGGTGATGAACCCGATGACTCGCCCAACCAGAACATCTACGCAGTCACTCGGGACCCAAAGGCACTGCCAAACCGTCCTCGACAAGCCGCCCGCCGTACCAGTAGCGCTGCTGCGGCTGCCGGCACTGCGCGGGGTGCAAGTAAGAGTAACAGCGCAAACCCGGCGCTATCACACGACGATAATAGTTCTGTTGCTACTGCTGGCGCGGCTGAGAGCGGCTACAGTAGCAGCGACGAAAGCTCCTAATCTCACACCTATCCAATATGTTTATAACATACATTTATTCTATATTTTACGATTTTTACTTGGTTACGTGGTTGCGTATGGAATGGAAAAAAAATATTTTTCTTCACATGTTTGTATAAGGTCAAGGAATGACTATGAATCTTTGTTTTCAAGGGAAGGTTGCATAACTCGCATTTAGCTTGGCGTTTAGAGAGAAAGGATCATGATTCCCTGGGTAATCTTTGTTATGAGATGAAGGGTTGCAAAATAGCGCAGGCCTAGGTATGGATTTTTCTGGATTCAATAAGGATGAAATACTTGTGATTCCGGCCTAGTTTTATATCAAGATACCAAATTTCAAGTTCAAACACTATCCTTTTTTCTTCATGATTGTTAGTGGTTCGCTGCCCGCGATGTATGCATCCAAAGAGCCAAGGCCTAATAAACGTCGGTTTAATACATTTGGTCTAAGTTTGTTACCATGAAAATTTAATGCACCGTAGTTAATGGGCTGTAACCTGTGATCTGCGCTCTGCTTGTGAGAGTATGCGTAAACACTCTTGCTATGTCACGTGAACAGATAATCACCCAACGTCCCTCCATGCCAGTCTAAGCTGACGTGATACGCAACCCATCGGTCTCCGACCTGCCTATCACGAAAGAGGATGTATCTTGCGACGACCCTAAGATCCGCTCTGCTCGGAGCATTGTTGAGTGTGTCATGCAAAGCTGAAGCTGTAAAGAATGTTGCTATTATTGGTTCGTACCTTGGCTCAACCGTGGAGGACAGGCTCTAGATCAACATCTCCTACAACTTGCTAGGGCGTTGCTGGTCAACCCTGTTCGTTTGAGATTTGACATAAACTGACCTTAAAATACAGGAGCTGGTGCTGCAGGGTCCTCGGCAGCATTTCATTTACAGGAATATGCTCTGAGAGAGGATGTTGCTATTAATATTACTGTCTTCGAGAAGACGGACCGCATTGGAGGTCGATCATTGACGGTCTCTGCCTACAATGACCCTTCTTTACCCATAGAGTTGGGAGCGTCCATCTTTGTCGGTGCCAATCCCATCCTCGTCAATGCGACTAGACGCTTCCAGCTCCCAGTCAGTGAGCCCCACCGACTTGAGGATGACGACATGACAGCCATCTGGGATGGTGCCAGTTTCGTATTCCAGACGACTGAGGGGTCTTGGGGAGGATGGGATCTGGCTAAGATGTTTTGGAGGTACGGCCTATCACCTTACAAGGTCAAGAAGCTTGTGGATGGCATGATCGGAGAGTTCCTGAAGCTCTATGAAGACCCATACTTCCCTTTCAGATCACTTTCGCAACGATCAGAGCAGTTGGGCTTGAACCGAATGACTAGTCTTACAGGAGAGCAGGTCCTTAAAGAAGCTGTAAGTGTCCTCGTCTTGGATTGTGAATTGTCAGACAGCTAATGATGGCGTAGAACATTGATCCCCGTTTCGCCCGTGAGATCTTACAGGTTGCCACGCGAGTCAACTATGCCTCCAACTTGGCTTACATCCATGGATTGGAGACTCTGGTGGGTTTCACACTTTACTTCTCCCTAGCTTCAATATTAACTGAAGAATAGGTCTCATTAGCGACGGACAATGCTATGTCTGTTGAAACAGGTAACTGGCGTATCTTCGAGGAAATGATATTGGATAGTGGAGCTGCTGTCTACCGTAATGTGACAGTGGCCTCTATCGAACAGTCCAAGCAAGAGACACAGTCATCCTCGCCATCCAAATACGTCATTGCAACTGAAGATGCTCACTCAAAGGACGATGCTGTCAGCCATTATGGTGTTGAGTTCGATAACATCATCATTGCCAACCCATGGCAGTTTAGCAACATCAAGGCTGGAGAGGGTGTTCTTGATCGCGAAATCGATGAGATCCCTTATACCAAGCTTCATGTTACATTGTTTGCATCGCCTTTGGAATTGAACCCTGAATTCTTTGGCCTCAAGCCCGGAAGCAAGGCACCCGCCACCGTCTACACGACCCTGGCTGAGGGCGAGGAAGCAGGACAGGGAGCAGATGGCGTTGGCCGTACTGGGTTCTACTCTATCAGCACGCTGAAGTATCTCGTCAACCCTAAGACCGGCCAGAAAGAACGTGTCTATAAGATCTTCTCGCCCAAGGCCGTCACCGCCGACTTCCTCACCCGTATCCTGGGCACTGAGATTCCCGAGTCAGTCGTCTCTGGTAAGGAGCAGGACATGTCTGGGCCCATCTCGTGGTATTACCCTCACTCCTTTTACTCTTATCCTATTGAGCTTCCTCGTGTCACATTTGAGGACCCTGTCATTGGTAAGGGTGTATACTACACTTCTGGTATTGAGAGCTTCATATCATGCATGGAGACCAGCGCCTTGATGGGTAGGAACGTGGCTCGACTTGTTATCGACGAATTTGCCGGGATTTCTCACCCAGATGACACCTTTGTTGCCGTTGATGATAAGAGACCCTTGGAGCAAGAGGTGGAAGGTATGAAAGTCCAGGTTGAAAATGAGCTCTAATTACTGCTGATCTAGTATTATCTTCATTCCTTGCTTCTGACTTCTTGTTTTGCTTTTTGGGTATTTACCATGCCTCACAATCGTTTGTTATTTAAAGCCATATGCTCCGTATAAGATACATGATCGGGAAATTGCATACTTTGTCAACTCTTCTAATTGACGTATCTATTCTTGAGCCTTAAACAGTTAATCTGTTGCAGGATTTGAGACTGATCACTAGACATTGTCATCTGGGCAAAAGAATCTTGTTGAATAGACAACGACAGTGAAGCAATCTCCACATATGAAACCGTCACCAAGTTTCCCCACTGCCGTACGCCTTAGCCTCTCTCTAGATTGTGAAGGTGAAAGAAAAGTTGGACAGAGATAGGTGAGAGTTTAGCGGCTTTGTGGTAAGCCTGTTCCTCATATTTTTTGAACCTTAACCTACACGACGGCCTGGCTGTGGCGCATGTCAATCGTGGCAAAAACGACCCCTCCTTCACCCCTCCAACCAAGGCTAAATAAAGTACACAAAGAGAAAAAAGGTGTGAAACAACAGTCTTTTTTCCTACCAGTACTTCCTTCCTTGTTATGACGCAGTTTGTTCCCTTTGCACACGCTCTCGGTTGATCTTGCCCCTAAGCTATTGGACCAGTCAAATCTGACGTTAGGTGCTGTCAAAGCTGCACTTTCCCTTCCATCAGCCTGTCACAAGACAAGCAAAAGACTAAAGGAAAGAGCCAGTAGCGATCGAGAAGGAGCCTGACTGCCTACCTGCCTGATTCTACCCGCTCCTGCCCTGGTGTCTTATCGTCACGTCACAGCTTTTTATTAGTTCATCGTTCGCCGATATAGCATCGTCGACTTTCCCACTTTCACTTATCTTTTTCTCCATCTTCAAAGTTAGGGAAATCGCATCCGCGCTGAAGCTTCGGATTCAGAGCCCGACAACTGCCCAAGTGTTGAACCACGCACTTACGACCTTCTCTTTCCCCGTTTCTTTCTTCTGCCTTCAAACGCCAGGATCAGCATGTTCGCCCTACGAGGAAGTAAGTAATTGCCCCGCAGCATCCCTACCTCTTCTGCCTCCAACCCAACCAACAAACAACTACACCTCCAGCTCAAAGAGAAGAGTGGTCTAGATATTGGGTTTCAGCCTGCCACTTCCTTGTTCACACCATCGTCTCTTTCTCAACTTCTCATATAAAACCCCAGACCGACTAACGTTCTTCTACTTCTAGTCGGCAAGCTTATCTTTGGCTCAAGCGCACAAGAGACCTTGATCGAGCTTCCCCAAGGCCAGCTCTACCTAGTTCGACCCCTATCGCCCAAGGGCTACTCCGAACTCATCTTTCGAGATTCAGCCATCCGCATCCGTCGCACCAACCAAGAATTCCAATACCAACTCGTTGTACAGCGTGTCTTTGAAGAGGGCGAAGCTGAACTTCTTGCTGAGGAGGAAGGCGAAGACGCAGAGATCGACGCCCTTGCATCCGAGAAAGACGAGAAGACCTTCCTTCTAGACGAAGCTTTATCCTTCCGTTTCGAGATTCGAGAGACTGGTGACAAGGTCCTAGCCTGGAAAGACCTCAGCGGCGACACCGGTGATCTCTTCCAGTTTGTTTGCGACTCATCCGTGACCTCTGCGCAAGTACAGCAGTTCGTCCGAGTCGCTCAAGAGTGTCAATACGAACGCAAGTACCGTAAAGCAAGCTCTACTGCTGCAGAGGCCGACCTCGAGCAATTCGAATTCGAGGAGGAAGACCCTATTCCACCCGCAAGCCCCCTTCACAGTCCCACACTTGCTCGGTCTATCGAGTCTGTCGACGATATGTTGTCCAAGACCACCGCCAATTCTGCTGCAAAGCGTGCCCCGGAGGTTGCTCCGGAAGTTGTTCCCGAGCAGGAGATTGAGCCACAGGTCTTGACCGGACCCGATGCAAACAACCCCCCTGAAGCCCTAGAAATTTATGCTGCTGTTACTGCAGAGCTTCATGTGTTTGATCCTCAGCCTGGGCATTTTGCTCTTGTCGATGATTCTGTTATTGCTCAGGTCTCGGAAACTGGAAAATGGGAGTATTGGCTCCAGGTCGAGTCCAGCGCCAAGGCGTACCTGGGCACTCCTGTTGTCCCAGACTTCAACCCTGTATTTGATTTCGAATACCTCTCTTTTGTTTTCAACCACTTCAGCAACGACGGAACCGCGCGGTCCTGGCTACTCCGGTTCAAGGATCAGCCTACACTCGAGAAGTTCCAGGAAGCGATCATGCAGGCTATATGGGAGCAGCTCAATGAGACCAAATGGCAAAAGATGCAAGACAAGGAGCGCGAATACGTTCTCGATGCTTTTGGCGATCTGACAATGGAAGACGCCCCTGAAACCGAGGAGGAAGAAGAAGAGGAAGAGGAGGAGGAGGAGCTCGAGGATGACCGTGCCCGGGATGAACAATACGACAGTGATGAAGAGAATGACAGCAGCTTCCCCAAGAATGCTGACGGCGAGGTCAACTCTCAACTGGCAGTCGGTTACAAGCACGACCGCTCGTTTGTTGTCCGGGGCTCGAAGATTGGTGTTTTCAAGCACACGCCTAACAATCACCTTGAATTTTCTACCAACATTTCGAAGGTCACCACTCCATCAGGCAAACTGATGAATCCCAAGAAGGTTATGTTGCACAGCGAGGATCGCGATCTCATTTTGCAAAATGAGATTGATCCTAACAAGCTTTACCGTATGGATTTGGAATATGGAAAGGTTGTGGACGAGTGGAACGTCCATGACGATATTCCTGTCGTCACATTCGCACCCGAGAACAAGTTTGCACAAATGACGTCTGAGCAGACCTTCCTGGGTGTCTCAAACAACGCCCTGTACCGCGTTGATCCTCGACTGTCAGGAAACAAACTTGTAGATGCAGAGATGAAACAGTACGCATCTAAGAATGACTTCTCAGCCCTTGCGACAACCGAAAAGGGCTACATTGCTGTCGCTAGCAACAAGGGAGATATCCGACTCTTTGATCGTCTTGGCATCCGAGCTAAGACCCAACTTCCTGCTCTGGGTGACCCGATTACCGGCATTGATGTCTCTGCCGACGGTCGATGGATTCTGGGCACCACCAAAAACTACATTCTCCTTGTTGATGCTCAGCAAAAGTCTGGCAAGAACGAAGGCAAGCTCGGATTCGAGAAGGCGTTCGCGGCCACCGATAAGCCTCATCCTCGACGACTTGCACTGACCCCCGAGCACGTTGCTCAGTTCTATCATGAAACTGGCAAGCCCGTTGACTTCACCCCTGCGAAGTTTAACACTGGCGAAGGCGCTGAAGAAACAAGTATTATCACCGCCACGGGTCCTTACATCATTGAATGGAACTTGAAGCGAATCCTCCGCGGCATGAAGGCTGCGTACAAGATCAAGCGTTATGAGGAGGAAGTCAAGGCTGATGACTTCAAATACGGCTCAGACAAGAATGTCATCGTCGCATTGCCCAACGAAGTTAACATGGTCGCGAAGCAGAGTCTCAAGAAGCCAACCCGTGAGAGCATCATTGGTAATATCCGACTAGGTGATTCGCGCAGGGGTTCATCGCGTATTGGAAATCATGATAGTGGCAGATACAAGTTGGGTAAAGACGATATCGTCAATGCACCCTATTAAATGGGGTGATTAGGAACATGGCAAGTACATGCGCAGTAAGAGTCTGATCAAGGGAGTTATGTGGAATTTTGGGATTTGCAAGGCATAGGGTCACTTAAACCCTCTTGTTACTTTTTTAGATACCAGATGCAGATGCTTTAAGCATCGCAAACAATTCAGTTTATTTTCTTCACATCAACTTTCTCCACCACCAGTGATAAAACCTAGACTCACCATGTGGGATGTTTGCAGGAAAAGATGGTTGCTAAAAGATGCACGACTTCCGCTTGTGTATCTTAAGACGTCAGAAAAGTAGCTGGTGTCAACGCAATACAAGAAATGTACAGTCGAATACGGATTAGAGGACGACAGAGTCGTTGAATTTTGTTTATATAGTAAAAAGAACACTTAAAAGAGATGCCAAATCATGACCGCTTGAACCCAAACTCGTGAACTCGTCCTTTCATACCCATGCCCCATTGCTAATAACAACTTTTTATTGAGAAGGCTCCTCGCTCGTCTCGTTCTCCTTGTTCCCGTTGCCCGACAATAGTTCATCCGCCTTCTTCTCGAGTCCGGCAACGAGCTCTTGTGCTTTTTGCTCCAATCCGATCACTGCACCAGAAACGTTGCGCAGAGTCTTGGGCTGAGAACCCTCAGCACTAAGACGGGTCATCTCAGCAACGAAGCTGGCACCCCACCAAGCGCTTGTGTACTTGAAGACATAACGCTCGAGCTTCTTATAGTTGGCCTCTCGTTGCTCGGGGCTCATCGTGACGGCGTCGTGAAGGGCATTGGCAAGCTCCTCTGTGTTCCAGGGGTTGACGATAAGACTGCCATTGAGAGATTGAGCAGCACCAGTGAATTCACTAAGAATCATAACACCGTGGTTCTTTTGTTGTGTTGCGATGTACTCGTAAGAAACAAGGTTCATACCGTCACGAGTAGATGAAACCAGGCAGACATCAGAAACGGCGTACAGAGCAGTGAGCTCATCGAAGTTGACGGACTGGTGGAGGAAATGGATGGGCATAAACTCGATGGTACCGAACTTTCCGTTGATGCGACCAACCAGCTCGTTGACAACAGCACGAAGATTCTGATACTCTTCGACATCTTGTCGCGAAGGCACGGCGACCTGAACCAGAACAATCTTGCCGATCCATTCTGGGTGCTCAGTGAGGAACACCTCAAGAGCGTGCAACTTCTGAGGAACGCCCTTGATATAATCCAAGCGATCAACACCAACAACGAGCTTGACGCCCTCGAACTTGCGGCTGAGAGCAGCAATGCGTTCCTGCACCTTGGGCTTCTTCAGTCCTTCGACGAAGTTCTCAGGGTCGATTCCGATAGGGAAAGCACCGACTGTCACAAAGCGACCATTCCAGTCAACGCCGTTGGGGGTCGTAGGACACTCGAGAATGCGAGAGCAACTGCTAAGGAAGTGGCGAGCGTAGTCGTATGTGTGGAAACCGATAAGATCACAGTCGAGGAGACCAGTAAGAAGCGCCTCTCGTACAGGCAGAATTCGGTAGATCTCACTGCTGGGGAATGGTGTGTGAAGGAAGAAACCAATCTTGACGTTCTTCTTTGAGTTGCCAATCTCCTCACGAAGCATTTGAGGGAGCAGCATCAGATGGTAGTCGTGGACCCAAATAAGGTCACCGTCCTGAACATCTTTGATAACGGTCTTGGCGAAGAGGCGGTTGACTTCTTGATATGCGGCCCAGGCGGACTCGTCGAATGTGATCTCACCAGGGTGGTAATGGAAAAGAGGCCAGAGGATCGAGTCTGAAGATATTCTGTTAGAGACGCATGGCTAGGGGTCAGAAAAGCACCACTTACTTGAGAAACCATTGTAGTGTCTGTCGGCAAGTTCGTCGTCGATAAAAACAGGGTGCGCGCCGTACTCGTCCTTTAGTCGTTGCTTCATGCCCTCGACTT
This sequence comes from Fusarium flagelliforme, assembly GCF_020744385.1. Taxonomy (NCBI): domain Eukaryota; kingdom Fungi; phylum Ascomycota; class Sordariomycetes; order Hypocreales; family Nectriaceae; genus Fusarium; species Fusarium flagelliforme. Next base: position 1,082,901 of record NW_025763504.1, on the reverse strand, counting down.
CGTTGTCGGGGACCTCAAGACCAGGCCATCCGTACCACTGGAAGCTAGTGGTCTTGCTGAGACCGCTAAGTCCAGTGACAAGACCACCAGAAGACATGGAAAATGAATAGCTGCCATCTTCAGATCGCTTAATGGTAATAGGCAAGCGGTTAGAAAGTAGTAACAGGCGGCCTGGGGCGGCGTTGCCGTTCTCTCCAACGGTCTCTGGCATTTTGGCTGCACTGGAAGAAGGGATTCAAAGATGAAGCTCTGAAGATGAAGATGTCAAGAAAGAGAAAATGAGAGAGAGAAAGAAAAGGCTCGACTTCGGTGTGATCGGTGTCGTCGCGGCTCTTTGTCGATGGTCGATTCGATGCGATGGTCTGTGGAGGGGCAGGGAATTGACCTGGCAGCTGGCGCAAAGCCGAGAGGCGTAGATCCCCAGTAGACAGTGGGGTTTTGAATTTAGTGTAAGGAGCTTTGGGTTGTTGAGCAGCGGAACGATGACGCTATCGCGCGTAAGGTCAGTCGATTAATTGGAGAAGAGCGTGGTAAGCGGAGACGGTCGAGTATTTGAAGAATCAAGATTGATTGATGTCTATCAGTCAGATTTATCTGATGATAAGACACAAGGAATATGGCAGTTCTGAGAAAAAGAAGGAACAATGTGGAAAGGGAGAGACCGGTGAGGTCTTATAAAAGGTAATGGACGGAACGAGACAGAAGCTGGACAGAAAGAAACAGGCAAGTACATACAAGGACAAGGATGGGTCTGAGGGGATAAGAAAAAACGGCAAGTGAGGGGCATTTTTTGACATTTTAGGTGCCCGCAACCAGTCGTACCTTACCAAACAAGGTGTAACAATATTCACATGCACCTTGTTCTCAAAAGCCGTTGATGGTTTCAGGGCGATATAGACAAAAATACACTACGCTAAGCACCCAACCTGATATTTAGAGCCTCTTTCAGTGATAGTTATACTGCCTATATGCACCTGATCTGATCTGATTTGATCTCTTAATAACGAGCACAATGGTCTTCTCTCGTGATTTCTTTTGCCTCAACTCACGACAGCATTATCCCGCAAGCCGATACCTCCCGTTTCCCGGTTGACGTCTATTCGCTGAACATCGAGATCCGGGCCTTTTTCTTCAACCTGGCGAGTGGAGGGGGAGGCATTTATACGGCCCGGGCCATTATCACCAGAAGAACGACACCACATTATGCAAACACCAGACGCCTGTCACCCGGCCACGAGGTGCTGCACATTCATCGGCAGTAGCAGTCAGAAAGATCCAGATGCGAACAATTTCTCTCCACTTCTATGCGTCCAACTATTGGTGCTGGGACTATCTTGCAGCTCCCAAGATTTATTCCGGAGGACAGTCCGGAGGTGTTTCCGGAGACGGGATCGATTCATCGGCCACTACAACGGGGCCTCACGGGCATTGATTTTTGCGGTCTGCCTATTTTTAATAAGGTACAGAGCCTAAAATGACTGGCAACTAACAAAAACCGGTCAAGAAAGAGCTAGTCTCCACATGCGTGATTCAAAGCTTGATCTCAAACATCTGATCCAATAGTGACGCATGCAGGACAACCTTCTCTTCTTCTGTTTTCTATGTTGCAAAGCCCAACTTGTACTAGACTTTCCCAAGTGGACTTTGATATCACGCAAAAGCCAATCAGCCAATTGACAACAAGGGCACGACCATGTTTGTGTCTTGCTCAGGTTTGTTGGCCGGACCAGAACGTCCTGAGTATCTGCTATCTGCAAAAGAGCAAAAAGGAAAGTCCGAGAATGATGAAACTGGCGAGAGGACTTCGGAGTCACATTCATCCTCAGCTCTACCTAATTTATACCAGTAACTTGACTGGGCTGCAATGCTCCCTGCTACCAGTCTCAAATAGATGAGAAGTGCATACCCGTCGGCCCGGAAGCCGTGACCAAATCAGTTCGATGCATCTTTTGAATTGAATTTATTATAAAAGATTAAGTACTTGTGACTGTACCTTCCATTTCTCACTCGTACAATGATTTCCTGATGTGAATGCCCAATTTCTATCACTTGAGGGAGGTTGCTTTTATTCTAGCCATAGCAGTCACGATGGAAATGCAATTGCTTCTTAGTATCTAAAAAGAAATGCTCTCATGAAGCTAGACCCAAGATCAGAGGACTAATCATAGATGCCCTTTTCAAGTCCAGCGAATTTCTCTGCCTCCATACTAAGGCTGACCCACATCATCTAATCTTATCGATAAGCGCAACAAAGCAGAGCCTGTAATTTTTCTAGAATCAATACTGCATCGCGACCACTACGCATAATTATCAACTGCACGCGCAACGCGCATTCTTTTGTCGCAACCATGGAGCAGTCCCAGGATTTCAAATCGCTCCAGGAAAGTGTCCAGAAATCACTTATCTCGACAATCAAGACGGTGAACCGGATTGCGGCCGAGGACTTGAGCTTTCAGCGCACAGTCAATCCTAGCGTCGGCCAACAACTCGAAGATCGAACCTCACGAATTCTCGAACTGTCTACACGTCTACTCCAGTCGGCTGGTAAAGCATGCGGCGTCAAGGCGCCCAAGCTTGAGGATGTGGAAGATATCGAGCTGAACTGGAAGGCTGTGGTCGATGTAGTCGATTCTACCCTTGAGAAAGCCGATACAGCGTTGGATGAATATACGGGACTTATCAAGAGAAAGGAGCCCCCTGCTTCGGAACCTGTATGCCAACTTTACTCCTACCAGACTTCTTTAACTAATACTTTCTGTCCACAGAACAAGAAACCCAAGTCAACGAACAAGGTCATCCGAAACGCCAACATTTCCAAACCTCAGCTTCACTTTGAGCGAAAGCCCGACAACTTTGAACCTCCACCTTGGAAGCCAATGCTTACCTCCAAGCCTAATGCCACGATTTCTCTGGAAGAAAGCCTCAAGGTTGTGCCTAACGAAAACGGCGTGCCGCAGTACGTCCCCTATACCCCTAGTCGCATATCCTTGTGACACTGGGCAATAACCAATTACTGACTGCCTATCTACAGATATCAGCACCCTTACGAGCACGAGATTGTACGCATGACATACCCGAAACGAGTTCTCAAAGAAGCCGAGCCCATCATGTACAAGCCTATCGAATCGACCAAAGCAATTTTTGTCGATACATATGAGGGCGTTCTGGAGATGCTGGAAGAGCTCAAGAAGGCGAAGGAGATTGCGGTAGACTTGGAACATCACGATCACAGAACCTATGTCGGACTTGTGTCTTTAATGCAAGTCAGCACACGAGAAAAAGACTGGATCGTGGATACTCTGCAGCCCTGGCGCCACAAGCTCGAAGTTCTCAACGAAGTGTTTACCGATCCTAAGATCGTCAAGGTATGTAGTTTGAGCTTAACACCATGGATCTTACTAATAACGACAGGTCTTTCACGGTGCGTATATGGACATGGTATGGCTGCAGCGAGATTTGGGGCTTTACGTGAACGGTCTCTTTGATACGTTTTTCGCTTGTGACCAATTGCATTACCCGGCAAAAAGCCTTGCGTATCTACTTTCCAAGTTTGTCAACTTTGATGCGGACAAGCAATATCAGTTGGCAGATTGGAGAATACGACCGCTGCCCGAGGAGATGCTGTACTATGCTCGGTCTGATACCCACTATCTGCTCTACATTTACGACCGAATGCGGAATGAACTTGTTGCAGCCTCAGACAAAAATGATCCCAATAAAGACCTCATCGGTCGGGCTCTAGAGAAATCGAGGGAGCAGTCTCTGTCCCGCTTCGAATACCCCGGTTACGATGAAGCAACTGGTGAAGGTTCTCGCGGATGGTACTCGTACGTTCTTAAGAACTCTCATTTGTCTTTCGACAGTGAGCAGTTTGCCGTCTTCAGAGCCTTGTGGAGGTGGAGGGACGACATGGCCAGGAAGGAGGATGAGGGCACCAACTTTGTTCTCAGCACCAGGGACATAACAGAAATTGCCCGGATCAACCCGCCGGACGCAAAGGCCCTTCATAGCTTGTTGCCTCTCAATGCCTCGTTGGCCAGGCCACGCTTCAACGAGATCTGGGAACAGATCAAGGAGACAAAGGCCAAGGGTGGCCAGAGCCTGCTCCACTTCTTCACTTCGATGGCGCCGGAAGGTATTATGAGGAATCGCCTCCCTACCGCAGCCAGAACGACTACAAAGTTGCCAGACCTTGATGGAGAGGTCACGGTCAGTAGGCTGACCAGGTCGCAGTTATTTGGAGACATTCCAATCAGCACTAAATGGGATGTTTCCACGCCCCGTCATGAAACTGATGACGACCTTATTCCCTTCCCTTGGCAGAAGTTTGTTCAACAAGGCACTATTGAGGGAGACGTCCAACACAATACCACCACCGAACCGGCTGCGGCTCCTGAACACCCCAGTCATGTGGAAAATACAGCGGACAGGGCTCAAGTTGAAGAGGAAGATGAGGAATTTACGTTGAAGAGAGGTCAGAAGCGAAAGTCACAAGCGGTGGAAGAATCCGACTCTAGTGACGAAGAATCTGAATCGGCGGATTCAGATAGTGATGAGGAGATGCAAGACAACAATGGTGTTATTTCCATCGAGGATGAGCCTGATCGCGCAGCAAACAGAAACGCTCGTCGTAAGCAGCGCAAGGCAGAAGAGAAGAAGGCCAAGGAGGAACGACTCCGACGGCAGGAGGCCAAGCAGGCCCGCAAAGCTCAGAAGAAGCAGAAGAAGGAGGATGACAAGGCCACGGCTAAGAAGTTCGATGCAGTACCTTTCGACTATAGCATGGCTACATCAGTGCTTCACGCTAAGAAGGAAGCAAACGGGCAAGCAGATGTCAAGCCCAAGAAGAAGTTCTTCGACCCCTACTCGAAGTCTGCAGACACGGATATCAAGGGAGCACGCAAGGCACCTCCTGTTAGAGGTGAGCGAAGCGCCACGTTCAAAAAGTAAGGATGGGATAGTGTTGTGGGGATACTGGATAATCATGGCGAAACCAGGAGTTTGCGAGCTTAGACTACGGCACAAGATAGATATGCAGTTAATATCCTTATGTTCGTGTCTTTTGTTTCACTATTATTCCTGTTGCAGTAGACATTAATTTGTATTTGTAAACCTGGTGGCATGTAGAGAGAACCCGGATAGAGTGTACGATAGCTCGAATGAATATGTGGATTGAATATCGAATATCATGATCAACAACGATCAACATCTATTTAGCTGGTGATAGCAAAAAGATCAGATGGTATATTACACAAATGTCATAATATAAGCCACTTTATAGTCAAATCAGTCAACTCGCTTCACTTCATTTATTATGCCCAGCCTCTAGTCTCTACTAGCTTTACTTGATAATGAACCCAAGGCAGGCTCTAGATTGCCGAACCATCGTCGCAGGTCAAGCAGGCTTAGTACTGTAATTATCATGGTATGATTTTCAGGGTGCATCGGGCATCGAACAGAGTAAATACTCCGATATTATCGCATAAGACTTAAATGCACGAATGAACAGAAGATGATGGCCATCGAAACACCCGGACATACGAATCGAATGATGGGGTCAAGACTTCTTCCCTGTGAAACCCGAGAGCCATCCAATACCGAGACGATACGATAATGCAGCTCCACTACGGAAGGGAGGCAGGCGCTCCCCGTACCCTAATTACCCCGGATTTTCTGACCTTCCCCGCTTTCAATGGCCTGGTCTCTGAATTGAAGAACTACCGACCTTGATGCAAATAAATAATGCTTATAGTTGTCGCGTGATGATAGAGAAAAGTATATACTTTGACAACATTGCATTTTAATAACAAAAGACGTAATTGATGCTATCACGAGCCAGCAGTTAAGAAAACAGGCAACTGTAGCCTGGAAAGTCAAATTGTCGCTTTCCCCTTGCGCTTTGACGAATCATAACCACTACGCAGCCATTTGGGTTTTGCTGACGGCTTGGATGCCACCCAAATATCCAAGGCACGCGGCGTGGATGGCTGGTATAACCAATCGCAGGAAATGGGAAGGTGCCATCCAACAGGCGTTCCTACCAAATGCAGAAGCCTCAATTCGGCTGATTGCCCCCTTCATTCACTTGCACGGCAGCCACGGCGTTGTCTTCCCCTCATTTTCTCTTTTTGACTCGGATAATCTTACTCTGTCCCTGTGCCATTACTCAAAACTTGGCTTGATCAATAACGACTCCATTTCCCTGCTTGTTATCTCACCTCTCTTCCCTTCCCATTCTTCTTCTTCTTTTATGATATCTTTCCTTACCTGTCTCTACATCCTCCCCTAGCCGGCAAACTTGGATCAAAGTCTCGCCTTGCGTTCCAAAAACACGATGCATGCCAGACAAGGATTTAGAGTGTCTCTCCCACCCTCAACGGTCACCGGCTGCACCGCCACGCCCTGCATTGCATATACAATGCCTTGATCCTGGGTTTCCTCGGTGATGTGACACAATGGCCTGAAGAGAGGGACGGGTTGCCAGGCAAGAGTCTCGGGTCATGTGATTCAAGTGAGGGGAAAGAGATGGGATGAAACCCAAGATGAGGCCTTCTCATTCTTTTGTTTCTCTTCTCCCCTCTATTGTAGGTGTCGTCCTGTTGACTAACGAAAGTCTCGGATCCCGATTTCGTTGCACCTTTCGAATCGACTTACACAGGCAAAACGACGCCAACGCTTCAACCACTGTGGAGTAGGGTGGACCTTATTCGAACGCACGATGATCTACCGAGTAAGTGAATATAGTCCAGTTCCGACAATGATCATTGCAGTCCCGGAATAGTATACTAATACGGAACCAGAATCGATATCCTCGATGAAAGGAACAACATCAATATGAGCCAGTGCTCAAGTTTTCATCTCCAAGTTGCTCATCTTCTCCTTGCAAAGTTGAGCCTGCCACCTCTCATTGCTTAGCCGATCCGAAACGGAATTGAGCACACGGCATTGAGGTCAATGTCTTCCTATCTGCTTCTGCGGAACTTCTGCGAAACTTCTGAAGAGCAACGAGAAGACACCGGATGGGCCCTGAAGTATATCTGCTGTTGTCCACGTCTAAGGCTGCTCCATGCCTTTGTTCCCTTGGTATATCCTTCGCATTCTGGCCTGGTAGATCCACGAATGTCCTCTTTCTCGCTTGAACGCTGTCGATCGAGATAAACACTGCACCTCTGCTAACACAGGATGCCGCTTCTTCAGTCGCTCGAACACTCTCTGCTTATAATACTGATAAGACGGTTTGTTGCTGTCGAAGGGCAAAATCCACACCATCACGTATTCATGCTCACTTGAACACGCCACGATATTCCCTGGAAGAGATTGCAGTGTTCATATTCAGTTCAATTCGTTCTGAGCTACAGCATTTTTCAGAGCATCTCGTCGTCCGCTAGTCGTTCGCTTCGTTCGGGTTGCTGTCATATTGCGTACAAGGTACACGATATATTGTGATGCTGACAATAATGGGCATGATCGACTATGATTGTCGGTAGTCATTAAAGACCACTAGGCGTGGTACCTTGAGACTGATCGATTGCCCGGTCCGGCGCGGATTCGAAGTCATTGCGTTTCGATTTGGGATTTGGCACCTACTCGACAGCTGTGACTACTCCAGATCAGCTCGACTCAATATTATCAGGTGGATTTGCGAGTCTTTACATACCCTCAAGGCAGCTCCACTATCAATCCCCTGGGTCACTGAATCTTCGCTCAATCCACTTCAACGACTCGTTCACGACTCACAATTGGTTTATGTGAGGGCGCTACAGCTAGCGACTCACGCTAACAGCCGCAACTTTTGCACCGTGTGGGGTCGAGGTTTTGCATCACAGAAGAAACTTCAGCATCGTGCCTTGAAACACAGGCATCCAGTAACAGAGGGGAGACCGCCATGTGCGACCGACCTTGAATACGTCCGGGTCAATTCGGCTAAGCTGGCAAGACGAGTGTCTGCCAGCCTGACCGGTTAGCATGTCGATAAACCCCGGCACCGGCCCACGGGAGCTCAGGCGTAGCAAATGCCTCATGTTCATGGAAGCTTTCATGCATCAAGAGGAGCTACTCGAAACGATGTCATCATTTCGAAAGTCTATTGGGACGTCAATTAAGACCCTGAGATGAGACCATTTTAATATGCAAGACAATTCATTGAGTGATGAAACAAGGAAATATCCTAATGCATTGGAAGAAGCGGGATGAATGAGGCTTTTTATTTTACAAGTCGATCCCTGGGAGGAATTATGCCAGAATTTCCCCAACTCTAATCATAGGAAAGTGTCTATGATCAATGTCCATCCCAGGTCTCTATCCCGTCTATTACAAGACAACCTCCCCTCTATCGTGCAAGCTGGCAACAAGTGCACCCATGTCAAGTTTTTCAAGACACGGCATAATGCACGGCGCTCAGCAGCCTCCTCCGTCTCGTTGACTCGATCATTCGGCACGAGCCTACCCAATTGGCCGGGTAATAACTTAAGTCTGAAGGAGGGGTTAGTATACATTCGATCGCACGGACTTCTCGGAATCTCGGTTTGACTTACGAACTTGGCCATGAGGGCAACCATCAGATCGAAAAGACCGATGGCCTCGACGAAAGCGAAACCCAGAATGGCGTAAGAGAAGAGCTGACCACGGAGGGCAGGGTTGCGGGCAACACCGTTGAGGAGAGCGGCGAAGACGAGACCGATACCAATACCGGCACCGGTAAGACCGATGGCGGCGGCACCCATACCCAAGTTCTTGGAGACCTCAACCATGGCCTGGGCGATCTCGGAGGAGTAGGCACGGCGCTGGACCTGGAAGGCGTTGCGGGTGGTGGCCTGGAGAAGAGTCTGACGCTTCATGGCCTGGAGGGGGCTGACGCCTTGAATCGATTGTGAGTGAATTGTTCATCGTGATGGGCGAGGTTCGATCGAGTCGGGTTCGGCACCGAGCTCAATTGAGCTCAAGAAAAATTTTGCCGCATCAAAAACTTACCAGAGATGGTTCGCTTGCTGGCAGCAGCGACGTTGGCGCGGACAGCAGGGCGAGCGGCCTTGACGGCCATCTGGGAGGCCAGGCGAGAGGCGAAGACACGAGAAGAGGCCATTGTGATTGATGTGTGAGGGGAGATGGTTGATGGTTGAAAGAGGGAGAGGCTGATGGAGGTTTAAAGAAAAGAGATACGGAGCTCAGCACGAGACAGGGCGGTAGTGGGAAAAGGAAAAGGGAAGAGAGAAAGCGTCTGGAGCCGGGAAGAAAGTGAGGATAGGTGGGCCCACACGGGTGGATATTACCAGGGGGTGTGAGGATGTCAGCCGGGGCAACGCCTGGGAGGAAGAGGAACAACGATCAATCCAAACGAGACGTTTTTACATGATACCCAGGTGAGAATAGTGGCACAATCACTAATCAGAGCAGAGTGAGATATCTACAAATTTCGGCAACAAGAAAGCTGCTGAGCAGCACAAGACCGCTGAAAAACGATGGGAATGGGGATGATATCACGGGTGCGAATTAGGCCAGGGGATCGAGCTCTACACGGGCTGTTTAGCCCTCGGAGGAAATCGGGTGGAGTTAACTTCAGCAATGCTGCACTGTGATTGCTCTACAAAGCCTGGGAAGACTTTCAGGCCTGAGGCTTTTACAGTCGGAGGGACGCGCTTGGCGGTGGACCATGATTCATGGGTGAAGCACAACGACGACCGCCAGCTGGGGGGTTGGGCCGGTGATGGAACGCGCACTTTGAGAATTCTCGGTACGAAGGAGGGACAAAGCCGGAACAACGAAGACCCTTACCAAATTGGACTAAGGCGCCCCAGGTCTATGAGTGTTTTGCGGGCAGCGGACAACGACGGGCCTACCGGATTTCCGAGACAGTAAAACAACAGGTTTCAATGAGTTATATCAGCCAGATGAACATATTGTTGAACGAATTGAACAACATTCAATTGTTGTAGTTCAGGTCACCAAAAAGTTCATCGCTGTCAATTCGAGGTACCACGCATGTCTAGCCAACGCTAAATGACAACAGAAGTTTATATCAGGGCGGGTTGTCCGGTTTGTACCTGATAGAAGGTTGCCGAAATCGGGGTTTGATTGGCTAACACAGATGAACAGAGTGGCAGCTCTACAAGTTTTAGGTGAAGAACACACCCTTCTGAGCCAGAATGCACACAGTACTGAGTCAAGACCATTCAGTGGCTTCATAAAATACCTCGAACGAATCAATCGAGGGATTTTCCACGTGGGTGGATCAGAAGAGGCGCTTCAATGCACTGAAAGAAAGAAAGTAAGATCCCCGGAAACACGCAGATGAGATGAATTGAGATTGTTCATCCTCCAGTCAAGATCTGAGACGAATACTTCATAATACAGTGCGAGGTTTGAGATTATCAGTACAACATTGCGGCGTGAAGCTTGATGAGCTTCAGAGTAGCATTCATGGCGAAGCTCTGGTACTCTTTCTATCACGGCTTTATGACGCGATCCTGGCATCAGTTCGGAATGAAGTCAAACAATGTTTTGACTCAAATATCTAAACGTTTTTGCATCAAGAAGCTGCAGCATACCAGAATACAATCAACAATCCTCAAGCAGAATGGCAGTTTGATGTAAAAAAGCTGGCAATTGATAGTGGGTCTGGTGCTCGTTATCCTTGGATTGTAACTGGAAAAATTTTCCCACTCAATTGAACTGCCATTGAAAGTTTGGTTTGATGATAGTACAGTGCGCGAATGGCTTCCACTACAACGGATGGCTGCAGCCAGCTTCATACAGGAGCCATCACAGAGGTCGGGTGTGACGCAGCCATGCCAATTGAGGCCTCGAAATTCATTCTAAACTTTCTCTTTGTGTCGATTAACTTCATTACGAGAACGCCGTGATTCTGACAGTACTGTGTTCTGGATTTGCTTCAGCCCTGTTTGTTCCTCGTCAGAAAGAGAACTCAGTAGAACAGTTATGAGTTGTCAAGCCATTCTAAACTCACGAACATGTCAAATATCAATTGTTGAGGTGCGTAAGCATATGAGATGACACTGTGCATAGCCTGATTGGAGGCTCACAGCCTTGTCTGAGATACAGTGCATACTACATAGTACGTTTATCTTCAGCCAGCTAAGATAGGATCTTGAAACCAGATTCAGAGGAGCATCCCCATATTTCACATTGGATCTCATCTCAAATCTCAATCTCCATAATACCTGCAAGACCGCAGTAGACAGTGGTCGTGGCGTAGTCTGGGGCCGACCAGGGCCTATACATACAAAAAGCTGCCGAGTCTACTGTACCATCGTCAACTTCTTGACTGCAAGACAGAAGCCAAATCGGCGAAAAATTTTCGGTCCAAGGGGGGCGTGCCAAAGTTGACGCCTTCGAACAAGGGCAAAATCGGGATGGACAGACCCTGTGCAAAAGTTGAAAGCTTGGTCCAAGCTCTTTACCTTTTTGGGAAAGCTTATGGCGTACTGCCTGATGCTGCAAAGACGTATCGAAAGAAGCAATGGGAATGAATTAAGTCAGATTGACTATATTATAGAGCCATTGGCTCTTACAAAACACTCCAATATGCATAACGGGTCACTCTCGATCTTATGGATATCAATACCGATATCCTTCCCACCGTTTGTGCGCTGAAAATAGCAACGGAGAACTCTCGGGTCGGTCTGTAAAGGAAACATGCCACCACCGAAATCCATCATGACACCGCTCCGGGACGAGCCAGGACTCAATTGCATGATAGAGTCTTACAGGGGTCGTCTACAGCATCATACAGTTGTATGTACCTCCGTATGGTACAAGCGTCTCAACATTTGACAACTCAATGGCTTGGGTTGTACAGCATCACAGCTCTGGAACATCATGATTGATTCCGAGAGGAAAGCCAATTGACTAAACAAGGGGGTATCACTGTTGCCGAAGCGTCTAAACTGTCTATGCTTACACCATATATCGCCAATTCTGGCACCGCCATTACTCTTCCTCCTCCTCTTCATCTTCCAACGCTGCAGGTGCCTTGATCGCGTAGCCTTCTTCGAACCCAGCAGGATCGCACATATGCTCTAGGCTGATCCGGTTCTCTGCCACATACCGACGGACTGCTTGCTTGTCTATACGCACTCGTGGTACTGTCTTCACTACTGTGACCACACCTTTATTAACTCCATCAGCAGCAGGTGAAGTTTTCGTCTCCTCATGTTTGCCTTCCTCCGCATCATCGTGGACGGGCTTCTCCTCAGGCTTACTGGGGCCTAAGCCCGCCTCTTCGACAACACCCATATCTCGCAGTACTGGCAAACAATCTTCAGGAAGAATCCACGTCGCTTTACTGCAATCGTTGAGGTCCACAAGGACTTCTTCATCAGGATTCCTGGCTTCCAAGTCAATACTCAACAGCCATCTTGCGATTTCGCCAGCCCAATAGCGCTTGTAGCCTTTCCTGCCAAGATCCGAAATTGGCTTTTCCGGTCCGCCCAAGATCCCCTCTCTTCGTGAGATCTCGTACGAAGCTCCCATTAGCAAAGCACCGAGACCTTTGCGTTGCCACGGTGGGAATATGAGAATACACGCAAGGTTGTTGCTGTCCCACGACATCTTCTCTTTGGAGAAGAACCCAGTGATTCGAGGCAATGGGGGTTCGGGGTCTGTCGACCGGGTCGGAGGGGTATAGACAAGTAAGAAGTAGTTGAAGCCTGTGACGTCGAAGAAGACAGATTTGTTATCGAGGAACAGCTTTGCAAAGAGTGATAGGTTCTGGCAAAACAGCTGAGGGGATGTGTTAGCATCAAGGCTTTTTGGGTCACAGCATATGAACTCACTCCGTCTCTCTCTCCATCCACCTCCCAGATGCTCCATTCTCCTTCATCCTGTACCAGCTCTTCTACATATCGGACATTTCCCTCTCCTTTGCGTCTCTTAGGTCCAGAAGCTTTATTTTCGTACGGTACAAGAATCTTCCTGCGCCCTTGCGGGTGAACGTAGACTTTGCGTCCTGGTATCTGGGTTTTCCGCTCGCATACATGCATATGTTGACACCAGGGCATCAGTTCTTTGGAGTATTTGAAGCAGCTGGGGCAGACATAAAGGCGATCGACCGCAGGTGGTGATGTACCCCCTGTGGCCTGGCCCTTGGCACCCGCCTCCTTGCTGCCAGTCTTGGCTAGATGATGCGATGACTCACCCAGCACTTCCTTGCCGTAACAGCTAGGGTACCACGTGCTGAAACACATATTACCCAAAACGACTTTGTCGATATTGCGGTCGGTTCGGAGAGGCGGGCGTACTGAAGGGGCCACAGGGGGTTTCGGAGGGTGGACTGGTGTAACTGTAGGTGGCGGCGGTCGTTCGAGCATACGCGGTGGTTGCGCTGTAGGGCCATGAGGTCGGACAAGAGCTGAAGGTCGTTGCAACGAGTTGCTATGCGAATGAGGGACGTGATATGTAATTTCAGGCGCTACCAGATCTGAAAGCGGACGCCCACCCGCAGCAGTAGGTCGTGGTGGTGGAACGGCCGTCATTGTTGATGAATGGGGAGGCGAAGGTGCCCTTATTGCTGGGCCTGGTTGTTCAAGCGGAGCCCATCGCAGTACAGGAGGAGATGTTTGTGATTGTGTTTGCGCCTTGTTTGGAGCGGTAGTACTGGATTGCGCCTGAGACGGCTGAGGACGAGCTGCTGAAGTACGATTGCGCTTCTGTTCAGGGGAGGCTGTTTTTGGAGAACTTGATAACAACTGCGGTATTACAGGCGGCGGAACAGCAGTTTCGGTACGTTGTTGAGGTTGAGGTTGTGCTGGTGATGCAGGCGGTAGAACCGGGGTTTGACGCGTCGCCCTACGCGCGACGGTGGGTTTAGCTTGAGGCTCGGAAGAGGTCGGTTTGGGTGCGGAGGCAGAAACAGAGGCGGATTGAGATTGGGATTCAGCGGGGTCTTGGTCTCCTCGCTTGCGCTTTTGAGGCATCGCTGTGCGACCCTCGACTCGAACAAGAACGTGGTTGAGCAGCAATTAAGTCAGTACCAGTAGGGAAGGATGCGCCAGGACGTTTTGGGATGTGGTCTCAGTTTAGATCGAATGTCAAGTTACAGTGGTGGAAGAGAATTGATTTGTGGCAGAACAGAAAAGGCTCGTATTATTATTTTGAATATTTCGTATATGAGTTGTTGAAAGAGCGAATAGAGTCAATCAATTAGATAGATAGTTCTAAGTATAGATAGGTAGGCAGGAACACATGATATGGTTGAGGCATAGACTGTGACTGGACTGGGCTGCGGGCATAAAACGCGACGCGGGGACGGACGGACGGTATGCGGCAGGTGCAGGTGCAGTCAGTGAACAATCGACGCCATCACGTGCGGGTCTGTCTTTCCATTGTTTCATCTTGTCTTGTCTCATCTTCTGAAGCAGCCGCAACCAGCCAACAGCTTACAGACTTGGTGTTGAGGATCCCTCTATAAATCGCTTACAAAGTCAATCATTGATTCAGAAAAATAACCTCACAAACTCAGAGCTGGTTTCGGTATAGCAATTTATTCTCAATTTGAATTGCTACCACTACAGTACTGTATATAAATCACATTGACGGAAAGGACTGACTACTATTCTCTGCTATTCGACTTATTCGATCCAGGTTATTTGAGTAAAGGCTCTCGCTCTTGTACTCCTCGCAACTCCAATCAGTGACGCTTCAACGAGCAGCTCGGTGCATGAGCACCCATAACTCGCTCTAAGGTCTCATCACCCTCCTCCCAGTTCTTGATAAGTGTCAAGAGTCGGCGACGAGCAAGGCCAGCATCGCGGTTTCGGTACACACTGTCGATTTTGCGCACATCAGTCTTGTCACTGACGAGCCATCGTCGCTCTTCCTCCATGAACCGGTTGTACGACACATCCTCGCCGTATCGGGCCTTGACATTGGCATTAAGGTGTTCCTGCACGGCCTTGTTGAGCTCGATCTGAGGCTTGGTCTGCTCAGCGGGGTTGGTGAATCGTGTGTCGACTGTGGGCTTGAAGGTTGCCGGTTTCAAAGTTGGGTCTGGTAGAACCGAATAGGCCGTAAAGCAGACGAGAGTTGAGCTTTTGAGGACTGCTTCGGATATGACCTTGAGTGCCGGGGGTGTCATGGGCATATGTCCAAGGTTGATGTAGGCCAGAGGGCCCTTGGTCTGAATCAGTTGCTGAATGGCCGGTACAGCTTCATCCTCGATATAATTGTAGGCCTGTCCGAGATCCTCAGTGGCATAAGCCTGTCCAAGATCAAACACTTCAAGTGTGGGATGACCAGTAGCAGCCTTGCAGAGCGCAATGGCACCTTTGGTGCTGACTCCAATCGACTGTAAGAGCAATCGAGCCAGATACGGTGCCTTGGGCAATGCTTGAGCTAGGGCATCTGCGCCATCATCGCCAAGAGGGTTCGATGATGCATAAATGGACGTTAAGCCGCAGTGCGGCGACAGAAGGAACTTGCCAATGGCCTTGGCGCCTTCGGTCGAGATTCCACTGCCATTGAGGTAGATGTGCTTAAGAGGAAGTTTGGCACCCTCGGGCATCTTATGGTCAGCCAAGCGGTTGAACAGGTCTGCAACTCCTCGATCGCCCAGTTGGGTCTGATCAAGGTCGAGGGTTCGCAAATTCTTGACGCCGGTGATGAGACGATACACATCCTCCGAAGCGTCTGCGCCAAGTGGGTTACGCTTAAACCAGAGATTGGTGATGGCCTCGGATTTGACCATGGCGTCGACTAAAATCTTGAAGCCGGGTCCGTTGATGCAGTTTCCGGCGAGGTACCAAGTGTCCATCCGGTCAGGGAGGTCGGTGATGAAGTTGGCGATCTCATGAGCACCAACAGGGCCGATGATGTTATTGCCCAGGAGGAAATGTCTGACAAACTCATTAGGTCTGAGCGAGTCCATCAGCTTCCCAATGTGGTCAGGGCCAACAACCATTTTGCAAAGATCCATACGACCATCTTCATAGACAACGCCTTTGCGAAACTCGGCGCCTTTGACACCATAGTAAGGCTCACCTCGTCCTCCATCGAGCTCGAAGCCCTTCTCATGGCCATCCAACTCAAAGGTGCCACCGCTCTCGAGATGGTTCAAAAACGGTGCCAGATCGGCCTCGTGAGCGATCTCGACTGGCATAGGGATAGCCTGTACACCGTCAAGGGAAATAGGACGCTTGGCAGGGTCCCAAACACCCTGGGACAGAATACGAGAGGCCCAAACAGGCGCTTGCACGCCAGGAGCAGCACCGCTGGACAAGCCCAGGGTGGTATGACCGTTGCGAATAGTGGCCCGCAGGATGTCGTATCGTCGCTGCAGGGCGGCCCAGGCGCGAAGTCGTACACGATCAGCATCATAGCGGATGATGGCTGTCAACGAACCCTCGTGCACAGGGTAGAGCATCGGGGCCATAGCTACAGCCAGGTTGTGACGAGCAGACTTGCGGCGAGGAAGGTCATGGAGAGCATCGTCAATGCGATACTTGTCCAGTGGCAGTGCAATGATCTCATCTACAGTAAATGGATGAGAGGGATTGAAGCCGGGTAAGTGCTGATCCAGATCAACGAGGCTCTTTCGGCAGAGGCGAGCAAGGTGGATTGCCTCGTCCATGTCTACCGTATCGGATTGTTTGGCTGGCGAGGGTAATGCTATTGCGTGTTGAGGTGGGATCGAAAATGAGGGCGGTTCAATAGGTCGTAGCTCAGTAGCGGTAGACATGTTGGATTCGTGGATTTGTATTCTGGTGACGATGTTGAACTTGGTAGCTTAGTGACCATGGCTTATACCAGTGGTAATGTACATATATATAGCTAGTTGCAAATGCAGGCTGGTATACCGAAAGTCAACACCGTTCAGCCTTACACGTGGATACCGTGTGTCTACTGCAAGGGTCCTGTTAAAGTCATGTCAAGCACAGGGCGTCTAGGACTTTGATGCCAATTCTTGTTCCCACCCAATGAGTCAACCTTGAGCTTTGATCCATGCTACCCAAGCTTTCTATCGGCTTCGATTGGCCTCTTGCAGGGAATATACTGTCTTCTCATACCAGAGGTCCAAATCTGTGGCTGTGTGTCAGGGGATCGGTCTTGATATCGGTGAGATTCAAGCGGATGTTCAAGATAAAGATCGTGGCTCAGCTATGACTTGGTGTAGGCAACGACATGGAAGACCCACACTTGTCGATATAAGGGCGTGAGATCGACATTTCTGTAATAATGAACGATATATCCATATGTCTGCCTAGATAGACAGATACTTCTTTTGCATTACCGTATATACTCTTGGTGTTTTGGCGGCTGCAGGTGGTACTATGGTTGTTATGGTAAATTGGCGACGACTCCATCGTTACATAAACTAGTACAACAGCAGCAACCACAACTCAAAGAACACAATATACACATATCAATCAAGCCAATAAAAAGGGACTCCATGCTTTTTTTTTATGTTATTCAAATCTCAAGTTTGTAGACACTTACGTTTCGATTTCGAAATTATGTCCTGAGCTTCAGGGTAAGAAGATTCGCAACACCAAGACTCCATCCTCATCCTCGTCTAAGTCTTCACAGCTTTGTCTGGGTCTACCCATCTACACTTGAACAGCGCAACTATGAATAAAGATTTATGCCATTACCACATGAAATGGAACCAACAGCAAAAAGAAGGATCGAGAGCATCATCGACAAACAAACAAAACAGTCAAGAACAGCAAAAAAGAAACAACATGAGGAACACCGGATTTGAACCGATAACCTTCAGGAATCCCCAAAGAAGCTGTTGGACAGCTCACTGGAATCTGACGCGCTACCGTTGCGCCAGCTCCCCAAGTTTTGATGTATAAAGCAGTTGTAAACTGGCCTCAAATGGATACGATTTCGAAGAATCCTTACTGTGAAAAAAATGTTTGTTGGTTGTTGGACAAAGGACAAAAAGAAATGGCGTCTTGAACAGACGACTTGTGATGTGAGGAACACCGGATTTGAACCGATAGCCTTCAGGAATCTCCTACAACTGCTGGGTAAGCAGTGCACTGGAATCTGACGCGCTACCGTTGCGCCAGCTCCCCACTTGTTGTTAAAAGACTCACTAATGGATCAGATATACCTGGCCCAGCAAATGACTCAGCTCAACTCGTAACTATCCGACAAGTTCCAACATGCATTCATGGAAAACAGTGTACCGTAGACCATGTAGTAACATATCACGCAGATAATACATAGGAAAATATTAAACCTATATCTTAGTTGGCTTTATGTTGCTACAGTCCACCAGGCTAAGATACATCCTCCGTAGGTAGTATGCAAATCTATAAAGCCTATATCCATCATGCAGCAGAACCAAGAAGAAATCACTGACAACAAGCTCAATGTAAACATAGAGAAACCGAATTCATAATCTAAAATTCAACCCCTCTGTACCAAGCATTTAATACATACATGAAGGTCATGGTCAAACCTCCATACCTCCCAAAACCTTCCCTCCTTCTATCACCAAATTCCAGCAGACAACCACCATCACTCTAAGCGCCAAGCGGGTCATAAGTAGAAATTACAGCTAAGTAAGGCTGACGCTGTCGGCAAAGAGAAACTCCATGCTTTATCAAGGGCAGATCATGTACAAGCTCTACCAACTTAGATACCATCGAAGTCTCCGCCGAGGTCATCCTCGTCCAAATCTCCCTCCTGGATTTCCTTCGCCATCTCACGCTCGCGCTCCCGAGCCTCCTGGGCGTTCTTCAGCTCCAGACGATGTTGGTTCATGGGGAATCGCATGGCCTAAAGGGAAAGTAATTAGCTTCATTCAGTCGTGATAGAGTCTGGGAGAACAAACCTTGACACTCTCATCGTGGAGTGCTAGACAAGCCCGAATTCGGTCGTGGAACGCCTCGCCCGGCTCACGGGTAGCATACACATCACCAACCTCCTTGCTCTTCATGAAACCCCTCTCACGGTCCAGAGTAGCCTCGATCACACCATCACGAATGGCCTTGGCAACAATGTACTCCGCCGACTCCTCACTACCGAGCTGAAGACGGATGCAGATATCGCGGAGGGAAATGCGAGAGTAAGATAGAGACATCATGCGGATACCTGTCTTGATAACGTTTTGTCGTAGGCGCAGGATGAGGCTGTAGGTACCGTCTCGTCGGAAGGTATCGGCATGATCAGCGATCGCTGTCTCGAAGTCCTCAAGGTTACCAACTCTGACCGACTTAACCAACAGGAAGTAAGGCTGAAGAGCAGTCTCCATAGTTGGCTGGCGGAACATAGCTCGATCAGGAATATCACCCATCAATAGCTCCACAACATAAAGCAGCTTGGTAGCTGTCTGGGCAAAGCCGAGGGCACAGCTACTGGAAGGAGCCTTGCGGGTGGCAGCAGTGAGATGCTCGTGGGCCTCAGTGTAGCGGAGCTGGATGGCGCGGATACGACCAAGGTAGTAAAGGAATCGCGCTACCTGGTTGTTGACAGCGTTCTCGGGGAATTGGGTGTGCGAGACGAGGAGATCGGCCTGGTTAATGTGCGAAGTAGAGAGATAGTTTCGCAGCAAAAGGACGATGACGGAGGCTTGTGTGTCGACATCCTTTCGTAGCACGGCGGTGCGAAGGGCGGCGAGGAGAGTAGGTCGAATGGCGACAACGGGAGACTGAGGAGAAGGAGGCAGAGGGGCGATCTGCTCGCAGAAGACAGAGTAGTAGAAGTAAACCTTGGCAGACAAAGAGTCGAGTGTGCGGCGGTTGAGAGACTGGACTCTGTCTGAAAGGTACTTAGAGAAGTCGGCTCCACGCTGGAACTGCTTTGAGTCGAACAGGTACACTTGGACGAGGATACCGAGGAAGATATCGATCTCAGGAATGAGGTCCTTAGCCTCCTTCTTGGAACCGTTCTTGCCAGATGTCTTGGCCTCGTCGACTTCCATCTCTGAACTCTGTCGGCCAAGAGTAACATCCTCGCGCTCAATGGCAGCCAGCAGTGGCTTGACAATAGCACTCGAGTTGGCGGTAGCAGGGAAAGCCTCAGAGATGACCTGGGCAATGATGTCGGGTGTCAAACGCTTGCGGATAATAGAGATAGATCGCAGGGCGCGGAGGGAGAATCTGGCGTCGAAGAGGGCCACGGCGCGGTCTATCAAAGCAAAGTTGCTCTTAATATCTGTTAAGATACAATGTTAGTGCTTGTTCTGGAAGACCTTGTTGAGCTCCTACGAGCTTGCTACTCACCTGCGATAGTCTGCACAACAGGGTCAACCTTGACCTCCTCCTCTTCCTCCTCCATTGACACATCGCCTTCAGCATCAGCCTTGTCAGACTTTTTCGACTTGGAAGGAGGAACGACAACAGTCATCTCTTCGTCGCCGTCCTTGGCAGGCTTCTTGCCCTTGGGCTTTGTGCTGTCTGTCATCTCAACGTCCTTGTTTTTCTGAACGTTGTTGTTACCGGCAGGCTTCTTGCCGTTATTGTTTGGTGCCTTGCTGGGCGGCATGGTGAATATCTATGTATGATGCGAAGAAGTGAGGCTGAAACTGTCGGAGCAGGAGCTGCAGATGACGATAGTGGGAGAAGACCGAGTCGTGCGCGCGCCTCAACTTGTCGCAGCGTTTGCGTAATTGAAGTTGGAGGAAGTTGGCGATAGCAGTAAACGAGATACTGAGGGTGCGGGTACGAGATCGGTGTCGAGGAGGGAGACCGTCGAAAAGGTCAAGACAATGATCGTCGTGGTGAGTTTGGTAATGAGATTGGGAGAGGTTCAAGGTGATGCTGCTGCTCGCTGCTTGGTGCTAGCTCACCAAATGGGGACCGGGGCTTGAGTAACTGGCCAGTGGACAACTGAGGCGACAACGGAAAGAGACTGAATTGGCAGTAAAGATACCTGGTTCAGGCGGTGATCTCGCTGCACAGGCAGGTACCACCAAAGTACTCGGAACTAGGGCGTTACCTTAATAAGCTGGCATCTTGTGGGGCACGAGCAGTGACGTCTCGATGTTGCCTGCAGCTGGTGTTTTGCACAAAGTTCGACGTGATATTTATGCAAGTTTATACAGAATGCGCAAGACTCATCAGCTACATGATAAGAACATTACAATCTGAAAGTCATGATTTGACTAAGAACCAAGTTTATATCTCTAATATCCAGTATATAATTAACTTTACAACTTCATCAAAGCTGATGTATGAAAATAAATTCAGTAATGAACAAATAACGAGTGTCAGCATCGTTACTTCAAGGCGTACAGTCGTTTTACATTACAACATATATGCAGCCACTGTCACAAGTAGAGTGTAAAGTCGACAGGTTTTCATTTATTGGTCCCTTAGTTAATACCAACTATTTCAGACGCTGCTTTCTTTCTCTCCTATGCATTCTGGTACAGCTTCTAATTAAAAAAAGCATCCTTCATACCGGGTTAGAAATTCCTATTACGCCAGTTTGTCCCGGGTATACACCCAACGCCTCTTGAGAAATACAAAATACCCTGCATTGCTTTTCATTTTCTTCTTGCTTGTCTGGGTTTCCCTTGTCGACCACATCTCTTCCACTTTGCAAAAGGATTTACTCGCCCTTACCGGGCATAACCTTGGCAGCCTGGACTGCACTCATCTTCGCTATCCAAGCAGTGGATGGCATAATCTTTCGGACGGTGCGGAGTTCGTCAGATGAGTAGCCGGGCACACGGATGTTGTAGGTTCGCTCCAGCACAAGTTGAATATCGCGGATCTCGAGCACCTTAGACCCGCGCTCCTTTGAGTTTCGACAAGCCGCATGTAAAACGCTGTCAACAAACGAGTCTGCCATGTTCAAAACGTTCTGAAATCAAGTTAGCCGTTTTATCTGAATTCCAGGAAGTGATGGTGCTTACCTCTTCCACTTCAGGGGTGAGTAGGTTTCCGTCCTGCCCTTCGGCTGGTCCTCCACACACTTGGCGGACAAGCTCATCTAGTTTCTTCTTGCTCAAAACGTGATCTCCCTCAGCTTCGTGGTTATACGCTGGGATCCTAGCCATCGCAGGTTGGTTCATAACACCGCCGAGCGTTCCGCTTCCTTGAGACATTGTAGGGCGACCGGCGTTGACTCCGCCTCCGACAGAAACACCTTGGGGCACAGCAGTGGCCTTTTCAGGAAGCACCTTGGGGATGGGCATCTTGGATTGCATTGGGGTCTGTTGAGGCTGCGGGGGATGTGCGTGAGGGTGGCCTTGTGGAGTAGGTTGCTGAGGAACATTAGGCCCCATAACGCCTTGATTCACAGCGCTGCCTGGTGTTGGTGTTCCAGCTTGGGCAGGGCGCCCAGGCACCTGCGCACTTCCAGGAGTGTTGAGAGTTTTGTTAGCCATCTCAATAGCAGCAGAGTGACTGAGAGCTCGCTGAGGACCCTGAGGACCTTGCGCTGTCGTTGGAGCCGCTGCGGCAGCAGCCTGTTGCGGCGTTGGGATTCGCGGAGCATTCTGCTGGGTTGGTGTTCCAGTCTGTGCTTGCACGGCTGTTTGTGACATCGCGGGGTTAATAGGGGCAGTGCCAGGCTCTTGTTTGACCTGGACTGGTGCCTGTGGCAGTTGTTGCTGTCCGGGTTGGGGAGTTCCTTGTGCCGGGCGCACTTGCGTTGGTGCCGCTCCTGGCGTTCCGTTAACAGGGGAGGCTCGGCTCACGGCGGCTAACTGTTGTTTGGCAACTTCGACAGCGGCGTTTACAGGTGGAGCGTTATTCTGGGTGTTGTTTTGAACTTGAGATGTTTGAGGCTGAGTTTGAGGGGCCTGTGGTTGCGACTGTTGCGGTTGAGATTGCTGTTGTTGTTGCGACTGCTGCTGCTGGGACGCTTGTTGCGGTTGCTGCTGCTGCGCTTGACTCTGTGGCTGTTGTTGCGTTGCAGTCTGTTGACCTGCAGCAGGTTGCTGATTTCCTTGCTGAGAAACCCTCGCCGCGTTTTGCGCCGCTTGTGCCTGTGCTTGGCCAGTGCCTTGCAGGTTACCTTGCTGCTTGCGCACGCTGTCAACCCACTTGTGAGCATCGGAATGCGCCTTCAGTTGTTGGTCTTTCCTAATCTGAAGTTGCCTCATCTCGTCTTCCTTGAAGGGCGTTCCAGCTGCATTTCTGTCCGCGATGAGTTTATCGATTTGGGCAACCTTCGACTTGCTATTATCCATCGTCATAAGTGCTCTCGTGTAGCGCTGTTTGATCTCTTCTACCCATTTATTCGCATCGGCACCTGACTTTTCGGCTACTTGCGCGGGGGCTCGGAAGTTAATCTTAGCCACGTGCTGGAGAATGTGCTCGGGAATTCGATTCTGCTGAGCGGCGGCACCAGCTGCTTGATTACCAGCTACAGCTCCGGCCGTTTGTTGTTGCGGTTGAGCCTGAGCTGTCGTTTGTCCGGATTGGTTCTGTTGCAATTGTGGACGAGCCTGTTGGTTTTGCGCATTTTGGTTTTGCATCTGGGTGCGTCTTTGTTGGATCTTTGTAATAAGCATTTTGGAAAACTCTATAATCTTTTGACGCGCGGCAATATGCTCTTGGCTGTTCTGAGGGGAATTGTTCGCCTTGTTCCACAGTCCTTGCAAGCCTGCCTCATACTTGGACTTCTCATCCTCACTCAAGGTCGGCAGACTTCTTATTTGGTTGGGCTGATACATCGGCGGCGGTCGCTGTTGAGCTGCTCCAGCTGCACCTTGCTGTTGGCCCTGGCCCTGCTGGCCTTGCTGCCCCATCTGAGGATTCATGATGGCTATGGGAGACAAATGGTGTTCGGCTTCGAGGTCGGAATAGATGCGATAGACAGGATGGGCAGGACAATACAGGAACACGATCTGTACAAAATACCAAGAAAAGTCGAAGTCTTTCTTTCAAGTGTAAGAAAACGAGAAACAATTTGTTTCAATATTAAGACAACAATTTTAATGTCGAACCTGGTGTCGAGCTTGAGCCGCGATTCGTGAATAACTGACACTCCACGGACAGACGCGTTAATGAAGTCAGTACCACTACTCGGAAAAACATCGGTTCAATATTTGGATGTCTTGTTAGTGCATTGTCAGCTGTAGGCTGCTAGGGTGTCAAGGGTGTCTCTCTTGTTGGGAAACACAGCTTCCCTTTCCGTGTGGGGTCAGATTAATGGAAATCGTCTAATACGACCTGGGTTAGATTCCAAGCACTTGTCACGAAAGTCTGGAGCTAGGTAAGGATTGTACTGTAGAGCATTGTACTAATGTTTGTTGTCATCTGTCATCATTGGTTTTGCGGACCTTGAGGTAGCAAGCTGTATTTAATTGACCATGATTCGCTTTAAATGAGTGCGCCGAAGACATGAAACCTTATTAATACCTGTATGTATCGTTTAATGGTACTGATGCAAACACTTTGCGGAGTTCTCTAAGCTGGAACCTTTACAGCGGACAGCTTAAGAATTGTCTATTGGTGGGCTAGCGTTAACTATTGCTACCTCGAGCTTTAGCCAAGGTACAGCAAATGAGGAGTTAACGGTAAAAGCTCTGGCAAGGTAAAGTCGTAGACAAGGAAGAGAAGGGTATATCAGTAAGCTCCAATATCCCCAACGATACAAGGGTCCAGCT
Organism: Fusarium flagelliforme; assembly: GCF_020744385.1. Classification (NCBI taxonomy): domain Eukaryota; kingdom Fungi; phylum Ascomycota; class Sordariomycetes; order Hypocreales; family Nectriaceae; genus Fusarium; species Fusarium flagelliforme. The sequence continues at coordinate 1,058,372 of NW_025763504.1, read as the reverse complement.
TTTCCGCCAGGGTCTTTACTTTATCCATTTCATCTCCACCATAACCCGTCCATCCATCTTCTGTGTTGTGTTGTCTTCTTCTCTTCTTTATTCCTCTCCGGCCCATCTCTCTCAAGGTTGACATTGATTAGTTTGCGCCATTAATTCCCATCTCCGCCAATATGCGCTTCTCATCGTCTACTGTCCTCGCGGCCCTGCCCGCTCTGGCTGCCGCCCAAGACTCTCCTGTCGACCAGTACAAGGCCCAGTTCCAGAATGTCATCGGCCAGTTCGCTTCCTACATTCCTAACCCAGGCCACCATGACCCCGTTGCCGCCGCCGAGGCTAAGGCTGGTTCTATGAGACTCAACGTCTTGACTCTGGAGAACTGGAAGGAGACTCTCTACGAGCCCGTTGCCGCTGGCGCCACCACTCCCGAGGAGTGGTGGTTGCTCGTCTCTGGTGGAAACAAGACCTGCTATGGTATGTTTGATGATCTGCGATACAATCGCGACCCTCTATGTGTTATGCGACTTGTACTTGTCGCAATATCTGGTGGATTGACCTCAAGCTAACTTATGATCAAAGGTCGATGCGGAACTGTCGAGCAGGCCTTCAACGAGACCGCTGCCAAGTTTGCGCTCCTCGAGAACACACCCCATATGGCCTACTTGAACTGCGACAACCAGCCCATTCTTTGCAACTCCTGGTCTGCCGGCCCTCCTAGCCTTTACATCTTCGATGTGCTTCCCGAGCCCGCGCCCGTCGAGATCTACAGCAAGAGGCTCAACTTGACCACCACCACCTCCGACACTCTGGTCGCCCTTCAGGCCTCTGGTAGCAAGGACGAGTTCCATCGCCATACCAGCGCTTGGTTCCACCCCACCAACGGCAAGCTCGCCGAGTATGGCCTGGCTATTCCCTTCGGTTACCTTATGTGGGCCATGAACCTGATTCCCAACTGGCTCTTCATGCTTGTTGTGTCCTTTGGCAGCCGCGCCATGATGTAAGTTTTCCTTATCCACCGATGATCCATGATGCTAATGTTGGACAGGTCTCGTCGCATGCAAGGTGCTCCCGGTGCTCCTCAGGCTGGTGCTCAGCCCGCCCGATAAATTGATGCTGGGAATTTCCTGCAAGGTTGATCGGAGCCATATTCAGTTGGTCGATATCTAGTAATAAGTATCGAGTTATTTGAGTAGATTCAAAATGTATCATGACTTTCGTACGAGCTCGTTATGGCGTTTGCGGAGTGACCTGTAATCTATGACTTGTTCTCGCAAGCTGCTTCCACGTTCTTCAGACCGCCGATGACTTCGTCGCTTATTTGTCCATTGGAGAATTTTCCATATCGTAGATCGCTCAGTGCACCTACAGTTTGTTGCACAGACTCGAGGAGCGCCGCCTCTTCCTCTTGTAGCTTTTCAATCTCGGCTTCCAGAGCGCCTGCTGCACCCTCTAGCTCGGGAATAACAGAGTGGAGGGTATGCTTGGCACTTGCTGCTCCTGACGCATCGCCAAATAGCTAAATATCCGTTCAGTACTTTTGATCGAAGCCGTAGTTAGTGAAGGCACCCACCGCACGCTCTATTTCAATTTCAGCGTCTATGTCTTCCCGTTCTGCCTCACGCTTGGCCCGCACGACTTCCCGCCGCATTGCGAGACCTCGTTTTGCTTCATCGGCGATGTTTTCGGCAACTTGGTCCAGAACATCTGCACGCTGCGCTTGCAGATCTCGAAACAAAGATCGAACTTGTGGTGACGATTGTAGCGGACGAGGGAAGAGTGCCTTGAACTGCTCAAGTGTTGTGATGGCGGTCAGAGTTGAAGGTTGGATAAGGTAATTAGCCAGGAGTTCAGCTTCTGTAGGCGCCATTTTGAAGTTTCCGAGGCCAATGTGGTTAGAAATACCAAGTTCGAAATATTTGCTACTGTTAGATTAATAATCTGGAAGTGCCTTCGTATGGTATTGAATGTAACCAAGACGCGATGGGAAACCCAAGCGCGTTAAGTGCCCCACCTCCTTCTTTGCTAGGTTGATAAGAGCAGGGGAAGATAAAGAAAGACCTACATGAGCCAAACGAATCTACCTGAAGCACATTCAATACTATAATATCACGATGTGATATACCGCGGAAATAACATCAACTTGGTACAATCGTGGAAGCCGGTTTTTGGTCATGAGCAGGTGACAAAATAAGCATATCAACTTGATATTACAAGGCTCGGTGAACTGTATGTACTGTCAGCATCCATTTGACAGCTTTATTTTGTCAACCAAGCATTGTAGTTTTCGTGAGTCAAAACGTTATGCTACAATCCATTGTTCTGTATTGATCTCTACATAGGTATACAAAACAAATGAGGTCATCTAACCACTTCCAATCGAGTTTAAAATAAAATAGTCGCTGAATCAAATAACTTTTTATATCTAAAGATCTCGTTTAGACCTTGGGAGCTGTAGCTGCAGGAGCACCGGTACCACCACGGCCGCCGATGGCACCAACAGCCTCGAGCTGAGCGGCTGTCAAGTTGATCTCAGGAAATGGTCGACCTCTTCCTGTAGGCCAAGAGATGAATCCTGTCTCTGCCAGGAAATGGAGGAATCGCCCGACATCCGTTCGCGAAATACCGTATCCAGCGCTCTCATCGATGCCGGTCCAATGCTCGGCGTCGTCCTTGAGAATCTTGACGGTGTTTGAGTCGTCAAGCTCAGGCGCTCTGGTGTTAGCGGGGAGATCGTTGACACAGAAGTGGTACAAGGGCATAAGAGCATGCTGCTCTTGATCCTTCTCTTGTCCACCAGCTGTAACATAGTTCTCTAGCTCATCCTTCCACTGACTGTAATCAACCTCGGGGACCTTGTAACCGTAGTATTCAAGGCTGGACAGATACTCATTCATTCTCAGACGGGGGTGACCGGTGATATGGGCCACATGAACCCCACCTGGTAGAGGGTTAAGTGCGCAAGCCACGACAACGTTGGCGACGTGGTTGACGGGCACTGCGTTAACTGTGTTGACGATGCGAGGTCGGACACCAAGCTCGAGACTCCCCTTTAAGACGCGCACCAAGAAGTCGTCAGTGACCACAACACCAGTCTCAATATCACCTAGAATGTATCCTGGTCGTGCAACTGTACCGCGAAGACCCCTCCTTCCAGCTTCACGAACCAGTTGCTCTGAAACCCATTTGGTCTGACCATAACCCGTTCCAAGACCAGTGCGACTGCCCATCATATCATCCTCCTCAGAGATAGCACCCTGACCGGTGCTGATCTGCTTGTCAGAGAGGTTGATATAGTGCTCAGTGTCAAGCACACTGGTTGAGCTGACAAAAGTAAAAGTCTTGGGCCTTCCTTCGTTGCAGAGCTTCATGGCGTCGATAGTAGAGTTGACGTTGGCGGTCTTCATATCGGCATAACGCTTGACCCAGTGGACAGTGGCGCCGTTGTGAATGACCATATCGACAGTTTGAGCCAAGTTATTCCACACGGATGACTCGATTCCAAGGTTTGGCTGACTCAGATCACCTACAACACAACTCAGGCGTGACTCCCACTCATCTCGCCACATCCCATAACCCTCAAGAGAGCGGCGGAGACGAGAAAAGGCACCCTTGGGATCCTTCACACTTCGAACATGTGCAATTACCTGAATTTGACGACTGGTACGTGAGAGGATATCCTTGATCAGATAAGCACCCAAGAAGCCAGTGGCACCGGTAAGGAATACAACAGGCTTGGCCTTGGCACGGATGGTAGACGGATCGGCGGACTGATACTTGGAAGGAAGCCCCTTGAGCAATTCGTCAAGGGATCGGGCATACTCGGGGTTCTTGTCTTCCTCTGACTGAGCAGCGCCTCCCTTGAGTTGCTTGTCGATCTGAGCACTGAAACCAGCAAGACTGGGATGCTCGTACAGAGTGTTGATAGAGACATTTGCGCCGATCGTCTTTCGCACAGCCAAAAGCATTTGCTGGGCAAGCAAACTATGACCACCAAGGTCGAAAAAGTCGTTCTGAGGAGCAATGGTCTTTGCATTAAGACCAGGAATAAGTTCAGACCAGTTCGTGGCAATTGCTTGCTCGGTAGGGGAAAGGCTCTCCCATCGCTTCAGGTCCTCCTCGGTAGCGCCCTCAGTCTGCTCTGCAATATCAGGGAAGGGGAGGTTAGGCTTGTCAACCTTGCCGTTGGGGTTCAGAGGAAGTTTCTCCAGGGTGATCTGACGATATGTTAGCCACTAGACCACTTCACAAGATCATGTTTCAGACTTACATAAGTAGTAGGAACCGCATAAGCAGGCAATCGACCCTTCAGGTGGTCACGGACCTCAGTTTGCATACGTCGGAAACGCTTGAAGTAAACCTTGGTAGGTCCGATATCGGTTCCCTCATCCTCGACGTCTTCCAGCCCTTGGACCTTGAGGAACTTAGGCCACTCGTTCAACTCAGGGACGATGTAGCTGACGAGAATTGGCTCCTCGTTCTTGTCTCTTCGCACCAGGGTCTGTTTGGGAGTTAGCAATCTCTTATTAATGCATTGCTGTTCTGTGAACGTACCTTGCAGTCTCGGATCAAGGGGTTCTGGCTGAGGTTGCTGTCGATTTCGTTAAGCTCGATTCGGAAACCACGAATCTTGACCTGATCATCAGCTCGGCCGGTAGCCTCGACGTCACCAGACTCAAGGTAACGTCCCAAATCGCCTGTGCGGTAAAGACGATCGCGGGGAACATAATCCTTGAGTCGAGGGTCGTCCTTGTTCAGGTGCGCGTAGGCCTCAACCCACTTGTTTGGCTCAACAAACCAGGACGTGAGGAACTTTTCTGAGTTCAATTTTTCGTTGTCGCGGTATCCCTCGGCAAGACCAGCGGCTCTCACATAAATCTCACCAACTTCGCCAACTCCGCAAATCTTGTTGCGGTCCTGGCGATCGATGACCAGAAGCTGCACGTTCTGCATACCCTTACCGGCGGGCACGGTGTTACCGAGAGCGTCCAGAGCGTTGGGGTCCTTGGAGTGGCTTGGGATCTCGAAATAACTGACAGCTCTCTGAGTCTCGGTTGTTCCATACATGTTGACGATGTTGGCGTTCTCAGCGAGCTTTCGAAGTTGTCGACAATCTCTGGTGGTCAGAACATCACCGACAAAGAATGCCCTGTCGAGTGATGGAAACTCGGCAGTTGCACCTCCAACCAGGATCTGACCCATGGCCGGTGTCAAGTGAGTAACGGTAGGCTTGTGTTCTCGCATCCATTCCGCGAGCTTTTCGTGCTGAATGTCCTCCTTGGAAGGAACCAGGAGCTGAGCACCAAGGAAGAGGGGCGTGAAAATATCTCGCTGTACTAGAGGAAACGACATGTTAGCTGAAGAACTTCAGATCGCTAGTCGTACTACTTGCTGGGATCGTGGGCTATTCCTGAGAGCATGGTATATCTGGATTCAGATGACAAGTTGAATCTCTCGGCCATCCAAGGAAAGTATCTGCAGAGACTGTAATGGCGTCCCAAAACACCCTTAGGCTTTCCTTCCGAGCCACTGGTAAAACTGAGAGTAGGATTGTTGTCAGGACCAACGACAACATCGGGACGAGATTCCTTGGGTCCCTTAACTTGGGTAAAAATATCTGCCCCGTTAACCTCGCCTCCTGCCAAGATACCATCATCTCCGATTCTTAATGAAGGGACTTCGGTCTTGAGGTTTAGCTCTTCGTCAATGTATCTCCTGACGAGGGGAGCAAGAGGTCCAGCTTCATCGGACGCCTTTGCGATGTTGACCAAAGCACAAGGCTGAGCAACCTCGAGATAGACCTGTTGTCTGCTAGGAGGGTAAAGAGGGTCAAGAACTGAGAAGGTAGCACCCGAGGCCTTTGATATTGTTAGCAACTTGTGGATAATGTGTCCTGGTAGACTATGAAAGACTCACAAGAGTGCCCATGATAGCCACAACCAAATCGACAGAGCGATGAGCCCATATCATAACGACATCACCAAGCCCAACCCCATTCTCGGTCAAGTGATGCGCCAACAGGTTAGAAGCTTCATAGATCTGCTTGTATGTGAACCGTCTCTCAGGAGTTTCTGAGGTCTTGGTTTCTACTACACAAGTCCTCTCGGGATGTGCTTCCGCATTTCGGGCAAAGTGTTCAATGATACTGCCATCATAGGTCCAGTCCAAATCAGCAGTGGGATCGGGAATGTTAGCCATGGTGAAGAGCTGCCTGAAGCAATGGCTATTATAAGAGGTGTAACGAAGTCAGGCAAAACGTTTGGGAGCGAATTGATGGTTTTTTTTTTTAAGGTGAATAAGTAATTCACTGCATGCAAGTTCAAGAAACTTTTTAGTGAGAGGCGGCGTCCAATTGACTCACGTCACTTCCAATGCGTTTGCGAGATCGGCCCAGCGGGGGCTTTTCCCCAGTGATGTCGTCTTGAGAAAAGTTAGAGCCCAGGAGGGGTAGCCTTCCACTAATTCTCAGTTCAGCCCAGTCCACCTCACTTCTTACCTCCACTTATACCTAAATTTGACTAAACCTACTTTGGATTTATTCTCTTATCTTATCGTGCCCAGCAAACCGGGTCCTATTAAAGGAAGAAGGGGCTATCCTGTGTCCTGTCGCGTCGTCGCGTGCAGTAAAAAAAGAAGAAGCACACCCCCTGTTTCCTCATTAACGCGACCTAACTTAATAGGTACTACCCGTACATTAGTAGATTGTACCTACCGTATCCGTACCCATGGATCTTACCTTACCGTAATTGTTGATGCAAAACTGAACTGTGCTCCATGTATCAACCTCTTGTAATCGCTCTCAACTCATCTTGTTCATTGATTTCACACTTGGAATATTGTCAGCACTCATCAGAGTTGTTCTATTGAACTTAAACGGGACAAAACATAATCCATACTTATTCAGAGGGTATCCGTGCTTAGATCAACATCTTCTTGTTGTCCCTTCTTTTCTTTCCCCTTGTCTTCTCTTCTCTACCCTTTCTTGTAACTTCAACTCTTCTCTTCTCTTTCAACACTCAACAATCACATCACAACCACAACCGACATCATCATGGCTCCTGCGCGTCAGCAACCGGCGCCTCCGCCTTTTAGCAAGGATGAAAAGGTTCTTTGCTTTCACATGGACATGCTCTATGAGGCTAAGATTATGGACGTTCAGCAAGGTGAGAAGCCCAGTGATGGCTACAAGTATAAAGTCCATTACAAGGGCTGGAAGAATACTTGGGACGACTGGGTCCTGGTTGACCGCATCCGGCCTTTTGATGATGAACACAAGGAGCTTGCGGCACAACTTCATGCGCAAGTGAAGCATAATATTCAACGAAGCACGAAACAGCCCAAGAAGGGCCTTAGAAGTGGTGCCGAGTCTGCTAGAGTCAGCGAGGAGAGATCGGGGTCCGCTACTGTTCAAGGAGGTAGAGGAGGCAGACGAGGAAAAGATTGGGAACTTGAACAGGTAAGAATTTCTCCCCTCTTTGTTCTGACCTATTCCGTTGTTCGACCGCCTTTTACCATTTATATGAGTGTTGCTCCCAGAAGTTCTGGGCTGTTGTTACATGCATGTTACGGTCGAGTTGGCCGTATTAAGACTGCCCAAGAGCTGGGGTATCTGCACTTCGTTACCACCCCGTAGCTGGAGAGTTTGCGGCTGTCAGAAACTTCGGGTTTCCGTCTAGCTAAATATATGAGGCCACATCCAAAACTAAAGGATACTTGTTTGCGATTCAGATCTAGTATTGGCCCGCAGCCTTCCTACTCTGGCACTGGCACACTCATCCCCCATATTCCATTATTACCTGTCACTGCTGTGCCCTTCTTCAAACATCAGAAGCTGCCTCTTTACCAGGCATATTTCTGAATTCTACTTTACATATCCACTCCCCTCCGCACCTGCTAGTCGTGCTCTTTCCCTAAACATTGCCAACTTCACATGTCTTCACCATAACACTCCCCCTTTTCCCACTGATATCTTCCCCCAAGTCGTGGGCATTCTCTCAGCACGATGCAATCTCCCAGCAAGCCATCTGCTTCGCAGAGCTTTCCCATCCCAAACGTGCGGGAATGTCCTGAAGAGACTCAATCTAGCGAGTCTGTCAATTCCGGCGAGTCGTCTAGAAAGGTCTCGCTTGGGAGCATCAGCGAGCCCAAAGACCCCCTCACAGCCCTCCCATCAAAGAAGCATCGCTATGTCACCGATTCGGGCAAGCTTGTTCAGGATAACCGCTACACTTTTCCACTCGCCGCCAATGTCGAGACTAAGCAGCCTCGTCGAAAGCCCCCCAAAACCTCCAAGACCTCCAAAGCCTCCAAAGCACCCAAGTGTGGTACCAAGCGCAAGCAAAGTCCAAGTGACGAGCTTGGACAACCTGATGAACTAGAGACGGTAGATACATCCCTCGAGTGCCTATGACCTTAGCCTTACCCGATTCCACTTTCATTTCCAACAGTCGTAGCCATTATATGCTAACTACTTTACAGGAAGACTCATTCCATAACAAGCCCATGATCAACCTGCCTGTGCCTGATCACATTCAAGCGATGCTTGTAGATGACTGGGAGAACATTACCAAGAATAACCAACTGGTTCCTCTCCCTCACTCTAAGCCAGTCGCCAAGATTTTTGAGGACTACCTTGCCCATGAGCGCCCCCATCGTGAGGAAGGATCATCCAGTATGGATATCTTGGAGGAAGTTGTAGCAGGTCTCCGCGAGTACTTTGAGAAGGCTCTCAGCAGAATCCTACTCTATCGGTAAGTCTATTCCTAATGGAAATGAGTCGTTGCTGACTTGCCCAGTTTTGAGCGCCACCAGTACATGGAGATGAAGAAGCTGTGGGAAAACACCGAATCAAACCCCGAATACACCAATGTCTGTGACGTCTACGGTGCTGAGCATCTTGCTCGATTGATAGGTACGAGCACACCTAATTTTCTTCAACTTTCTTTGACTGACTTATCCCAAAAGTGTCTCTCCCTGAGTTGTTGGCGCAGACCAACATGGACCAGCAGTCCGTGTCACGCCTCCGCGAAGAAATTGGCAAGTTCAATGTTTGGCTGGGACGTAACTGCGAAACCTACTTCGCCAACGAGTACGAGACTCCGGCCCAAGACTACATCGACAAGGCTCGCAGCTTCTAGAGGCCCAGTAGTCAAGCCGACCTCGATGTTTGATGCACGTTCTCCATGGTCCTCTTGAATTTTACAGAACGGTCCTATTAGCCATTCAGAGCTGCGAGGTGCACCATGACAGCAGAAGGTAGACGAAAGATTTTGTTATCGTGACCCTTTTTTGGGGTAGAGAATCACGATTGGAGTAATGTGATACTAGTACGTCGCTGCAGGATATGATGGCTTTCGTCGTCTGCATTCTTTTCTTAACTAGTATTGTATTCTTGGTGTTTAGGGTCTTAATTGTCAGAACTTGTATTATTTCATCCATGCTTCAGAAAATCCGTGATCGACGCATCTCGAGTAGTTTTTCCTCGGTTTATTTTGATCGTGATTCTATCATTCCCTCCGAACTGCCACCATGTTTTGTACAAAGGTCATTACAGTATAGTACACATTCCCATTTATTCTTTCCTTGGTATCGATTTCATTCCTCTCCCCTTACATTCTTGGCACAGCCCTCTCAACGTAGAATCCAGCGTCCGGTGTCCGCGCAGCCTTGACTTCTCTCTTGCTCAGCACGCGGTCCACCTCTTCCACACGGACAAGCTCCTTGACCTTGAGAATCATACCGGCGAATTGAGGGTGCACGGGGTGGAAGACGGTCTGCATTCGACGGCGCAAGCCCAGCGCGGCGAGGACACCTCTTGTGCGCTCGGGAAGACCGATAGCTGAGCGGTGGAGGGTGATGCGGAAGAAAGACATGGTTTGTTCGTTTGCTTGGTCGGTCGATGGGAGGAATTGGAGCGCTAGGTCTAATGTTTTGCGTAAGAACAGAGTCGAGTAGATAGAATAAAAGAATAGCTTACCATTAAAGCCTTGCAATTGCACTCGTAGAAATATCCCTGAAAATCACAGCAGCCCGCCTTTCACGTCTCGTCGGTCGTCGTCAAAGAAGCATGAGCTCAGGGTCGGCGTCAAAATCCACAGAGGCGCCAAACCTTTCCGGGATCGGGACTAATTCCGAATCCACTAGGTCATGTGATCACTCAGAGAACCTCACTGTTAACATGCAAGTTGATTAACAAGGAACTCTAATAGTTGTAATAGGGAAACGAGTAGGAGCAATCATCTATTTATCTGATGAAATAATCGTAAGGGTTCTCTTAAGTTGTCCGCCGATACAATCGGGTTGCTAATTCGCTTTTGAACTAACATACAGCTAGATAAGTGCAGAATGCCGTTTGGTTTAGCGAGGAACAGTCAGTGGGGGAACCATAAACGAAATACAGTTGGACCACCAAAAGCAGTAGCTACCTTAGGACCTAAGGTGGTAACTTGGATACATAGCAGTCTAACAAATACCAAATGCGGGTGTTGAATGATCATGAAACGATAAAAAAGTGGTTTCGTAGCTCTGGTGAGTCGATTCGCTGAGTATCACGACATAGCAAGTATCACCAGTTCGAAAGAATAAATATAAGTCAATCAGAATCTCATATCAAACATCAACATTCATGTCTATAGGATCAGCGAGTAATATGGAGAGCCATCTTGTGGCCTCCAGCACTAGTTACATTGTATTGGAATTCTCATACAGACCGTCGTTTTTTCGCGACGCGTCCAGGCCGGCACAAAATCATCAAATGCTCGACGCCTTCTTTCTTCCCTTCCCGTTTGCATTATCATTCTCCATCTCTTACAGAGAAACCTCAACACGTCCCTCGGCACCAGGAGCACCAGCCTCTCTAAGGTTGGGAAGGAGGTAGGTGATATCGTCCCAAGGATGACGGTAGAGACCAGTACGCAGACGCTTCTGGTCGAGGAAGTGAGCAATAAGACCAATGCTTCGGCCGAGAACGAAAAGACCGTTAAGAACACCCATCTTGAGGTAGTCCTCAGCCTCCTCAGCGGAGAAAGCACCGCAGTTGCGGACGAGATCAACAAAGCAGACGGCAATGCAACCGTCGACGTTGAGAATCAGGTTATCCTTCTTGGAAGTAGTGACAGTCTCGACAGCGAGAGCGTAGTCGAGAAGCTTGTGGCTGGGGAAGTTGTTCAGGACGTACTCCTTGACGAGCTCGACACGGAGATCGGGGTTGTTTCGAGACTTGATACGGTGACCAATACCAGGGATGAGCTTGTTGGCCTTGCGCATGCTGTCAACGAAGTCACGGGGGCTGAGACCCTTGTCGAAGGCACGGGTGAATTCCTCAGCGGCACCGTCAAGCGCGCCTCCGAACCTACTGCCGATCGTCAGGAGACCAGCCACTAGGGAGCTAATTAAATCTTTGCCGGCACGAGTGGTGATAATGGTGTTCATGGCACCAGACACAGCGGGGCCATGGTCGGCAGTAAGCATAAGGACCATCTCGAGGAACTTAGAGGCGTAAGGGGGGAGGCGGCGGCGGAACCACAGCAGAGACATGACACCACCAATGCCGATATCCTCCTTGAAAACGTCAGAGATAGGCATGCCGGCGTAGAGAAGCTCCTGACCACGGTCATCGGAAATGGTGGAGATGAACGCAGCGGGCTTTCGGATGAGACCAAGCTCCTGGGCCCAAGAGTAGTCGAGAGGAATCTTGGGGACGACGGGCTCGGGCTGAGGAACGATGGTGCCTTGAGAAACGAGCTTGTCGTAGACCTCCTTGAGAGTTGAGGGAAGGTCCTCGAAAGTGGCGGGGACGTGGAAACCGGCCTCCTTCATCTTCTCGTTCTTCATCTTGGCAGTCTCGAGCTGAGAGTTGGCGAAAGAACCAGCGTGACCGAACTGGACCTCGGTCTTAAACATGCTGGCGCAAGTACCGATAGCCCATGCAACGATGGGCTTGGTAATGACGCCCTGCTTGACAGCCTCGATGACCTTGTATTCCTCAACACCACCGACCTCACCAAGCAAGACAAGGATCTTGCACTCAGGGTCGGCTTGGTATCGCAGAAGATGGTCGATGAAAGTGGTACCGGGGTATCGGTCACCACCAATAGCAATACCCTCATACACACCATCGGTGTTCTGGGAGATAATGTTGTTCAGCTCATTGCTGGCCATTGTTAGTAAACAGGTCAATACACAAAAGACTTAGGAAACTCACCTCATGCCTCCAGACTTGCTCACGTAGCCAACACTTCCCTTGCGATAAAGCTTTGAGGCAACGATGTTGTCCATCATACCACCAGTGTTACCAATCTTGAAGCTGCCGGGCTTGATACCACCAACGGTAGCAGGACCAATGATGGTAACACCCTTCTTCTGAGCGACGTGGGCGATCTCACGAGCTCGCTGGAAATGTTGTTAGCAAACGGTTTTGGCGTGCATCTGCAATTGACGAAGACTTACTCGCTCGGGAACACCCTCAGCAATGATAGCAATGGTCTTGACCTGGGGGTACTGCATAAGCTCCATGGTAGAGCTGTAGACACTTCGGGAAGAAGCAAAGTTGACGACGACATCGACGTCGGGGTGCTTCTCCATGGCTTTGTCGACCTGCTGGTAGACGGGCAGCAGAGTCTCGCTGGTTCCCCAGTACATCTTGCTGACGAATTGGCCGCCGAAAGTGTAGACGATACCGGCAACGGAGGGCTTAGATCGCTTGCAGATGAAGTCAAAGTCGAGCATGCCCTGGACGGCTCGGGGCTGGAGTCCGTAGACGAGGCATCGCGTCTTGTCGGTGAAAAGAGCGTGCTCAGGACGAGGGCTCAACGGTCGGCTGGCAGCCGTGAAACGCTGAATGTTGTCGTTGGCCGACAGGCTGTTGGAGGTAGCGGCAGCCATTGTGAATATCGAGCTCGACGGTGTGGTGGAGGTTGAGAGTTGAGAGTTGAGATTTGAAGCGCTGGAAGAACCAAATAAGGTATCAGCGACTGCGAGGAGAGAAACGCTCTGAGCTCTCTAAGGGAGAAGCGGGCTCAAAGGAATTAGGTATGGGGGAGAGATGGAGGTATGAAGAGAAAATGAGAAAGGGATTGAAGATGAGTAGAAGAAACGGTCGAGGTGATCCGTCAGTTGAATGAGACAAATGGAAAGACGGGGACGAGGGGGAGGGGGAAAAGGCAGGAGAATTCAGGAGGAATGTTCACCTTCTAGGTACCTGCCGTCTGGTGGGCGGGTGAGAGCTAGACTTCGGCTGGTTTTTGGTTGACTTTCAAGGGTCGATGAGGCTGCTGTGCTGCGAAGAAAGTGCGGGCAAGCTGTAGCAGAAGCCTATCCATGTCGTCCATGCCGCCTTTGAGGTCCCATCCACATTGATCCTACAAGCCAGAAAAACTTAGTGGGGTTGAAGGTCGAGTACTTCAGGTACAGTACATGATGGAGGGGCAGGGGGTGCCGTGTACATAGCCCCCTGCAAGGCAAGCTAAGACCCACCTCCCGGTACATCGCACTAGCCACCGCCTTGCACCGGTATTCTCACATACCGCTACCAGGTAGGAGTCAGTTTTTGGAGTGAAACTCTTCATTGCTTCTCAAAAGTCAACAATTGATATCGTGTTTTTGCAATGATATCAATCTCCAACAAACTCGATTGCCATGTTAGGAAATCTCTCGCCCGACCTCGTCAATTGCAAATGCAACAACTCTCAACTGCAAGGGGTGGTGTCGGAGTTGATCTACCAACCAGCCAGTTGGGGAAGAAGCCTGTGCTTTCTTTGGGGATGTCGCTTGCTCCAGGGTCCTCTTTTTTTGTTCTTGTTGATCTGTTGAATCCATGGACTTTTTTTTTCTGTGCTGGCAATTGAGCTTGTAGACTGGAGCTCCCACACCAAAGTACCAGTACATGAGCCCGTTATAGGTTGGTGCCAATCTAACACTTGCAAGAGGCGTTGTTCCCCCACCATGACACTCCAAGAAGTTTATGAACGGCTCAATTCAGTTCAAGAAAATCAACTCAGAACTGATGATCACAAGAGCAACAAGTATGGCTTATGGTTTCATGTAGAGAGACATAGGACGGCTTACTTTGAATCCTTTCTGTGTGAAACAGTGGGCTTCCAATGCGTAGGTGTGCATTGCCCATGAATTGCCGTTGAAGATCTTGCAGGATCGTCGGCATCTCATGGCCCTGAAATTCAAGCACGCCGTATCCGTATCGTCTTGTACGACAGTACAGTAATCGCCCTCTAGAGAAGGAAAATAAGCAAAACAGCCGCCACTGGGCATGACACAGACCAATTGACGGCTTTTCCAAGCTTATTGTACGAACGCTTGTTGGTTGTTGGTAGTCTGTACCATGTTGAGATCCGGCGTTTTCCAAGCCTTCCAACTGTAGAACCCTTTTTTCCAGGGATAACAGAGAATGAAAAGGCGGCATTGATCGTTGTTGGGTAGACACGCAGACACAACTGACTTAGAGCTAGCCCTACCGCTTGGTACTGTACGAGCTATACAGAAGAAATGAAACTCGACTCCCTGCACCTTAAGACATCACCTGCGGGAATGAAGCCACTTTCTCCTCCTGGTCTGTCCGATTGATGTTCCACAGATGGTCTGCAGTTCTAAACTGGGAACTCATCGCCATCCATAGCCTGACAGCCCGGTAGGCCTGAACTAGATAGGCCTGGGGCTCTTGTGCTCGTTAGGCCTAAGAGGTGTACAGTAGACTTGAAAGTTCGATTGAAAATTCGAAATCTATCCACCGAAAATCGGACGTAGATGCAGCAAGATGGACACTTGATCCCGCAACCAGCCGGGAGTTGTGGGCTGGTTCGAAGTGAACAGCGTGGAATGGATTGGGATAGCTGCAGTGAGATACAGTGAGATGAGATGAGGTGAGGTGAGGAGTGGAGATGGAGGGGGATGGAGGGGCAGGGCGGGCAGCTTAGACCAGGCCAAGTCGGGGGTGGCGTCTTCTGCAGGCGCTGACCACCATTGGTAGGGAAAAAGCCACCTCAATGGAAACCGTGAACTGCACTCACTCACTGCACTTCACCTTGGCTTGCCTGAGCATAGGTTGAGGCACGCACCCGACCTCAATGGGGGCTCACCGCAAGGTCAACCCATCACCCTTCCCCGGAACCCGAGTCAATCATTGCCAACCTCATCCAATGATAGGAAGCCTTCAGCCAGGGTTATGATGAGGATGATGTTGATATCGCAGATGCACCCCAAAAAAGGAAGCAAGCACAGAAAACAACTCAAGAAACGAAATTGGCCGAGAAACTGATAGAAGCTCTTTCGAATCTCGGGAAATTGAATAGAATTGGGTTTGGGTTGCGCTTGAGGTGGTAACTTAGCGTGGACGAGTAAATTGTTCGCTGCGGTTTTCGGCGGTGGTTAGGTTGTTTCGATTGACGTCTGTTGAATTTGACTTGTCGTACGTACGTAACTCAATGGATGCAGAGCCCAGGCTACCAGGTTGGTTGTCGTGTCGTCGGGTCGCCTCCCCCTGGTCCACTCAGGTCCTCAACAGCTTGGAGTGACATGAGCCATGTACCGGTACATGTCCAGCTCTCATCGCTTTTTTTGGATGAACCCTTCCTCCCGTCCCCAATGAATTTTGTTTTCAGGGCCCAGGTACCTCAGCCACGCGCCGATCGACCCTGTCGCTCCAGGTACCATCCACTGACCGCCCGCGCGCTCGCCGCTCGCCCCAGGCTACTGGATGGGCTCCAGGCTACCTAGCCCCCAGGCCCAGCACGCCAGCACGCCAGGTCACCCCTCCCCTCCTTCCATTCCGACCCCTCCATCCATTGAGACTCCACCCGCTTGTCTTCCCCTTGAGCTTCCATCCTTCAGGTCCAGTGGTTTTTTCGACCAGCGAGAGCTATTCACTCCTGTCTGGCTCCAACTCCCGCTTCTTTTTGCTCCTCCATTCTCACCTCTCTCATAGTCTTGAGCAATCATCAACTTTCTCTTCCTCTTCCTTTTGCCCCATCTCTTGTCATAATCTCTCCCTCTCCCTCCCAACCCTCAACTTCAACTTCATTGTCGCAGCCCACTTGAGCTTGTGTGCAGTGGTGAGTCTTTACCATTTTCCCCGCCGACCATCGTCAACTCTCGACTTCGAGCTGCAGCCAGTCGCAATTACAGTTGCTTTGCTTCGCTTGAGCATTGGCATTGCGCTGGTATAGATAGTCGTTGAACCCAATATTTTGACCAACTTACATTGGTTCTGGTTTCGACTTCCAACTTGATTGCACGCTTGCGAGACGACACTGCTGGTCCATCCTCGAATAAACGTCAAACAGACACTAACCCGCTCTCCCCAACCAGAATTGAATAAAAAAGGAATAAGCCGACACTCGCCAGCTCATTCCATCTTACCTTTTCTCCCGTTCCTCATCAACTCTTCATAATTCACAATGTCCGCCAAGTCGATTCTCGAGGCCGACGGCAAGGCCATCCTCAACTACCACCTCACCCGCGCCCCCGTTATCAAGGCCAGCCCTCTTCCTGCGCCTACCACTCACAACCCTCCCAGCAGACTCGCCTCGCTGCACTTCCCTGAGGATGCCAACGTTGACGATATCTTGAACCAGGCTGAGGTCACCTACCCTTGGCTTCTCCAGGCCGACGCCAAGTTCGTCGCCAAGCCCGATCAGCTCATCAAGCGACGAGGAAAGAGCGGTCTTCTGGCCCTCAACAAGTCCTGGCCTGAGGCTAAGGCTTGGGTTGCTGAGCGAGCCGGCAAGGAGCAGCAGGTTGAGCACACCACTGGTGTCTTGAGACAATTCCTCGTTGAGCCTTTCGTGCCCCATCCCCAAGACACTGAGTACTACATCAACATCAACTCAGTCCGTGATGTAAGTTGAAGACATGTTTCCCCTGCGTATGTGGATTGCCATCGGTCGATAAACTAGAAGTTCACGAGGTGAATATCTCGGGAAGAAGAAGGTATGAGGATGAAGGGGCTTGCAGTAACTTGTACTGCATGGTCGGCATTTCAAGCGTCGAATTGTGGGCTGGTTCGTACCTATACCGGTAATCATTCTTGAACCGAGACGGGCGAACGGATGCCGCGATAACAACTCTTCGAGGCCAACCCCTGGCCTTCTCGGACCCTTCCGACGGCAATCTACATACATGACCGATCTTCTGGTCTACTCCCAACTACCAAAACAACAAGATCAACTTACTAATCTATCCATCTATAGGGCGACTGGATTCTCTTCACCCACGAAGGTGGTGTTGATGTCGGTGATGTCGACGCTAAGGCTGAGAAGCTCTTGATCCCCGTCGACCTCGCTGAGTACCCCTCCAACGAGGAGATCGCTGCCACTCTCCTCAAGAAGGTCCCCGAGGGTGTCCACAACGTCCTCGTCGACTTCATCACCCGCCTATATGCCGTCTACGTCGACTGCCAATTCACCTACCTCGAGATCAACCCTCTCGTTGTTATCCCCAACGAGGATAAGACTTCTGCTGAGGTCCACTTCCTCGATCTTGCTGCCAAGCTCGACCAGACCGCTGATTTCGAGTGTGGTGTCAAGTGGGCTATTGCTCGATCTCCCGCCGCTCTGGGTCTTACCAACATTGCTCCTACTGCCGACGGCAAGATCAGCATCGATGCTGGCCCCCCTATGGAGTTCCCTGCTCCCTTCGGTCGTGAACTGACCAAGGAGGAGGCTTACATTGCTGATCTTGATGCTAAGACCGGTGCTTCTCTGAAGCTTACCGTCCTCAACGCCAAGGGCCGTATCTGGACACTGGTTGCTGGTGGTGGTGCTTCCGTTGTCTACGCTGATGCCATTGCTTCTGCTGGTTTCGCTGATGAGCTTGCCAACTACGGTGAGTACTCTGGTGCTCCCACAGAGTCTCAGACCTACCACTACGCCCGAACCGTCCTCGATCTCCTCCTCCGCGCTCCTCAGACCGAGGAGGGCAAGGTCCTCTTCATCGGTGGTGGTATTGCCAACTTCACCAACGTCGCCAGCACCTTCAAGGGTGTCATCCGAGCGCTGCGAGACTTCGCTCCTAAGCTGGTCGAGCACAAGACCTCTATCTGGGTGCGACGTGCCGGTCCCAACTACCAGGAGGGTCTCAAGAACATGAAGGCCGCCACTATGGAGCTCGGCCTCGACGCCAAGATCTTTGGCCCTGAGATGCACGTCTCTGGTATTGTCCCCTTGGCTCTTGTCCCTGGAAAGTGGGAGGAGAGCAAGGCGCAGGAGTTCCAGGCTTAAGAGGATAAAAACTTTACCAATTGGGTGGTATAGTATAAAGGGATGATGCGGGTATGAAATGAGATACCTGTCATGAACGACATTTTGTACTGCAAGATAGACAAACGGTTACCATGTGGTGCGTTGCAATTTCTAGGGCTTGGGACCAATAACGGTCGAACAAGCCGTGTATGGCAGTATTTGAGCTATGACGGAAAGAAAGCTAATAGATTTGATGACACTTATGGATTCGATGAATTTGTTCTGGTGACTATATTGACTGAGTTTTGTGAACTATGATTGAGATGTAACATCCATTGTCACTACCTACAATATCCGATATGACCGATGTCGACGTTACCTACAAACGCTTAAGATGTTTGCCTCCTAGCCTACATCGCATTGTTGTATCTAAGCTTCCACTGCATATAAGACCGTCTTAATAGTCGACACCAGAGTAACCATACCATTTCAAGGACAACGGATCTATCGAGTCTTGGATTACACAACTCTGCAATCCGATTCCTTTTTGGAAATATATCCTCCGCGGCGTCAACCTCGGGCCATCCAACTCGAATAACCGCTATGCCACTCTGCTTACAGCGCGCTCCTTCCTCTTTCAACTAAGCCTGCTTGCTTCGTGTGACCTTGAGTAGGGAGTTGTGGAAAGCTCAAGCCCTCTTGCGATCTCTGACTGTCTGGAAGCAAACAGGCCGGAGAAACGCAGCAAGAACCCGTCCCTGATGACCTTGCTTTGCTGATTCTATAGGTCGACTTAAACGGAGTGCGAAGAGACTACCAATGTCTTCTGTACACGATAAGATGGGGAGATTACGTATAGCTTGACTGGGTGATTCACTGGTGCCGGTCGGCATGTACAAACGCGCGAGACTTGTAGACTGTTGAAACCTTCTCTGCATCAGTGTTCAGACAAACAAGACTTTGCCTCAAGCTTATAAACCGAAACAAGCCCTTCGTTGAACCACTCCTGCAATCTTTCCTCTTTCCATCTCTTATTGCATATCCCCTCTGGGTGTTCGTTGCGTCTATGGAACGTCTACATCACCCTTGGGCTTGCATCAGTGGAGTCCTTAACTCAGACTTCATCTTTTACGGTCTTTGATCCTGATAACTGTGATTCTTTCCAGAGTCCTCGTCCCTATCTCAGAGCCTCCAGTTGCAAATCTCTTCCGACAGGTCAGTCGATATCACTCTTGTTCAGTGTCTCATACCTAGTCACCTCCTCGTATTGTAACTAACGTATAAGATCGCAGAATGCCTGAACACATTGACTACCATGACGGTGACGAAAACTACTACTCCAACTGCTGTATTGGATGCTGTCGTGCTGGCGACTTTGGGACTCATGATGGATGTGGTCCCTGCGACTGTCGACGATCGTTCAAACAGGATCACGACCAAAGCATCCACAGTGGGTGGAGTTTAGGTCAATACTACCCCGGTGAAAACGAACGCAAGAGGTCTTCATCGGTTGTCAATGAAGGAAGGTCCAAGAAACCCGAGCGGTTCGGGGGGTCGACAAAAGCAACTGAGCAGCGAACTCATGAAGTCGGAGGAAAGGGGGGCGATGACAAGGTTGCAACTGATAAGTCTACCGAGACCTCGAAAACAGCCCCAAAGTGAACCTCGAAGTAAACGAGAAGGACTCACTGAGTCAGCTTCATATCAGTGTTGGAACTCTGATCATAGTAATCATATGTCATTTCACGTACAACGATAACAATCACAATCACATCACAATACCGTCTGATGCATGATTTGAAAGTGAATTAACCAATAGTAAACAGTGTATTCATAGAATAAAGCTCATATCCCTGGGAAGCTTAAAGGAGCCTCTCCATGAGCAGGCTCGTGTTTCCGAGCCTCAGAAGTAGTTGCCCTAACACCAAAATGACGGGGGTGTGGTATCGTGTACTCTTTGCATCTTTAATAAATCAAAAACTTGTCGTCATGTCACCTTCCAACCGTCAATCCTGCACATCTCACACTTCCAACCTGCGCACGCCTGTTCCGGACAGGTTGCTTATAGCGCAAACATCATGACAGCCAGAGGAAAGGCCATGGCCCAGGTCAAGGGTCGGTTAAGGATAGCAGCATCTTCATCATCATCGCTACCCTTAGCATCTCCACTGTTGCCACTTGAGGAGTTACCGCTGTCGGTGCTGTTCTTATCGTCGGTAGTCTCGCTGCCAGTGTCCGCGTCGTTGTTACCAGACGCATTAGACTCGTCGTCCTTGAGAGGGACGACCTTGAGGTTCTTCATAGCAGTGCCATCAGCGTTGTTAACATCAAGCTTGACATTCCAGTCTGAGATTTTGACTATCTTTCCGCTGGGCTTGTTCTTAATACCGTTGTCGATCAGCTTCTGGGCGCCGGGAGGAACGTCGGGAATGGTGAAGTTGCTATCGAAGTTGCTGTCCTTGATGAGGCTAGTCTTGCACTCTGGGGCCTTGTTGGAGGAGGAGTTGCTTGCAGCCTTAGACTGCACCGACTCCCACTTGATTCTAGCAAACTGGTTCTTGAGGCGGTTGAAGTCACCGAGGACACTAAGCTTGTCATCATCGATCTTGACAAGGCCGTAGTTGTTTTCCTCTTCGGTATACTCGTAGACGACGCCACCGGAGAAGACCGTGTTCATCTTGCTGCCGTAGATGGCTTGGGTTTCGTTCCAGTAGCGGGGCTTGGGTTCAATGCAGCCGTATTCACTGAAGAAGATGGGGATAGAAGATGATTCAAACCCTGTGACAAGATCGTTGTAAGAAGAGCTCTCGAAAGTGGCCTCAGCACCACACCAGGAGTACGAGTTGAGGGCGAAAAGATCAGCACGGCTCATGTCGTCTTCATCATCGGAATCGGTACACTGCAGGTAGTTCCAGGTGTCAAACAGAACCTCGCGGACATCGGCGGCGGAATACCCAATAGGAATCTTGCGCTTCAAGTTGTTCTTGACGTAGTTCTTGAGATCGCGGGTCAGAGCACGAATGTACTGAGGGGCATCTTGAGCCGTGGCCTCGTCGTTGATGACCTCGTTTGCCGCGAAAAAGAGCAATGTGTTGGGGTAGTTTCCGAATGCCTCAAGAATGGCGAAGGTACGGTTGAGATAGTCAACGTGGTAGCTCTCCCAGGGTGCCAGGGAGTGCAGAGACTCGTGGGGTAGAGGAGAGTTAACGTCAATCATCATATACATGCCGGCCTGTGAGTAATGTCAGTAGAGTGTCACATACACCAACGATGTCACTTACAGCATTGAAAATACTGGCACATTCATCGTGGTTGACGTTGGGGTCAAGGTTGTAAACACGGATGGCATTAATACCAAGAATTTGCATAAGAGCAGCATCTCGCATACAGGTCTCCGCATGGCTCAGAGGGTCCTTTCCAGTGGAAGGGTCGTAGCCGGCACTGCCTCCAGGTTGGTAGGCCATACCAACAATCTGGAATTTGTTGCCAGTATCGGGGTTGACGAAGTCGGTTCCCTGGACCTCCAGAGGAGGAACGGCATTGACGACCGCGGCTCCAAGAGCCAACAGAGCGGCCTTGATCTAAATCGCATGTCAGTCAGTATGTGGTGTAACGAGGAGCAATGCGACCTGTAGAATAAGGTAGGTTGTGGCGCGACGGGGAGAGTACATACAAGCATGGCGATAACGTATTACTGAGTCTTGTATGTGATAATTTCTCCAAAAATCACGATAAATGTATTATTTGGTCGGTCAACGTCTCAGAAAGCCAGTCAAAGCGAGTTCGGTGCACAACAGAAAGTGTGTGAGATTTGTTGTTGACGATGTTGTTGGGAGGAAGAGAGTGAAGGCGAGCCACAGGCAAGATGTAGTAGTTGATGCGCCAAGTCCAGCAGCCTGTCGCACTCGGAAAGAGCGATAGGGAAAGAAACGAGGGACCACAATTCGATGAATGACGAAGTAATTAGCGAAAGAGTGAATGGGAAGAAGGAGCGAAGGTGGAGGAGAGGAAGGAATAAGAGTAGGAGTGGAAGTGGAAGTGGAAGTGACAGCGGAGGTCGAAGCGGGAAGGTAATCAAGAACCGTCTACCACTGACAGGCAGTGACAGTGACAAGCGATCGATCGAATTAAATGCGCCGCGCAGTGGATAAAGGATGAAGGAAAGGGCCGTTGAGTGGTACCAAGCAAACAGACACGGGGAAGGTGCAATATTACTGAGTGAATGGATGGATAATTGGCAATGGCTCAAATAAGAAAGAATACCGAGAGGTCAAGCCAGGATAGAAAGGGGATATCTCATCAACACAAGACACAACCTCTAACTACTAGGTATCTATGAGATAGGCACAATAGGTAGGTAGGTAACAGATGAGGTGAGCATAGGCCTGGGCCTGGGCTCAGGACCGCTTTCAGTCTATTACACCACTATCGGACATCCGGCCATGGCATTTTGGATTTAGCATGCGAATAAATCAAGTTCCGGCAGGAGCCAAGACCCAAGCCAAGCCGATTAGCCAGTATAAATTATACGAGATGCATGTGTATCTGATTGGTAAAGTAAACAAAATAGTCTACCATCAAATAGTCAGGTCGACATAGTAGTGACTTGGAATATCTGCAAACTCTGTTTCTCACTTTTCTCAACTCAAATCCCTCTTAATCTTTCCTCTTGCCCAAACTAGAAAGAACACAGAATTGCACTTATTACAGTACCCTGGTTGCCATGGGTCCTGGACCTAGTCAAGTCGGTTGCCAGGGTCAGATAGCGGCGCTTGAAGAGAAAGCACTTGGCAGTATTAGGAAGAGAAAATTCGCTTTACCGTTTGCAGTCTAGAGTCGGTCATTTGAACAAGGAGAATGGGGTCAACCAAGACGGATTTACGGGAATGACTGGACAGAAAGCGTCTGAGACAAGAGTCTTGGTTCTTGGAGGCGGCTGAGAACAGAAACCAGCGCCTGTATCAGAAAGTCTAATTCCTAGAAAAGCAAGATTCGAATCTCAAACTCAATTGGTGAATCTTCATTCGTCAAGCCACTCTAAACGCCATGCTGAGATCTACCATTCACTGTTGATGAATGACAAGTGACCGTTTAAAGAGTCCATGGCAAGGTCCCACCACGTTTCATTCAGACAGACACCCTTGCAACATTCACCCACCGCAATCTCAAGTTTCCAGAAGTTTAAAATTACTGGCAACTTCTGTCAAATCTCTCATCAACCTCAACTTCCTTGGCCTCAACTCCAGAATATCGTCATTCTGGACGTCGGTCAAGGACAAGCGATCTTTGCTCTTCATATCACTTGGTTTGTGCGGCCAAGATATGCCCAGGCTTGGACAACAAATATCACATCTGTTTGCAGCAGAAACAGTCGAGTCGAGATCGTCACTCATACATATGTACGTATCACTATTTGATGTTGCAGTGAATCGTTACCCACTGCCACTCTCTTACCTTTTAGGGTACTGTTCAAGAGCCAATAGTATAACAAGAATCATTCTGAGGCTCAAGATATGCAACTGTTTAACCTCAAAACACAACAGCAGTAACACCTGATCAAGTAGCGATTCAGTGACATGAATCAAATATCCCTGATACCATGTGACAGCGCATTGATGTACTCGGGCTTTCAATCCTCATTAGTCCAGCTCAGACGGGCGTCTTTACCCTCAACTTTAGCGTGTCTCTTCACGATCCCTTCATTTTCTCTGTCTGCATCCTCCTTTTTGATACTGGACACTTTACGCCCTCGTAAATGAGCACGGGCTATCGATGCCCCCACGATGCGGAAGCTACCCCATCAATAATTAATGGGCGCTTCATAGCGCATTAAGTTGAAACTTGGAAACCGAGACTTGGTGGCAGGGATCGCAACCCACGAGCCTTTTTATTGTGGTTTCTCGACCCTGTGCGTTTTGTCTAGTTCCTATGAGTTGCGATAAATCATTCCGGGCGATACGTGCTCCGGATATAACGATCACTACGTCACTGTGTTTTATCATAGATTAAAGTCTTGGTATTTATTCAGTTATTCAGTGGCCAATGTCAAGACTAGATATAGAATGAAAACTAGGGGTACTTAGTGATAGATAAGTTCTCGTTTGTTTCCTATCTGCAAGTTCCAGTCGATCCTAGGTCAACTGACTTCCATCCATATGAATGTTGGTTGGTCAAAGACTTCCCATGCTATGCCAAGTCCGTCCAACGCACAATTACACGAGATCTATCCAGTGATCAATCTGAAAAAGAGAAGAAAGCAGCTGTCTCATGTCCTGCATGCTCAATCGGCACATGTTGAGGTCTCACTAAGAAAACAAACCAAGTTGCTTCGAATTACCCTACATCACTATATACAGTCAATTTGCAAACGGACATTCTATGTGGACATACGTGATTCGGGCTCGCAAAACCATTCGTGCCGTATACAACACACTCCCCAGCAGCTGGAATGGTGCCTGGGCAGTCTGTTTAGTACGCCAACACCCAACTCAACCTTGACACGAGGTTGAGAGTATTATCACCAACTTCCAACTCACGATCATACACGTTCAGGACACAAAAAGTACGTCAGAAACTCCAATGGAATTGATACACTATGTAGGCAACGAAACTAACTCCAGATTAGAGTATGGGGTAATCGGTCTTATTAAAGCATAAAAAAAGGCCAAATAGCTCTCCGGGGTAACACTGAAAGAAAAAGAAGAAAGTCGTGTACAGCTTCGATACGGACTGACTAGCAGACACTTCCAGAGGCATGTAACCACGAGACGAGTCTCTGGACCCCAACTGACCAGATCCCGTCTCCTTGGTCCATACCTCATAAGATTACTGCTCCCGTCCTTGCTCGCATGCCGATGTCATCGAAATGATGTGAAGCTTTCGGAAGTTCACCATGGTTTCGTCAACCAAAGCACTTCTGAAAAAGCAATTACTTTTGGGTTGCTCTACATCAGGCCGTGAAATATATGGAGTGTCGTAACATATGCGGGCTATCGAGCTGCCCCGAGACGCCGTCGCTCCATCGCCAGCACAACTTCAAACAGAAAGTCAGCTTAGTAGCCGTTCATCGTCATTCGTTGCGAGTTTCGGCTCAACTCGCGATCGGCGGCAGGGCTGATGGGTCGGCTGCTAGCACCACCGTGAGCACTGCTTTCCTTGAGGGCAAGCAGTTGCTTGGCACGGAAGGTCTCGTAGTGGATCTGAGATGTAGTCTCAATAAGATCCTGGAGGTGGGTTCGGAGGAGGAAGTCTCGCAGGTAGACGAATTCGCAGTGAGTCTCGTCCTCGACGTTGATGACACCCCATCGGTTCTGACGGCCGCGAACCTGCTTACCGTTGACGATGATCGACTTCTCGGATCCGACAACGGCGAAGGGAACAAGGTTCTGCCATACGTTAGCATTCGTCCTATTAGTGTCGAGCCAGTTATGGACCTACCTTGATCTGACCGTTCAAAGCACGCTCCTCATCGTCAAACTCCTCGTTGTCGTAGGGGTACATCTTAAGGTTGTGGAAAGCGAACTCCTCCTTGATGCGCTCCTTGAACTCCTGACGCTCCTCAACAGTCAGGGTGTCGGCCTTGGCGATGACAGGGACGACGTTGACAACATCTGAAAGCTTCTTCAGAACAACAATATCGATGGGCTTAAGAGAGTGGCCTGAAGGCTGGATGAAGAAGAGACAGCAGTGGATACGGGTATCCTGGATGTAGCGCTCTCGCTGTGCAGTGAGCTCCTTGCGCAAGTACGCGGAGTGCTGATCCTTGATGTACTTGACGATGGGGTCCCAACAGCGGTCGTTGTTGACGAGATCACCGTAGCCGGGGGTATCAACGATGTTGAGTCTAAGTCGGACACCGTTCTCCTCAATGTTGTGGGAAACGGCCTGGATCTCGGTGGTCTGGCGGATGGGCTCGTCGGGTTGGAAGCGACCCTTGGAGTCGATCAGGTGAGAAGCGAAGATGGTGTTGATGAGCGTCGACTTGCCCATACCGGTTTGACCTACAATGCGCAAGATATATTAGCATACGAGCTTGACCGCATACAAACTGACTGCCGTATCACCAGCATCACACCACGGTAGTTGGCGCAATTGAGGCGGGCCTGCGGCGGGCAGTTGTGCAAAGACTTACCAACGCAGATGACGTTGAACTGGAAACCACGCTTCAAGAGCTTCTTCTCAATCTGAGAAGTGATGCTGTCGAAACCGACATGGCTCTGGGGGTAGATAGTGTTGGGAGGAGCGGCCATCTTGAATAATTCGTCGACACTTGTTAAATTAAGCAGTGAACGTAGATAAGAGTTGGACCTTGGGAATGTCGAAGATATTCCAAGAAAGAATGACTGGACTCGAAGCAACAAAGGACAAGACGAGCACACAAGCTAAAGTGACGCCTGGAGATGTAGTGAAGCTGGAGTTGGAGATTTAGGAGAGGCTTGAACACGACGGGATGCTAGGGGGAACTTTTCGGGCACTGGGCTGCTGCTCCTGCCACCTTAGCAAACAATTTCCGTACTGGAAGGGAGGTGTCAGGGAGCAGGGAGGTCCAGGGTCCCAAAGAAAGGGGGAAAGCGCGTTTGGAGCTCTTCATTGGTTGAAACGGGTCTGTGCGCAAGTTAGCTGATGATTGGCCCGCCGGCACTTTGGGGAAAAGACCAGGCCATCAGACTTTTGACAGTCGGAATCTGAATTGAAGCCCTGCGCATTTTGATCATCGCGACTCCAATTCGAGTTCAACAACCGACGGACCGATCAATTTGTCCTGTCTTGCCAGACATCGGTCGTCTACGAACCCATAGCTACGAATCGACCAATTGAGTTTGACTCGGTTCAACACTCCGGCCTGCGACTGTCTCAATTTAACTCTGCCGGTACCGCCAAATTCGATATATCTCCATCATCATAATTCGACGTACACCTCGCTATCAAGATGGCTTCCGCACTCCTCCCCCGACTCTCTTCGCCGACCCTGCTTTCTGCGGTCTCTTTCCGAACATTCAGCCAGAAGCTCTTCCCCACGTTGTCGATTGCGATCCCCGGTGTCTCTCTGAACCTCCCCACCATTGATGATATCTGGGAGTCTGTACTACGAGCTGTGCCCAAGAACAAGGTCTCCCACTCGAAGAAGCGATCCAGACAAATGGCTGGCAAGGCCTTGAAGGACCAGAATGGCCTGTGCAAGTGCCCTGGATGTGGACAACCCAAGCGCACACATCGGTTATGTCAACATTGTCTTGAAGGTACGTTATGGTTGCCTATACCATTCATTAACCTGGGAACAAGCCCTAACAGAGTGCAGAAATGAAGCAAATGTGGCGACAGGACTACCCCAGCAACAGACCAGAATAAAAGAGAGACAATGGAATATTGATGATTTACTGTAACAAGAATTTGTATAGTCACCACGGGATCATGCATACCACGGGCGTTTTGGCTCGTTTGAGCCTTGTAGGAATATGAACAACAAGTAAAAGTTTAGACCAAATGCGTTCCCTTTCAGCCCTTATTGAATTATAGCAAGGCGTTCGTGATGATAGACAGTGCCAGCTTATGGTATAGCGTTGCCTGTTTACTGTATCCTTGACGTGTGATACTCTGATATTGCGTTCCTACAGTACTATTTATTCAGTTCCTATTGCACCCTTGATAGGTATTCAGGATATTGCTGTATGGATGTGGTTGCTTTCCTTCTATTCTGGAGCTGGAGCTCTGCTTAAATGACCCTTTGATGCCCCACCTTGTAGCATTCGCAGCTCCCCCAGTCAATCACTTTCATTCATACACAACGTCATACTAAAAAGTGAAGAAAACACGCTCTTTGGACTGAGGTGGGAGTTATGGTAAGTTGTGATACAAACAATCTCGAAGGCAATAGGCATGATCTAACTTTATCAGTCGAAACAATATTTGACCACGCATACCGTGGATAATGGTGAGCATTACCTCCCCGCCGCGGGGTGACAATATGCAATACTTCGCCTTGAAAGACCAGCTTACTGAGAGCGTATAGCCCACATCACCGACATCTTCTCTATTGCGACCACACCCAAGGCCGTGATATCAGGCAGTGGCTCTTCCACGCTGCATATCCATGACACCACTGATCCTTCATTCCCGCTCAAGCAGTCCATTTCAGATGCGCACAAGCTAGGGTGCCACCACGTGTGCGCCTCACGGAACGGCAACGTTGCAGCGAGTGCTGGCTTTGGAGGCGAGGTGAAGGTTTGGAAAGTCAACAACGACACCGGTGAATGGAGCCTGGGTGGTGAGATCTCAGGAGCGTCATCATCAAAGCCCGGCGAGGCCTGGGCGCTGGCGCTTAGTGAAGATGGCTCTTACCTTGCAAGCACTACCAATGACGGGCGAATTAACGTCTGGGACATTGTTGATGAAAAGATGCCCAAGATCCGCGAGTACGAAACTGGAAGCGCTGGCTCAGGCAGCTTCGGCATGTCTGTGGACTTGAGCCGGGATGGTAAATTCACAGCTAGCGGACACCAGAACGGTTCTGTCTACATCTTCAACAACGACACAGGGAGAGTCTTGTACTCGCTTTCTGGTAGGCTTCGTTAAGCTACTTCTATTGACTTCCACTGACATAACCCGTTAGGTCTTGCGAAGCCTGTGCGATCTGTTGCCTTTTCTCCAGGTAGTTCCCGACTTGCTGCAGCAGGTGACGCTGGCATCATCGCACTCTACGACATGAAGCGCGGAGAGCACGTTGGTAACCTGACGGGTCACTCTTCATGGATTACTTGTCTTGACTGGAGTGACACTGGAGAATACCTCCTAAGTGGATCTATGGATGGAAAGGTGAAGGTCTGGTCGGTCGAACGCTCTGCTTGCGTTGCTACACACAGTGAGACGGACAAGGCCCTTTGGTCGGTGAAGTGGCTGCCAAAGACTGTGAGGAGTGAGATGTTCTGCACGGCTGGTGCCAACAGGAGCCTCACTTTCTACCGGGAGGCTACTGGAGGTTAATGATGGCGTTGGATAGATGTCTGCTTTCATATCAGGAGCGGCAAGTTCAAAGACAAAATCACTAGACGAGAAATGAATCAACTGCAAAGACAGCAAGCTATCAAGAGAGGATGTAACTTTTAGATGATTTGTCTACAACCACCGGACACTGTCTCGGGAGTATCAGAAAAGACGATTCTTGAGTCACAGTTCGGGATGTCCAAATAAAGAGTAAGCCGTTTCAACTGCATCATACGGATAGTAGCCCAATACTCTTTTACCAAAGCTTTCTTCATGGACTCATCATCATGTCTATCTCTCCAGTGGCTGGGGAGGTTGGGCTTAATGATATGATGTAACTGACGCACGTGATCTCGCGCTACACTTCGCGTTGCCCTGCCAATCGTAAGGCTTGCACTCCGTCATACTTACCCTTTCAACGCCAGAGCCCACCTGCCGCCGACCCTGTAATTGCCGTTAATTAAGAAGCAGCCAACCACCTGCCTGCCTCTGTAGCTCTTAATACATTCTGAATTGATCATCATCCATTCTCTCAACGGTATATTCTGCAAAGGGATATTTCATAATCTCTGTCGTCCGAATACATACCGAATCTACATATTGCTGGGTTGCATTCATTTCCGTCACTTACACCTTCACTTTAAGTATCATCTCGCTTCGGAATCTGAGCCCACCATGCCCACCACTCGACGATCCGCTCGCAACAGGGGCGCGACTGCCAAAGGACAGTCGACTCTCAGCTTTTCAAACAAAGTAACAAAGCCTGTGCCGAAGAACGCCAAGAAATCTATCATCTCGCCTTCTGTTGCCAAGATCGACCCCAGTCAGCTTGCAAAGCAGAAGGAGCCAGAGGACATTGTCGATAAGGCAACTGCGGAGCCTGAGCAGATAGAGGTTGAGGAAGAGGTCAAAGAGCCTGAGGTAGCGCCAGAGCCTGAGAAATCCGAGTTGGAGCTTCAAGCAGGAAAAATCACAGATGCGCAAATCAAGAAGTACTGGAAGTCTATTGAGAACCAGTGGACTACTCCTCGATTGCATCAGGAGGGTGTATCTCAGAGTGAGAAAGTTCTTCGATATTTCGATGTCAGCTCGCAATATGGTGTAAGTCAGCTCGATTCTTGTTACAATGCTGAAGCTAATCCACATAGCCCTGTATTGGCACGCCTCGCATGAAGCGTTGGAAGCGAGCGGATCGTCTGGGTCTTAACCCTCCCATTGAGGTTCTTGCTGTTCTTCTTTCAGAAGAAAGCAAGGGTAATGACCAGATTGAAACAGCACATATGGATGAGATCCTCAACTCAACGGCTGTGGGGTCTTGATCTACTCCGTTTGGTGTCAATGAATTGCGTATGGGTAGCAGGGCGTTTGGGAGAATGATGTTTGCGCGCCAATGTGGCTTTATCTATTGTCGTTTCTGCTCTCTAGCTCAACACAGGTTCGTTAAATGATATCTATGACCAAAACTCCAACAAACTTTGTGAAACACACTCAAATCTAGAGTAACAGGCCTTGCGGCACTTGTCTAATACCAAATACTCCTTGTCCGGTGATGGGGGATGGGCTCTTTCCCAGCCGCTTCTAGTTCCTTCATGCTGTCATAAAGGAAAAAGTCTATAAGGATGGCGTTGACATGAGCGTCAGGATGCTGACGCAGAATTTCACGCCGAATCAGTTCGACACACCAGATACTACAGGCTGTTTTTGATCAGCGATTATGATGGCAATGGCAGATCGGACGACTTACCTCGTATTTGCAATTCCCATGAACACCCACTCTCTATCATCTTCTTGTCCTTGATAGCCGCTGCAATTCCCGGAGAGCAGTACAAGGCCCCCATGGTCATGAGGATCTGAGGGATACGGTAATCGGCGAACATGGTGATCTTGTCAATGTCCCTGAATTCGCCATACGATTCGCCGTTGAAGCAGGCCCAAAGATCAGCAACGAGGATCTGAGCTCGTTTCATTAAGCGAATCATCTTGCCGTCCTCGTAGCGATGCTCATCGCGGAAGCAATCAAAGTCTTGCGCCAGGAGGTTTACCAAGCGAGCCGCAGATCCATCAGCTGTGTAAATCAGCTCGGCAACAGAGCCATCATAATACTAAAAATGTTAGTGAGCTGCTGAGTATTTCCAATGCAGGGGTCAGAATGACTTACTTTGCAGAGGACTTGGCCGGCTTCTCGAAGGCAGTCTAAGCGCTCCTCAAGCAGGGGAATCTCCTCCTCAGTGCATGATCTAAATACATGTCTAATGGACTCAAGAGTACACTCTTGTTCATTTTGCCAATAGAAAGGGTCCGTGATAGGGATATCTTGAGTTGAGAAGATAGTGTTAGTCTTACTAGTGGTGAGTCACCATGAACAAAGGCTACTTACCTTCCTCTAAGGCCCTTTGGAGAGCTGCAACCAAACTCCAATAACCAGTCCACTTCTCTCCACGATATTCAATGGCAAATCTCTCATCATCAGGCAACTCAGACCAGAACGAAAAGTTCAACAAGTCCATGGTGAATATGAAGTTGACTGTGCTTTCATCCTTGGCCTTGGGGTGAAGTTCATGCTCTGACCATGTGGCAGTTGAGTAACTCTTTTGCTGCATCTGCTTGTATATACTCTCGGCTGCCTTTTTCGAGGCACGCATATCGACGGCAACATCGATACAGCTATCATAGACATACTCGGCGCTTTCAAGAACGCCTGTCTCGGGTTCTTCCTGTACTTGAACTTTTCCCTGCATGTGCTGGCGCAAGAGCTCAAGAAGCTCAGTGTCAACTTCGTCGTCAGACATGATTACAGGAGTAAATTGTCAAGCCTAAGTGAGTGAGAAAAGAATGGAAGTTGAGTGAAAGTAAAAAGTGTGAAAATATCAATGTTAAGGAGTGAGTATGGCTGAAGGCTCCTTTGTCTGAATCATTCGGTCTAGACTTTCAAAGTCGATTTGAGTATCAGGTCCCTTAATTTTTTTTTCTCCCTACCCGGGGGTCCCCGTGGTCACTGCGTCCAGCTGTTACTGTTGGGCTTGATTGTCTTCCATGGCTGAAACACGAAAATAAACCAGATTGGATGACAGCTCATACAGGTACAGATAACCAATTGGTAGGATAGACACTGGATAGATTTTTAAAGCCTAACATTAAACGAAAGACAAACAAAAGTTTCACATTTCTTCAATCTTATCATGATTTCCATCTTGAGCAGGTTGAACCCTACAGGCCACAGCTGTAGGTCACACCTGACAAGTGAACTCTACCTATCATGAAAACTTATACGAATGTTTGAATGTATGATAGAACCAAATTGTTTTGCCATTGTGCCCCTTAATTTCAACGTCGTTTGCAGTCGATATTACTATCATCTATTGAACAGTACATGTTATCCGTACAGTACAGTCCCATTCACGTCGGTCATCTTTACAGGTTGTGACTCTCGACATAGTACCCACATATCCGCCAAACCCAATCAGAAGCCTGGAATTTCCTCGAGATTCCCGGCTTCAGAAGCTCGATTTACTGTGATAGGTGAATCTGATTGGTCACTCTTGACCCCTGCATTACTGCTGGGTGCTCTGTATTAGCTCTCTCACCACTAACATCCAACATCTAATCCAACCTCGCACCTTCAACCTCCCGCGATCGCCACGACTCCACGAAAGTAAATCGAGCGCATCAGCCTCAAGCGCATGCGCAGCCCTCGTACCGGGCTTCAGCTTTCTTTCTATACTTATTCCCTCTCGACTGAGAGAAAACTATAACGATGGATGCGACGAGCGCAGATCAGGCTCCGGCTCAGACGCAACCTGCGATCGAAGCTCCCACTGCTCCGGCCTCAGCTCCCGCGGAGCAACAGCAAAAACAACAACAAACGCAGCAACAGCCTGCTTCTACCGAGAATGCGCCCCAAAAACGTCAGCCCGTAGTAACGCGTGACCGACACAATCAACAATCCCTGGGCGCATCACTCAATACCGAAGTCAAGCAGGTACGTTTGCTCTTCACGCAACCAGGTTTCTACCTTTGCACCTCCGCCACAAATCGACCTTGAACGCGATAAGATGCATGGTGGCGGCGCATAAGAAGCCGGTGTTTATACCATGCGACAATGCGGTGATTTGGTATTGTATTTGTTTGTCTTCAGAGCTGACTAGGTTTGCGCAGGCTCGCGTGCTCATGGTCGGCGCCGGTGGAATTGGTTGCGAGCTTCTCAAGAATCTTGTTCTCACTGGCTTCGGCGAAATCCACATTGTCGATCTCGATACCATCGATCTCTCGAACCTGAACCGACAATTCCTCTTCCGACACGAACACATCAAGAAGTCCAAAGCACTAGTGCGTCATCTTCTCGCGGTACTTGGAAGCTAGTAGAATACTCACAGGCGTATAGGTAGCCAAGGAGGCGGCACAGAGATTCAACCCGAACGTCAAAATCGTCGCGCACCACGCCAACATTAAAGATGATCAGTTTACTGTGGCATGGTTCCAGCAGTTCCGCATCGCTTTTAATGCTCTGGACAACCTCGAGGCCCGGAGACACGTGAACAAGATGTGTTTGGCAGCTGATGTGCCACTGATTGAGAGTGGCACCACGGGATTCAACGGCCAGGTACAGGTCATTAAAAAGGGTGTGACCGCATGCTACGATTGTACTCCTAAAGAGGCACCCAAATCTTTCCCTGTGTGCACAATTCGAAGTACACCCAGCCAACCCATTCACTGCATTGTCTGGGGCAAAAGCTACCTACTCAAGTATGCACGAACAAATAAATGCGCTCGAAATATTACTAACGAAGCTCGCAGTGAAATATTTGGCACTAGCGAAGACCAGGCCGCTTTCGACCACTCGACTGATGCTGACAATGGTAGGTTAGCTGTCGCGCCGATGAGCATCACGTACTGACAGATACTAGCCAAGGAGATTGAGGAATTGAAGAAGGAATCAGAAGCCCTCAAACAGATCCGAGATGCTACTGGCACATCCA
This sequence comes from Fusarium flagelliforme, assembly GCF_020744385.1. Taxonomy (NCBI): domain Eukaryota; kingdom Fungi; phylum Ascomycota; class Sordariomycetes; order Hypocreales; family Nectriaceae; genus Fusarium; species Fusarium flagelliforme. Next base: position 1,024,243 of record NW_025763504.1, on the reverse strand, counting down.
AGTTCCCCCAGATGCTTTTCGACAAGGTCTTCAATGCCGATATCGAACGACTGCGTTCTGTTGAGGATATGTGGACATCGCGACGAGCACCAGAGCCTCTTAAGTACGATACTGTCCTCGCGCAAGCCAACGATACTATTGCCGATAAAAAGGCAGTTCTCGACGATGATCAACGAGTGTGGTCTCTCGAAGAGAGTCTCGTGGTCTTCAATGACAGTCTTGACCGATTAAGCAACAAGATTCTGGAGCTCAAGAAGAACAAAGCACCCGAAGACCCTGAACCGACAATTAGCTTTGACAAGGATGACATCGACACACTTGACTTTGTGACAGCGAGCGCAAACATCCGTTCGCATATCTTTGGAATCGACAAGAAGTCTCGATTTGATACGAAGCAGATGGCTGGTAACATCATTCCCGCGATCGCCACCACCAACGCGATTGTTGCTGGACTCTGCGTCCTCCAGTCCTTCAAGGTACTGAAGGGCGAGTATAATAAGTCTAAGGAGGTCTTCTTGACACCATTCGCCTCCGCTCGACTACTAGCTCCGGACAGGTCCCGGGAACCAAATCCAGACTGCCCAGTTTGCAGTGTTTACTTCACCAGCGTCGTTGCAGACCTTTCCCGGGCGACTCTCAAAGACTTTGTTGACGAGATCGTCAAATCAAAGCTTGGTTATGAGGGCAAGGAGTTTGTTGTGAACAACGATGTGGGCACTCTGGTTGAGTGTTTCGAGGATGGTGACGATGAGAACCTACCAAAGAAACTCACTGAACTTGGTAAGATTTTAAATACTGGGCATGGCACTGCGTATTAGGCTAACCGGCATGATAGGTATCAAGAAGGACTCGTTCTTGACCGTCATCGATCAAGATGATGAAGATACTTTTGTTAACGTTGTCATCAACATCCAAGAAGGGTTTGTCATTATCTACTCTCTTTTTGGACTAGGCTTACATATTACAGTACACTGGAAGAAGACAAGAAACCAGTCGAGGCCAAGTTCTCCGACAAGCCCGAGATCCCACGCCGGCCAAAGAAGCCACAGCCAGCCGAGTCGAACGCCAATGGTGAGGCAAACGGAGAAGTCGTAAGTGTTGAGCCCAAGGGGGTCAAGAGAACGCATACAGAAGACGGCGGTCAGCCCCTGAAGAAGGTCAAGATGACACCGTCAGCGGCCGAAATCGTGGACGTGGACCAGAATGAAGGCCCCGTCAGTGGGGGCGCAATTGTCATTGATGACTGATGAATCGCGGGCCGTGAAAATGATACGCATATTAGCGGGTTGGATGTTTTACTATGTGGCGCTTAAACCGCCATCGAGGTTTAGAACGCAGTTGTTTGCAAAACGATTCGTCGCCAGGAAGATAGCGGCGTCGGCCACTTCATCGGGTTGTCCTACACGACGCAAGGGACAGTCCTTGAGGTATTGCTGCTGAATATCTGGCTTTAGATCTAGAAAGGAGGGTTGTACATTAACATTACCCTTTTCTTACATGGGCGACGGGCGCCTAATATATGCCCTTTTATGAGGCAGAGGGAGGGATAGACTCACGATCCCACATTGGACTAGCTATCCAACCAGGTAGCAAGGCGTTGACGCGAATGGAGCGAGGACTATACTCAGTGGCTAGGGCACGAGTAAAAGCTGCAAGGATATGGTGTGAGCGGGTTATACTCTTTGCATGTACAATAATTTGGGTTGCTTGTAGCAAAAAATAGGGAGATTATAAGCGTACCTACGAGGCCAGCCTTTGAAGCGGCGTATACTGAAGCACCAGCTCCATTCTTGTTGGCCATTAGACTCGAGACATTGATGATGCAGCCTGAGATGTGGTGTGAGATCATGCAGTGAAGCTGTATAGATTAGAGGACATACCGTGAGCGTTCATTTTCGCATATTTAGAAGCAAGAATCGCAGACTGGAGGTTTGTATCGAGAATATTCCGAATATCCTCATCAGAAGTCCTCTTGATAAACGAGGTTTGACTAACGCCAGCACAGTTAACGAGGACATCAACAGGCCCAACAGTAGAACCAAAGAGACCCTTGAACATGGTAGACTTGGTAGCATCCAGACGCATGAACCGGTGCTTCTCTGGGAACTCATCACCCATATCCTTGCGTTCAGGATCCGGTTGGTACGTAGTGAGCTGGTGCTCGAGACTCAGTCGGGCATCTGGTGCAGATCGGCTTAGCAGGGTGACAACGGAGCCACGTTCGGCGAAGGCGGCTGCTATGCGGAAGCCGATTGCGCCGGTGGCTCCGGTCACGACGGCGTGTTTGCCGCGGAGAGAGAAGGACATTGTTGGAGGATGAGTTGGTGATGTTGTGGTGAAATTTTGAGGTTGAGTTTGTTAGACGGGGATATGCTTGACCACTAAGAATTGTCTACTAGCTACCTACCTTTCTTACCAAGTTTTTATAATGACCACTTCTACTTTCTGGGAATTATTCGTATTCAAGCAGTATGATTAGACGAATATTTTGTCTATCTTGAGGTTATAGGGTGCTTGCCCATTGAACCGACTAACACACCATTCGACGTCACGATTTTTAGCGACCCCTGGCCAAGCGATCGGTTCCTGGCTTGACACATGTCATACCTGTACAGTACTAATGTACCCGATCGAGGACGATATGTTCCTACACTTGAAATACATACAAGCTGTACTGATCAGTTACTCAAGATACCCTGGAATACTACCCAAGATAGTAATCTTGAGTAAACATGCCGCAGGATTAGTGGTAAGCAGTTGACCTTTCTTGGTAGGCCTCTACCTAGGCCTAGGTATGGACAGTTTCCATGACGGGCCTCGCTTCGCTTCGGGGTTCAGCAAGGGTTTATAGAGGATTACCACAAACTTGAGCGATGAGTTCGCCGGCCTTGGATACAGTAATAGATGTCCCGCAGCTGACACATAATCCAAACCAAATACTTGGTTACCTGCAGTATTGTAAAGCGCTGCCAAGTTTAATCCATCCAATGTTACACCCATGACTTATATCCCTACATCAGCATCCAAGCGACAATCTCCACTTCAAACTCTCCCACTGCCTTATACACCTACCTAAATTAAACTACCCCAACTCCTCGGCCTGCGTATTTGTCTTTCTAATCATAACTTTGGGCCGTTCTTGTGCTCTGCTCCAATTCTTCTCTTTCTTTAGCTGTATACTTGTCTTCAATGTTTCGTCGTCGTTCCCGATCTCGTCCTCGTCGCAATTGACCCCTCCTCTCGTCTTTCTCTTCCGCCAAAGAACCATGAGCGATCCTAAACGCGATGCCCCGCCGTCGCCGAATACAACCACAGCAGCGGTTCTTCCTACTACGAACGGCCATGCCAAAGGCGACGATGTTCCTGATGCTGGGCTGAGGAGTCTTGATCACTGTACATAACTCTATGCGGCCTCTCTTGCGCCCCGAGCTCTGCTGATTCCCCCTCGTCTTACAGACAAGCGCGCTCTCCCGAAATGGCGATACGACCTGCGCCAGCAGATGCTGCCCCTGATCCGATGGGAGACGCCTTACCTTGCCTGGATGCAGGATAAGATACGAACGCCCGCTCTCGATAGTTACTTTGCCATCACAGCGAACCTCGGAACTCATACCTTCTTTATGATCGGGTTGCCGATCTGCTTCTGGTGCGGATATGCGGCCTTTGGGAAAGGGTAAGTCATACCACACTCGGGTCTGTCTGCATACGCTGCGCCATAGATGATTTGTGCAGTTTCAGTGCAGGCGACAATACGACATTGGATAATGAGGTGCTAATATACTGCTTTTCTAGACTCGTCCATATCCTTGCCCTCGGTGTCTTTTGGACAGGTTTTATCAAGGACTTCTACTCTCTTCCACGCCCGCTGTCGCCTCCTCTGCACCGAATTACCATGTCTGGTTCTGCGGCCCTCGAATACGGTTTCCCTTCGACCCATAGCGCAAATGCCGTCTCTGTCGCTGTTTATGCGCTCCTCATATTGCGCAGTCCCGAGAATACACTTCCTCCGACTACGAAGATTGCCCTGGAATTCCTCTCCTACTTTTACGCTGCCTCAATCATATTCGGACGACTCTATTGCGGCATGCACGGCTTTTTGGATGTTATTATTGGATCAATCATGGGCGCTGCCATCTCTCTCCTCGAATTCTACTACGGACCTCCCCTGGACGCATACATGCACTCCAGTACTTGGATTGCGCCTTTTGTGGCCGCTCTGATAATCTTGGTTCTTGTGCGCATTCATCCCGAGCCCGCAGACGATTGCCCGTGCTACGACGATAGTGTTGCCTTTGCTGGTGTTCTAATTGGTCTCGAGTTTGGTACTTGGACATATGGCAAGATTGCAATTGACCCTTGGGAGACTCATGCGCATGGTGGCGGAGCTGTGGATATTACACACTTAGGCTTGCTTGCGAACGTGGCGAGAATCGTATTTGGCGTCTTGGTTGTATTTCTTTGGCGTGAAACTATGAAGCCTCTGCTACTGAAGCTTCTACCTCATCTATTCCGAATCATCGAGCAGGTTGGTATGAATATGCCTCGACGATTCTTCACTCCTGCCAGCAAATACAAGACCGTGCCGATAGGTTCTCGAATCGATACGCTGTTCCCTTCACCGTCCGACTTCCCACGCATGGTTGAGAGTATCCGAAACCCTACGACTCGAGGTCGCTCTGTGTCCATCGGACCTCAGAGTGCTGCGGATGCTTACGAGACTTTGGCTTATAGGGAGCGCAAGCGACGTGAAAGCGTCAGCAGCAACCATAGCTTGAAGAGCAGATCGAGCAACCTTGAGCTTCAAAACATACACGAGGACCATTCCGGAAAGGGTGCTCAGGCATCTGGCTCGCAGCCTCGTCGTATTGTCGAATATGAACAAATGATGGGAACCGGCGAAGTTGTGATGACACCTTCTGCCGAGGACGATCAGGTCGATATTTTTGTTACGGGCACAGAAGATGGATTGGGAGAAAAGGAGATGTTCTCACAGTTGATCAAGCCCCGTGTACGATACGACGTCGAGGTTGTAACAAAGCTTGTTGTGTACACTGGTAAGTCTATCTCGTCTCTTTTTGAAGTCAAGAGCGACGATTGCTAATTTATTTCTAGGTATCGCTTGGTTTGCAGTTGCTATAATCCCTATAATGTTTGAGCTGGTAGGCTTGGGGACGAATCAACTACGTGAACAATGATTGACGAGATGATAAGAGACGAGAGACCGCCTATTGCGCTGTTTAAAGTGGTCTCTGGGACATAATTTAGATTATTCTTCTTGTAATGAACACATAGGGCGATGAATGATAGGCGCTTGATGGATCACCTTGAGCTTCATTGGGCCTGGCTGTAGATAACTCAAGAGTTGTCATAGATGGGTCATTGAATAAGTACTTTACGGTCAGGTTCGAGTCCAAAAAGCGTTATGAATACAGCTCACTGCCAGGCTTTTATATGTTTAGAAAGTCTTGTTTTATATACATGTTAGTTGAAGTTGAAATATGCTTGATTGTGATTGGCCGTTGCTATGTGCAGGGGTCTTAATTGACAGTCACGTCCAGACGCGTTTAGCTGCAACCTAGCGCGTGTCTCCTAGTGACCTCAATATTCAAACTTCCATACTACAGACGAACCCAATCTGAGCGACAACCAGCACTCCCTACACTACTATCCTCGAAATAATTACAGGGCCTCAAAAATCAATACCGCCAAAATGTCCGATATAGACGAGATGGACGTTGATGTCCCTGCTCCTAGCACGGATATTGTCTTTTCTTCTGAAGCCAAGCAAGGCAAGCGCAGTGCTGCCAACCTACCAGTCGAAGCTGAAGATAGCTTACCTTGGTGAGTAGCCAAACCAACCCTTTCCAAAACCGTGGGCTAACGAAGTGCAGGGTCGAGAAATACCGACCAAACACTCTCGACGACGTCTCCGGTCACCAAGACATTCTCGCTACCATCAACAAATTCATCGACCAGAACCGCCTTCCCCATCTCCTCCTCTACGGCCCTCCTGGAACAGGAAAGACATCAACAATTCTTGCGCTTGCTCGCCGAATCTATGGCGCTGCCAACATGCGCCAAATGGTTCTCGAGCTCAACGCCTCAGACGATCGTGGTATCGACGTTGTGCGAGAGCAGATCAAGACATTCGCTAGTACCAAGCAGATCTTCACCTCTGCTCGTTCCGGCGGCAGCACAATGGCCGGATTCAAGCTAATTGTGCTCGATGAGGCTGATGCCATGACAAGTACCGCCCAGATGGCTCTGCGACGAATTATGGAAAAGTACACAACCAACACTCGATTCTGCATTATTGCCAACTACTCCCATAAACTCAGCCCGGCTCTTTTAAGTCGATGCACACGGTTCCGTTTCAGCCCGTTGAAGGAGGGTGATATCAGAGTCTTGGTGGACAAGGTCGTAGAGGAGGAGCATGTCCAAATTAGAGGAGAGGCAGTTGATGCGCTGGTGAAGTTGAGTAAGGGTGATATGCGAAGAGCCCTGAACGTTCTACAAGCATGCCATGCATCAAGTAAGTATAATTACAAGAATTGTCTTACCCAGTTGCTAACCAGTTCTCAGGCACACCACTACGAGAAAAGAATGCACCTAAAGTGCCCGACAGCGAGATCCAACGTGAAAACATCACAACAGAAACAATCTACAACTGCATTGCAGCACCGCCACCAGATGCTATTAAGGAGATTGTCTCGACTTTGCTTAAGACATCAGATGTCACAGCCTGTCTCAACACAGTCAACGCTCTCAAGATGTCGCGGGGTCTTGCCCTAGCTGATATCATCACAGCTCTATCTGAGGAGCTGGTGAAATTAGAAGTCAGCCCTGAGGTTATGATCACTTGGTTGGACGGCCTCGCCAACATCGAGCATAGAGTCGCCAGCGGAAGTAGCGAGGCCATCCAGACCGGAGCCGTCATTGGAGTTGTTCGAGGTGGAGTTGAGTTGATGAGTCGGTGAGCGAACGTTGTGAAGTTGACCAATGGGGGGAAGTTCTGAGTTATTGCAATGAACATAATGGGGTTATATTTGCATCCACATGGTTCGCATCTTCGAATGACGAGGAGGATGTATGAAGCTATAGAGCACAGATCGTGCTACAACGGCCAAAGGCGTTACATAGAACAACATGAATGAAACCATCATAAGCACCAAAATAGTCTAAGCTGATGTCAAATACCTTATTGAAAAGTCAATTCATTGATAATACATCTGTCAGCCCCATTCTATGTCTAGTGGCGCAAGCTTACCGCTGCAGCTCTCGTGTAAGCTGCAATTGTCAAGACAGCCTAAATTTACACCTTAGGCACGGCGGCCGACCTGACCTTGCCTTATCAATCAACGAACCGTTGCGCTGCGACTTGATCTCTTTCGAGACCGACAAGGATGGCTTCTGTCCATGCGCTGTCGCCTTTTAACTGCAAGACGATATAAAATTCAAAAACCCGCTTTCGTTGTACTATAGATCAGCCACAATGACTTCAATCGCTTCCTCGGAAACAGGGCCCTTGACTGTTGAGCCGCTGTCAGAGCGCAACGTCTCGAGAATCCCGCTTATTCTCCCTCACGAGCGCGTGTTTCCCATTCAGATTGGCAGCGAACTGTTTAAGCTTTCGGGAGCTTCGTTGTCCTCTGACGGTAAGACTGAAGCTTCAATCTTCTTTGCGACAATGCGCCACGTATAGGAACGCGAAGCTAACGTTTCTCAAAGCGCCATCGTACTTCTCCCAGTACTTTGTTTGTCAATTGGAACAAGCAAAGGAACGAAACGACGAGTCGAGCTCTAACATTCGAACACTCTACATCGATCGCGACCCTACCATCTTTCGCGACATCTCGCTTCATCTTCAGGGCTACCATGTGCAACCCCGCGACGGCGAGCACTTTGTGCGACTCTTTTCAGATGCGCAATTTTATAGCTGTTTGTCATTCTATTCGTACAGTATAACTTTGTTTAACGATTTGACTACAGTACCGAAGTTGATCTCTCAGCTCTATGAGGAGAGCATCTTTATCTCCATCGGCCATCGCGAGTTTCAGATTCCTCGAGAAATCTTTAAGGACCCCGGCAACTCTCCGAATTACTTCTCGCTAGGCTTCGCAGCGTTCTTCTCTCGCCCGGACGATCTCTTTCCCGGCCTCGAACGGGAAGGTCTTATCCGTCCACCTTCGATTCTCCCTCCGTCGGTTCCGAAGCGCAGCGCTGATACATTCGCTGAGCTCTTGCACTTTCTGCGCGGATACCCGATCCATATTCGTGACGAAACACACCGACAGGAACTTCTTAGCGATGCGCGCTACTTCCATTTCAAAGGCCTTGAACAACGCTTGATCCCACATTCGTTAAGCTATAACCAAGCAACAAGACGGGACGAGATTGTCCTTCGCCTTGAAAACATCCAAAAGAGCGGTATCAGCGTGTTTGTCAGCAACACAGACCCATTAGCAGGCTACGTACAGTATGCTCGACCTTATTTAGAGGACAAGCCTGCAGAACTGGTCCTCGAAATTGGCGGCGAGACGACAAAGCTTCACTTCTCAGGAGGCAATGCGAAAGCAGAGTTCTTCAGGGACACCAAAGCCCGTGTCGCAAAACTCTTTGAGCTCGTATCATCAAAATTGAGCTCTTTCCAGACGAGCCAATCCCCAGCTCTCGGAAACTCTTTGTTAACGGATGATTACGTTCGCGTGCTCCTTGAACCCGAATCCGCTATCATTCTTGACGGCAAGGACTATCTTGAGGAATTCATCAAAAGTGAGACTTCTGGGAGCGATTATCCGCGCAAGCGAAAGCGTGTGGATGGAGACTCTGAAAATGAGGAATGGGTTGTCAAGACTGGACAGTGGAGGTTACGCATCCAGTATGCGCCAAACGGCAGAGGCGTTGAGTGTGTTCTCGTTGCAGCCAAACTTGATGCGAGGAGCTCACAGTTGTCACGAAATATGTCGAGAGGCTTCTTGGGGAGCTGATTGAATCTACATCATCATCTGAGTGGCTGTTATGAAAGAAGATAGCGGAAATTGCTTGTATGTCAACATCATGTAGTCAGCCTTTTAGGATACCATATTGAATCAAAGACGACGTTTCGATACCTCAAAATTACAAGCACCGATTGAGGTCACATAGCTTTAAACATATTCATAATGTTATTGCAGATACGGAATGAACACATCGTACAGAAGACCAGTCACTGGTTATTAATTGTGACCAAAAACAATATGAAGGATTCTACATGGCATATAACCCACTGAACCACCCAGGATGCGTCAGTAAACATGAATCAACGCAAAAGTCGCTCAATAATGTACCCCCCAAGTTCCAAATAGCCCTGCGACAATGATCTAGAGCAGAGAAGAAAAACACAATAACGCCATTTCGCCTTGCCAAGAAAGGAGAAATGATTGATGGGCAAAGAAAGGTGGGAGCGAGTAGAGAGAAGCCCATCAGAGGGAAGAGAAAACAAAAGCGGAAACTTTTATGTGCGGGTCGGAGTAAGAGAGGATTAGGATATAGGATAGGGGTGAGTGTGAAGGGTATTGGGTATCGTCAAGTCGTGTCCATGGCTCGTCCAGTTTCATCGTTCAACATCTATCGCCCCTTGCCAGCAACCTTGCCTGTGGGAGCACTCATGTCTCGTCTTTCGGCACCCTCGACCATTTTACGGCTTGGTGTCATCGTACCTTGAGCCAAGGAGCGGGCACGACCACGACGCTCACGAATCTTGGCGAGAGCCTCTTCGCGGGTCATGGTAGGAGTGAGAGCAGGGTTGGAGAAGTCAAAGGTTGTGCCTGAGCTGTTGTGGGAGGGTGTGCGAAGGCGGTCGTTGAAGGAAGCGCTGTTTCTGGCTGTGTCGTCCTTCATAGGCACAGTGGTTGTCGTAGTGACGGTGTAAAAGGCGTTTGTGGTGTGTGGTCGAGTCTCAGGGGAAACGAGAACATCCTCAGACACATCTGGCATCGTCGGTATTTGAGGGATAGGGGCGGAGTGAGCTCCATTGTGAGGGGCGCTGAGCAGAGAAGCAAGACTAGTGCGCTCTGCTGCAAGCATGGCAAACGCTGGGGGCTCAACTGAGGGGGTTCGTGCATATCTCCCGTAGGTCTTCTCAGTCCCTGTCGATATACGGTGCTGAATCTCAGTGTTGTCGCCAAGGAAAGTTTCGCCCTCTACAACGTCTTCAACTACAACTTCATCCACATCCTGTGACTCGTCATGAGGGTGTGTCTCACGTTGAGCCTCTGTCGCCTCCATCTTTCGTTGCGCCTCAATGATTTCAGCTTCCTGCTCAGAAACAGTCCTGAAGATACCTTCCTTGGGGCAGAAGATGGTGCTTCGGCGGGGCTCTTTCCTTGTTCGGGGCAGCATGCGAGGAGGTTCCTCGAGATGCTGCTGGGGCTCTGGTTGAGCTTGGATTTCAGGCTGTGCCTTGAATCTAGGCTGAGACTCAGCATGGACCTCAGGTTGTGGTTCTTCAATGCGAGGAGTACTAACAGCACGCTTCTCGGCCTCCATTATCTTGCTATCAAGCTTGATAAGCTTATCGTTGGGTCCCTCGAGACCAATCGAGCTACGACGCTTCTTACGCGGGACTTCGACACTGGTACGGCGGTTTGACTTGGAGCAAGCACAGCAGCCCAAGTGGCACTCGGCCTGTAGGAACTCGATCATCTCGTGAGCGCGGTCGGCTCTCTGGCGTTCCCATTGCAATTGAGTCGCCAATTCCTCAATCTCGGCTTCACTAGCTTCCGAAGAGAGAATGTCCATTGCCGAGAGTGACATGCGGGGTTCTTTTGATGCACTCTTCCTTTCCTTTTGTGGAGAAGCAAATTCGTCGTCGGCTTCTTGTGGTGGTAGAGGGATGCGACCCTCGGCAGCAATACGGGCTACCTCCTCGTTCTTGGCGGCAGTCTTGAAGGCGTCACGCTCCTGTTCGACGAGTTTGATGCGTTCGAGGGCCTGGTCGAGCTGTTCCTGGACACCGACGATCTGATAGCGTGCTTCGAACGCCTCTTGTTCTCGGACCTTGCTCCTGGCCTTTTCGCGCTTGAGGTTTTCGTCGATCATTTTTGCGTTTGTACGAGCTGATTTGAGTTCCTCCTGGAGTTTGACGATTGATGATTGTGTCTTGAATGTTTCTTTTCGGGCGCGGCGGATCTCCTTTTCCCATAGGGCTTGTGTATGTGCGTGTGTCTCCTTGGCTCGGCCATAGTTCTCCTATACAATTGTCAACATGCATTGTTTATAGCAGCAGCGTTAGTGAACGCCTACCATCAATGACTCCAGTCGCTCTCCAACCTTCCTCTCACGCTCCTTGCCTTCGTCGACAGCCTTTTTTAGTGTCTTGTTCTCGTCTCTGGTTTTACGCAGCTCAGTCTCGGCTTCTTCACGGCCAAGCATGGCGCGCTTCAAGGCAGCGTCGGCTGTCTTGCGTTCTAATTGTTTCGATTGCATGGTAACACTAAGGTTGTTGAACTGGCTGATCTTATCGTGGACACTATCTCTTGATCCTTGACGGAGGTGAGTAAAAACTGATTCTCGCTCCCGTTGTTGGTTTACACGGTCTGCGGTGACGGCCTGCAGAGGACCGCCTGGGGAGCCCCCTGGGCTATTTGGCTGCTCCATTGTTTAAGGAGAAGTCGATAGGCAGATAAACGTATGTCGATTGAGTTGAACGGTAGTGGATTGAAGTTTCTTCTGTGGCTGCAGTTATGCAGAGTTGAGTTGAATGTTACTTATTTAGTGTGTTATGGTAAGGTTGGGCGGATGTAAAGTTAAGTGGTGCTGGGTATGTTATCGATTGTTTACTCATCCCACTTTGAATGTGGGCATAATCTCGATTGGGTGATTGCCTTGTTGCTGTGGTGATACTGACGAAATCAGGTGACCCCATGCCAGACGTTTGGCTCTGTTAGACTCCATGGCGTGTCATTAGATGGAAGAATGCCTCAACGGTCCAATAGAGCTTCTCTAAAACTGATGACCCCGCGGAGTGGAGTCTGTCGGTTGATAAGGCGTGTCAGAATCACGATAAAGCTGTTCAACGTCGCAGTTACAGTACAATACGGACGGGAACTTTAATCGTCAGGAGTTGAAGCTTCCCACTCAAAGCAAAGGCCAGGTCAATGCTACAGGACACGCCACTTTATATCGAGATCACCCCTTTGCTTCCTTAACGCATGTTCTATAAATTTGTTTCTCTTCTCCTTTTGGATTTTATTCTTTCTCAAGTCGCATAGCCTCTAGTACATTTGTTAGTTACACGCTGGCCTAATTCATCAACATGGCAGACGAATCAACACTCCGTCAACGCAAACCTCAGCCAAAGAACGAGTCGGCCTCCGAAGTCTCCGAGCCTTCAACTCCTACCAAGAAAGGCAAGAAGGGCAAGAAGAGATCATCTGCCAAGGTCGACGAGGAAGACCCTTGGGATGGCTACTCTCCATATCTCGATGTCGTTCGCGTCATTAGCTTCCTCGTAGTAGCTTCTATGGGCCTCAGCTATGTTATCAGCGGAGGAGAGAGCTTCTGGTGGGGACACAAGAACAAGCCGGAATGGTTGACTCAAAAGTATTACAGAGAATTGATTCTTGGACCAGTGAGTCTCACCTGTCGCAGCTGTTGCTGGGCAAGCACTAATTGCATATCCTCTTACAGCCACCCCCAACTTACATGACTCTTGACGAGCTCTCTCTTCACGACGGCACCGATCCCGATAGACCTCTTCTCCTTGCCATTAACGGCACCATCTACGACGTCTCGGCTGGTCGTCGTATGTACGGCCCTGGCGGCTCATACAGCTACTTCGCTGGCACCGACGCCGCTCGCGCTTTCGTTACAGGATGTTTCGCTGAGGACCAGACCGCCGATCTCCGTGGCTACGAAGAGACATTCATGCCCCTTGACAATCCCGAGATTGACTCGCACTGGACCCCTGAAGAGCTCGCTGAGCTCAAGATCAAGGAGCGGGAAGACGCCAAGAAGAGGGCCGATTCTTCACTTAAGCACTGGGTTGACTTCTTCGCCAACAACAAGAAGTACTCCAAGGTTGGATATGTGCAGCGCGATCCCGACTGGTTGGAGAAGGAGAAGCCCAAGAAGCTTTGCGACCAGGCCCAGAAGGGTAGAAAGGCAAGGAAGATTCCTAAGAAGGAGTAAGCTATGATCGCATTTTCGCATACATATGTACTATTTTTTTTAAAGACATTGAACTAGCATGTCTAAGATGTTGGAAGTTCATGGGTGTTGTTCTGGTAGCATACTCTTGGCAGTTTAAAAGAAGGAAACAGAAAGTTGATCTCTCTAAGTTTGTTGGGTATTTTTGAGTATCTAAACCTTTAGAAAATTGATACATTATCCCATGATGATTCCGCCAGAGTCTTTGGCAATCCTGTCCTGAACTCCATAATTATTCCCATCCCGAGATTTCCAATCGTTCCAGCAATTGGTACAAGTATCCCGATTAATTGTTCCCGACATTACATTTATACATGAAAGACACTCATTCAGCACTGGACATCCATCTATAGCAAGAGGGCCCAAGCACCAACTGCTGCTAGCAGCGAGATGGGTGCGGAGAGGTCTGCAGCACCAGCTGTAACAGCAGGTGTACCGGCAGTTGGTGTTCCAGCAGCTCCGGGAATGAGGTTTCCGTCGGTAGGTGTGCCAGAGCCGTTTCCACTTTGGGAGCCATCTTCAGAACCGGAGTCTGAGCCAGAGTCTGAGCCAGAGTCGGATCCGGAATCAGAACCGGAGTCAGAACCGGAGTCGGAGCCGGAATCGGAGCCAGAGTCGGAGCCTGAATCAGAACCAGAGTCAGATCCACCGTTGTTACCGCTACCGCTGCCAGGGCTATCAGGGACAGTACCGTTGCCGCCAGAGCCACCAGATGGGGCACCACCAGACTTGACTGGGACGACTTCGGATACTGTGGTTCCCTTGCACTTCTCCTTGTAGCCGCTGAGAGTCTTTGTGGAGTTGGAAGAAGAGCTATGAAGTTGTTAGTATAATTCTTTGAGGTGGAAAGACATGTTGGACTTACTCTTCGTTGATGACCATGGACATGCCACCCTGGCAGTGCTGGGCCTTACTGCAGAAGAGCCACATGGGCTTCTTGTCCTTGATGGTGATGGTGTAGGTAGGGATCATGCCCTTGGACATGCTTGCCTCGACGGGCATATAGCCAGAGTAGACACCCTCGATGCTAGGGTTGACATTGCCAATGGGCATACAAGGGTCGTCGAAAGTGGATTGTGTGACTGTGTGGTTTCCCGCCCAGAACTGGAATTGGACCATGGTACCTGGCTCTGCCGTAATCTTCTCGGGCCAGAACTTGAGGCCGGTTGAGTTGGTTGCTGCGTTTCTGCCCACAGAAACTACTTGAACGTCGACAGCTAGACACCATATTAGTTATTTTACTTGCGATGATGTACCGTGAGAACATACCATGAGCAACAGTCGCAAGAGCGACAACGGCAATTGATGAGAAATACATATTGGAAATTTGGGGATGTGAATATGAGAAAGATAGAGAAAGGACGTTCGAGACGAAGATCTTCAGGAATACGATCGAATAATTCAAAAATGCGACTGGCGCTTTGAAGGACCTGCTTCGTCTAGAGAAAGAAAATAAGAGAAAAGAGAAAGACACAAAGGAAACAGGACCAGACTGTTGATTATGGAAAGAGATGAGAGATGAGAAGAAACAAAACAAAGAGACGAGACGGAACAGGACTATATACACCTTAACCTCTTGGCCGTGGGCCTCCCGATGACGAGTTTCGAGGCATATCTGGAACACGCCTCGAGAGGAAACCGAAATAAGGATGTTGGGGTTTCCGTCTCGGCGCCATCGGCTGAGTTGCAGGCCAGGAGTAGCATGAGACGTTATCGACAAGGCTTCACTAGAAGAGTTGACGAGTGAAACATGGAGTGCCAGATCGTTCTTGGCTACTACCTAGCTCTAGATTTTGGTAAGGCTTGGGAACTACCCTGGCTATATGTCAGGTCAATGTGATATCAGACTATATGGCATCGTGAATTGGTCGCGCAACATAGCACTTGCTAATGATGCAGTAATAATTGAACCATCTCGTCAGACTCCTTAATCGTATCGATTGAAGTCATCTCCCTCTTGACATGTCGAATTGACACTTCTTGTTCTTCTGGGCCTGCAGATGGCTGAGTCTTCAATCCATGGCGCTTAGTACGAATACTATTCAAGCCCTATGCCACAGGAAGGAGATATTCCGAGTGACTATAGTCTATAGCTCGGCCTCGGGTCCTGACCCAGCCGTGTCAGGGTCTATGGGACAGGGGTCTATTTGCTTCGGATGTGCCTCATCCGTAGTCCTGTGAGACGGATATAGTTTCGTCCCTATAATTGGTCCCCTGTGGAGAGTAACAGTGGCCGTTCGCTGTTTTGAAACCAAAACAGACTTGGCTTTACCATATTAAAAGATGTTTTTTGTTCCTGGACTAGCAGGTGAATGATAACGTCGCAATGGCTGATCGGTTTCGAGACTCGGATGTTTCGTGTTGGTTGCAGATTCTACGTTAGACAATTTGTGGGGGCGACCTGTTGAGGTTTTGAAACACCATAAGCTGGGTACAGTATAGCTCAATAAAATCTCTGAAGATCGCGATAAACTGACAATTACTAACTAGATGGAATTTTCGTAATCATGTACCGAAATCCGTCAATCGCTTAAACTTTTGCGTTTGTAGTTTCTGGCTCGCGTAGTTCTCTAGTATATAAAGAACTTGGCATCCGAAAGTCGCCTTGCAGACGGACCCGAATTGGTTTCAATTTCATCCATTCTACCATCCTCCCAGGGAGACACAATATTATTAGAACAATGCTTGGTCATGAAAGCAGTGATAATGAGGTATTCGATCACGGTTTTGTGTGCCAATTGGATAGAAGGGAACAAGCTGTCTTGCCCAGCACTTATACGCTAACATGGCATTATAAGTCAAGCTAACCTACAGAAAAGGCCATTAGACAGCACAACGCAGTATTGGCCAACAGTTACTTCACACTACATGATGGCAAAGAGTCGATGGGCGCATTATTCATGTTTGTATATCGTCCAATTCTTTCGATTATACGTGCTATCAAAAAGTGGTCATATCATGAGTAAAGGCCATGTACCTCTGGGTTACTGACTATCATTATGGTAGTTGTTATGGAGGACATGATTGAGTGTATGCCACCAGTTATCTGAAGAACAAATTCCTTAATTAAACCTGTTGTAGTCGTTCGCATGTAGCTCGGTCCTCAGAGCGCTGTCAGCGATTGTTCTGGCTTATGTTCCAGCAAGCGCCAGTCGACGTTATTTCTCGATCGCCACGGTCCATGATGTTTATGCTCCCATGGTATGTCGGAGTGACAGGAGGGACTGCGAAGGACAAGCATATAACAAATGCCTAGCCATCACTAAAACTGACTGTAGAGCCCGAGCTGCGATCTTGTCAGCGTCATACAACATTAGAGAACGACCTGAACTTCGCGTACTGGTATCATTATAGGTTGGACCTCCGTTAAACTTCGTTCAGTAGAGCTCCTTGCTCCCCCGCCCAACAAGGACTCTGGCAAGAGAGTAGGCCAGTCATTTTCCAATGCCACTCATAGGTCTAGTAGCAACTGAGGCGAAACCTTCTCCAGATCCTCAACCTCCAGAAACCCGCCATCCTTCTCAACAGCAGCTCGCGCAATCGCCTCCCTCACGAATATGTCAAAGTACTTGCCCGCCGCAGCATTAGCATCTCTCGATATCCGTGTCGCGTCTTTGGCAAAGAACTCGTGCAGTAGCCGTGTCAGAAGTTCCGCTGGAATCTTCTTGTCAGGTTCTTCTTCTTCATCGACTACTTGCACCTCGCGCGTCGAAGGTCCGGCGTGGTTATCATCGTCATCGGACAGCTCGAATGGGTTGCTCGATTGTGGTTCGGGCTCGGGCGCTTTAGCGGCTTTCTTGCTTGTGGCCTTGGGACGACCTCGGCCGGTCCCAGCTGCTGACTTTGGAGGCATATCGACAGATTTACGGTTTGTGACCGGCGTAGCTAGATAGGACAGAGCACACGATGGAAGTTCGCTTTGGCGGACCTATCGACCGCAAGCTACATCTGCGGGCTTAGTCATCTAACGCACTAAAAATGGAGTTCGTGCGACTACATCCAAAGGACAGATGAGTGTCACAACTATTCAATCAATCAAGGCAAGGTCACAAAGTTTATAATGATGATCAAGATGTAGACAGTAAAAGGGAATTTGCATTGGTGTATAAATTACAGCGGCCTAGAACGGAAGGCAAAGCAAGATTAGAAAAAGACGCCGTGCCTATGCCACTCTAACCCGTAAAGAGCTGCTGTTTCAGAGGACCACGTCGGGTATCTGTGACAACTTCTCTCGATCTGCACTTCGATCTCGCCTTTTAGTTTCAACCAGCGGACACCATGTCAAGCCCGCTAGTTAAGATTCTCCTCGAATCCTTTTCCCCCACAAACTCATCTATACAGGGTATGTTGTACGAATCGCTTACTTGAAGGCCTTGCCGAAGAGGAGGACCTGGAGCTGATCGTAGATGGAGAGGACACCAGCACCGGCAACACCACGGAGAATGTTGGCACCAGCACCCTTGAAGAGAGACTTGACACCCTCCTTGGCGACAATCTGGCGGGCAGCGTCCATGGTGTTCTTGTACTTGACGGCCTCACCGGAGGTCATCATCATACGTCGGCGAATGGTGTCAAGAGGGTAAGAGGCGATACCGGCACCAGTGGTGACGAGCCATCCGAGAGCGAAAGAGGCAAGGAAGTTGTTCTGGAGGTTTCCGGTGAGGACGACGGGCTTGATAGAGTCGTACATTCCGAAGTAGAGACCACGGTAGACAACAATACCAGCAACGGAGGGCATGAAACCACGGTAGAGACCGGCAATACCGTCAGAGGCGAGGGTCTTCTTGTAGACGTCGACGAGACCGTTGAACTGACGGTCACCACCGGACTTGGCGTTCTTGGCGTCGTTGGCAAGACGAGTACGGGCGTAGTCCAGAGAGTAGACGAACATCAGAGACGTGGCACCAGCAGCACCACCGGAGGCAAGGTTACCGGCCATCCAGAGGGCGTAGCCATCCTTGTCCTTCTTGTAACCGAACATCTTCTTGAACTTGTCACGGAAAGCGAAGTTCAGAGCCTGGGTAGGGAAGTATCGGATGACGTTGGCGGTGTTTCCTCGCCAGAGGGACATGACACCCTCATCGGCCATGGTGCGCTTGAAGCAGTCACCAATGCCGTTGTACTTGCGGTCGAGACGACCGGTCTTGAGCATCTCATCCTGGTTCTGGATCAGAAGCTTGACACGCTCGATGGGGGCAGCAGCAGTCTTGGAGACAGCGGCGGAGACACCACCCATGAGGAAGTCAGCAACGAAGGGCTGCAGTATTTGTTAGCAATTGTGTTTTGGATAGAGTTTTCATCGCTTGTAGAGCCCCTCTCGAGAGATGCCACGATGCAACAAAATATCTTTTCGAACAAGCAGCATCGCCATCGGGACAATTGTACCCGAATCATCCATGATGGAAAGATTTATTATATCGTGGTATTCGATAGCGACTGATTGATCCAGGAGGTATTTTGTGCATCGGCGGGCTTCTGACGGTCGAGGGGATCCGGATAGCGATCGAGGGGAAGATGAGAAAAACTTACGGGCATGCCCAAGACCTTCTGGGGTCCTTGATCAGCAGGAGGAGACATGGTAACGGCTGTGATGCTTTCCCTTGAACAAGAAGAAAGGATTGAGGGGAGATTGAGGATGAAAGAAGGAAGAGAGAGAATGGAGGGAGTCGAGAGAAAATAAATCTGCGCCGACGGGGGGTGAGAGGTATTTGGGGGGAGGGAAAAAAATTGCGGCGGACCTGTAAGAAAGTCGCTTTTGAGCGAATCTTTCCGGGCCCGCGCTAAAGGGAGCTGGGACCCCCAGCCAACCAGGCCCAAGCCAGCAGCTCTCTCCACAGCAACAGCGCGGGTTTGGAAGCCTGAGGCTGCGGCCTTGCCAGGCCTGCGTCTCTGTGAGCTTTTTCAGGGGTGGCCAGGTGGCCATTCAGTGGCACTCAGTGGACTAGAGTGTGGGGCATCTCTGGTACAAAATCCTGTCCTGCACTTATCCTGAGCCTGTCTGGGTTTGAGCTTGCTGCGCTTGCTGCCCGGCTGCAAGATGAGATGCCGGTTCACCCCGATTTTTTGTCGAGCGCCGAGACCTAGGCCCGTCTTGGGCTTGGGAGACATGGGAGCTGTTACTGTATGGGGTACTGTACAGTACAGTACTTTACAGTGAACGGGCAGCTACAGCATACAGGGCCCCCTTTGAGGCGATGAGCTGGCCAAGGAGGATCCATGATAGTGGCCCGTAAGAAAAGCTTTTCAGATAGACGCAGATTCAACTGCAAAAAAGCTTGATGAGATCTCAATCCTATTCAGCCTTGATTCTATCGTCTTCCAAGTCCCTAGACGTGTCCTTCTCACCGTTGTGTGCTACAATTGATCTATCTCGATCAAATGTCGTCAGTATATCGCTCTCTCACTATCAAAATTTCCCTCCCCCGTCCCTCCATCATGACATCCTTTCACCCACATTTCTTTCTTCTCCCCCGGCCCCTTCTCCAATCCACTAGCCTCCGGGCTCCGCGAACCAGCAGCACCAACCCAGAACCCTCCACTGCCACTGAAACTGAACCTCTAGAAGCCTCGAGATGCCACACCTCGCACAGTGTGTAGGCTTCATGATGAATCTACGTATCCAATGTAGGTGAGCCGCTCTAGATTGGTGTTGGATCTCCCATCCTTCGCCTCCCCCGGGCTTCACCTACAGTTCACCCCAGCTCAACCTAACCGTCCAATTGGTGTTTGTTTTGTTTGAGGAGAACAATCTTTTTTCTTCTGTCTCAAAAAAATGTTTTTTTACTGGGTCAGTTTGTGCACAGCAGCCGAGGCGCTTCAGATGTAGCAAACCTGCCACAAACAGATACCCCGGAATAGCCGTGAATTAGATATCAGCTCAATTGCCTCAAATTAGCATCTGTCCCTTTTCTTGGGTCCATTGAATCTAGTCAGTCAGTGGATACTAAGATACAATTCTGGCTCAAATATCCATTGCCTAGGTCCAGGACTTGATCTTGATGGGCGGTGATATTCACGCCCTGACCCCTAGCTGAGGTCCACAAGCCACAAGGGAGCCAGCCATGGAAGCTAAAACAGTTGGATTCATGAAACCCGTGAACCTTCTCAGGGACCATGGTCTAAACTGGTAATTGAGGGTAGGTAAAGATAGTGATAGCTAGAGATCTCTTGAACTGTCTTGATAGCTGACATTGGGTATCCTGCAGAACCTGTTCCATCTTTCAAGCTAGGTTCGGTCAAACAAGCTCCTCTTGAGTTACCTTACCCTTTGAGCCGAATTCAGAGTCCGCCACCGCCTCCGTCGTGTTCCCTACCTAAAGAAAGGTACTGCAAGGCAAGCAGGCAAGGTAGCCGTTACATGCACTGTACCGTACAGTACGAGAAATCCGCTTATCGTCATGCAGTTTCGGCTACTGTCCCTAAGAATTTTCCTCTGCTCCAGTTAAGGTTGTTTATTTCTAGCTTATCTTTCGGGACGCCCGTCCAACTCGAGTCAATCGAATTCATGGATAGTATCCGTACCATACTAATAAAAGTTCTTGGCCTGACACTGACAAGTTCCTGATTGTTTAGAGATCGCCTTCTTTTCGTCACTAGACAGCTCGGAGTATTCCCGTTGGGTTGAGACCCGACCTTTAAAATCGCTCGGGACAGACCCTGCAAACAAAAATAATATTGCCGATCTTGTCATGAGCCATTGGCCTATCGTAACTGACTTCACCAAAAAAAGAAATGCCAACCGTGTCCACTCCCATGTCGGCCATTGCAAACATTGCAGTCTCCGAGATTGATGCAACTGGGAAACGAACCAGATTCATCTGTATTGACGATGTTCTCTCCTATCTTGGCCTTAGTCTTACCGTTGTTCTTCCATCGGCCATCCAGACCAGTGGATCACTTTCTGCCTTTCGTCCTCGGATAACCGACGTGAAATAGACGCTGCACACGACCTAGTACCCGTAAACCGAGCGGCTATATCCTATCTAGGCTAGAGTGCATTACCTGCATCCATATTTCGGGTGTATCTCACTCAAAGCCAAGAACAAAGACAAGAAGCCTGGCTGACCTGCCTCACTTGGCTATTAAAAAGACTCTAGCCCGCTCGTAAACGAAACAGGACTGATGTCAATTGCCTGCAATTTCCTCGAATCTCAAGATCCTTACTCGAACGACAATCTGTCATGTTCCTCTAATCAGCCATCATGACTCGACTTATGATAGGTTCAATGAGCACGTGACATAAACCTATCGAACCGGTCACGTGCATCACCAACTGCATCATTTCACATCTATCCATGGTTATGATGCCGAAGCTGCGATTGGGATATCTCTCCGGTAGTGCCGGAAGATTCCTATATCTTCAGAGAGCATATTTGCTTCAGAAGAAGTCTCCTAGACCCGGTTTCGAACAACAATCCGCAAGCGACTGCAAACGATGAAGGGCTGGGTGGGAAAGAGAGTGAAACAATACTTCGACAAAGAGGGCACGCATCTAGTATCTTGACAAAAGAGTGCATCTAACTTTGGATGCACCTTGGGTAAGGTCTGCCCTTAGTCCGTGATCGAAATATACTTTCGAGTTTGTGTATAGTCCCTTCAGCGAAAACACCTTACATGCGGGCATCGAGGTAAGGAGAGGCTCAGATAACCTGTTTGCCTACCTATCGAAGTACAGGAGAGAAAACACGGTCGTAACTCCTGTCTCAATTCCTATTCGCCATTGCCAGTTTTGTGTTTCGATGTCGTAAAGTTCAGGTCTCAAAAAGCATATGTCGAACTTGGTTTGCCCACTGAACTCAAAGAACGAACACTATCCTAACTAACTATTACGAAAAACCCGTGCATGAGCGTAAGTGTTGCAAGCACTATTGCAAACTGCAGTTGAATATATTGCATAACTGCCATGTTGTCACAGGAGATGGAATAGATATGCCAGAGCGACCTTGTATATAGGCTGTGTGTGGCTTCTACCAACACACAGAGCAGAGCCCAAGAGAATGATCTATGAATTCAAGAGTCATTGCTGCAAGAACGCGAATAATCCATACACCAAAATGGCTCGGACTATTCGAGGATGAACTGCTCGACTGAACAACCGAGCTCGTATAGATTCAAGGGCTGATAGCACGCCAACGCATTCTCGCTTGAACAAGAAGTCAACAGGAGTGTCATCCTTCAGCTGCTTTATCAACCTCCTGTACGTGATGAAGGCATGTCTTGCCAGAATTATGGAGGATATAAGGACAATTGCACATGGACAATACGTTTTCTGGTACATAATGGCATGTCACAGATAGTCACATAGAGGCATAGTGCTAAGAACCATAAAATTGGTCGTTTCGAAGATTTTTCATTCCGTTGCCGTATGTGCTAAAGCGATTCCGTCCCAATGCTTAACCGAGCATGAATAGCGTCCTAAACCAGGCTTCTTTTTCGCCTTGCAACACCCTCCGACCATGTGGCCTGTCTATCGTCCAGGCCACCCAGACGCACAATCGTGAGACTCAAATTTTTCGTTGAATTGCATTTAGTCGGTACCACCAACGGCACGGGCTGGAATCATGTTAGCAAGTTGTGTCGAGGTAGCGTATCGAGGGGGTTGGAAGTAATTCGCGCGGGAGATGAAAGGGGGAAGGCGGTCATACTGTAGATCTTCATCTTGCTGTGTGTAACCACAGGCTTGATGATGCCCTTCTCCTCGAGGTCGGCAAGGCATTGACGAGCCAGAGAACCGTTGATCTTCATTCGGTCGACGAGAGTGGCGATGGTGACCAGACGGTAAGACTGAACATCCTTGTAGAGCTTCTCGGAGGTGGTCTTGTCGAGGACGACGGCGTGCTGGGCCTTGTCCTTGACCTTGCCCTTGGACCTTTGGAAATGCGTAAGTATTTGATATTCGGCGATGAGGGTCGAGACGCCTCAAACATACCACTTCTTCTTCTGCTTCTTTGCGGCGGGGGCCTGAGATTTGAAGTCAGTCAAATTGTCCTTTTTTCGCAAAGTCCCATCCCTCGCAAAGGGGAGGGCGTCGCCAAAAACATACCATTTTGTCTGATGTTGCTGTCGACGGGAGTGTGAAGACGACAGTAAGAGAAAGTGTTGTAATGCGACTGCTAAGAATGATCACTTCTCCAGTCACCAGCCAGAAGTCGAAGGGCAGGTGAGCCCTAAATTTTGGGAAAGTGCGACCAGAATAGTGGGGCTCTCCTTCCGTGTTGGCTCTAGGGCCGACACACCAAAAATTCCATGCCCTGAGATCTCAAGCAATCCAAGCCCACCTCTTCAACTTTGAACATCTCATCCCGCACTACTAACGCCAGTCCCGGAACCCGACTGTACAGCAAAAATGTCTGACAACGGCGAGATCGAGGTCGAGAACTCCGCCCTCTACGAGGTGCTTCCCAAGGATGTTGTCAAGGAGGTTGGCAACGTCAAGCTCTTCAACAAGTGGGACTACGATGTCGAGGTCCGCGACATCTCCCTGACGTACGTTTGAATCTGAACTCTTGGGGGAAATTATCTCCAAAAACCTCACTTGTGCGCGACGAGATGCTGACGGAAGGCCCGCGATAGTGACTACATTTCCCTGCGAAACCCCGTCTACGTCACCCACACCGCTGGCCGATATGCCACCAAGCGATTCCGCAAGGCCAACTGCCCCATCATTGAGCGATTGACCAACTCTCTGATGCACCACGGCCGCAACAACGGAAAGAAGCTCATGGCTGTCCGAATTGTCGCCCACGCCTTCGAGATCGTACGTCCTTTTGCCTGAACAGCCCTGCGAGAATAGGGTCATGTCAATTTTTTCACGACCATCAAGTGCTAACGTTAGGGCCAGATCCACCTTATGACCGACCAGAACCCCATCCAGGTCGCTGTCGACGCCATCGTCAACTGCGGTCCCCGCGAAGACTCTACCCGAATTGGTTCCGCCGGTACCGTCCGACGACAAGCCGTCGATGTCTCTCCCCTCCGCCGAGTCAACCAGGCTATCTCTCTCCTCACCACTGGTGCCCGCGAGGCCTCTTTCCGCAATGTCAAGTCCATTGCTGAGTGCCTTGCTGAGGAGCTGATCAACGCTGCTAAGGGTTCCAGCAACTCTTACGCTATCAAGAAGAAGGACGAGTTGGAGCGTGTCGCCAAGAGCAACCGATAAAAGGTGCAACGGTGTTACAGGCTGGAAGGGTTGGCTTTGGCGTGTTCCGGCATCTTTCAGAATTGCATTTTGCGTTCATCGGGTCTGGGAACGTGGCTATGGATTTTCTTAGGTGGCTACAGATTCAATAAAAAAAGTCGGGCTCCCTCAGAGTTGAATGAAATGAACTCCAAAAAAACAAATGAATTCCTTTAATGTATATCCGTGTTTACAATCACATGCATCCCTTGAGCGACTCCTTTAAGTGCTTGTTTTCTTGTTGCATTAACACCAGCCCAAGTCTCACTGTCTGCTCAACTCTAATAGGTAGGTATCTGGTTGAATGTATAATGTTAAACTATCGCTCATGCGAAGGAAGAATGGGTATCTAATCTAATCGAACAGTCTTCTCTCCAATTTCCAATCGCTGAAACATTCCAACATGGGGCATGCCCTCTTCCCACCAAGTGCCCATCTCCTCATCCACCTCGAAACCCCATTTCTTCCAGAATTCCACGACTTGCGCCTGCGCGTGAACACACACGAGCCCTGCCCACTGGGGGATCTTCATGTCGGTTCCCATAACCTGGTCGAGCTGTCCCAGGCCGAACTCCTTAATGCTGGGATCAAAGTACGAAGGGTTGTCTCTTAGCCAGCCAAGAACCGTAGTTACTAGTAGACCAGCGATGCGACGTCCTCGAAACTCTTCGATAACTGCAAGACGACCCAGTTTCACATAGGGCTCCTGCCCGTTATGGAAAGTGGTCTTTCGGTCCATGATGAATGGCTTGTCTGAGGAGGCTTTGGATGCATCTCCGTTCTCTTCGCCATTCTTGTGTTTATCTTCGCCTTCTAGAACCCCGTTCCAGTATTTCCCACCGTTCTCAGGATGCGGGTCGTGAGGAAACGGTACAAGTCTTATAGTCCCGATCGGTGTCGAACGTGTCGAGCTCTTTCTGGGTTGCATGATGTTACCCTCTTCATCGCGAATCTCGAGTGTGTCCACCTTGTTGATACTGGCATAGACGACCCAGTGACATGAACGAGGATCATCATCGTCGAACTCGTTCTCGGCGGGGACCTTTTGCTCCTTCACAAAGACTTCTTCGCGAACCTCCATTGCATCCAGGAAGGTTTGCGAGATATTTGGTGGCTGCTCGTCCAAAGGAGCGCCCCGTTTGTAGCCGTCAAGCTTACTAGGCGCAAGGAAGGTGATGAATGGTGTTCCCATTTTGGCGACTTGTCGCAACAACCAAAGATGTTCTCAGGTATACTTTGAAGGGATGGCGTAAGTTCAAGTGTTGGTTCGGCTAATGCGGTGATTTTGGAAATAATCGTTGGCGGCGTGGAGACGTAAACAAGTTGAATGCGTGGTTATGACAATATCAAGTGGGTTTATATGTCTGAAGGATCAAGTCTCAGAACAAGATGTAGAGGTTTTGATCACTACAGCTGATATGAGGAAAGAATAATGGAGAAGGGAGAGGAATAATCGAAAAGAGAAGGCACCATGTTTGCTACTAGTTATATTATTCGCATTCGTCTGATCGCAAGAAGCAGGAGGAATTTAATATGATGTCAATCCACAGCGCGGGGACATGCACCATAATACCCGACGTGCGAAGAACTGTACGGTGACTCAACGCTTCCCTAGCTCTCGTTGGGGGGCTCGGCTGCTGATAACGTCCATCCTATGGCGTGCACTGCAGTGTAGTATTGATTGGTTGATGATTTCACGAACGAGTGACTATACTCGCCACTCTGCATTTCTTTGAAAATCCAAACTTCGATCAGAGAGGCTATCACCACATTTTTGTTACAGTAATTTTTTTTTGGTGGTGGACCCTGGATTTGAGCTTAAACTAACACGCAGTGATTCTCTTTCGACGATGTTTGGCCCACATGCTTCATCCGTCCATGGCCCACTCTAGTCGATGAGTCTCGTTGGCTGTTCAACTGATCAAGTTGCACTCAGACAGCGATCAACTTGTGGTTGGGATGGTGCCCGAAGACTGTAATTGGATGGACAGTTCGTGGCGAACAACCATCACAGCAACGACATATCGACTTGACATCGAGATATGATGCAATATTACAAGAGTCTGGCATTCATCAGGACTCATTGGAGCCTGACGAAATTACCAGAATCTACGCCTCGCCAATGAATCGATGTATCACAACTACTACGACAACATGGCATGAAAGGAACATGCAATCAGAAGATGCACAGTGTACATGTTAGTATATACTAAGAAGATATCTAGGAATTTTGCAAAACACGACACAACTCTCGACTAATCTTGGAGGATATCGCTTCACTTCCATCGCCTTGTCCGAAATCCTGACAGGCTAATTACAGTTGCTTAGATAGCCGCCTTGCCCAAGTTCGACTCAAAGGAACCATCCTTGAAAGGAACGTTGGCACTGCCAAAGTCAGTATTTGTCAACGCTGTGCGAGCTGCGGCAGGCAGGCTCTCCCAGGCGATCAAGGGCTGCTGGCCACCCTTGGTGGTGGTGAAGGTGATATGGTGGTTGGTAGGCCAGACGGCGGTATAGCCCACCAAGGGGCTGTTGCCTGAGAAGGTGCCCGAGGCTCTCTTGTCATATCCACCGTGTTGAGAAACGGCCATGCCAACAACACTGGCGCTTGTGCTCTGGCTGGATAGCCAGATGACGGCGTTCTCCCAGTCATGACGGTGTCCCAGGCCTGGTGAGGGCGAGTCTTTGGGCATGTACCAGGAGTACATGATACCATATCGACCATTGTAGACTCCGCCTCGGGCGTAGACTTGGCCAGTACTCTTGTCGCAACCGCTCGAGGACGAGCCAGTGGTGGCCAGTCCTCCACTATGAAGGGTCAGTCTCAACTTGGAACATATTGGGAAGAAACACACCTCGTGTTGCCTTGAGCGTCAACCGCGGGGAAGGAGACGCATCCCTGGAAGGTCTTGACGAAAGGCTTGTACTTTAGGTACAGCGATCCGGCAGTGCCTGAGGGGACAGTCTCTGGGAACCCAACGACGGCATCGTGGTTGATGACCGCACGTCGCTCAACAGGTGAACCGAATACACCAGAGGCAAGGGCAATACCCGACAGGAGCTGAGTGATTTGCACCATCTTGTTCTGGTAGATGACTGTTGAAGCAAGGCCAAAGACTGGAGGAAAGGCACTGAATGAGGGAGAAAGTGAGCTCTGAGTCTGATGAGAGTATCAGAGACGGGAATTCCAACCTCTCAGCCGGGGAAACTGTCAACTTAAAAAGATCACCATCATCACATCCCCACTTGCAAGATGCTACGTTAGATCGCAGGGTCTATGCTGCCACGAGGCTACATAGCAGCATCGAATTGGCAGATTATACATATTCTTGGTCCTTAGTGTGGGTGTTGCTGCTATGGACTGCCTTATTGGGAATCACGACCGACTGCATATATCATCTTAAGAGAGCTTGGTGTGCGGGGGGTACTCTTGGGGGTGATATGGCTGTCATAGCATTGACTTGGCGTTTGAGGTAATCCTGCTTGAAAAGTCCAAGAGTTTCTTGAGTAGGCATATACGATCTGGTCGTCTCTCGCGAGAATGAACATTTTCGTATCGACTCAGGAATTATGTAAGTCCAGATCGTCTCGAAAGCTTCTCGGTGTGAAGCACTCAAAGTGGTTGGTGGATTGAACTGTCCCTCTTAGCCAAGCGCGGTTGACGGCAAGATGGATGGCTCGTGGTGTAGCGGAAGAGTTGATTGGGATAAAGATCATCTGTAGGTGTTCATCGAAGTGGGTATTTGGTCATAACGGTAGATGGACTTCCCCTCTTAAGAGCAAGGATGGTTGATATTATCACACTTCAAACTACCGGCGGTTGATTAGCCGAAAATCTAGGTTTATCTGCCTAATCTTTGCCTATCTGTTGCCAGGATTGCATATAAGTTTGAGAGAGACTCGAATATGGGAATAAGCAAAAGCTGGTGATGTATGTCAGATTGTACAACAAGGTGAAACCGAGGCAACTTAATAAATGCATACTATTAACTCTCGGATATATACAACCATGCACTCCTCAGCCATTATCTCTCTGATGTCCCGGCTGTCTTCATCCCGCGCCTCTAGTTACCTAACTAAACAGAAGTCTAGATGCCTTCTTCTGTCCCAACATTTTACTAGCATATGTAAGTACTTATGATTACCTGATAATAGAGGTGCGGGATATGCATACACAACCGGAACATTAAAGAGATGCCCTCTTAAACAAAGATGTTGCTGCCCGAAAAAGTGCGGCCTCGTCTAGGGTAACTTGATTGGGACATGCACTTAAACAAGCTTACAACTAGCACTTGGTTTACCTCAACATTAGTTGCTTGTTAGCTCTGTGTCTAATCAAGCGTAAATGGTGTGCGTATTTGGCTTGCATCTGGCGGATTCAACTGCCAGATCTCGATACCAATCTTTGTGCCTTGATATGGATGCATTCAACATGGCAAGCCAATGCATCGTATAAACCTTACAAGCAACCACACAACCATTATTGACAATTAGCGCGTTCCACAAAGCCCAACAGAGATGTTCAGCTTTCTCGGTGAGGCATAGTATGACCCGATTTGGACGATATTTTCATGTGCTGGACGAATGTAGTGGCACACGATCGACTGCGCAGACAAGGCAGGTTGCGCCTCATCGATGAAGCCATGCGCCTTGGGTGACTATGAGCCGCCACAATGCATCATCAGAGTAACGGTTATGGTTGTACATGGTGAAAGGATTTGATCCGATGCAGGGTGGACGCAGGGATGGAATAAAGAATTCTCGCGGGATTTAATCGCGTGAGGTGTCTTAGGGAGGAGGATAGAATTCCAGTGTTACAGTGGACTTGCAGCAGTAGATGTAGCTAAAGAACTCTCCAGTGCATATATCCAGAGAGTAGAACTGGTACATTCAAGAATTGGTTATACAGCGGTTGATACATGGAAGCAGACATGGGAAAAGTGTAACCACCCATGATACAGTACAGTTAAGAACACTCCAGCAACCCTTTTGAAGCTATCGTGAGACATGCCATTCCTTTGATGCAAGGTTGGTGGCGGCAGAATTCGTGCATCGCCAAGATCGCACAGGCACAGCACAGCACAGCAAAGCACAAAGCCTGCAATGCAGGGGACACTACGAATATGCACGATTACTCATGCTGATGATTAGTTTAGTTCAAGATCAAATGTCGGGAATGGAAGATGCGGACCCTGCAGATGGGGGATGGGATGAAGGGAGGGAACTTTCCTGTATACGCGGGCCCTCAGCAAGACTGGCACGAGCCTTGTAGAGGACCGGGCGCAATGTCATTCTTGGTCTCATCTGAAGATTAGTCGCGTTATAATTCAGCACGGACAGCAGTTGCAGTTGGGCCATGGGAGGTTTATACGGGAGTTAAGTCGTCTCATTAATGTTAGGTTCTTAAGGTGGTGTGTAAGACTGCATCGATTAGGGGAATAAATCTGCGTGACTTGTTTAGAGGCTGCATATATTAGTCGCTACTTAAAAAGGAACGGGACTGTATGTAGATGCAAAAGCAAATGCATTCGCCTCGTTTCTTCATGGCCCTGTATGTCTTATCAAAAGGCTAGACTGTCGATCCACACTCATTAACTTGCAGCACATACCGAACGGCACTATGTAACCCCAAAAAAGTAGTGGAGATGGGATTGAGATTGGAAGAAGGAGACCCCAGAATTTCAAAAGCAATTAGCGATAGAAGAATCTCCATCTACGAATATGTTACTGTTTTTGTTACCACGGTTTCAAGAGGATATGAATTAAAATAGCACTAGAATTAGAAACAGAACTTATTCATACCTAAACCCGGAATATTACCTATTCCCTCTTGAGCTTGGGCTTGGTATTGATCCATATTGACATTGACATTGACATTGACATTAGCATTGGCACTGACTGGTATTGAATTGGTTCTCACTAATCGTTAGTTCAACCTTCTTGACTCTTTCTCTAGTCTAGCACATAACTTATTCATTCTCAGCTTCGACTCTGACTGTCACTTTCTTTTCCCATTCAATTCAACAATAGCCAGTCAGCTTTTCCTATTGTTCGATTCTGTTTCTTCTCCTCATTTCTGTTTGACCCATACTTTACCAATTCCTTTCTCAGCCTTTTAGCCTAACCAACCTCGATTCATCTTCCATCCTACGAAAAGGGCAAAGGCTGAGGCCACTCCTCGATCTAGAATCCTTGCCAAAAAAAACCCGCTGCAACCTCCGTAAGGTACAGCAGGTACCTTATTTCGCGTTTGCTCAGGGGTTTGAATTTTGAACGACCTGACCGCGGCTGCCAACCAAATAGGCCAGCTCATTCACCAACAAAAAAACGAATTCGTCCAGACTTCGGTGCGATCGAATATCTAATTCGACTCGTCTCTCCTTTGCGCCGCGATTGTATCTTCTTGCTGCGAAGGTCCGGAGCGGAGCCGAGATCCATGAACCTGGTATTGGCTAACGGGGCATCTGTTCGACGACAGCTCCTGACACTGCGTTCTGATATTTATATTTGAATATCTTGATGAAACCTCCCGTACAACAAAGACCAAACGTCCCGACCACCACCTCCAAATCCGAATCCCTCGAACCGTAAAGATATCCCTTATCTCTCGCCGTTGCCGACCCCCAACTGCGAAACCCTCGACTCTGCCGACTGTTGGTTAATCTGAACATCCTCGACAAGTCGGACCGGCCTGCGACGATCTTCAATGCCCTGGCAGCCTCTCCCCCGCATCGCGTTCGCCGTCGCGACCTACCCGTTTCCAGCATCTAGTCCGGCCGACCTTCCTCTCGAGATTGGCGATGAGCTCTACATTATCGAGGAGACGCTAGACGGCAACTGGTTGCGCGGCTACTTGGTAGCGCCTCCCAGTCTGCTGGCTGGCTTGACTTCCGTCAAGGGTCAGACGCTTGAGGCGCGCGTGTTTAGCGGAATCTTCCCCAGAAGCTGTGTTGAGGTTCGGGAGATGCTGGGAGAGCCAGACGAGGACGACGAAAACGACGATGCAGCAAGCGATGGTCCCGCCATGGATGGTGACATGCCACGCGCAAGCGATTCTGCCAAAAGCGGCGTGACGAACAATTCAGCTCGCAAAAGTCGGGAGAGAACAAACAGGTCAACGATTTCCAGTAGCCGTACTCCCTTCAGGGAACTACCCAATGGCACTCTGGGCAGTCTCTCTGTGCCTGTACTAAGAGATCCCGACGCCCCACGACCTGCTGCACCTGTGCCGATGCTGAAGATTGGAGACGAGACACCGACATCACTTTCAGAACCCTTGATCGACGAGATAGCTTCATGCCTCAGGGAATGGCACTCTACCAACTTACACGAGCTCCTGCTTTCTCGACAGTATGGACGACTTGACCAGCTCTCGCAGCTAATCACAAGTCTCAACTTATCTCGACAACAATTTTTATATAACGTCCTTACTGCACATGAATACGATCGTCTACGCGAAAAGACAGTATGGGACTTGGTGCGGGTGAACAAGCTTTGTGGAGGAGAAGTCATTGTTCGAGATCCTGAAGCCCGTGGAAGAGTCTTGACAGCCGACGATTGTATTGTTAAGGTCACCAAATTGCAGTCTGTCATGAGTCTATTGGACGAGCCCCCGCAGTCTACAGTCGAATTGACTGCTCTGCATCATCTCATGGTTGACATCAAAGGTTTTGCTGGTACTTCAATCGAGGAAACATCACTCGTTTTCTACCTTGTTAGCAAGCCTGCATATGGTCAACCCTCTGTTCTTTCAGAAGGTTTCACCGTCAAGATCCCTGCAGGTGGCACACTTGTCAACTTGGCCAAGCATGTCCAGACAAAAACGCTCTTTACCGACCTATCTTCCCAAGATGTGGGTGACGTACCTTCGGCAGAAGCCGAGCTCTTCCTTGTTGTCAAGGTTTTGGCGTCCCACCATATTATTCCCACACAGTCTTTATCTCGATCCGGAACAGCGCCATCAGGAGGATATTCCAGAGATCAAGCGAAGCCAAACTCCTCAGGCGGTATAAAGTCGAGGAGAAGCCTTATGTGGGGTAGCAAGAGCTCAAGGGGCATTTCACGGGGCTCGCCTGTGTCGCGCATGGATGCTGTTGCTGAACAGAATGACGAGCGTCACTCGATGAACGGTTCCGAGAGTCGAGAGGGCTCTGGGCCACCGAGTACGGCGGGATCGAAGGCCGGCAGCCCCTCAGATGGTACACAAACAGCGGACCGTACGGTTGGCCTCGGTGTTCTACGACTAAACCCGATTATGAAACAGGACGATGAAGTCGAACATCTGATGAGCATTTGGTCAGCCTCATTAAGACACGCGGGCGAGAAGGACGCTGGTGATGACTGGGATCCGCTGGTCAAAGAGTTACTGGACAGTCCATCTGGACACTATGAGAAATCCCGGAGGTCAGACCGATTGCAACTTCAACTCAAGAGTTTCAACCACTCAGATGCCGACATTCTCATAAAATCTACTCCGACTATGCTCTCAGGGGTAGCCAAGACAAGCAAAATGGGCTTTTCTGGTGCTCCTACAAGACCTCGCTCGGATATCTACTTCACCTTGAAAGATGCCGTACTTGGCAAACAGAACCTTTTGTCACGATTTGGCGGTAGTGCAACGGCAATGCCCTCCAGTGTCAACGGAAATAACCTACAGATAACTCTCGAAGTCAGAAAAACTTCTGGAGAACGATTCGAGAACTGTATCTTTGCTTCCTCAAATACCGAGCCGCTGAGCACTTTCAAATCGTTAGCTACGGAGCGAGGAGAATCCTGGAACCAAACACTACGGCTTTCTTTGGCCCCTAACGATGTGCCACATGCCCATGTTGTCATGTTTGTTTCTGACATGCCTAACCCCCCTTTCGCCATTGCTCATATTCCATTGTGGGACCAGGGGGCATTCATACGTGATGGTCTACACGGTCTGCTTCTCTATAAGATAGATGAGCACACCTCGACTGCACAGCCTGGGCCAACTGGAAAGGGCGGATATCTATCACTCTCGTGGACTCCCCAAGGCAAAGACGATCACTCAGCGGATACTAATGGTCCTCTTGCTGTTCTCCGTACCGACACCTACCTATGCAGTACTCGATTCTCACAGGATAGGGTAGTCCTGGGACTCCTGAAATGGCGAGATCTTCAACGAGAGGACGTTCCTGGTGTGCTTAAGCAGTTCATCTTTGTGCCTGAGATCGAAGTGGTCAAGCTGCTCAACGATGTGCTGGATGCCCTTTTCGGAATTCTTGTGGAATACTCGGGCAGTGGCGAGTTTGAGGATCTGGT
Organism: Fusarium flagelliforme; assembly: GCF_020744385.1. Classification (NCBI taxonomy): domain Eukaryota; kingdom Fungi; phylum Ascomycota; class Sordariomycetes; order Hypocreales; family Nectriaceae; genus Fusarium; species Fusarium flagelliforme. The sequence goes on along the minus strand of NW_025763504.1, from coordinate 990,591 downwards.
GTTCACTGCTTTGGTCAGAGTGTTAGGTATCGTCCATGACCGAAGATTCAACCTAGGACCCTTGGTCGACCAGTACGCCGAGAACCAGTTCAACTATCCATTTGCGACACCATGTCTGATGCGGTCTTTCACCCGACTACTTCAGAACCCTTCCGAACCCGAGATTGCCAGGAAGCTACGTGCTACCTTCAAGGTTGTCAGGCACATCCTTAAGTTTATCACCCATGCGAGAAACCAGCAAAAGGAGAAGGAAGCTGGTATAGGCATCACCTCCGCAACGACAGGATTTACACGCGAACTCCGTGCCATATTTAAGGCTCTTGACGCGATGATGCGCAACACTGCCCCTGCTCTTGTTGGAACGCAGACCCTCGCTGTTCAGCATTTCCATCTGTGGTTACCGGAACTTGCTGGTTTACTGAACACAGAGGAGATCCTGCATATTGCCATTGACTTCATGGACTCGTGTACAGATGTCAAGGGCAAACTTATTCTTTATAAGCTTGTGCTAATTATTAATTACGGAAAGCTGGATCTATTTGCTCATCCCGACCAGAAACTGGCATTGAGTACCAACACCGTGAGATGGATCACCCCTCACTGGGGCCATACGGGAGTGGTGACAGATCAATGGAGAGATCAGATTCGCCTCTGCTGCTCTGTCCTGGCCAGCCAGATTGATTACCTTGGATCCGAAATCCCCGACCACATTCCTAAAATAATCGATTCCTACTTAGCGATTCTTGCGACCCCTCGCAAGTCGAAGGATCGCCTTTCTCTTCTTTTCCCATCATCATACCCTTTCCCAACTAAGCCTGTTAATGACGACCTTGAATTCGATGAAGCTTTGGTCGAGCTTTCTGCTATTTTGTCTTCAATATCTAATTCCCCCTCAGGCATGCAACTTGAGCTTGCCGAGGATGACTTGACTACTTTACTAGAAAATCTGCTTAGAGTTCACATGAGTATTCTCAAGGGAGAGGCATATCCCCTTGGATGGTTGAGTGTGCATATTCATCATCACAAATCGACCATGCGAACGCTTGAGTATCTTGCTGGTACTATGTTGGACGCATTCCTCCCAGATCCTGAGGAAGCTGAGACTTTTAATACTGAGCTGTGGAAGCTCTTCTTCACAACGCTTCTGAAGCTGGTGGGCAGCACATCTCTTGCTCTGGAGACGTTCCCGGAGCAGAAGCGAAGAGCAGTGTGGAAGATTGCGGGTGATGTTCGAGAACATGGCGCTGAGCTTTTGCGTCGTACCTGGGAGGCCATTGGATGGGAGACTTCACCTGACGAACGAAGCCGGTACAATCTTCTGAAGATGGGAGGATATCAAGTTCAGTATGTTCCTGCCCTCGTTGGACCGATTGTCGAGCTATGTCTCAGCGTGCACGAGGGTCTTCGACGCATGGCGGTTGAGGTGCTACAAACCATGATTGTCAGTGAATGGACTTTGAGCGAGGATCTGTCAATCATTCAAACAGAGACGATCGATCGATTGGATATGTTCTTCAAGGAGAAGCCATTGACCGAAAGCATTCTTCAGAAGCTTTTCATTCCTGAGCTTCTTGAACGCTTCGAGCCCTTGGCAGATATACCCGATGAGCCGCTATACACTGCTATACGTGAGTTCGTTGGTACCATCGACGAATTCCTTGACCTTCTCGTTGCTGTGCACAGCAGCGACGACACTGACGAAGCCACGCATCTCATTAACCGTCTGCGACTCATGGAATTCCTTCGCGATATGCAAAAGGAGGAAATTTTCGTTCGTTATGTACACCAACTTGCAGACCTGCAAGCCGAGTCGAGAAACCACACCGAAGCAGGTTTGGCTCTGCGACTTCACGCTGATCTCTACGAGTGGGACCCAACCAGCCAAACACCCGCTCTCCCAGACCCAGACTTCCCAGCACAGACACAGTTTGAACGCAAGGAGCGACTATATTTCGACATGATCAAGTATTTCGAGGAGGGCGAGTCATGGAGTCACGCTTTGGCAACCTATAAGGAACTGCAGGCGCAGTACGAGAGCAATATCTTCGATTTCTCCAAGCTTGCCAGGACGGAACGGGCGATTGCAACGATTTACGAGACCATCTCAAAGAGCGACAAGCTTATCCCCAAATACTTCAAGGTTGTCTACAAAGGACTTGGATTCCATGCGAACCTTCGAGATAAGGAGTTCATATATGAGGGATCTCCTAGCGAACGTGCTTCGGCCTTCACAGATCGCATGCAAGAACAATACCCGGCTGCTCAGATCGTCACTGGAGGAGATGTTGACGACGTTGAGGGCCAGTTCCTGGTCATCTCGGCAGTTACGCCTCATCGTGATCTAAACCATCAGGTCTTCCAACGCGCACGAGTCCCACAAGTGATCCGAGACTTCCTTCTCTCGTCGCACCCTCAGACCTTCTCCATTTCCACACGACGCAACACGACTGGACCCGTCAAGGAGCACTCTGCCGAGAAGTTGGTGTTCACTACTGCCGATGCTTTCCCTACTATTCTCCGACGTAGCGAGGTCGTTGACGCTCAAGAGATCAGCCTCGGTGCTCACGAGACAGCCCTGGAACGTATCGTTCGCAAGACCCAAGAGATGACTGCTCTTGAACATCGCGTTGCTGACGGTAACGACGACCATGCGCAACTACTTGTTGATGCAGTCAGCGTATCAGTAAACCCTACATCTGAGAACAGCGTCGCTTGTTACCGACAACTGCTGCCAGAACCCAAGGAGGCTGATGACGATGCCGAGGAAGAGGAGAATCATGAAGTGTCTGAGGTAGAATTGACTCCTCAAGACAGCGCAATTAAAATGGCGCTTGTTGATCATGCCATTATGATCAAGAGGTGTCTGGCCATGTTTGCCCGAAGTTCTAATGAGCTCCTCAGCCAGAAACATGACGAGCTTCATAGATGTAAGTTCAAACCACAACGAGAAAGTAGTTCAGCTCACTAATTCCTGCAGGTTTCGAAAGCACCTTTGCGCCAGAGATCGCACATTTCACTCCTCCCCAGCCTCAACGAGAGCTTGTTGCGACCCCTTCTCCAACCTGGAGACGATCATCTCGTTCCTCTGAAGCTAGCCCGAAGAATAAGAGCGCTGGTGTCGCTGTGAATGGTGTCACCGCCGAGGAAGCTTCGGTGATCCGACCAGTTTCGAAACGAGGCACACGACTAAGCTTCCTAGGAGGCACCAAGAAGAAGGAGCCCGAATTGCCAACCGAACCCGAAGAAGCGACCGTAGACATCGAAACAGCAAGCAACCTCAGCCGCTCCCTGAGCCAAAGCCAGGGCAAAGAACATGGTCGTCGACACAGTTTCTTCCGCACACAGTCGCAGGACGAGAAGCACCCCGAATCCCCCGGAGGCCTTAGCAGCCGCGGAAGTCTCGACCAGCAATTTGGCGCCCCCAACGAAAAGCCTGTCGAGAACAAGCTCGCTAGCAAGAAGGGCAGTGTCCGCAAGAGATTCAGCATGCTCAAGATAGGTCGCAAAGGCAGCAAAGGCAATGGCGTGATGGGCAGTCTGGATGAGGAGTAGGACTACTTCCGGGCATACTTTGGCCGATACAGCGTTGGCTTTGACGACAAGACTTCTCGACACTGAGAAGACGAGCATTTACAACCACTGGTATGAGAACGTGGTATGAACAGACCCCGACGGGTCCATCTTACACTTCCTTTGTCCTTTCTGAATTTAACTATAAAAAAGCTTCCGACCTACAATGGAACAGGGAGAAAGAAGACATGTATTCACAACTAGAGAAACCAAGGTTGGATCACCTTGAGGAAAAAGAGAGACGAGATGTGGAATTAGGAGAACGGACGGATGGATGGCTATACAGTGTGCTGATACCTCGCTGCCCTCTTGACGATAAAGAGAGGGTTAGGCCTTTTATTTCCTTTATTGCTTTTTCTGGTTTATTTCGATTTGTTACTGATGTTCTTCGTTGTCAAAAAGACATCTTCGCATTCATTCCGTTTTATTCACATCTTTTTTGTCATGTAGCTTGGTGTTCTGGATACCTAGGATGTTGTGGTCATATGAGCATATGTGTGCTTGAAGCATGCGTGTACAATTTATACCGAAAGCCCTACGGGGCATCGGCATTCATAATTCATCTTTTATGCTGTCATTTTGCGAAAGAATATGTGTGATTGACGCCCATGCTGCCGATAAACTAACTGTACACAATGCATGCCTAGGTGGGTAACATAAGAAATGTCCTCTAAGACTTAGGCTACAGAAATAAAGTAGCCTAAATGCCTCTCTAAATTGGCATAAGATAACTAAACCATTTCGTCTCTTATGCTTGTGACGGTCAAATCTTCTGACACCCCGTTCTGGGTGCAAGCTTTTGAAATCACCCCTATTGCCTCAGAAAGGCCGACCATCCCTCTCCCGTTCCCTTGTAGCCATATAAATGCGACACAAGAGTTCGGTCCCCGTTCTCTTGATACAAGCGTCGCTTTTCTTCTGGCCCCCATGCAACTAGCATCTGCTGCTTTCGAACCACGATGGGTTCCTTGATAGCATCCCTCTGCCCGATCTGTCTCATGTACAAGGCTGGCACCACGGTGCATACGTTGTGTAGACGATGGTAAAGCTCCTTCTTAGAGGGTGGTGGATCGATTCTTTCTACGTTGAAAGTCTTTCGGTTCTGTAACACGTTCTTGCAGTCAAGGTTCTTGAGCGTGTCAATGAAATCGGTAGATGTGGTGAGCTCGCCTCCAGATCTGACAATGAAAGAGTTGAGGTCAAGATAGAAGTGATTCGTTGAGATTTGAAGCTTCTCATACAGCTTCATTGCAGGCATGACAACTCGCTGGCATGTATTTTGGCAAAACGACTGAAATTGATCCTTCTCGATGAATATTTTCAGAATGTTGGCCAGTTCTCGGGTCATCGTTTCGCGGCGTTCTGTACGAACTGACTTGAAGTTGTGGGAGCTGAGAAGAGCGTTGTACGCCTCAGCGGTCCATGTTCTTACGGAAAAAAGATCTATGTGCAGACTGAAGTTAGTCACTCGAACGAATAGATCATGATGGTATAACACCAGGTGGGTGTCAGAAGAAATGCCCTTCACGACCTAGGCTACAGAAATAAAGTAGCCTAAATGCTAGCCTAAGCTAGCCTAAGGTGATCAAATTATTTCGTCTCTTATGCTCTCGGGGAATATCAACGTACCTCTTTTGGGCTCAACTGACATTTGCATTTCATTCTCGATGAAGCTTATGACTTCGACGTAGCGACCGATCGTGCCATAAAGCACTGTTTGGAAGATGTTGTCATGCAAATATCTCATTATCACGGATGTGATGATATCCTCGTCGGTTTCTGGAAAGCTGGAGCCATGGATCAGGTCAGGGTACTGGTAGAGGATTTGCTTGAATCTTCTGGCATCTACTGGTCGTTTCTTTGCGTTGCCAAGTAGACCATCGATGCCTTCCTGATGGTCATCCAACCACTGCCCCATGAACTTTTCAACCCAATCCTGAACTTGTTCGACCAGAGCATCGTACTCCTAGAATTCAAACGTTAGTGGATGTAAGGAGAATCTGGTGCACGAGATGTAGAGTTCGGATGACGTACCTGTCCAACCGCTTCAGGGGTTAACTCCTTGCGATATGGCTGAAGACTGAAGATATGAGATTGAGCGTCGTTGAGCTGTTCCCTGAGTGCACCATTCTCCGTCGCCAGCTCTTCTGCTCTGTTTGCCAGTGCCTTACTACTGACCTCAACCTCTGTCATGTTGGAATTCATTCTTTGTTTCAAGGTGTCGAGCTTCTCTGACAACGCTTGTGATTTCTCTTCGGCGATCTGTTTGTCTGTAGTGAGCATGGAGAGCTGTCTCACAAGATCATGTATTTGACGGTTGAGTTGAGTGTTTTGTTCGCGTAAGTTTGAGTCGGATTGGATGATATTGTCATTTTCAAAGCCAGCAAGCTCCTCAATCGATTGAAACTCAGCGGAGTGCGGCAGGGTAGCCTTTGGCAGTGTTGGCGACTGCGAGAAACTGTTATCGCTCAAAGCTTCTGCAATAGCGGGAGCACTGTCTAGTTCCATCAACTCGTGGATGACCATACATTCATCGTCTCGTTGACTTTGTTCACTTGAATCCCCAACCCATGCTCCGGGAGGTGCCTTGACTGTATTGGTGTTTCCTCTATGTTTTCGTTTTTCTGGGGAAAGAGATAATTCTCGACTTTCTCCTCTGTTTTCTTTTCGTGAACATGGAGAATCAGGTCGGGCTTTGGCGCGAGGCTCTTCCTTCATTTCAGTAGAGGGGCCGGTAATAGGTGTATTCTCGTCGATCGGCTCCTTTGGAGGCAGGGCAGGAGCGTGCTTCTTCGCATCCATCATTGTGAAGATGAGGGTTTGGAGTAGAGACGAGGCGGGGCAGGGAAGGAAGTTGGATCGAAATTTCTGACCTGATGTATGATAATTGTGAGAGCTTGAGTGCGAATCTGGGCAATGACATGGGGAAGAGTGCAGTGCAGTTGGGATACAGCACGAACAATGTAGAAAGGCGAGGCGCTTCGCTTCTCGGATAGCTGCAATTTGACAAAACGGAGCAGCCTGGAATGGGCAGACTACAGTCAGTATCTGCCCAGTAGAGGAAATGATGAATTATTCGCAGTTGAGTCGCTTACAGATTGGATGCAAGGTAGTTGCTGTAGGTAGAGAGGCTGACTGCATGTGCAAGCAGAAGGCAGGAGGTATGGGGTGTGTCGTTATCAGTGGCAGGTAGATCTAATTCGGCAATCCATCTCTTTGATGCCCCGGCTGTGCACATCCCGCACCTCCAATGGCCTAGTCTAGCTACTCTGTAATCAGAAGCCTAATAGACGAAAACAGATACTTTATCTCCTAAGACTTTGCTAAGAAATCTAAGTATTTATGATTACATGATGATGGAGGTGGGATGTGCACAGCCGGGGCATCAAGGAGATAGGAAGGTACATACCCAGATAGGCTTTCTATGGCTGCCTGCTGCTAGTTTCAGACAGGGCATACTCTCTGGTCAAGGAACTTGACTGTACTGAAATGTGCTTAGATGCAGTCATTGATTCTTGGTCTTGCCCTGGTGGTCTTGGTTCTGTATTCTTCGGCTTTTATCCACCAGCCAAGCAGGGATGAGGACCCTGCCAAGATCACGATTACGTCGTCTGACACTGCATGTAAACACAATCACTGCTTGGTACTATGAAGTGTAGTTCCAGGTAGCCCCGAGAGAAACTTGTGTTTGAATTTATTCAATGCAGCTGTCCGAGTTGTGAAAGAGCCTCCAGTTCTAAATCAACCAGTGTCATCCCAATTGAGCTAGGCCGAATGTCTGATCGACTACCCCTGCCAGTGCTGCAGGGCATTCTTCACCCCGCAAGTGGATCATACCCTCCATGACCTCAGCCGCAGCCGCAAGCCGTTTGGACTAAACTTGACATGGAAGCTTGGGTAGGTTTGCCCGTTTTAGTGGCCGCCCTGAACTAAGCTCGGGCGACAAACTTGACCTCATGCCAGTGGAGGTGAGCATGAAAGTCTGATGGAATAGGACTTTGACTAGGGCTCCCAGGCAGAATCATTGTTTCATCTTGGCGTCTGTACGCTTTGGACGTCCAAGAACCCCTCAATGGCGAGGAAACCTTGTGGTCGGATATTGCGAGTACCTAGGCAGTCATGACTAGGAGGCTTTGAGCAATGGCAGCCAGGGTGTAAGTTTATAACTCAATTCATCCAATCCTGTTGAATCTCCTTTAGTAGCTCAGTAGGCTATGGTGTGGTCAGAACATCCAATACATGGTAATGGAGGTTGATCGCCAGTTACAGCAGCAACTAATAATGAAGGAGTTAATCTATCCTGGACTGTGCCTACTGGTGACACCGCGGGGCAGGAACCAACCAGCGAATTTATGAACAGTCACTGCCACCTGGGCCTGCTCCTTCCTTCACCTACCTTGATCATCAGGCTTTCTCCCATCTGCCTTGCGAGTATTATTCTCCACCTCCAAGCTCTTAGAGATAGACTCTTCTTTCCTTCCACCGACACACTGTCTATTTCTTCTACTACTTGGTATCTGCTTTTCGTGTCGCTTACGAAGTGGCCTATCGCAGCATCACGACATTAGCAAACTTAATCACCGATACATAAGAGACGAAATAATCAGGTTCTTTACAGCAGATTGAATAAGGATCTAGGCAGTTTATTTTCGTCTCCCTAAAGCTTGGGTGAATCATCATGGAGTTTGATAAGATCAAGATCGCCGATCGAAAGATCATTGTGGGCATCGACTTCGGCACCACTTACTCAGGAGTCGCCTGGGCCGAGAGTCGCAATCCGTCGAGACGAACCTGCATTACCCAATGGCCTGTGTCCAGCTCCAACAAGGAGGGAGAATCTAGCGACAAGGTACCCTCAAAGCTACGATACAACGGGGACAAGATTGAATGGGGATTCTCCATTCCTATCACTGCACCTCAAGATGAAGTCATTGAGTGGTTCAAGCTGTATGTGTTTGCATATATATCAATTGATACAAATACCTGGTTGACTAACAATTTCACAGAGAACTTGATCCTGACCTACAGTCCATGAGTCAAACAGTGAGCAACGCTGCTGCTCGAGGAGGCCGAGACGTTGATAGCCTTGTCACCGACTTCATTTCCCAGCTTGGCGAACATCTTCTGTATACGCTTCGTGAGAAGCTCGGCGACAGCATTGTGAACAGTACTCCCCTCGAATTTGTTGTCACAGTTCCCGCTATCTGGAGCGACCTGGCCAAGGACAAGACTAAAAAAGCATGCCAAAAGGCATCAGGCCTCTCAACATCCCAGCAACAAGTCCACCTCGTCTCTGAGCCCGAGGCTGCTGCAATTTATGCTCTGCATGGACTTGACCCGCATGGACTAAAAGTCGATGATACAATCGTCGTGGTCGATGCCGGTGGTGGCACGGTCGACTTGATCTCCTACACCATCACCGGTCTTAAGCCTATCCTAGAAGTTCAAGAGGCTGCTCCTGGTTCGGGAGCCCTTTGTGGCTCCACCTTCCTCAATATGCGCTTCGCAAAGTATCTCAAAGGAAAGCTGGGAAAGGAAGAGGGATTCGACGAGGAAGTTATGGCAGAGGCTATGGAGGTATTTGAGAAGAAGGTCAAACGCCAGTTTGCTTTGAACGCTGGGCCGGACGAGACCTACAACATCCCTGTGGCTGGTCTGGCCAACAACAGGGCCCTTGGCATCAGTCGGGGCCGTTTCGCTCTGAAGGCATCAGATCTCAAAACCATCTTTGAGCCCGTTGTGCTTGAGGTAATCAGGTTGGTAAAGGACCAGATCACGGCTAGTAACGTGCCTGTCCGCGCCATTCTTCTGGTTGGTGGTTTTGGAGCATCCGGCTATCTCAAGGAACGACTTAGAATCGCTGTTGATAGGTCCATCCAGATCATGCAGCCACCCAACGCTTGGCAGGCCATTGTTCAAGGTGCGGTACTCAAGGGACTTGCAAATGCTTCCCCAGATCTTGCTGTGGTCAGGGTGAAAAATCGCAAGGCTCGAAAGCACTACGGCACTGAGTGGCGCGCTCGATTCGACGACAATCTTCATGGCCATCTCAAAGACAAAAAGATGTGGTGTGGTCTGGATGGGTGCTACAAAATTCGCGCGATGGAATGGTTTATCACCAGGGTGAGTTTCTTCGAGTTCAGTTGTATATGGTTGATCTAACATTCCGCAGGGCTCAGAGGTATCTGAAAACGAACCCTACTTCACATCATTTGTCTGGACGGGTGCCGTCAAGGAGGGTCGCATCCGCAAGATCAAGATGACAATCTACAATGATCAACTGCCCCGTGATGCGCCGTTGGTCCGCGACGACAACGTCAAGGTCCTCTCAAATGTTGAGGCCGATGTTAGCCACATTCCAGAGAATCAGCTTACTCGTCGACAAGGCGCAGACGGACAGTGGTACTACGAGCTGAGCTGCAAGATTGAGGCGCTCTATCTTTCAGCATCCACTACATACACTCTACTTTACAATAGTGAGTCACGAGAAGTCTATCTGCCTTGGAGTTTTGCTGACACTCAATACAGACCAGCGATACAACACAGTGACATGCGAATATGTCTAGCGAGTTACACAGATCTGGGAGTGAATGGCACAATGAGTTTGTGTATCTGGAACTAGTGAATGAAAGAAAACTAAGCGGCTTGGTTCTTTGATATCGGGAGGCATGAATGGGCGATGCAGGTCAAATTACAGGGAACTATGTACTCTACACTGACGAATCTTTCTCCGCAACTGCTACTCCTGGTGCTGCTGTGACTATAAAGAAAGAGACAGATAAAGATACTCTCGCCTTGTACAGTCAAGCAACCTATTTGTGCTGCTAGGTAGCAGAAACGCGATCCTTGAGGTTCTAATCAAACAGAGACGATTGTTTAAGATCCAAGCTATGTCTCTAAGTCTCAATCGGTTAAATTATTCCGTCTTTTAGACGATCAGATTTCTAACTCCCTGATGCTGTTTAAGTTGACTTTAGTTAAAAGTGCCCCATGGGGTGTGCTGATCAACATGATCCTTGAGAGGCGGGGGCGGGGCACTACCAAAGACCAGGAGGAGTAGGACTGGGACTTAGACTGGACAGGCCCCCCTTGAATACACTCTAATCGGGCGAGCAGCTCAGCATGTGCCTATGATAGCCAATGTCAGCTCATACAATTGCCAGAATGCCTTCGATTCAGCCCAGTCGGGTGCAGGAACCTAAGCCCTGTGTATAGCTTTACGCCTTGTTCGATATGCTACCTACAGTACGGACAAGATTGGTACTTGGAGGGACTGCATGAAAGCGCCTTGCAAGTGACAAACATGGAAGACGGGCAAGAAGCAGTACCTCAGGCAACAGGGCCACTTCCATTCTGACATTCACTCGAGAACTTCAATCCCCGATACCTACCTTAGTAGTTTATTCGACTGGCCGTTTGTTGTAACGTGCTAAAAAGTCAATGGCAATTACAGCGTTTGTTTAATTTACTTCTAAACACAAACACGGCCGGTGCAACCGTCGGGTCACTGCCTTGCAGCTGCAACTTCCCTTAATCTCCCCTGGAAACGGCTCTTTCCCTGCCAGTTCCATGGCGATGCTGCGTGGTATTAAGAAGAAAGTATCTACCCTTTGGCAGAAGAGGAAGACGTCGAGAAGAACCTCAATTCCACCTTCTTCCTCACACTCTTCAAGCACCAGCCTCGCTGAATCTGAGACTGAGACGTCCGTTGTCCCTAACTCTACTCCTGATGACAGCACTGTCTCAGAGAATCCTCCTCTGCCGCCCAGGCCTATACCTTCGATCATCTCGGCGGACCTTGAACATGAGCAACGACCGCTACAGCAATCCCCGCCCTCTCGTCCTTCTACTGTCTCGGCCCTCTCAGATGACCAGCACGATCGCCCTGTAGTCCAGGAGACAGCGAACGACCCCCCTACACCAGAACAAGACCCCTATATGATAAAATACGTCCCCTATACGGACGTCAATCCTCTCAAGAACAATATGTTTGCTCGAACAGCAGGCATCTATGGACGGGTCAACCCCGATATCATGGGAGGATTTGGAAACGATGATGACTCTATCTGGCTCGTGGACGACGAGGAAGAGGAAGGATCGAACCAGGACCAGAATGTCAGCCGATCTCGTCTCGAATCTCCAGCAGATTCTACGTCTCGGTTGGCCCTCCTTGGACAACGATATGAACGAGCGGCCCATTCAGCAACTCGCTTGCAACAGGCAAGCGCTGCTGCTGCTGCTGCCCCTTCTGCCGAGCCAGCTTTCCGTTATCAAAGGCCTGCGTTCTTAGATAATGACGATGACTTGACCTCCGGTTCACTCGTTGGAACTGAGGAAGCTGGTGAATTCCGGTATGTCTATTACCTCCTATCAGCATTCGCCGTGGCCATCATTGTTCTCAAATGTGCAGCGGCATTTCACGAATATTCGCTAAGCATTTACATCGCATAGTTTTGGGCAACGATATCAACGAGCGGCTGACTCAACGGACTTAATTGTTACACATCAGCGCACCCCAAGAAGCTCTATTTCGGGCGCCCTTGAATGTGTAGTATGTGCAGATACCAAGCTTCTGGATGCTTTCCCTCGTTTATCAATAACTGCAACATGCACACACCCTCCCAGCACATGCCTCGACTGCATTCAGTTGTCAATCGAGTCGGATCTAAGCAGCAAACTTTGGACCGAGATTAGATGTCCGGAATGTACTGAGCTACTAGAATATGCTGACATTCAACGATATGCCAACGAGCAAACCTTCTCAAAGTAAGTGGATATCATGAACATAGGCGAGTTGAGGACTGACAAGACTTAGATATGAAACAATTGCATTGCGAGCAGCCATGTCTGAGGCCGATAACTTCGTCTGGTGTACTTCTGGGTGTGGTTCGGGGCAGATCCATGAGTCTGGAACAGCTCAACCCATTGTCACATGCCTCCATTGCAATCATCGTTCTTGTTTCCACCACAATGTTGCCTGGCACGAGAATCTATCCTGTGAAGAGTACGATCAGCTCTTGGCTGATCCAGAGAACTTCCGTTCCCGTCTTGAACTGGAGAATGAAAGGTGGTCAGAGGAACAACAGGCTCAGCTAGAGGCGGATAGAGCTATGGCTCAAAACCTGCTGGCTGAAGATCAAGCTGTGATGAGACAACGAGAAGAGCGGGCTCATCGGGAGAGAGAACAGGCTCAAAAGGCGGCACAGCTCGCCCGTCAAATTGCAGCCAGAAGAAAGAAAGAAGAAGCTAAGAGCAGCGCAACTGTTAGCCGCACCACTAAGCCCTGCGCTGGATGCGGATGGGCAATCGAGAAGAACAGAGGCTGGTAAGAATCGAACTCCTATACATACCTATTTGTGAGAGTTTTGCTAACATCACAATAGCTCACACATGACTTGTAAGTTAAACTATCCATTTCCTTCCCATTGCTATACCTTTGTCCACCCGCTCCCCAAATTATCGGCCCCATCACCCACGGTGCGTCCGCACAAGAAATCTAGAATTACCACTCGCTGAGGATACTAATATCTGTATCTCTAGGCATCAAATGCCGTTACGAGTTTTGTTGGGCTTGCAACCAGCCGTATACTCGGGGCCACAACAATTATTGCCGAGGCGGGCGCGACTAAGCCGTGAAACCACGACTCGGGACAGAAGAAAGCATCCGACTCAGTACTGACTCGTATGGATCATAGGTATCCGGTGCAAGCACGAGTTTTGCTTTGAGTGTGGCGCGAGCCACCGAGATATTTTGCGCAGCGACAACAGTGTACACAAGAAGACATGCCCCTATCATCCCAACAATCTTCCTACCATAGATGGGGCAAGGAGGTGATATTTCAAGGGTATGGCGTGGAAAGATGTGGGAGTTTGGATGATACTATTGTGACCTGGGATTGAGTAAGGGTATGACAATTTCTAATATCAGAGTGACCAGTAGATAGCTCAATTTCTATGATACCATTTGTGTCGGGATTATATCGCTCAAAGATCTAAATGATATGTAATGCATTGCTTTGTCAAGATTGAGTTGTACGCCAGTATCTAGAATAACGATAAAAACACAGCTCCTTTAATGTACCCCTGGGTATTCAATAAGACTCTAATTCCAACATCCTCGACCGAAATAGAATCTCTAGGCAGCTGTCAATTCAGCAATGCGACGCTCCAACTCTGGAACCTGGCGCAACCGGACCTCGAGCTCCTCCTTCTCATCCTCAAGTTTGAGACGTTTGTCGGCATCAAGCTTGGTAAAGACGTAGTTGCCCTGACCGTCAAACTGAAGAATGTGGGAATGGTACTTCCATAGACTTCGGCGATGGCTGACGGTCATAAGAGTGACACCTAGCGACTTTGCTGTATCGTACATCGCCTTCTCTGTTTCCAATGTAACACTGCTGGTACACTCATCGAGAATAGCGTACTTAGGCTTGTGGTAAAACAGGCGTGCCATGGCGACGCGCTGCTGAAGTCCACCGGAAAGAACGTCGCGCCATTCAGCCTCGGCGTCCCATCCTTCTTCGTATAACTCGGGGAGGTGTTCGAGACCCAAAATCTTGAGGTACTCGAGGAGATCAGCATCGGTAACACCGCGAGCGCGCATCTGGCGAAGAGAGTCTGGGTAGATTATTTGCTGGCGCAGAGAACCTCTTGATAGATAGGGACGCTGAGGGATGTAGAAAATGGCGTGGAAGGGAGGCTTATGAACAGTGCCTCCGTAAACAGGCCAGAGACCGCCGAGAATGCGGAAAAGGGATGACTTGCCGCAGCCGTTGGGGCCAACAACAAGTAAGTGATCGCCATGCTTGAGAGTAAAGGACAGCGCCTTGATCAGTACGTCTCCATTGGGGGAGATGATAGGCCTGTTGGGATGGCGTGGTTAGCTCCAATTTCATAGGTAAGATGTTTCTGAACTTACACATCAATAAATGTGATATCGTTGCTCTCATGTACTGTTCCACGACCCTTGAGCACGGCCTCATTACCTTCTACTCCTGAAGAAGACACGAGCTTCTTCTCAAAGTGACCTGCTTGAACGTCGTTCATCACGTCCAGAAGCGTGGCAACTCGCGACGTGTAACCTGCCAACTCCATCACCTCCCTGTAAGAGAACATGATGCGCCCGAAAGCGTCGGAAGCAGAAAGAAGCATTCGTCTGTTTGTAACAAATGCCTCTGTTCGATCGCCCATGTTCATTGCGATGTGGCCTGGCATCTTGATGAAGACTGGGACACTGCAAAGCATCAGACCAAGAGCACCCCAGAAGTACTTGATGACAAAATCCTCCATGAATCCATGGTAGAATCGTCGTCGAAGGATGTAGTTGACGTGTTTGATAAGAGTAAAGTAACCCTTGTCTAATGTGTCCTTTTCAGCGTTGTGACCACCGTACAAAGCCACTTCTTCGCTATAATCGATGAGACGCGAGTGTTGGAAACGGAACTCGCCCTCTAGTCTTGCTTCATCTGCAACATATTTTCCAAACGGCGGGGTCAATGCCCTCATCACGTTGGCTGATAGTTGTACCAAAAGCGACATGAAGACGACACCTTCGCCACCAACGCTCTTTGATAGCGACCAGGTATATATGGTCTGCAAAGAGTCAGTAAAACGTATATAAGACGCGGCTTAGTGAGCTTACCATATCAAGTAGAGGTTTGGCTAAGTTACTGTATAGTTCAGCCAAACTGTTAGAAAACTTTGACACATCAACCGCAATCAACTGGTCTGGGTTCTTTATTCGGTCATCCAAAGCTGAGATACCATAGAATGTTAAGTTAGATAGATACTTGTCGTGTATATGTTGTGTAAGCCGTGATCGATACTTCAGCGATAGTTCGGCTTGGTGATATGATAGCTGCATGCATCGTTAGCAAAGCAATAAAACAGTATGTCGTAGTTATACTGACCATAGAGTTGGTAAAGGTCGCGGGGACCGCAATTAACATCCACCATACTATGCGCTTCAAAAACTCTTTACCGTTACCCTTCACCAAAGCCTTGACTATAGCGCCATCCATCTCAGCGACGCGCACGCTGATAAGCGTTCTGAGAACCAAGAAGAAACTGTGGCTCATCAATAACCTCGACTCTTTGCTGCGCCATCCTGGAACAACGATCTTGAGTAGTTTCAAAAGTGACCGGAAGAATTCGCGATTCAGCTCGACCTTCTTTCTTGGTGTTTCCTCACTTCCACTAGAGGTGGTCCCGCGACGAGCAGCGCGCTGAACAGCTTCACGCGCCGATGCCGCCTTTTGCTCGGAAATGGCAAGTCGGATTCGGTTGACGAGAGCGACGAACAACGTGATCCATACGGCGCGCGATATACGTGTGCGATTAGAGACGTAGAGGCTGGTAAGATGAGATACGATGCCCCGGAGGGAGCGGTCGCTTGGTAAAGCGAGTTTGGATTGCGATGCCATAGTTGGCGCGCGGGGAGCCTCGAGACTCTATGTTCAAACTAGAGCGGTGTTGGTTTTACGGAGGCGTTGCTTAGATGAGACCTGGTAACGGCCCACGGTTGCGCAGACGTTGGAATTGAGGGTGAGCCGAGGCGTATCGACGTCACGTCACAGATCTGTCAAAGACACTGAAGCGCATGGGGAAATCGCAAAGACAAGAAGTTGAAGTAAAAGGAAAGCGCTCATCAAAGCAAATATTTCGCAGGTTACTGTTAAAAGAGAAATGGAAGGAGTTGAGAGATGTTGGAAGGTGTAAGATTCATACGCTACATGGTCAAGAACGTCTTGTGAGCTCCATCATCAAATGCAGTTTCCCCATACAGAAAGCTTCCTCGGCCGATGAATCTGGGGCAAGTGCAAGCCTCCCCACACTTTCCCATAGCACTCGGCATGTGATTGACATTTGACTCACCAGCCACAAGTAAGTGCACCGCCACATTTTGAGATGCATGCGCCACTTTTCGTGGGGAAGATGTGGATTTTTGGGCGCATTCGCGGGGCAACTTTTTATTTTATGAGTCTTTGGAGAAATTCAGCGTCAACTTACAACTTTTCTCACCAAATTACCTACACGTGATACCCAAACAAATCGAAAAAATGTCTGACGACGGTATTTCCATCTACGATGAGGTCGAGATCGAGGACATGACCTTTGACGAGGCCATGGGAGTTTACCAGTTCCCTTGCCCTTGTGGCGACAAGTTTCAGATTACCCTTGAAGACTTGCTCGAGGAGCAGGACATCGCCGTTTGCCCTAGCTGCAGTCTTATGATCCGGGTCATCTTTGACTTGGTATGCATTATGCGCCATGTGTTATATTTCTCAGCTAACGATTTCTCAGGACGATCTACCCAAGCCTCCTCCTACAGGAGCCTCGGGCGGCCAGGTCCCTATCACTGCCTGAGTCAACCGAATCTTACGATAGAAACAATACAAATTGCGACCACCATGTGAAAGCAACCGAACCGGCAAATCTATGCCGCGCCGCGACTACGACATTCGTATCAGAACCTCAAGTCACTTGGTGAAACCTGATATGGGGCGATACAGCAGATATACCGGAATGTTCGTTTTCGCAGCGCCCTTGATCCGACCACAAGCAAAGGAGTACTTCCGTTGCTTCCGTTCAGTAACGGGAAGCCTCAAGCGATACCCCGGTTCACATATGTTGTATCGGTTTTGTGTAGCCACGATAATCAGTCGACTTGCAAGGGTGACAGGACGGGAAGGATGTTAAGTTTGTCCCAGCCAAGAAAGACAAGAACAGTTTCTTTTTTGGTCTGCTGGGATAAGAGACCGGGCTAGAATCGACTCACAACCTTCAAACAACGATTTCGCTCGCACGTTTTAGTCTCAAGATATCTAACGACAACACTGCGTAGGGGCTCAGTCTTCAGTGAGCACAACATCACGGAACACAAATTTCCGGTCAGGTCTCACTCCACAGCCCTGCAAGTTCAAGGTTGTAGCCAAGCTTTCAGAGATAAGCAAGGGTCCGGAGGCTCAAGTAGGACTGGTGGTACAACATGGCAAAACACGAGAAAAGGCATCACAAAGAACTGATTAGATGGTGGTATGCGATTAGTATTAATATAGCTGAAGCGATCGCGCTCCATTGATCTATTCTATTCTAGACGGGACAATCGAGATCCCGATCTATCTCCATCGAAAGTTAAACGCGCACCAGCACGATTCCTCCAGAACCCTGCAAGGGTATTACAGGATCCTCATAGCCACCAACTCTGAAGTCTGAGTGAAAGACATTTACAGAGCAAGGGCAACAGCGAGGGCACCAGCGAGACCGCTGAGGCCGAGGACAGCAGCGCCGTTGGCGGGGGTCTCAGAGCCGGAACCAGAGCCGGAACCAGCACCACCGTGGCCGGGCTTAGTACCGTTGGTAGCTGGAGATGTTAGTTGTGATGTTCGTCGAGATCAAGTTATCGTGAGATAGAAGGGTTGACTAACGGGCACCGGGAGTAGCGATGGGAGTAGCAACAGGGGCCACAGGGGTCTGGGCAGCGGTCGCAACAGCGACGAAAGCGAGGACGGCAGCGGAGGCGTGCATTTTGAAGGTTGGTTTGGTTTGTTGGGTTTTGTTGGTAGAGAAGAGTCGAAAGAGAATTAGATCGGAGTTGTTTAAACGAGTGTTGGTTTAGCGATTGTTGTTTGGATGATAAGAATGAGAAAAGGACAGGATGAGCAGGAGAGCTTCGACTCCTATATACCCTTTGAGGTCGCAAGGATTGTCAGTGAATTTGTCTATTAATGTCGATGTATCAGTACGTACAGTACAGAGACAAGAACAAGGAGACACGACAGCAGCCCCCAGCCATGCTCCATGCCCCAGGGGGCGGTTGCATCATCCCAACCCGTCTGCTAATGCCTCCATATCATTATCCACATCTATATTGTCTTGCGTTGCACGGAACGACTCCACTACTGGGATAAGTCGATAATATGACCCAATACAAAGCCAGGGCCTCAACGAGGAAGTTGATCCGGTGCGTCAGTTACAGAAGTTTGAGGTATCCACTCTAACCTCTTTTTTTAAACTTGAACTGTGTTATTGATTTGAAAAACAAGGCATGGTAGAGTTCAGAGTGTCAACGCAATCTACAGTGCAGTAACTGAGTCAAGCAACTCGGCAGATACTGATGAGGGATATGGATAGGGATAGGGATAGACATGTAGGTTGACGCGGCTATGTCTACGAATATTGAATAATCGCTCAGAGGCGTCAACGGGAGAAAACAAAACAGTTGAGACCAGCCATTTTCATGTAATGTAGTGATAATAGTGCATATCCTAACTGCTGGTGTTGGTAGATGAACCAATCGATCGACGTTTATCTGCCGCCATATGCAGGAGAACAAAAGCTTGACCTGAGCTGGTCTGACCTGACATGGCTTAACTTTTTGATGGGTGCACACCACCACGGGATGGTCTAGGTCTATCTTTAGTGCTAACCGTGCTGCAGGACGCTACAGTACACTATCAGCTACGATACAGCCTACCAGTTGACCATCAACAGACAAGGGCTTCACTTCAGTATTGAAGATCATCCATCTGTTGATTGTCTGTTTCACTGGCAACTAAGCACAGTTGCGTCATAAGTAAACCAAGTTTTGGAAATGCCTCTATATTCAATTCCACTTGCACTGTATCGTTGTCGATCTTTTGGAGAGTCTAGTGGTTGGATGTTTAGTTTGTTTGGGGATAGTGGAGGCGGATTGCGCAAGCACTTAGACCAAGGCAAAAGACTCTCCCATTCAGGTTCCCAACCTTTGAGTTTCTAAAAAAGGATGATAGATAGCAGCAGCATTAAGTTACAGTTTATTAATTACTGGAGAAACTGCGGTAAACGGTAAAACCTGGAATAATTAAGAGGCCTGCAACTGTTAACTGCGCAAGTAGCGGCAGGCATCCTCATTGGACGCCCTGACCCAGGATCTCTGTTTTGCGGCTCGGGCTAATAAAGTGCAGATCTGTGTTGGAATTTTTTTGTGGTTCTGACGCGCAAGCAAAATAAAACAACCCTGACCAGGCTGTGACCATGGCATTCACATTCAAATTCAAGGGGAAAGGAGAGAATGATCGTCTCCGCCACATCACTACTAGCTAATTATGTACAGTACTGTACATCAGCCTTAACTAACTCAGGAGTCTGATATATCATTTTTAGAGTCGGTCACCAAAAGAAAAAAAGGTTCATCATGTCCTTGGACTTGGAGTCTTGGATTGGACCCTTGTCACCTGCAATAGTTTAGCTTAACTCACCTGGTTATAGTGGTTCCACGGGCCTGATCCCTTAACCCCGGTTCCCGTCCGTCCTCTACCGTTCCTTTACTCTAATACCTACCGCACCTGGAAGAACGCGCAATACATGACATCCATTTCATGATTGAATCCATGAAAGTAAAAAGTACCTCATGGGGATAGAGATACAGACACTGTAAACAAGCCCCCTTGACTTTTCTCTCCTCGCTTCTCCTCCCTCTCCTATTTACCGACCCAGATAACTCCATATTTTCGCATGATCAAGCTTTCGGGTCCCCCTTTTGCTTATTACAGTTGTCTATTGCCCCAGACATTTTTATTTTATCGCCAGGGGCCTGTTACAGACATCCGATGATTTTGATTTCACATGCAGACGGAAATATTCAATATCTAAATTAAAATTCAATTCAATGCCCCATCCCTTGTCCTATCGGAGAAATAGATGCAAACTAGAATGAACTCCTTATTTAGATGAACTTAATAAAATTCATTCCATACCATGAAACAAACCAATCTATCAAAGGACGTTGACTCGCCCCCCGGGCTTCGTCTCCTTTCGCCTCGCTAATGCTAATTCCCTTCCCATCCCTGCCCGGCTCCCTCAACCTTGTAAACCAAATCGATCCTTGGTCCCGTAGAGTTCTGGAATTTTGTAGTAGAACTTGGCAATCGATGATTATAGGGAAGCAAGAAGGCTATCGGCAACCTGACGCTTGGCAATCAATGAATCATGTGCTGTTAGTTATCATGATCACTATTAGTTGCTATTTCTATCTTGTCGTTATTGACGGTGGCTAAGTGGTCCTGTGGTCATGAACGGAGTGACAAAGCACAGTCAGCTCAGCTCATATGCACATGCACACGTACATAGCCTACAGAATGGGTCAAGTTGAGCAGACAGCTCATAGTCTAGTGAGTAGCTGAGGTAGCCTGGGCCTCAGCCTACATACACACACAGTTGGGGCTCATCCGCTCATCTTAGATCGAGGAATGCGCCCACTTCAACTTCAAATCAACGGCCATGACAATCACAAACTGGGCATAACAAGAAACAAGCCTTCTCTAGTGGTATATCTGATCGGCAAGTCTTCCATTTTTAACTCAAACAAAGATCTCTCGGCCCACATATACACATATCCTACGCAGGAACGCGCAACCTTCTCCGTCGGTCTGAGTACGTCCCTACGTACTTTGTCTAGTAAACATCAAATCATAATGACAGGGAACCTCTTTTTTCTTTTCCTAATACCCATAATCAAGCCTCGACATTCTCAAAATGGAAGGTTGGTTGACCAGGGACAGCGTGCTCTGCAGCAGGGACTGTAATGTCAACCTCCTTGTTCTCGGTCAGGAGAACGCCCTTCTGGCTTCCCTGCTCCACAGAGATCACGTCACACACGACGAGACCTGAAGTTCGCTTCAGTCCAGGAATCATTTGCAGAAGAGTCTCCTTCTCATCGAATGCAAGCTTCTGTTCCAGCACAGCGCTTGCTGGCTCGCCAGCCTGGAGTCGTCTCTTGAGGTTCTGCACAAATGGCATAGCCTTCTTCATCTCTCCCATCTTGCCAATCTTGCCGTTAAGCTCCTTGTCGTTGACCGACTTGGTCTCAGTGTTCCACATCTCCTTGAGAAGGTCAATGTACTTGGCCTGCCAAGCAGGGAACTTGTCGGCGACAAAGATTGTCAGCTTCTTGGGCTTCTTGGGGTCGAAGGATGTCTCCTTGCCCTTAGCCTTCTTCTTCAACTGAATACCCTCAGCAGAGTTAACGTTGGAAGCAGTGTTTCGGACGTAATCGCGCTTCGCCGACAGAGAAGCATCAACCTCCTTGATCTCGGGGAATCGAGCGTTGTGGACAGTACCCTCCTTCTTCAGCACCTCGAGCCAGATATATTCGGACCAGTGAGGAGCAACGACAGCCAGCAACAGAGTCTGCACCTCAATGTATCGGAGAACAACATCCTTGTGCATCTTGATGTTGGCAGCTGCGCAAGCCTCACGGTAAAAGTCACGAGCACTTGTGAGCTCGTACAGACCAGCCTTCAGGGCCAGCTTGTAGTTGGTGTTGGCGTACTGCTCAACGGCTTCCTTGGTGACGGCATTCAAGTCGTTCATGAAGAGGGCATCTTGGAACGAGTTGAATTCGCCAGTTCGAAGCTGATCCTGTTCCCGAACCATCTCCTCGCACCACTCCTTCAGGGTGAAAAGTCGCAGAATGTTGGTATCAGCAACATCCTCCTCGAAGTTGGCGTCGTTCACACCATCACCTGCGTCAGCAAGGGCGATACGGGAAGCGTCCGCTCCGTACTTCTGGGTAAGGTCTCGGAGAGTCATGAAGTTACCGGTACTCTTGCTCATCTTCTCACCGTTGAGCATCAGATGACCGTTGGCACGGACACCTTGAGGCCAGTATTCCTGAGGGAACATAGCCAAATGAACCTATCGAACGATCAGTAAATGAGATGCACTTGTGAAGATCAATCGGTTTTCGCAAGTGGGTTGTAACTGCTGTAAAAGGAAAGGTGGATCGTTATCACTATCGTGAATAGCTTCATCTGAGCTATCCATCCAAGCGTCCCAATACACATCACCTCGAAACAGGTCTCAAGCATCGTAGAGAGGCCGTATGTAAGTGATTTCAGGCGCGCAAGATGCAAAAAAAGACAGCAATTTCAGAAGATTGTTATAGAATTCGAAGAACATAAAGAATGACAGAGACAATCGAAAAAAGGCAAGGAAAAACAAAATGACGACGAAAATGAAAGGGTTAGGTTTACGTACATATAGGAAGAAGGTCAAATGATTGGGGATGAGATCCTTGCCGGAGACACGGACGTCGAGGGGATAGAAGTACTCGAACTCGCGACGCATGCTCTCGAGGCTCTCCTTGGGAATCTTGCTGTTCAGAACCTCATCGGTCAACTCTCGGCGACAGAAAACATAGTCCCAGACTTCATCAGTCATAGCCTCAGGTCCAATGTTTGCCAATCCCTTTGTCTTTCCGAAGATGTCGTTGTGGAGGTAGTGGGCGATGGTGTAGTAGGCCATGTAGATAGTTGAGTCGCTCAGACTCTCGACCAAGAATGAGGGATCCCAAGGCAGCTTTGAACCAAGACCGAAGCTTCGAGCGCAAGCCCACTGGTTCAGCCAGTTCAGGACTCCCTCGAATTGGTTCTTGGTCTCTGATGTGTAAGTGTTCAAGCCCTTGTCGACCCAGCCGAGGGCAGTCTGCTTCCATGACTCCTCACCGTAGTCGAGGTACCACTGGTCCATGAGAGAGACAATACAATCGTCGCCAGATCGGCTGGTGACCTTTCGCTCAGGTTCGGAGTAGGCAAAGGCCTGTCCGGCATCGATCATCTGTTGTCGAACCTTGGGCTTGGCGACCTCAACCTTCTCACCCTTGAACTCGCCGACCTTGAGAATACCTTGGTAGAAACCCTCCTTGTAAGCCAGCTCCTTGGCCTCCTCGAGCTGCTTTGTGTCCTTGGGGGAAGCGATCTTGAGCTTCTTGACAAGGAAAGGAGCGCAAAGGTCACCATAGCTGGGTGTCTCGATGATGGGGAAAATCTCAAGCTCAGCCCACTCCTTTGTGATGCCGTAGTAGTCGGCCTTCTTGGCGAGGTCGGTGACGGTAGCGTAGTCATCGGGACTGTCAGAAGGAACAGAGGTGACCACACCAGTACCCTTGGTGGGAAGGACAGTATCCATGGGCAAGATGCGGACTCCCTCCTTGTGAAGGGACAGAGGGGCGTCGACCAGGGAACCAACCAGTTCTGATCCAACAACTTCGGCAACCTTCTCGATAACACCCTCCTTAGCAAAGATACCCTGGTAGGCCATGTTTCGGGCAGCGCGCTCAGTCATGACGAAGTAGTCGGTCTCGTTGGCTTTGAAGAGGCCATAGGTGATCTTGGGTCCGACAAAACAGCAAGTTTGGCCGTACATCGTCTCGGGTCGTAGCGTAGCAGGAACGCAGTACACCTTAGCATCCTCGGGCAGCTTACCCTTGAGAGTCTCAGCAGCCTTGGGAGCCCACTCGAGGACCTTGAGCTTCAGAGCAGTGTACTCTTGAGGGCCAGCACCCTCACCATCAGATCGGTCGTGGTCCATGCAGGGTTGGCCGTCCTTGATAGAGTAGATAGTGTATCGCTTTCCGAACTTGATCTTGTTCAGCTCCTTGAGACGGTTCATCTGCCATCGAACAAAAGCATCGTAGTAGGGGTTGGCATCGGTGGTGACAAAAGATCGGCGCCAGTCGATACGGCATCCAAAGTTGGTGAGATCTTCCCTGCACAGGGGAGGGAAGTGCTCAAGCCAGTGATGAGGGTCGGCAAACTTGTGGATCTCCTCGGTGGGAATGTTGATAGCTTGCATGATTTGGAATTGGTACCTTTTGAAGCTGTCAGTATAGTGATAATGGTCTGTAAGAAAGGAACACACTTCATCTTGACGGTCTTTGCCGCAGCCTTTCCCTTGGTCGCCTTGAACTTGGTAGGATCCTCCTTGGTCTGCTGGACCTTAGGAGCCTCCTCAACAACGGCCTCCTCCTCCTCCTTGTAACCAGAAAAGTCTTGACCGAACATCTTGACCTCGTTGACGAGCTTGTCGGCACAAGCCTTGATAGGCATACCAGTACAGTGGAAACCCATGGGGAACAGAGCTCGCTTACCCTGCATGCGGGCAACACCAGCAGCGAACTCGACCTTGCTGACGGAGAAAGAGTGACCAGCGTGCAGAGTTCCGTTCATGTAAGGGTAGGCCATACATCCGAAGAACTTGGGCTGTTGCTCACGGAGCTCGGCGGCGGAAACGGAATGGAGGGGCACCTCGCTGGTGCTGGGGGAGTCGGCTTCGAAGACATGTTGTTCCTCCCAGATCTTTTGGTACTTCTTCTCAATGGCAATGAGGTTATCTCGCTTCTCAGTCTAGAGACAGTTAGGGTGGTCACCTCGTGAAAACTGCAGTAAATTGGACTTACACCCTTGAGTTCCTTGGTCTTAGAGATGTGGAGAGACTCCATGGCCTTGGGAACGGCGTCGGTGGAAGCCATGGTCACGAATGGAAGACCTATAAAAACAAGAAGTAATTCTATGTTAGCTTGTGTCCTTCAAGGTAAACAAAGCAGTTTGAGGACAATATGGGACCACATACCCTGAAATTTCGCTGGAAATTTTTGAGTCACACCGTTGTAAGGAATTGAAATCGGGCTTGACAAGAAGGAGGGGTGAAAATCGCGGGGCAGTCGTGGTGCGTCAAGTGGCTCTAGGGTGAAAGAAACACACGACACGGACTTATACCGAAATAAGGCCTGTGTTTTCTTTCTCCTTCCAGAGTCCTTAGCGGCATGCGAGTCCCTTAGCGTGGTTCCTGCAAACCTAGGTGGGAACTGTGGCTGAAATGTGGCCGTGCTGTGGCGCTCCTATTGGAGATTCTCCAACTGCGACGCCATCATACGAAGCTCGATATTGGACTTCAAGTCATTCAATTACCAAAATCACGACAATTTGGTCACGATGTTCTCGACGCTGGTCCGACGTATGGCTTCATCGTCAAAGGACAGCCTTCTCAAGAAGGCTCCTTTGACGGTAGCTACCAACCCTTATAAGGCACGAAAGGTGTGGCCTCCCAATTTCAAGCAGCTCACCGTCCAACAACAACTACGATTCGAGAAGAAGTATAAGCGTCGCATCGTTCTGGCGAGTCAAGCACCTCGCTGGGTTAAGGCTGTCAAAACTGCCCAGCTGTTGACGATTATTGGTACATAAAATAATTCTTGAAGCTATCCTACTCTATCACTAACCCAGCTCCTAGCTGCCCTAGTCTGGCTCTTCTTCTACTCCGAGTTCGAATGGTGGGGTCAGAAGTACAAGCCTTCTGAAGAGGTTCGTATATGTCGTCGCATCAGAGTGAATTCACTGCTAACTCAATGCAAGATCCGAAAGAAGACGCAATACCTCTTTGGTACCGTCGACCCAGAGAAGCGATACGAACGACGAGCGGATGCGCCACCTTTTCATCCCCCGAAAGACGAGCCCGAGTCGAAATAGTGTATTCTATATGTGTAGTATTCAAGTCTCGGAGTTTGGCGTTACTCTCGTGAAGGCATAATATGTACGAATACCTCTGCGCGCAGATACGTCTTGTACTCTGCTATGGCATGCCTTTATTTCACCTCATTCATTTCATGATGATCATCGTCCTGTCCAAGCAAAGTTGGCGCCCATGCCAAGTCCACTTCCTAGACCAGTAGGCCCTCTGCCCTCGTTGACAGGTCTCTTTGCAACCGTTCCTTGCGCCTTGACTCCTGAGACAATGCGATCCAGATTTGTCTCTATCACAACACCTCCTATTATCATTTCCGATAGCGTAGAATGTAGAGTTTCGAAGTTGAAAATCAAGTCCAGCTCACAGACGTTCTCAAAGAGTTTGTCAAGAGCCTCCACGTAGACTTGAATAAGATCGATCAGTGCGAGGGGTGATTCGGTCGAGGTGGAGATAACGATGAAGTAAAGAGTCGCATAGTTGCGGTATGTTACGAGGGTAGGGACATCGTTCTGCTCTTCCGAGGAGGTGTGAGAAGTACCAGACGCGGCGAGCATAGGCGGAAGAGGTAGGAAGTTGCATGATCCGGCCGGTCGATTCGAGACAAGGGTAAAGATTTCGGATATGAGGCGCTGCTGTATGCTCGTTTCCTACAAGGGCGCATGATGAGTTTAGAACAGCATGAGGGAAGAGTATGACAAACCAGTTGAGTATAGAACTTGGTCAGACGGGGCTGACCTTGGCCATTAAAGACCAGAAATGCGTTGATCATGATTGAGGACCAAGGCTTTTCATGCCTCCAGAAGAGCAGTGGTGAATGAGGTGCGGTACGGTGGTAATTGTACGGCACCTTAGGTGGAAGCGGTCGATGGTGGGGCTTGTTTGGGCGGACGACGGCGCGGAGCTGATGACGGGATGCGGAAGCTGTCTTGCAGTACGTACCTTCTTCAGCTCAAATCGAAGCATGATTGGCCGCTTGCAGCTGCACCTCATGCTGAATCGCGGGGAGCTCCAGTGCATGGGATTCAATCTTTCATCATCAACCCTCTGAATAAGAGCGATTGAACGAAATCATAACAGCAAATTGGATTCTGATCTTCATCGGCGACTCTCTCATCGATCTTTATTTCGTACTACACAAACGATACTTTACGATCTCGTCTATCGCATATCAAAATGTCCCGACAAATCGCATCTCAAGCTTCTCGCATGGCTTCGCGAGCCATTCGCTCTCAAGCGCCCGTCTGTCGCTCCGGCTTCCGTGTCGCATCCACGGCCTATGCTTCGCGCCTCGCCATCTACCCAACGCTCTTGCAAAGCAACTTCTCGACTACAGTATCTCACAAGAAGGGCATCATGCCTGATACCGAGAACCCCGCTAAGCCATTGAACGAAGCCGAACAAGTTCAGCCCACTGCTGCTGTTGCCGAGATCACCGAGCAAGAGTATCACGAGATTGCCGACCAATACCTTGACAATGTTGTTGGCAGATTTGAGGAGCTTCAGGACCAGCGTGAAGATATCGACGTCGAATTCTCGGTACGTAAAGCTTAAAGATCTTCCTTGGCATTTGCTAATATTCCACACACAGGCTGGAGTCCTCACCATCAGCTGGCCTGACAAGGGCACATATGTCATCAACAAGCAGCCTCCCAACAAGCAGATCTGGTTGTCATCTCCCCTCTCAGGCCCTAAGCGGTACGACTGGTGCCTCCTTGGCGAGGGTCAGAACCAGAAGGAGGGCACTGCTATGGGCGACTGGATTTACAACAGAGATGGTTCCAGCCTTAACCAGGTCTTCCTCGAGGAGCTCGGTGTCGATATTGTTGTTCCAGGCGAGGAGTAGAGCTTCCTCCTGAACGTCGATAAGAAACCCATCAAGCTTGATTGAAGGCGAAAATGACTGAAGGCAAGGGTACGGCATCATATTTATCAAGGCGTTGAAAGGCATCGGTTAGCCTAGTAAGAATTGCGTTTACGTCCAGTGTATTATACATGTATTATCGAGATATGGAAATTTATCTATGGGACTGAGAACGCCCATATCATAGTGTATTCAAATCATATCCGTAAAATCAGCTGTCTAAACATGCGACATAAACTCTTGTAACGCTCTTTCCTCCATGTGCCTATGATACAATAGTTTACAGTTCTGGGTGTTTTGCTCTCACTCGTTCAACGACCATGTTCCTCGATCTCAATGATCAAATGTGCGGCTCAATTAACCACACATGAATGAAAGCTCTTCCTCCGTTCGGTCCAGCGAATATATGAAGAGCTCAACGCAACAACGTTCCCATGCTCTTGTTAAGCATAGCAACCGTCATATCGTAGTGATTGTACGCCGTAAGATGCGCCACCTTCGTTTCATAGCTTCATCCACTCCATCAGCACATTTCACTCCCAAGACTTAGCTGTGTCAACTCACTTTACATATTTCAACGGATCAAATGCCGAGTAATCCTTCTTCCGATACCTCATCTGATGAACCCGCAGTAAGTTTTTCAGAATCCTGTGCTCCATTCCTCTCTCCTTGGCCGCAGCCTCTAAGAACCAGAGGGTTCGCTTGATGCCTCTCTCATCGTAGGTGGCACCGGGTTCCCGGAAGGCTCTTCTGAGCTGACCGCGTGCCACGAAACGAGCGGGGGTTGAATACTGTACTCCTTTTAGGAGGGTTCGGTAGAGGTGTCGGTATGCATGTATTATTTGAGGGCTCGCCATAGTGATAGAATGTGACTGGAAGTGATTGAATATTGGTGATTCGCAATGAGTGAGAAGTTGCAAAGTGCACAGACCCACTATTACTGTATGAATAATTAGACTTCAACTTGGTGATGGAAACCCAGTATAGCACAATTGAATGATAAGTACACAAATCAAGTACTAATAGTCACAGTTATATAGAAATTGTACCACTGTAAGCTGAATTCGATCCGCTCTCATTATATGTGGTATATAGGCCATGGCATCAGCCGTCTAACTCCATGAGGATTCGGTCTAGAGATATATCGATCCAGAAATCTCTCAAAAGAAACGCAGTAATCCTCTTCTAAAACTTAAAATATCACCTTCATTCGTAAATGCCTCCTTTGCTCGAACGTAATCAGCCAATTCTTTCCCATCAAGTGACTCCGTCTTCAAGGCGTTGTTCCAACATCTTTATCCAGATGATAATACACTCAATGCCTGCGCCATCTATATGCAGATAATCGTCTATCAACTAACTTCAAAGTACCTCATTATCGATCGCTGCGTCGGGCTTCTTCTTGTTGGCCAAGGGGAGCATAGCGGCCTTGTGCGCTGCTACCGCTATCGGATCTGTTTCGGCCAACAACTCTTGATAGCCACCCACCAACGCCTCGCTCATCACCACCGCTTTGCATCTGGGATTTGGCGTCGTCGTCGATAGGAGGTTCGAGATCAAGGCCTGGAATAGCAGATGAAGGTCCGATAAGTCCACGGGATGATCCAACGGGAGATCCACCCCTTATCAATGAACCAGTTTCAGTGCCGTGCAAGGAGGGAGTACCAGCGACAGTGCTCGCGTCTCCAAAGAGCGAATCCATATCCTCCAGGCGAACACCACAAGTCTCTGGATAAATGAAATAGACTTAAGATATGTCAGTGATGCCATCAGCTTATGTTAGACAAGACAACTTACCAATGATTACACTGGCCACACAGAAGAAGGCGTGAACCAGATACATGCGCCACTTGATCGATTCCTGTAGAATTGGAGTCATCTCACCCACCAACCAGTTGGCAGCCCAGTTTGTTGCTGTTGACAAACTAGCACCCTTTGATCGAATGCTGAGAGGGAGAATCTCAGGTGGGTACAACCAGGGAATGGGACCCCATGAGTAGCCAAAAGCAGCGTTGTAGATCATGACAAACAAAACGACCAGTCGGGGCGTCCACTTAATGTCAAGGAATAGGAAGTAGGAGATTAGCGACAGTGAGATGGCCATGGCTGTTGCGCCGGAAAGAAGAATCTTGCGTCGTCCCCAACGATCAACCAGGTACCACGGTGGAATTGTCGACATAAGATATGTGAGACTGTTGAATCCAGTCATGAGAACGGCATCGTGTCCAACCCAGCCGGCAGACTCAAAAACATATGGTGCGTAGTAAGAGATGACGTTGATACCGTTGAGTTGGGCGAGCGCCTGGGCGGACATGGCGATGAAGACTCGGGTCTTGTATCGACGGAACATTTCCTTGTATGTTCGCTCGCCTTCCTGTCGCTGAAGAAGGACGTTCATCTTGATCTCGCGGTATTCGTCTCGAGCCTTGGGGTCGTGAATGTCGCCGCCACCGTACAAATTAGCAATAACAACCATACCCTCTTCGTCATGATCGTTGTCCAAAAGCCATCTACAAAAGTCAGTAACTTTTTTCCAGCTGTGATATAAAAAATAAGATTCACATACCGAGGAGATTCAACAATGACAAGACTGCCTAGGCCAAGGAGAGCGCCCATGACACACTGCAATCCGAGAGGAACGCGCCAGGAGTAGTCATTCTCGATAAAACCACAGCCGTAATCAACCCAAACAGATGTAGCGTAACCGACAATGTTTCCTGTGAACTCAATGCAGGCCAACTTTCCTCGGTTATGAGGCGGCGAGATCTCAGACTGGTAAACGGGTACGATAGTTGAGAGCGCACCGACACCGAAACCAGCAACGAAACGACCGGCCATCATCATAGGCATAGAAGTAGCCAGTGTCTGGAGTGCACCTCCGATAAAGAATACGCATGAACCGTAGAAAATGGTCCGTCGTCGTCCAATGATATCTCCAATACGACCGACCATCAATGAAGTGATGAATGCGCCAATCTCCAAAATAGCTACCATAGTACCAACGTAGGCTTTTGAAGGGTGACCGAAGTAATCCATAAAGTATGGGCCGCTGAAAAAGAGTAAGTAACGATAGAAAGGTTATTTCAGTAATAGAACCTACGTGATAATGCCTGACATGACACCCTGATCATATCCAAAAAGGAAAACACCTAGCGATACAAAGATACTGGTGAAATAGCTACATGATGTTAGCACGCGACCGAGCCAGATGTTTTCAAGTTCAATTATTCTTACATCAGGGCCTTGCCAGTGAGGCCATGAATTGATCCTGTACGTCCCGCCATGATGGTACCGAGTAGGCGTTCAACACGGGATGGGCCTGGAGGGTCAAAGTTAGGGACCTCGATAGCCTCCTTATTGATAAGGGCAGATCGGGACCGAGAAG
Source organism: Fusarium flagelliforme (assembly GCF_020744385.1). Taxonomy (NCBI): domain Eukaryota; kingdom Fungi; phylum Ascomycota; class Sordariomycetes; order Hypocreales; family Nectriaceae; genus Fusarium; species Fusarium flagelliforme. Next base: position 959,491 of record NW_025763504.1, on the reverse strand, counting down.
GACGGTGGTGAGAATTTGAGTCTTGAATTCGAACTCTCTTTTGATTGCCGTGCTTCTTGGGGTGTCGACGGTGAACGTTTGCTAGAAGCTCGTCCTCTATATCGGAACCAAGCTGTAGACGAACAGGGTCGTGCTCGTCGAGCTGCTCGCCGAGATCACCGGTGTCGGTCCAGGACGACTCGGAGCCAGAATAAGACGAGCGACGTTTAGATTTGGCCGCGTCGCGATGGCGTTGGCGGTCGGTGTCGTCGCTATCTTCGCTATCGTCGTAGTCACGATCGTGGTCGTTGCGGGCCGCGAGCAATGACGTCGCTTGGGAGTCCGGGTCTTGGTGTTGTGGGTTATCAGGACGTAGGGTCCGCAGTGGGATATTTGAGGGAAGACGTGAAGACCTTGAGGGAGGAATTTTGGGAAGATGGGGCTGTTAAGCAGCAGCGCCCTTCTGCAAAAAGACTGGAGGTAAAAGGTACGGAAAGAGAAAGGGAAAGGCCGAGAAACAACGAGGTCATCGGCACCTCGAACGGCCCAGCGAGAGACGGCGGAGGGGGAATGGGAAAGATGGGGTCGGGTGACCGGGGGGTGGCCGTACGGTACTGCACGGAATCAGGGTCTATCGGTGTCTATTGCAGGATTTAATCGGCAAAAAGAGAAATTGGCTGGTAAACAGGCAAAAACACCTGAACTACCCAGCAAAGATAGTGATACCTGACAGAAGCGCGGGTTCAATTGGGCGTGTGGGTTCCTAGTCAGTTGAGAGAGGCCTTGTTGGGACCCCTGGTTGGTGGTAGCTAAGTGCGTCACTCGGCAGCGTGTATTTAGGGATCAGGTACTTTGAAGTGACTTGCGATTCGAGAGCCAAGCAAGACACGACAAATACAATGCGTGTACCGCGGTACAGGCGGATTGCGCGGGGATAATGTCAGGTATTGCTGGAAGCGATACGCTGGTAAAAGCCCTTTGCTTGATTCAAGTAATCTTCAAAGCACTAGTTAGACAATTCCGTCTCGTCTAAGATGGAGTCGCGGCTGGGGAAAAGCTGGAGTGCAGCGCGTGGTGGTTGGACCTGGAGCTGGAACTGGGGTAGACGATAGGCAGATGACCACGATTGAGACAGGAGCTCAAGCCGATAGACAGTAGATGCAACAAGTGACAAATCCCGATAACAGTCAGGCGAGACAGCGGCAGGGGCAGCGACCATGAAATGTACTAGACTGGCGACGCGGATAAAATGATCGACTTCGGGTGAGGAAAACAGCGCAATAAAAGTAAATTGTTGATGGAGGATGAAGGTAAAGAAGGGAGGAAGAATTGAAGAGAATTGGCTTAAGACGAAGGGCAACTGAAATGAACTGGACAAGTCGACTACTAAAACTCCATGGAAGGAAGCAAGGCAAGGGGAGGGACGGCTTCTGGAAAATAGTATGTACGAGAAGTCACTCTTTCAGGGGAGGCTTTTCAGGAGGTCAAGGCAGGTACAGTAGAGTCAAGTCGAGTCGAGTCGCGGTTGCCCGTCAAATTGGAGAGTACAAGCAGGCAGGCACTGTATCCAATCTATTACTTCCGTTTATCTCACGTAGCGAATCTACCTTAATCTTGCTCTTGCATGATCATCAGTCAATTGACTCTATTCGATTTTACCTCTTTTACCGTTATGTTTTCTCAGGGGTAATTCCGCCCATTTTCTACGGCCTCAAACTCTGAATTTCAACGGGCGTACCGTACAGTACCTTATCGGGTTGTTTTGTCCTCGTCATCATCTCATAGACATTTAATATGGCCCCCAGTCTCACCAACTCGATAAGAAAGCCAAAGCCCCTAGTAGACTCCACGCTTTAACGAACTTGAAGCGGGCACGTCTCCACGGGTTTTACAATGGGCGCTCGGGGCAAGCTTCCCGTCCGTCAGTGTCAGTTTTAGGTGCTATCGTGAGTGTGGGGTGCCAGACATGTTAGAGAGCTTCAGAGCCAAGGCGTTGGAACACAAAGGTGGGGGTTCGTTCACATGTGTTTAGCTGATCGATTTACTAGAATTCATCACTATTTCTGCTCGTTGCATAAAACACAAAACAATGCCACCTCGAAGATCTATCTTCAGCTGAGACAAGTCAGATGAAGCGCTGCTCTAGATCTGACTCGCTACCGCAGTCAAGGCTGTGTAGAAATGGCCAGTCACATGCTTGGTTTCCCATTCGGTTGAAATTGGAGTGTTTAGAGTGTGACTGTCATCTGGGAATATGCAGGTTCCAGTATTTCCCTCCTGACAAGAGCTGCAGTTCACGCGGTTTATTTGTACTCATCTGCCGCTATTCCTGCTTACCAGCGGACTTCCAACACTGTTTCTGGTGGTTCTATTCATCTTTGTGAGACCGGGTTTCAGTCATGAGTCTTCGAGCCAGCTCGCACAACAACAACATCTTTCAACCGAGATCAACAGAAGGTCCAAAATTAAAAGCGGTCGCCCCGAGTTTATCCTCGTTTCCCCACGATATCAGTGTTCACGAGGATTATTCTCTCCACATACTAAGCTACCCCCAGACTTTACGTTGCTGGAGAGAGTTGGATGTACTTCTCAAGTACCTCTTGTCCTCCGCTTCAAGATGCGCTACCGCAAAGAGGGAAGATGGGAATCTCAACCTTCTTCAAGTTCCACTCACACAATCAGTCATCCAGGGTAAATTCAAGTTCGCAGTCATTTCGTCTTTGGGCCTATCGCCGTCTCAATATCGGCAGCTTTGGCGGGCCCTCTTGACTCGCGGTGGATACCAGCTACGTCACTGGGTCCCTTGGTATCGAGTCCTGTAGGCCTCGATTAGATATTGGATTTATGCAAACAACATTCTATCGTCCAGGTTTTTTTTTTTTTTTTTTGTAAAGATAGACATCTGTGTTACAGATTGAACTCCGAATACGCCATAATTTAAGCTCAAGATACCCGATATAAGTGTATCTGGTTTCTATTACAAATATCCCCGACTTGGGCTATGTTATCAGGTACTTGTAGCGCAGCAAGGGTTCAGAGATGAAGACATGTCGATCTGGTGTTGACCGACCCTTTGAAAACAAGTTGTCAAACTTCTCGAATCACATTGGTCCGCTTGTTTCTAATCGCGTGATTTATTTGTCAGGGTCCAGCCTCTTGTCAGATGAGACCATACCCATCGGAGCCCAAGAAATTGCCGAACAAAGATGCATTCTTTTCAAGGTTGTACTGCGCTCAGTCTTGGTTTCACCTTGTGGTTAGATCTCTTGTGTATGTTACTCCGTATTTCTTAGGCAATTCACATTACTTGTGATTGATAAGCTTTTGTGTGTACGACTTCATATGTTGGTTTAGGTGATCGTAGAAGGTAATCTAGACTTACTTGGACTGTCTAGATTACCAGCTGAGTGAAATATTATTCTTGGTCAAACAACGACAAATATCCATAATATATACCAGTCTGGAATTAGAGTGTCTTCCACAAACTATACGTCCAAGCCGTTCAGAACAACATGCTAATAACTGTGCCGCGATACTCATAGGCCATTTGCTGGTTTAGTTGATGATTTCAGTGTTTAGACTTAAACACACAATGAAGCAAATGTAAACAGCTTGTTATTTGTGCGACTTATGTGCTAATATGAGTGCAGATATTCCTGTGGAAAGAGTGTCTATAGCCCAATCGCGAGCAGTTATAACCGAGCCCAAGTGGCTGCATCGATTTGTGAAGCATCATTGTGTGGATGTTTGTGCTTGTAAACTGATTGACTATATGGAATGATATCATTCCACATCGTACAGGCAACGTTTTGTCACTACTGGACAAACTGATAATCAAGCAAACAGAGACTATCTGCCAGGTATAAGAAGCCCAGGCATCTCCCACCATTTTCCACCATCGGGACTCATCTATCAACGAGATCATGAATATGTCTGTAAGTAATCTCCAGATATTTAAGTGGTCAAGGCTAACCCGTGATAATAGTTACCCTTGAAGTGACGCTTCTCAACGTTCCCCTGAAATCCAGCCGTTACAAATCATGATCTCTAGAGGCTGCGATTACTTCACGGACCTCTAATGACGACTTATACCACACCTGGTAGATTGTATATTGCTATATTATACGGAACATTCCATACAACAAGACATCCCCTCAAGATGGTTGCAAAAAGGGGAGTCCCCAACGTTTGGGATTTCAATAACTTCAAACCTGGCACCCAGGTCATGGCGACGAGCTTGAACCTGCACCTCGGTCGCTACACTGACGTCTACGTGGTGAAACCAGTCCAAGAAGAAGCAACGGTTGAACTGGTTAGTTTTCACCCAGACAGGGCATATATCGAGTGCCCTTTACAAGACCCTGATGCTGATTCCGTCATGTTAGGCAAGGCACTACTGGCCTTCCCAAACACAGGGTTTCTTCTTCCTTTGCTCTTCCTTCTTTCTCGGCCCTCTCCTTGCTAGGTCTCTTCTTGTTATAGCAACAGAGATACCAGTCGCAGATTTCACTCTACACTATGTGCTCAGCCCCAACTCATCTGCCTTATATATGATGCTTCATGCGGCTGTGGATTGAAGAGCCCGTTACATATCCGATGAAGTTGAAACAGCAGCATCTCATTCCGGATATATATATACCATGTCAAGGCATTGGCCGTCGGCCCACGCAACACTGTGTCTTGGGAACCAACCCGAATGTATATATTATACAAGCCCAGAAGGAAGTAACAGCTGAACTTCGCCGTACTAAGCAGTACCAGTGTTCAAAGACATTATAAAGTCCCCTCATTTCCCCTATCGAACTTCGGACTATCTTCCATCCACCGCCCCCTTTCCAACGCCCACCACACGCAAGACGAATCTGCCAACATTCCACACGAAATATATATATCATGGACAAACACGTCAAAGAGGGCTACCCAACTATTCAACTGCCAACAGTACCAGAGGAAGCTTGCAAGTCCTGTGTTGTCTGCGGTATATAATATACGAATTATAAGCTCGGTCTCTTCTGAGATCGCCCTTCCTGACTGGATCCAAGACGAGCTACGGGAAGCGCTTATCTACGAGGTCATCAAGACCTACATGACGTAACCCTTCAACCGCTATTCATGGATTGTCCAGCGGGACCTCTGCGGTCACGACTTTCAGCACCACAATGGAGGTCCAAATAGCTTGGTCACCTCATGCTTCTAGAAACAATCAAGGCAGAACCACATATATATATATATATATATGGACACCGCGATGGCTCGGCATGAGTTTTTGGTCTCGGGCTTTTCTACAACACTTCCAGGCCTAGCATATACCACAAATCCTGTACTTACTTCAAGTCGGTAACCAGAACAACAACATAGATTCGAACGGAACATAAGACCTCGAAGCGAAGCCATTACGTGGCGTTACATTGAAGTTGGCGGTTCAAGCAGTCATCTAGCACTATTCTTGATGGGAACAGAACCGTCACCACTGAAAGGATGCTCTATATCCCTGCCATTCTGTCTCGGACCACCAAAAATACAAGGAATTAGCGATGTACGGGCTATCATAACCGGCACCTTTGATAACCGGTTCCTCTCTCAAGTCTCCGGTAGAAGTACAGAGCCCGTGATCTCGGGCCGATATTCGATGGAGGACTTGAATCGATCCATCATCGCCTCCTACCAATTCCTGACGAGACGCGGGACGTTATCACCCACCCGCCAGGCATTCAGTTCAAATATGAATAGCTTGGATACGCTGACCCTGAATTTCTGTACACTTACCGACGACGTGTTGGCGACTCGAGGGTTGCAAGGTACACGAACACTTATCGGCGATAGGACACCAGAACTGTTCATTTTTCCCATCGTGGATACAATCAAGATACCAAATATAGAAATTCTCCATCGAATATTGTTCCAGATCTATCAGCCTCTATGACGATGTCAGGATGACATCTCTGTCAATAACACTGAGGTAGAAGCACACAAGCTTTACGGCAAAACCACCTACCTGAAATGGCGAAGATACTATGTGCACGGCAAAGACTTGTGGCCTATTGAATCTTATCACGGGCACCAAAAAGGTACTCAGTGAATCTGGGGGATAACATGTTACATATGGAAATAAACAGTTATTCCTACATGTTACTGGATGGGGGATGTTGCCGAGCACCTGTGGCATATCTTCTAAGCTGTTCTAAGATTAGGAGACATTAGATCATAAGAAACGTGATTAACACTAAAGTCTTCGGCCTTTATGACATTTTCCCTCTATTAGCTTATGCCATAGTAGAATACAGTATATATGTTGATATATTTTGATCGTATGAACTAAACTGTTCTCACGACTTCAGTGCAGATGTGATCGCCAGTATACACTTTTGACTTGAGAGCCTACAACACTTGACCATGTACTGACAGCCCTATCATCGTTGACATTGCTACCTGTGAAGTCGTTGTAGAGCTGTCGCGTGCTCTACTGTAGAACGGAGGCTTCTCGGTACATCGGACGTGACGATATTCTAGAACTAAACTTTACCATCTGCCACAGTCGCCTTATCGGTCTTGTCCGTTAAGTTTTGCTTCTTGGTCCACCAGATTATATACACAAGACGTTAGAGCTGACTTTCGTCCATTTACTATCCGGGAGGACCCTGCACGTCAACTTGAAGCATAAGAGACCCTCTTTCTTGCAGTTAATATACTTGTAACAGTCATTGCTATTTTCGTGTCCGCCCTGCGAACAGCACTCGCAGGGTCGCACATGAACGGGCTGGAGCGAAAGTCCCGCTGCAGGTACAGACCACCTGTTGACCTGTAGTTATTAACGTAGTGCCTGTGCTGTGGTTCTTCGGGTGTAGCCTCAAACTCTTCAGCCTCTCTGTATGCAGGACTTTGTGGGACTAATAATAGCTGTTGGTTGCTTGTACAGATATGCCGCTCACACTGCCTCTTTTACAACATGGGTCTGACTTATATACAACGGGTTCATGCTTAAACGAGTTGACTTTTTGTCCGGGCGTTGTCAACCGTGATGACCGGTAACACGACCGGTTTCCTAGCTGAGGTGTTTCTTTCATGTATAACAATTAGACGTAATCAACGGTGTAACCCAGACCCATGAGACGAAGATCATTATTCATGTCTATGTAGAGCAGGATCAATGAATATGGTCAAACACTCATCGTCGTTAATGGAGTGTCCTCTCCAATATCCGGAACTTCAATTACCCTATACCTGAGTTATCAAAGTTCGATACCAGTCAATATAGGCAGCCAACCTAGCAATTGAAAGCTGGACTAGCTTTCCTTTTGCTGGAATTCTGTTTTATTTGCTGGGCTGAGCCATTGTTTCATAATTTCGTTAGGTGCTGCATTTTGTCTCATTGTGTCTGTCTGCTTGGCGATTCAGTCAGACAACAAGATAAGCAAATACACAGAAACAATTCGGGCTTTCTGTCGATTCATCCGAGTTTGCTAAAGATCGTCCACTTCTAGAAGATAAAGAAATTCGCCTCATAAGCGTCACCGTTACACGTGTCAACCGTAGAAGCAGTCACACGGGACCAAGTTGAAGCATCTTCGCCGCACAACAAAGAGCTGAAGTGTAACGCACAGCCACATGATAACGTGTAACCTGCTACGCCACATGAGAGCATGACCTAGATCGTCAAAAGATCTTCGTCTTGTCTTTTTTAAGCGTAGACGATTATGCAGATATGGTGCTGAAAACCTGGCCTGAAACGTATTTGAGGCACCGATTGTAGTCACGAGATAGAGTTTCTTGGGAGACGATTCAATGAAGCAAGTCTGTCATGATCCTGAAACAAAGCAGGGTCTTGCTGGCGTCGGCTGCACCGATGATCAGCTTTGGTGGTTGTCCAAGGATTTTACCTGTACGCTGATGTCAAAACCTGGGGGACTAGGGACCTTGAAGTTCAGCCCAAATCATCATTGTTTACAAACAAGAATAGAACTGGGTTGCTGGTCAAGTGGCTGGTGCTGGTGCTGTCGATCTTAGAGGCTGTGACGGATACAAGTCGGATCTGATCTGGGTCCATTAGACAACCTAAAAGAAATTGCAAGCATATTAGGCCCTCTATCCATCAACCAGTTACCACATAGTTCGGGTGTGGCGGGTAAAATGATGATTCTCTTGGCGAATTGAGCTTCCAAGTTTGGCGACCTGCCTCTGAATTAATAGAGTCTAGACCTGAACTTGAGGGAGACATTGGCAAGGGCATGTCATAGGAATTAATAGGTGACATATTGAACAGGGACCTTGCAGATGCTGTAGCGAATCTTTAGAGGGCTATGACCAACGTCTATTCAGTACAAGAGAGCATATGTCTAGAGAATCAACAAGCGAATTGCGATTTATTCTCGTGTCTTTCCTTTCATCAACAATCGCGCAAATGATGAAAACAGGATCGCCGAGCATTGAACGCAGAGCGCCTTTGATGTAAGTGCCAAGAACGTAATTTGCTTTAGACCGCAATTGGTCGAGTGAAACGAAACGGCTGCACTAGGTCCGGCCTTTCATCATCCTTCCAGTGCATTTAGTGAGAACTAGAGGCAACCTGGGCAGAGTATTCAGTCAATTATCAAAGAAATACAAATATGAAGGGACTGGAATAAGAAAATATTCGGATAGACGCGATCGAATCTTACCGAACCGAATCGTGTGGTGGCTGAAATTCAATCTCAATCGCATCTGGCATCATCCACATGGTGACCTGCATATTGTTTTTTCCCTTCTTTATTTCTCATGTCCTGTCTTGGCTGGAAGAAGCCGTTAAATGTGACGTTGGTTGATCAAAGTGCGCAGGCCTATGGATTATGCACTGATACGAGAGAAAAGCAAAGAGTCCAGTCTCCCCTCCCTCTTTTCATCCCTATGACTGAGGGGTTCAATAGTTTAACGACATGATGCCATATTCATTCACCCTTACACTGTCTCCCTCTTAATAATACTTAGTCTTCATTTGTTTATCATAGCTTTGAGAGCATTTACCAAAGATCATCAACCAAAGCACAGGACAGAGAAAAAGAGACAGTCTCATGCCTGCAACAAGCAATCTCACTGAACCCCCCGGTCTCATCAAGCGTGGCCCATCGTAATTTGATGCCTCGAACCAATCATAAACTACAAATCTGTTGGTGTTCGAGTCTTGATCCGCTGAAGCAGCCACTCAGAGGCCTCTGAGAGAGCATAATGTACCCCCGGTAGGTACCTGCGTTTTAGTTTACCGGGGGTAAGATCCATGTCCAAGAGATGGAAAGAGCAGTGGAGCTGGAAGTTGATGCTCGTGGGGCTATTGCCATTACCTAGACTTGACTGGGACGAACCTGCCCAAACAACGCAGCATGCATCGCATCGCATCGCATCGATGCAAGGCCAAGTACCCAAGGCTACGAACGGGACAAATTGGAAGTTGCCATTCATGGGCTCTGCTCTTGCTTCGCTTTGTTCCTTGCACGGATTAGGTTTGGGCTGAACCAGCTTGACCAGGTAGGTGTGCTAGCCAAGTGTGATGCGACCCTGGGGATTGCCCTGAAATGGCCCTTGGGCCGTAGCCCGTCCTCCGCTCCCGCTGAGACCAGGCCACCAAAAACCTGCTAGAGGCCCGCTGGGCTGTTTTAATCTTATATTGGCCCGTTTCGCCTCTTTTCTTCGCGTGCGCGCATAGAAACCAGCTTTTCCTGTAATATCCTGTCCTGTCCAATCTTGCTTGCTTGATTGATTGCTTGCCTTTACTGCCCGTCATAGCAATTTGATCTACTTAGATCTTGCATGCAACACCTTTTCTCCCATTTTCTCTTTTAATAATCAATCGTCTCGATCTTGTCGCAAAATCTGCTACAAGTACATTCTTAGCTGAGGAGCTGCTGGACACACCGCGAAATTACAGCTTGTCGTTCCACCAGCCACCGCAGGACCCGTCCTAGCAACGACACCGTCAATCCCATCCATACAAGCCAAGCAAGTTCAACCACCGCTCGATTCACCACAACTCGACAAGGGGTCGGGAAAAACCTCGTTTCTCTTTTCCTTGTTTTTACTTTACATCCTCACTTGACGAAAAACTCGACGAATTTATTTCACGATACCGCTCTCCTATATCCCATCGCCGTCGCCAACGTTACTCGGCCGACCCTAAACGACTTCAACTTCAATCTACTATTCTCTACCCAGTTGTGGTTGCTAGTGGATGTACCCCCTTTGAACGAGGAGTTTCGCATCCGCAATCACAATGGGGTCTACCGAATTTGGAAATTTTCATGTACGCCCTCGATCATCCGCTGTTCAACAGCATTGGAGTTCAATTCTAATTCAATTGTGCTACAGGACTTTTGCAGAGATTCTACTCTCCCAGTTTGCAATGTACGTTAATAAACCTGATCTACATACGCCATTAATCGTCATGTTGGAGTGGAGCCGAAAAACAATGGGGACCTTTACTGATCATCAATAGGTTCTGTCTCCAAACCACGACCAGAATGGACCTTGGGAAGGTTGTGAGCTCACGGGTATCTCCCTGAGCGGGGGACGACATCTGGGAAACTTGGGTTCGATTCTTCTTGCTGGTATCGCCATCGTCACCGCCGGCTTTCTCCTGCTCCGGTCAGAAAGGAAACGAGCAGCTGTTGGTCGAAGAGAGATGCAACTATTCCTCATTGGCTACATCATCATCAGCATATGCGAGGTCTTTTCCGTCGGAGAATTTCCTTTGAATGGCACCGTTAGAGTTGTAAGTTGGATGCTCAACTATTGCCGTGGACCATTGACTAACACTGCTAGGCCTTCTCCGCTATCCACATTGGCATGATCATTGCCACCTGCTGGATCCTAATGCTTAATGCTGTTGTAGGCTACCAGATCATCGACGACGGTACCCCTCTCTCGATCGCGCTTATTATCATCTCGGCTGCTGTTTTGCTTGTCGGAACTGGTTATATCGCACTCGATACCGGTCTTTCATGGACTGGCTACTGGGACTCGAGCTATAGCGGCAACAACCGAAATATCGCTCTTTACGTCCTCTACCAGCTTGTTCCTCTGGTCCTCCTTGTCGCCTACTTTGTCCTCGAGGCCATCCTGGTCGTTCGAATTCTTGGCGAGACGCGCCCCATGATCTACCTTGTCGCCGCCGGGCTTCTTTTTGCGATCGGACAAGTCTTCAACTACGCTGTCAGCAAGTACATCTGCAACGGCACAAGCGGAAAGATCGACGGCTCTCTTTTCCAAACGCTCTTCACGCTGCTTTCAGTAATCATGATCTGGATCTTCTGGTCCAGCATCACCGAGGACGACTGGCCAATGCCCGTTACCAACACCTACCCTTAATGCAGCACTGATATCAGCATTGTTGCGGGTTTTGCTTTGGAACGGCGTTTGATGGCGTACTTCTTTTCGGTTTCGATATCCCTCCTTACACTCGACGACCCAGCTCACGGTCGAACGACGTACACACGTTATGACATGAATTTTTGCTTGAAGTTATTAAAATGAGGACGGTACTCTTTTTGAGTCCTGGAGGGGGTTTGAACATACCCAAGGCTGCAATGCTATGGGATGCGATAGAACAATGGTTGAATGGGGACTTTTGCATGAAAGGCGGCCTACGTGCGATTATTTTTGGGCTTGCGAGAGGAGGAAATTACGTCCAGCTTTACCAATGGGATTTATTGGTCAAGACTTTTGCTGGATTATGTCTGTTTTTACATGCTATCATGGGGAGATCTAGTACCCTTTAGCTTGTATATAGTAGTGATTAGTTTTCTTCGTAGTTATACCCTGATGAGCGACTAATGCATACGAAGATCGAAGTTAGAAGATTCGGTTAATTAAGTAACAATTCTTATACATACTACCCATATCCTAAACAGTGACACCAATAGTATGCGACTTACAGCTTCAGATAGTCTCTAATACAAGCTTGTTTTCAGGCATGCGCCATTGGTTGGACGATCAAGTCTAAAAGCCCAAGGAGTGGATCTGCCGCGGCAAGGCTGAGAAGATAACACAGCCTTGTAGACTTAATTCCGTCACCATCACTCACGTCTCGTATTGTTACATTTCCTTCCACCTCAACATTCCTTTCTTACAATAAAGTATATACAAAATACCCGCGACCATGGCCGACTCAGATGGCGAATATACCGGCGACATGTCGGACGACGACATCATGGATCACCGCGTCGCCGACGACGACCCCCAGGCCGGCAAGGGCAAATCTTCGAAATCGAGAAAGGGCGACTCAGCTAGAGCTTGGGAAGTCTCGAAACGAACTTGGGAGACGAATTTGCCAGAAGAGGATCAAGATGGTGTCCTTAGTCTCAATGTGCTCGAGGCCGAGAAGCGAAAGCGATTACTACGCGATACGACGCCGTTGCAGAGAGGAATTATTCGGCATATGGTGCTGGTGCTGGATATGTCGTTTGCTATGACGGAGAAGGACTTGCTACCGACGAGATATCGCCTCACTCTGAGTTATGCGGCTGCCTTTGTGCGGGAGTTTTTCGAACAAAATCCTATTTCGCAGTTGGGCATTATTGGTATGCGCGACGGTGTTGCTGTTAGACTCAGTGAGGTGGGAGGAAATCCAGCGGAACATCTAGACAAGTTAAAGGGGCTGGAGAGTCAAGATCCTCAGGGAAACCCAAGTTTGCAGAACGCTCTCGAGATGTGTCGAGGAGCTCTATTGTGAGTGCGATACTGCCATTATCGTGAAGGAATCATCAAGCTAACATATTATAGCCATGCGCCTTCGCACGGCACACGAGAAGTCCTTATTATCTACGGCGCCCTATTATCGAGCGATCCCGGCGACATCCACGAGACGATCGGCAACCTCATTACAGACAAGATACGCGTGTCTATTGTCGGATTGTCCGCTCAGGTAGCCATTTGCGCTGATCTGTGCTCACGAACAAATGCCGGCGACGAGTCACAATACAATATCGCGATGGACGAGGTGCACTTCCGCGAACTCTTCCTCGCAGCCACCACGCCCCCCGTGACACGCACGGTTGAGCAGAGCACGGCTAGTCTGCTTATGATGGGCTTCCCATCCCGAACGCTCGTTCCCAACGGGACGACAAGTTATTGCGCCTGTCATAATCGGCCTTGCCGCGAGGGTTATCTTTGCACCCGTTGTGGTGCCCGCGTGTGCCGCATCCCCGCTGAGTGCCCTTCATGCGATCTTACGCTTATTCTGTCAACACATTTGGCCCGCTCATATCATCATCTATTTCCGCTACGGAACTGGGTCGAAGTACCCTGGGCAAAAGCCACCGGATCTGCAGCCTGTTTCTCATGTCTTGCGCCCTTCCCTGAGCCACCGAGGAACAAAGGATCAGACAAGCCTAAGGAAGATAGTGGCGCACCAAAGACAGCAAAGGGTGTCAGCGAAAGCGGCCGTTATGCATGTGAGGTCTGTGGACAACACTTCTGTATCGACTGTGACGTCTTTGCTCATGAGGTCATTCATAACTGTCCGGGTTGCCAGAGTTTAGTATCAAAGGATGATGGTGCCGCCAACTCGGGTGAACTGAACGGTACGGCTGTACATACTAATGGCGACGTTGCTATGACATGAGATTTAAAGGTGGCTATTGATATCAATCTGCTATAAGGGGAAGATATATATACCCGGGAAGGAATAAAACAATTGGGGAGTTTTCTTGGAGTAATAGCTTATCGTGAATGAGTATCTTGCTATCACGATCACACAAGCGGCGCACGAGGGGTATTAAAATATTGTCAAGTTTCTTTTTAATTCAGTCTAAATAGTCCTGCAGGCAGAAGGCCTTGCAGGCATCGGTGTATCTGTCAAGCATCGCAATTAAGGTCATGCTATCGTGAACTCGTCTCATGCTTCAACAAAATTTTGGTCCTTCTTTATCCTCCTCTGCAAATGTTATTCGGTTAAGTTTGCATATAATACTGCTCCGCAGTCATGCATGAAATATTAAAAATTGCATGGTTTACAGGTTACCACGCTCAGCTTGCTCACGCTCGATAGCCTCGAACAAGCTCTTGAAGTTACCAGCGCCGAAACCATCGAATTCCTCGCGCTGGATGATCTCAATGAAGACCGTGGGTCGGTCCATGAGGGGCTTGGTGAAGAGTTGTAGCAGGTAGCCACCCTCATCGTAGTCGATCAGGATGTTGAGACGCTCAAGAGTCTCAAACTCTTCCTTGAGCTCCCAGTTGCGCTTCTCAGTCTTGAGGCGGTGGCGCATGTTGGTGTAATATGTAGAGGGGACGTCGATGAACTCAACACCACGAGCGCGGAGGGCTGTGACGGCGGTGATGATATCAGGGGTACGAAGGGCGATGTGCTGGACACCGGGACCAGAGTTGAAGATGACATACTCCTCAATCTGGGACTTCTTCTTGCCCATAGCAGGCTCGTTGATGGGCATCTTGACAACATTGTTAGGGGAAGCCATGACAACGGAGCTCAAAGCTGAGAACTCAGTGCAGATCTGAGAGTCATCCACCGACCAGAAGCGGTGAAAGTCAAGGCACTGCTCGTAGAAGGCGCAAGCCGAGTCCATCTCGTTCCAAGACTGGTTACCGACGCAGTGGTCGATGCGGGCCAGGGGAACTTCAGGAAGAGACACAGTAGCAGTGTGCTTCTTCCAAGTACGGTAACCGGGGAGGAAAGGTCCGGTGTAGTTCTCTCTCGAGATGAGAGTGTGAGTGGTGTCACCATATGTGCAGATGACAGCTGTAGTGACGGAGCCGTGCTCCTTGTCCTTGTCGACCTTGGGGTCTTGGACAGCAACGGCGCCCTCCTGGACAGCCTTGTGGTATACTCCTGCGACGTTCTCAACCTCAAAGGCAACATCCTTTACGGCGTCGCCATGGCGTTCGAGGTGAGCATAGATCTCCTTCAGGAGCTTTCGGTCCGCCTTGGAGATGGGTTCATCGTCGGGGAGGTGAGCTTCAGATCGCAGAGGCGAGGTGAAGACGAAGCGGACATCGTTGTTCTCAACCACATATGAGGCAAAGTATCGGCTTCCAGTCTCGAGACCCCTATAGGCGATGGGCTTGAAGCCAAAGAGGGTAGTGTAATAGGAGGCAGCCTGCTTGGCATTGCCAACCCACCAGGTTACGTGATCATATCCGGTGAAGTTAGGGGGCGGCTGAACCGCAAAGGTGTTGTCGCCGAGGGAAGAAGCAGTAGGAACAGTAGTAGGCTGGGCGGCCTGCTGAGGAGGCGAGTTGGTGATGGCAGAAGGGGACATTGACACACAGACGGTTCGATGGGCGAGTCTTTGATATCAAGATAGTAGAATAACCGTTTGATTGAGGCTTGAAGTTGAAATGTTTGTTTGTGGCGGCTTCGAGAAGCTGTGAAGATTGGTTCGTAATTGTGATGAATTGATAACTACGAACAAGACGGGGGAGATCAAGCGTATATGTAAGAAATCCTGATCTTGATTACAGTCCGGCTTAACCTTTGAAGCAACAGGTATTTGCATTATTCTTTGTCATATTTGACGGAACACCTCCGCCTCGAGAAGGCATTGTACGGCCCAAGACACCTTCCAGGATGAGCAGGAGATAGCTCAATACCTGCCAGATCCATCGGAAACATCCTCGTTGGTTCTTCGGTATCATTAACACAGAGAACCAATGGCAATCGCGGCGTAAGAAAGCAAAGCCATGCCCGTCATGGCAGGGCCAAGGGTCACGCGCGGGGCCTCCGCGTCAGACAGCGGTCTGACTGATATCATCGACGAGCGAAGATACCCCAATTGATCGATCTCAATGGGCGGTTGTGCCGAAGATAGTTGTTGAGGGTTGTGAGGTTATCACTGCGGAACTTCCCCGTCCAGGGTCCCGCTGCGGCGCCAACCGCCCCAAGCCGAGTTGGGCCGACTACTGCCATAGATGTCAACACGGCTTAACAACCACAGTCTGGCGGCATATCCTATGAATGAATGCGGAACTGTCAGCGTCAAATCGGCCGAAGCATCCATCCTTGCATTTGGAATATCCATAAGCGGTGATGTGAACGTTAGCTGCGTGATATTGAGCGCTTCCCGCTAAAGCCGAGCCGCCAATTATGGCAGGTCGGCTTACAGCAAGCCCAATATCAGAAATGATATTTAGAACGCCT
This sequence comes from Fusarium flagelliforme, assembly GCF_020744385.1. NCBI lineage: Eukaryota > Fungi > Ascomycota > Sordariomycetes > Hypocreales > Nectriaceae > Fusarium > Fusarium flagelliforme. The sequence continues at coordinate 943,392 of NW_025763504.1, read as the reverse complement.
GCCAGCCTCTTCAACCGCCGTCGCCGTTGCTTCATCACGTCACAACAAGTTTCCGAAGAGTCCCGGATTGAAGTTTGTTGAGTATAGTTCCGATTGTTTATATCGTTGTCGCCGAGTATCGAAAAAGAATATCTCAGCTGAAGACTACTCATCAATTCTTTCATTGTATCATCAAACGAAATCAATCGACAACTTTCAGGATGACTTCCGTGTGCTTGAGCAAACACGATATCAATATCCTTGAGAAAATCAAGGACCCTGAGTCAAATCCAGATGCCGGCATCGTCCTCGACTCTTCACTACCCCGCGACCCTAACATCACAGATGCTAGTGTGTACGAGCGGGTAGTCGCGAAAGAACGTGAGATCATTCGTTCTATTCAGAGCCTCGAAGCCCAGCTGAAGAGCCTCTCGGCTGAAGAAGGCAAAGATGTTGCTGTCAAAAGCTATCAGCAAAGTCTTTCCGCCGTCGAGGACATGATCTCTGAACATCCCAACTACGCCAGCGCCAGGAACAACCGTGTTCAGATCCTGAGGCGATTGTATGGAGATGCCATGTTGCTGGCCGACAGCAAAGATACATCCATGCCTCTTATTGAGAAACCTGATCCAACTGAAAGAAGAAAAGCTGCTGCTACAGCTTTGGAGGACATGAAAGTCTCAATTACCCTGCTTTCCCCGCCATCAACAACAACACCTATTTCTCCACAGGTCGCACGAACTCTATCCATGGCCCACACCCAAAGGGCTGCTCTATATCTCAAGACAGCCAGGTTATTGCCAACTCGGTCATTGGATATTGATGAGACTCTTGATGAGTCAAAATGGGAAAGACTGGACTTTGAAGAGGCTGCGTCTCGGGACCTTGCATTTGGAGGAAGATATGGCAACCCCATTGCAAAGGGCTTAGCTGTCAGTGTCAACCCAACAGCAAAGCTTTGTGGGCAAATTGTGCGAGAAGCAATGAAGAAGGAATATGGTCCATCATTCGGCGATTAAAGTGTATATATAAAATAAGAATTGATATCCCAAAAGTCCCAGGGAATAAGACACCAGTCGTACAGATAAAAATGGTGAATGAAACAGTGACCCTGAGACTGGGGCAAGATGGTTCAAATTAAGACGAGAAAGCGAGTCCTAATCGTCTATATAATGAATCAGCATTTGTTTAAACCAGGCAATGCATTATAGTATACCGTCGTGCAGCTGCAAGAGTCTCTTGAGTTGTTCGACCTTTATCCTTCTCCTCGCGGTTGATTCTCGTAGCAGCAGCTGAGAGCCCAATGAGGACTCCGAAAATCGGGTCCGCAACGCGAGAGATGATATATGTTGGTGCAGGCATTTTGGATGTAAATTGATTATGAAGGCTTCAAGTATACGGGAGCAATTCAGGTGAGATATCAGTATGGCTCACCTTCCCATCACTCAACAACGAATGCTGAGAAGCTAGAGTTTGTATTAGGTAAGCGAAGATATGCCGCCGAAATGGAATGCACGGACCTGCCCAGACAGCCCTCAAATGAAAACAGAAAGAGGTCGGTACCTTTTTTGTCATGTGACTAGACCGCACTTTCCCCACCAGCCCGCACAATCACCGAAAATATTCTAAATCTCCTTCTTTTGCTGCTTGCTTGACATCTTCCTCGCAACCTCACTAACCAGCAGACAACACACCGCCGGACAAGATGAAGTTCCTCAAGGTCGGCCGAGTCGCCATCATCACCCGCGGCAGATACGCCGGAAAGAAGGTACGAAGCCTGCGACAATATCGTACTGCCATTGCATTTCCCGAGTTCTGCGCCGTTCGATCAAGATGGAATTGGGAGAGAGTGGAGAGATGAACAAGAACACGATTTGGTGTTTTATATCATGTATACCGACGACTATCTCGAGGCGCAGAACCAAGGAAGACCGACATGCTGGGACACGATTTTATATTCTGTTTTCGTCAAGAGGAAACATTGATTGCTGACTCGATATTGCTTCACAGGTTGTCATCATCCAGCCCGTTGACAACGGCAACAAGCCTCACCCTTTCGGCCACGCCCTGGTTGCCGGCATTGAGCGATACCCCTCCAAGATCACCCGCCGCATGTCCAAGACCCGCCAGGAGAAGCGAAACAAGATCAAGCCCTTCATCAAGGTCATCAACTACAACCACTTGATGCCCACTCGTTACACTCTCGAGCTCGAGGGTCTTAAGGGTGCTGTCTCCAACGACACCTTCAAGGAGGTTTCCCAACGCGAGGACGCCAAGAAGACTGTCAAGAAGGTCCTTGAGGAGCGATACACCAGCGGAAAGAACCGATGGTTCTTCACCCCTCTCAGTATGTTATACCGTCCTTGTGACATTACCACTTTGGTAGAACTGTGCATCGTCACTAGTCTGCCGAGTGCTGGTGTACACAAATTTTGTCTGTGCATGACAAGAGCTAACCATTGCCCACAGAGTTTTAAAAAAGCAATCGTTTCTCCATCACGGTTAGGGAGTTGGCGGGATGTAAAGAGCATCGATGGCATTAAGGAACCCCGGTTTTTATGGGCTCAATATGAAGTTTCTTAAACAAGATCAGATCTCTACTTTGCCGCGTGATTGTAGCGTCAATATACAACGCGGATCGGACGGACGTGTTGTCCCGACCGAAGGATACCACCGGTGGATTTTCATGAATTGGTGTCATCGATGAGTTGTTGAATAGACCTTGAGGACTCTTCTTGACGGTTGAACGTCTACGAGGCAATGAATCCAAAAATGAATTACCGTCAAAACGTAACATCCACTTTGTGCACAACATTAACGCGAACGAATGTCAACGCGAACGGGAAAGGACAGAATATTGAAAATAGTGAACTTTTGTTATGATAGGTTTTCTTTGTTAACCGTTTCGTTTCTACATGTCTATGGCCAAACGCCGTCTAGAGTTACACATCAATTAGACCATTCGTGATGCGGTTCATGCATGCGACCGCTACCTCGCGCTCTGCGCCCAGCTCTATGGCTTTACACTTCATAATACCACCCGCCCATCCTCACAAACAGAATATATCAAAAAGTCTCCAATCCGCAGAAAAAAGCGCGCCTAGTCAACCCGACCATGGGCGCATCAAAACCAAGTTCAAAACCTGGTTGGCGTAATACATAAGGAAATAATGGATATAGAAAAAAGGTTCCTTAGATCGCCGTTCGCCCCGTAAAGTAAACGTCAGGGTCTTGTATCCCATGGGTACCGTATATCAGAGAGCTCTAAACGTGCTGAGCATCGTTCATGCCGAAACGGTTAGACACCTCGTTGGCCAACTTGGTGGGGTCGACCTCAGAGGAGTAGCTGGGAGCAAGACCGCCGAAGAAGGTGAAGATGAGGAAAGCGGTAGCAACAAGGATGGTGACCTTGCGGAGGACAGGCTTGCGAGCACCAAAGTCGGCCCATTGTCGGTTGGCATCAGCGATGTGGCCCTTGATCTGCTCATAACCGAGCTTGTAGTAGACCATACCACCGAGAGCAATGGAGTAACCGAAAAACTGAAGAGGAGTGACCTGGGTGCCCCAGATCATCATGGAAGCGCCGACCAGGAGGATATCCTTAAGAACACCGCAGAGGGTGAGGACGACAGCGGAAGTCTTGCCAATCTGAAAAGGATGTTAGTTGAGTTACTGGCAAATATTGTCAAGGAAAACTTACAAGGAAGACGACGGAGACGTTAAGCATGAAAGCGCAGAGACCGTTCAGGAAGAAAGTGAACAGACCAACGTTGTAGACCTCGGCCATGGTGCAGTTGGGGATCTCCCAGATGAGGGCGACAACACCGTTCATGACAGCGCAGATAGGAGCAAAGTAGTACAGAGAGACCAAGGGGTCCATCTTGTAGTCGGCAGAGCTCAGTAGGCGCTGGACCATGGTGAGTCGGAGAGCCTCGAAAACGATACCGCCCATCTGGAACAGCACACCAACGGTCACAAAGTGAATTTCGCCCATGGATGCAATGATGACACCGACGACAATGGCTGAGACATTGAGGAACTGCTTCAGGTTGGGAGCAGAAACACCCAGGATCCAGCCAGAGATGAGGACAGCGACGGGAGTGGTAGCCTTGAGCATCTGGATGAAAGCGACCGAGAGGTAGAGATACGTCAAGTTTCCGCAAATCAAACTCAAACTGAAGAAGATGCCAATAGGAACGACGGCACGGATGTAAACGCGAGCGGTCATCTTGACAGTCTTGCGGCCGTCAAGGTAGGGGGTCCATCGTGCCATAACCTGGGTGACAACGGTCGAGAAGGTCAAGTGGTAAGTCGTGAGAATGACGGGGTAACCTGAAATCAGCTGAAGTCAGTAAGGGAGCCGCAAATCGAGTGACGAGATCGAGGAGAGAACGCACGGAAGTTGAGGGTATCGAGGAGCCATTTGTTGAACAGAATGACGGATGAAGAGAAACCGATCCAAGCACTGCAAATACTGTTAGCAACAGGAGCATCGCAAAAGTCAATTCGAGGATAAAAGTTACTGACATAACGTATAAAGTAGGGTGAATGCCAGCGCCAGCGGGCTTTGACTTCTCGAGACCGGGGTTAACCGTAGGAAGAACAGGAGTAGTCGCACGAGGCGTCTCTCCAGAGACGCGAATCTTCTCGTCGGCCGACATTTTGATTAATTATTTATTTGGTGGTGTTTTTGGAAAGGTTTGGTGGTTGGAAGTTTCCAATGGTTGAGGCTGTCGACGAGAAGTTGTAGATAAGAGACCCCCTTGAAGACAGATTTTAGGGGGGACGCGCAAACGAGCGGACGGACAGCCGAGTCCTGTAATGGAATAGAATCGGGAAAGGCGAGGGGTGCTTGATATGCAATTTGGCGGGGCCCAGGCGAGACAAGGTCTCAGAGAAGAGAAGAAGGCGAGAAAAAGCTGGACTACTGTAATGTAGTAGCGTAGCAAGGGATAAAATAGTATGTAGTAAGTTCGTAAGGCTAGAGAAGGACTGAAGAGAAGCAAGACAAGATAACAAGAAGTCGTCCCTGGTTCTAGAAAAGAAAGAGGGAGGAAAAGGAAAAAAAGAGATGAGATTTGGAGGAGGGAGAGGGTTAAGTGTAGATGATGAGACCTCCAGTACAGTATCCGTACTTTCAGTTGGTTGGTTGGTACGTAAAGTAAAAGGGGAATAGCAAATGGGAACGTTGACTAGATCTCGAAAGGCCAATGCCAATGCCAATGCAGTTGAATGGGATGGATCTTGAATCCAGGGGGGGTGGGTTTGCTGTTATTTTGGTGGACGGAAGCCAGCCCAGGGTGAGGCGCGGCAATTAAAAAAAATAATGTAAGGGTTTTCTTCCTTCTGAAATTGGCATTTTGAGGAATATTAGTGGACGAGGGTGTTGTAGTCAGTGACCTGACTAGCACTAAAAGGAAACCCGATCAGCCAGTTTCTCTCAACACGAGCAAAAAGTGGATGTATCCGTACCTACAGGACAGGTACAGGTACCCCGGGCCGTGTACCACATGAAGCTTGCTTTGACGCGTGTACAGGGGGACTTCAACTGCAAGGTACTGAGTGCCTGTGTACAGACTGTACTGTAACTGTGACAAGAAACTGGCTGATACTTTTACCTAGAGTCTTCAGGGGCACTGCTCTCTGTCACTTGAGTGCGGCTGGAGGGGCTAAGCCTGGCGAATCATTTTACCCACGTTGATAGATCGCCCTTTGGTTAGGTGTATGTCAGATAAGCATTTAGTTCTTGCACTGTGCTGGTTGTCCATTGATCTTTTCCCATGATGACGCCTTTGGCTTGAAGTCAAAGGGAGGAATGGATGGTTACAGTAATGGGTGGTTGAACAACATGTGAAGATAGTAGAGCCTGCCACTATTGTAAGGCATAGATAGATTGCATTGGATAAGATTATTTAAGATCAAACGTCTTTTAATAAACGAAGACGTTGATTACATCTGCGGTCACTATATCATCGACCAAGTACATACAGACATACATACATGCAACTTCTTAAACTCCCCACGATATCTCACCCCGCCACAACTTCAATAAACCTTCAACTGCCGAAGCCATTTCAATAATGGACGTTTTCAGCTCTTGCTACAATTAGAACATATGTAGGTTGCACCTAGAGCAAAGCAAACATAAGCAACTAGAAAAGGGTGGCTTAGATACAGCCTCTTGGAATTCTCCATTGGTATAGTTCTCAGCCAAAGCTTCTACGAATGCCTCGTCAACTGTTAACTTTAAGTTAAGCATTCCCACGATCAGTGATTTCTGGCCTCAATGACATAACGTATATTGAACTGGGTTTCAACATACCTGCTTCTGATGCCCTTCTCTCTAAATGTTCGTCTTAGTGGCAGACATACGACGGTGCATTCTTGATCTAGACATTAGCGAAAGGGCGAGTCCTGTCAAAGTCAAGTGTCAACTCAGGAAACCTCAAGCTAGCCCAGGACTTCTATGAAGCCAGTCATCCACCAAACATGGTCCAGGTAGGTAAAGGGAACGAGCCAAGTAGCATATAGAAAAGGTGTCGCGTTTGATAGAAAGCTTGTCTTCATCTATGCTCCTATTGCAATCATGACATGGGATGGTCTCCAGTAAGTTAATCGGTAGATCCTGCTTGGCATCGGAACGTGATTAGAATCCTATCAGCTTATTGCCCACATATTTGTAGATCCGAAGCGAGAGATTCCAAAGAACTCCATGTTTCTTCATCGTCTTCCTTGTGACTTGACCCAGCTTTCTCGAGACTTGGCTTTCAGTTAAGCATTCGCCAACGACCTCAAGACCCATCTATCTCATGTTGACGAACAATAGAAACACAATGCAGAGAACCGAGTCGCTCACCGTGGGATCGTCAGAGCATCTATGCATCTCGATACCCCATCCGAGTCGGCAACAAGTACCGGTACTTGCATATAAAGGGGGAGGACATTCTCCTTGCGTTACTATAGGAGAGGGCATTTTTCAGTGGATGCAAAACTCTATATTCCTGTTTGCCGGGTACGTGTACATGATTATATTGAATTCCTCCTGAAACAAACACGTCCCGGTCCCCCTTTTGCATGGTCATCCCTTGACACCATAGCGGCTTTGGTGCTAACAAGCAACGCTGTCGGCAGTGACATCCATGCCATGACGAGCCAAGGAACCAAGGCTAGAGTTCCCACGCGAGCGAAATTCAAGCCTTGTATCCGTATCGCCTTGTAAGCCACCTACTGTACCTGGGCTCTCAGGAAGTGACAAAACTTAGCGCCTGGACGATCCCGCTGTTGATCTGCTTCCTCGTTTCAGAGTACGTACGTATGAATGCTGTTAGAGGATTCGAAAATACCCGTGTCCAGTGGAGACGGAGCCTTGCGAAACCACCAGTTAATCCTGTGCTATACCTGGGTCCAGTGACGTCTGTTGGTCGAGGGTTACGAAGCCTTATGCGTGGCCCTCATCTCGCGGCTGCAGATATCTTGATAGTGGTGGTTTCAAGGTGGATGCCATGAGCCGATGCTGTGGGAACAATAGCCGCGATCATCGCTTGTTTACGGAGAAGAGATCCAAAGAGAGAAGGGACAGGCGAAGCTTGTTACATTGCGACAGTACTTTGGTATTAGTGTCAATTGCGAACAGTTAGTCTTTGACCGCTTCAGTCCGGGTGGTGTTTGATAGCTTTGACATTCTGGTTGACACTCGGGCAAAAGAATTGCTTCAGCTATTATTGGACATATGGACCGTCAATAGCGCTCCATATCTTATCAAGATAAAGCTGACTTTCAGTTCCTGCACTGTACGGATGCAGTATATCCCTCGACTTCTTCTAGGCTTTCTCCACCCATCCATCTTTCTACTCAAATACCCCTGACATTGCATCTTCCGCCTAGAAACTAACATTGGCTGTAATTATTGAGAGATTGTCAGTCCCCGAGCTGACCAAGGCTGACAATCCGCAGCAAGTGGCCAATATGGGATTTGCCTGATAGAACGTTTCAACAGACTCGGAGCGCACGAGAGACGGGAATTCTGGAACACGAGATTGTTTGCTGTCTATCTATGTAACGAGCATCAGCCCGAATCTCAAACGAGGATGATACAGTGCACTACGGATACACGAGTCCAAGTCCAGACCCAGATTCGGATAGAAGCATCGAGTTGTGGCGTATCTAATTAATTTGGTGACAGGCGGGAAGAGATTGAGGTCAAAGTCGTGCGCCTTACACGGATTGGTTGAGCGAGAAGGCTGACGAGGAGTTTTGCCTCATCGTCCAGTTAAAGACACCTTCACTACAACTCTTATCTTATCTACCATGGCAGGTAGAATTGCACCTCATCTTAGGAAATTACAGCTTCGTTCTGTGTGGGACCTCATGCATCGATGGACATCTGAATTGAGGCTGTTACGTATATTCGAGAGGCTGGGAGTCAACCACATTAACTTTGCAAACAACAAGATGCTCTTCGAGGCTATGATGATACCAATGTCTTGGATGTTCGCATAGCCAGGTTTCAAGTATATTGGGAACGTATCAGATTGACAAGAGATCAGCCTCATGTCTCCAAAGTTCCGGAAGGCTTCTGGTCTTGATGGCTTCTTGGCAGAAGACGAGACGACGGGAGCCACTCAACAGCTGCGGTACTAATTAAAGAAGCTAATATTCTCCATCCATGGCACAGTGTCCGTTACACATATATGCAGGTAACGTGTTGAGAGGAGGATTTCATGCAATAAACTATTGTAGTAGACTAGGGTATCATACAGAGTACTATCGTTGATGAATCGAACAATTCTGACAGACATCAACACTAGAGTAGAACGTTACCTTGTTTTTAGTATCTTCACCGTCTTATTCTGGGCCAAGGTTAAAACTTACTCGGGAACCTTAGGGTAAGGAAATATTGAGATTGACTCGAGTAGCACATCCAACTAGGACTGCAAATCGACAAATATCCGGCCTCCAGAAATAAAGATACAGACGCCATCACGTCTCTGCAAAGCTGAACATCTCCTATCTTCAAATAAAAGTCCCTGTTGTATCACAACTCTGACCCTGATCATCCTCCAAATCCATCACATCAAGACAGGATCGTCCAATACCATGTTAGAATACAGTCAACCTACAGCCTACAGCCCACCACCCACGTTCACCTGCCCGCCGCAGTCCAGGGGTCGGGTGGGTGGACCCAAGGCCCCAGTCGGGTCCCCTCTCCCTTAGCCTAGGGGCTCCAAAATAATTTTAGCCCCGCCATCCGTTAAGTTACCTTACCGTCTTGTCTCCTTTTCTGCCACCCGCTCTCCTGAAGCCACCTCACTTCTGCAATCCATCGCGGTCAATATCTACAGCTACCACGGGGCTTTGATCTTCTCGCTGTCTTCTCGTTGTTCTGTACAGCTTCTTCTCTTTCCAGTCGCTCCATTGTTGTCAGCGTCTGCGCATTTCTCTTCCTCCTGCCCTCTTCTACATATCCACTTCAACTTCATCTAATACCCCCACCATGGCCGATACGTGAGTTAATCCTCCGCCCGTTGTTGCGATTGAGCAATAGCAATTCTTGCTGCGATATGCTTTCCTGTCGTACAACAGAGTTTACTGACTTTTGCTCTTCACCAGTAACGTCGATGTCCTCGTTATTGGCATGGGACCTACTGGTCTCGGTGCTGCCAAGCGTCTCAACCACATTGTATGCACTCACCGCCACCTCCAACATGAGGCAAGAATCTCGACTGACGATGTTTACAGAACGGCCCTTCATGGCTGATTGTCGACTCCTCAGACAAGGCCGGTGGTCTTGCCGGTACTGACATCACTCCTGAGGGTTTCGTAAGTTGCCGCCGCTCACTCTCGACCGAAAAACTTGTCGCTAACTTGCGGTTCTTCAGCTCTACGATGTCGGTGGCCACGTTATCTTCTCCCACTACAAGTACTTCGACGACGTTATCGACGAGGCTCTCCCCAAGGATGATGACTGGTACACCCACCAGCGTATCTCCTACGTTCGCTACAAGGGCCTCTGGGTCCCTTACCCCTTCCAGAACAACATCTCCATGCTCCCCAAGGAGGACCAGGTCGACTGCATCGAGGGTATCATTGACTCTGCTCTCGAGTGCCGTGTTGCCAACACCAAGCCCAAGGACTTCGACGAGTGGATCGTTCGCATGATGGGTGAGGGTATTGCTAACATCTTCATGCGACCTTACAACTACAAGGTCTGGGCCGTTCCCACCACGAAGGTATGATAACAACCCAAATGCGAAAGACGGTGAAGGCGGTGTACTAATTAGTCGCAGATGCAATGCCAGTGGCTCGGTGAGCGTGTCGCCGCTCCTGACGCTAAGCTTGTCACCAAGAACGTTATCCTCAACAAGGTTGCCGGTAACTGGGGCCCCAACGCTACCTTCCGATTCCCCGCTCGTGATGGTACCGGTGGTATCTGGATCGCCGTCGCTGAGACCATCCCCAAGGAGAAGAAGCGATTCGGCAAGCAGGGTGAGGTCACCAAGATCGATGCCGAGAAGAAGATTGCCTACTTCGCCGACGGTAGCACCATTGGCTACAACAAGCTCGTCAACACCATGGCTGTTGACCACCTCGCTGAGAAGCTCGGCAACAAGGAGCTCATGAGCCTCACCAAGGAGCTCTACTACTCTACCACCCACGTCATTGGTGTTGGTATCCGAGGTGAGCGCCCTGAGCGCATCGGTGACAAGTGCTGGTTGTACTTCCCTGAGGACAACTGCCCCTTCTACCGTGCCACCATCTTCTCCAACTACTCTCCCTACAACCAGCCTCAGAAGGACGTCAAGCTCCCTACTCTCTACCTTGCCAATGGTGAGAAGGCTTCCTCTTCCGAGGCTAAGGAGGGTCCTTACTGGTCCATCATGCTTGAGGTTTCTCAGTCCACCATGAAGCCCGTCGATGTTGAGAACCTCCTCAAGGACAGCATCCAGGGTCTCATCAACACCGAGATGATCAAGCCCGAGGACGAGATCGTCTCCACCTACCACCGTGCTTTCGACCACGGTTACCCCACCCCCACTCTTGAGCGTGAGGGTATCCTCAAGCAGGTCCTCCCCAAGCTCGAGTCTATGGACATCCTCTCTCGTGGCCGCTTCGGCAGCTGGCGATACGAGGTCGGTAACCAGGACCACTCCTTCATGCTCGGTGTCGAGGCTGTCGATGCCATCCACAGCGGTGCTGTCGAGCTGACCCTCAACTACCCCGACTTTGTCAACTCCCGCCAGAACACTGAGCGTCGTCTCACTCAGAACTTCGTCTTCAGCACTCCCCAGACCAACGGGATCCCCAACCACTCCAAGGCTCAGTAAATACCCACTGCATTGGAGTCGGAACGGAGTTGAAGGTATGGCGTGAGCAATCTAGCATTGGGCACGTTGTTTGATATTTCAAGAGATATGTGTACAAGAAAACATTGTGAGAAGCGAGTTAGCGCCTCGAGAAATGACGAGTCCGGATTTTTAGGATTGATGTGATGACGGGAAATAAAGACAAAGAAGGCTGCTGGTGAGGGTTCCCAGTCAGCTGGACGGATGGATATAGGTTTCCGCTGGCGAAGCGGGGCATGATATGATAGAGGATAGATCTGGAATTCTTGCTCTAGGGTTAGACCAATGAATGGATTGTCCGCGATACATAATAGTATACAACATACAATAGAACATACAATCTGTTTGTTTTTTCAATTTGATCGAATTCTTAGAGGATAGTTCTTTGGTTTACCTGCTTGTTTCGTGTTTTGTAATTTTGATATCATCGTGATGGATGGTATTCAGCTGTGATGGTGTTTCAAAATCATTGGCGGCTAAGAGCTGAATGTTTCAGTGACATTCAAATTAATTCCCTGCCACTTACATCATCGTCAACGTAGTGCAGTCAAGGGGCTGAAGTGGAAGACTCGGTGTTAATAGGTTCAGACTTGATTATCACAACAACAAACATAGGGGAATCTGCAGATTACAATAATCTCACACTTCCATCACAGGAATGGATGGTCAGAATACGCTACTGCATGGGACGGATCGTCAAAACAGCAACGCCAACCTAAGTAAACGGAAAAGTCAATAAAGCAAGCGCTTGGTAAGTGCCCCATAAACGGCGCCACAAGGGTCCATCTCGCAGCACAAGCCGAAATTTGTCAATCCCACCTCTTGGGCTCCTGCGCAATGAGGGTCTGCAGGAGGCCACGGGCAGTACAACTCATTGAATGGATGCGCTATAAAAAGGAATGTTGGTTTCTTTAATCTTGGCTAAAGAGCTAGATGAAGATTTTTCTTCTAGCTCTAAGCTTTGGCCAAAGGAAAAGGGATGGGTGGTAATAGATAAGATATCTACGAATATCTGGCCGGGGCATCCTTAACCTGAGAGGGTAATTATCCATCGATGCCCAAGGGGGAGTAGAGCTTGAAATGATGTAAAGTTTCGGTTGAAAAGTCAAGTAAGTTTCTTATGGGGCTACTCTGAGGTATATACCAGAGTAAAGTTGAGGTTGTTCACGATGGTGGTGGAGTAGGAGCATTGCATGACTCTGTCTGGTGTTTTTGTTTTCTTTTGAAACAGGGTCAAGTTATGCCTGAGACGGTGTCCAATAGAAGCTGAAGATGCAGGGTGAGAAGCAATACGACACTGAATACCCTGAACTGAAGCGAGAGAACAACGTGTTCTGCTCATGGTTACTCTGCGTCTTGAGAGTCTGACTGAGTCTGAGTCTGCGTCTCTATCCACTACAGGCCCAACTGTCAAACCGGGACACCACCCTTGCTATTCCGTCATCCACTACCCATTCAAGACGGGACCAGCCTGTGAACAAGACTTGGACCCTGTATCTTTGACACACACACAAAAAAAACATGGCAACCAATTCCGTCGAGTTGATAAGCAACACGAGGTTGACGGTTTAGTAGAAGTTTGCAATTGACTTGAGAGTGTAGTTTGACTGTAGCCTCTAAAGGGCCACTAACATTAGACCATCCTCTAGCATACCAAGCTCAGAGAAACAGAAACACCCGTCGGTAATAACAAAACATTACTTCCAAGTCTCTTCCTTCTGGGGAGGGGCGGGAATCCACAGAAAGTCCACTCACAGACAGTCCTGCATCCTAAATCTAGACCTAACTAAGCCAACCTACTCCAAAGCCAAGAGTCACCCACCTCTGCGTCTGCGTCTGCGTACCTGTGCTCGGCGGTCACGGTACACTACGGTACGGTCCTGTAACCACCACACACTAACTACCACAAAGTTGTTCTATCATTCGATTCGTCCTCATCTCATCTTTCCCCAAGCCTTACCCTTAACCTTAGCCTTGCACTCGCGGGATCAACAGCTCTCTGGGCCTACAGCTATTCCCCAGACGCCGACCGGATCTGCCGTCAACGTATTATTATCCATTGCGAGCCTCTACCGTCATAGACAGGGTCATCAGCACTGTAGAGTTCCACCAACGCTCGGCCTTCCAGACGTAGATCCTACAAGATCACCAATCCAAATATTCAACTCATCGTCTATTTCGCTCTGCTACGTTTCCGCTTGCGCCCGACTCTCTTTCGCCTTCGATACCGAATTCTCCATTCTTTAGCTTGCGATCCGTCCAATTCAAAAAACTCCCGGCCGATATATCTCCGATGATGGGCGCTTCACTTTCATGTGCCTCAGACTTTGATTGAATACCAACGCTCGCTTCTCGTGGTCTTCCCGCTCTGCTACCGGCACCGATTGTTTCGCCCTCGAGGCGCGCCCAAGTTCGCGCACCATCATGGACGGTGCTTCTCTCGTTACCGACGACCTTCTCGACCCTCCCCCTCGAATTTACGAGCGACTGCGTCAGATAGCTGGATATACTTGGGACGAAAACCAGCTACCCTTCCATTCTTCTTATGACTATTGGTAAATGACCCCACCATGGTCTACGAGACTTGCTCGTGGGCCTGGTCAAGACTTTATCTCTGACTACGTTTAGGCATGTTGTTGGCACACGTTTTGTCTCGTCGGTGCCTTCGCCCTCGAGCTCTCACATTGCTTCAAGCCCAGGGTCAGCTTTGAGGCTGCAATCTGGCCGCCCTTCTCCGTCAGAACCGTACCACTCAATATCAAATAGCGATGGTTACGATACCCAGGCAATCACACCTCCAGCTTCATCATCATCAAACAACCCACATGACGCCCCTTATGTCGAAGAGAAAGTCGTTGCTCGGCTATCTTATCATGCTTTACGAGAAGAACGGGCTTTTCATATTGCCAGAAGCTTAATCGCCAATTCGGATCCGACGGGACAACATATCGTGAAGCCTTTAGACTTAATTAGACTAAATCCGCTTCCTGGTGACCGCGCACCAGTTGTCGTTGCTATATATCAGCATCCAGGGCCCAACTATCTGCTGGAGGTGCTTGATATGGGCCCGGCTTTCTACAGAGCTCGCACCCATGGAGAAACCTTTACTTCGATACGAAAGAATGAACCCGAGTTGCACGACCCGATCTCTCTACAATACTTCCTCGACTTTGCTATAGGCGCAGCACAATGTTTGGAGCTTCTACACCATAATCTTGGTATGATCCACGGCGAAATTCGAGGCGATGCGTTTCACTTCAATGCCGAAACAGGGCAGGTCAAAGTCTTGTCTTTTGGATCTGGGGTACGCTCATTCGAACATGGTCTGACAAGTACTGGATGGTCAACTCTCTCGAAAGAACTCGGCGCACGGAACAAGCTCTTGTATATAAGTCCCGAGCAGACAGGTCGAATGCCCGCCGAGCCCGATAGCCGTACCGATATCTACTCACTGGGCGTTCTGTTCTGGACGTTGCTGACACAACGACCTGTGTTTGACGGCGACACCCCTCTCGACATCGTACAAGGCGTTCTTGGTCGGAGGATACCAAACGTGTCTACCGTGAGACTTGATGTTCCGGATGTTGTTGGTAGAATCATACAACGATGCACGGCCAAGAGTGTCACAGATCGGTACCACTCTGCGAGCGGACTTCGTTACGATTTGGCCAAGGTGCAGGAGTTTCTTGGTGATGGAGACTGGTTGGCACTTAAGGAGTGGAGGATTGGCACAAAGGATGTATCGTCATTCTTCATGCTCCCTGCAATCATGATCGGTCGCCAAGAGGAGCAAGAAGAACTAAGCAAGGTCATTGATCGTGTCGCAAAAAGCCACGCCATGAACCTCAAGGGAGACACTAACAGATTCTCTCACGGCTCAAACTTGTCAAATGATGTCGCCACCTTTGATGATATTTCTAGCGAAGGAGCAAGCTCTGTAGACGGCACCAACTACCGAAGCGGCTCATTCACTCATACCGCATCCTCCGAAACTAGGATACCAAAGACCAGCTTCAACCCCTTATACTCAGACGCGCAAACAATATCCGGCGACACAATCGCATCGTCACCTTCGGGCACGCTTCCCCGAGTCGCTAAGCCCTGGGAGAGACACCAGTCCCTCTCGATGGAAACGCGCAGTCTCGTTGATAGTTCTGGCCCCGACTCTCAGACCCGTCATAGTATGGTAGAGTCGACAGCATCCAGTCTATCAAGACAGCTAGGATCAGCCAAGTTTCGCCGCCGTGATCACTGCGAGGTTGTTACAATTGAAGGTGCAGGTGGACTTGGAAAGAGCTGTCTGGTTCAGAGTGTTCTGGCCGATGCCAGGAGACGAGGCTACTGTGCTACGGCCAAGTTTGACACCGCCAGGAGAACAGCTTTCGGACCTCTGCTTAAGCTGCTTTCGTCCTTGTTCAAGCAAGTCTGGGGTGAGAGAAACACCGAGACCCCTTTCCATCAAGGTCTTAAGCAATTTGTTCGTCCTGTATGGCCAATGCTGCATCGCCTGTTGGGCCTTCCAGAGTTTCTTCTGGGGCCTCCTGAAGCCACAATTGGTCGATCAATTTCTTCATCACTGCAGTTTAGCTCCAACAACAAAGGTAGTGTCAGATCAGGACTGAAGCGTCGGGGGTCTTCTCCTAGCGGCTCTCCCAAGCTAGTCGCGAGGAATCCTAGCGTCGCTTCCCAATCGTCCTCAGACTTCCTTCGCACGGGCACATCCACCAAGACCATGCGATTGATGAATATCTTCTTGGACGTTCTCCGAGTTTTCACTGCACACAAGTTCATCTGTTTCTGCTTGGATGATCTCCACTTTGCCGATGATGAGTCTATGGAGTTGATTTCTCAAATCATTGCTTCACGGATGAAAATGGTTATTATCATGACCTACCGTACGGAGGAGATAACATGGGACAGGATCCAAAGCATGATTCATCTTCCCGAGAACGACGAACTCCCTCGCTCTGGCACCCCTCAAGTCACTCGAATCACCCTCTCGCCTTTGACAGAAGACGACATAGTCCAATACGTCTCAACGACACTCTGCCGACCGAAAGAAGAAGTCCTTCCTCTTGCCCTAGTGTTGCAGTCTAAAACGGCGGGTAACCCATTCTATATGAGGGAGATGCTGAGTGCTTGCCACCGGAAGAAGTGCATCTGGTACGATTATAGGGATAGTCAATGGCACTACGACCTCGACAGACTTTTCGAGCAGTTCGCAGGAGAGAAGGATTACGATACGCTGGATACCGCTTTCATCACCCATCGTTTGTCAGAGCTTCCTCCAGCAGCGCGGACCTTGCTAGCCTGGGCTGCTCTTATCGGCAACTCATTCTCATTCGAACTCATCTGTCGCTTGATGAGTGGCGAGTTCGATTACCACGACGACGACAAAGGGGCATGCTGTGCGACGTTCACACACAAATCCTATTCGCAAGGAGAGGCTATCTCCGGCCTTCAAGCAGCCATTCAGGCATACATCATAGTGCCCAGTGAGACAGATGATCGATTCCGTTTCGCCCACGATCGATATATCCATGCTTCGGCTGACCTGCAAGAATGCAATTCGCGTAAGATGCACTTTATCATCGTACAAACGCTTCAAAAATACCACGGCAGCGAAATCAAGCAACTGGATAACATAGCGTCACACATCTGCGCAGCGGTTGACATCATCCAGAGACGAATTCCCCATCGCCGACAGTACCGCAAGCTCTTGTCAAGTTGCGCCCAAGATGCTGCTGAGAGCGGTGCAAAGCCCACAGCTGCGAAATACTACAAGACGGCCGTTGCTCTGCTGCAGGATGACCCCTGGACGGAGGGCAAGGAAGATGTGTCTTACGACGAAACGATGCAGCTGTACTTGAGAACAGCCGAGTGTTATCTCTACATGGGTAATTACAAGGCAGCAAACGATATCCTCAACACCATCTTTGCCAACGGGAAATCGCCATTTGACAAAGCACCAGCATATGTCTTGCAGTCAAGGATATGTGCACAGGATGGCGATTCTGCTGCTGCTTTAGCTTCGCTCAGAGATTGCTTGACTGGGCTTGGAGTTACAGTTGACGATGAGCCAAGTTTCCGAAAATGCGATGAGAAGTTCGAACGATTATCGATTCAGATTCAGACTATGGGTCATGGCGAACTCCTCAACTACAAACAGGCGCAAGATCCCAGCGTTGCACCCATAGGTGCTGTCTTGTCTGAAACCATCAGTGCTGCTTGGTGGAGTGATGGCTTGCAATTTTATCATCTCAGCCTTATGATGGTAGAGATGCACCTCGAGAGAGGAGCTTATCCCCAGTCTGGCATGGCATTCCTTTACCTCGCGATGATCGCACTATCCCGCTTCAACATGGCACAGTTTGCAGTGGATCTGAGCAACACTTCCCAGGACCTTCTCTACCAAACTCAAGATCCCTTCTTCCTGGCTCGTGGATTGATGCTGTACTCAATGTGCGTTGGTCACGTCCATATGACGATTCCCATGATCCTTGCCCAAATGGAGGATGCTGTGGAATACGCTTCAGTTGCTGGCGATAGAATAT
Organism: Fusarium flagelliforme; assembly: GCF_020744385.1. Taxonomy (NCBI): domain Eukaryota; kingdom Fungi; phylum Ascomycota; class Sordariomycetes; order Hypocreales; family Nectriaceae; genus Fusarium; species Fusarium flagelliforme. The sequence continues at coordinate 925,517 of NW_025763504.1, read as the reverse complement.
CGACCATCATGACTTACGGAGTGTCCGCAATCTTCAAGTTCTTTGGCGGAGAGAACTGCGCAGACCTCGAAGGATTCTGCCAGTACGGTTGCGAGGAGATCCCCAACTGGTATTCTGACTCTAGAGGGGGCTCAGTACTCATTGCTGTGAAGCAGCTCTGTCGGGCTCTTCAGGGCAAGACTCGCATCAAGAATGCACTTGAAGTCATGAACGATGAAACGCACAATGCGGAAAACTACAAGAAATGGTTGGCTAGTTGCGGCAGCAAAAGCAACCGATCCATCACTTTTTACGAGAGCTTTGAGATCATACCATTATTCCTCTATGGACATTACGAGCGTGCCGTGGAAATTGGCGGCCACGCCATTGATCAGCTCAGTATGCTCTGGTCTGCGCATAACAGTAGATTGATACTATTGTTCTACGGCTTATCTCGTGCCGGATACCTACTACAAAAGCTCCAGCTTCCCTGCTCCCCAGATGAGAACTTTTCCTCGCAGGTCGAGGAGGTTGTAAAGGAGCTGCGTCGTTATGTCAAGATGATGGATGAATGGTGCTCACTCTCCGACATCAACTATTTGAGCTGGATGAAGTTCTTGCAGGCGCAGATTGAGGAACTCTCCGGGAACTACGGCAATGCTATCCAGAACTATGAATTTGCTTTGGATCATGCTACAGAGCATGATTCAGTCTTTAATGAAGCCCTCGGCAATTACCTTATGGCTGGCATGTTCATTCGCCGAAGCGCGCGTCGATCCGCCCGCGCAGCACTTCTCGAGGCAGTTGGATTGTTCAGGCAAATGGGTGCCGTGGGCGTTGCAAAAGCCGTCGAGGAAGAACACAGCCTATTGCTGCACGGCCCTACGAGAAATCAACGAACTACCGACACTGGCGTGCAGACTGACTTCGTTGCCGACACTGCATCAGTGCAGTACCGAACTGTGGAGGCGGAGGATGGTGGGGATTTGACACACATTCCGTCTAACACCATGAACATGACCGATCTTAACAAGGGCGAGCGCATAGGAGCATGGCGAGGTTCGATGAACATCCAGGCCGAGCCTGGAGCGGGACTGCCTGCTCTCGATATGATCGATCTGCATGCCATTCTTGTCTCTTCGCAGGTCATCTCCTCCGTGCTTCAAGTGGATGAGCTATTGAAGACTATGTGCGATGTCATCCTTCAAACATGTGGTGGCTCAGCTACCCTGGCTGCCATCGTTGTTCAAGAGAACGATATGGATACCTGGTGTGTAGCAGCCAGTGGCGATCCTGAGAGGGGTGCTTCGGCACATATACCGGGTCTACCCCTGTCGGGAACCTCACTTATCGCCGAGAATGTTGTTCTCTATTCCACACGTTTCCTCGAATCAGTCTTTGTCCCCGACTTGGTAGCTGATGAAAGGTTTGGAAACGTCAACGACTCCTGGCTTCAGAGGAACCCTGTTGGCAAGAGCATAATTGCCATCCCCATCTGCCATGGCAATAAACCACTACTGGGTGTCCTCTACCTCGAGGGTGAGCCAGGTGCTTTCACCGATCGTAACGTCACTGTGCTGCAACTTCTCGTCAACCAGATTGGTATCAGTTACTCGAACGCGCTGGCGATGAAGAACGTGGAAAAGATTTCGGCAGAAAACCGCTCCATGGTTGCTGTGCAGAAGCGAGCTCTAGCCAAGGCACTCGAGGCAGAGACAAAGGCCAAGAATGCAGAAGCAGAAGCCAAGCGAAACGTCAAGCTTGCGGAGGAAGCGGCCAAGGCTAAATCCATCTTCTTGGCTAACGTCTCCCACGAACTTCGCACACCCCTCAACGGTGTTATCGGTAACTCAGAGCTACTCCGCGATAGTGAACTGAACAAGGATCAGCTTGAGATGGCCGACTCTATTCGAGTCTCAGCTGATCTGCTCTTGACTGTTATCAACGATATTCTGGATTTCTCCAAGATGGAAGCGGATAAGATGAAACTATACATCATTGCCTTCAACCCCGAAGACATGGTTCGCGAAGTCGTTCGGGCCGTCTCTTACAGCAATCGCGAAAAGACGTCCAAGAAGAATGTCAAGATTGTACAGAACATCAACTTACCACCGATGTTGATATATGGTGATCCCATTCGTCTTCATCAGGTGCTGGGCAATCTTATTGGAAACAGTCTCAAATTCACTGAAGATGGCTCAATTACCATCGGTGCTCGACTTGACAAAGAGACACAAGAGCATGCCACTCTTACCTTCTGGGTTAGAGACACTGGTATCGGCATTCCTCCTCAACAGCTGGCCAAACTGTTCCAGCCCTTCAGCCAGGCTGATGCCAGCACAGCGAGAAAGTATGGTGGAAGTGGTCTCGGTCTCAGCATCTGCAAGTCTCTCATCGAGACGATGATGAAGGGCAAGATTCGACTCGAGAGCGAAGAGACCGTGGGCACAACAGCTTGGTTTACCGTCACATTCGAGAAGGCCAAGCCCGATGTTGCTGCAGGAGACGTGCAGACCAAAGCTACACCCAACGTCGACCGCTACTTCGCGGCCAACTCGCCCGTGGAGCGCGCTGAATCGCCAAACCCTTACTTAGACTTGTCCAAGGTGCCCAAGGATGAGATTCGCATCTGTGTTGCTGAAGACAACCCAATTAACCAGAAGATTGCCATTCAGTATGTGCAGAGACTGGGATACAAGGGCGTCGAGGCTTACGACAATGGACTCAAAGCCGTCGAAGGTCTTCGCCAAAAGGCCAAGGAGGGCAGACCATACCACGTTGTTTTAATGGACGTCCAGATGCCTGTTCTCGATGGTTATGAGGCGACAAAGCTGATCAGGAAGGACTCTCTGGATGCAGTGCGCACGATTCTAGTGATCGCCATGACAGCCTCAGCAATTCAAGGAGATAGGGAGAAGTGCTTGGCTGCTGGCATGAACGACTACTTGGCCAAACCCGTCAGATCGGAGATACTCAAGAAGAAACTCGACGCGTATCTTAGTGTCGAGGTGAGCAAGCCAATCTTTCGCGAGCCGTCATATACTGACTCGTTACAGCACGCACCACCAAAGCCAGAGCCTTCTCCTGCAGTACCTCAACAATCAACGCCCAGCCCGCTTACCCAGGCAGGGGCCCCTACCATCAGAACCAACTCGTCTTTTGCTCTGCCTTCTCCAGTAGTTAAACCGAGTGTGGGAGCAAGAGGATCATCCAACGCATCCTTAGATCCCATGCAGGAAGAGGCTGTGTTCAATCATCCAATTGACTCGACCGCGCTGCAAGCACAAGATAGCCCTGTGTACAACAAAGAGCAACGAGAGCCATCGCCACTAGTAATTCGGGGCAGTTCACCACATCCCACGAATATGCCTGCTCCTAGTCGCATGTCCAGTGACGACCGCTCTATAGACTCAGCTTCCATTGCGGACAGTTCTACCTCTCAGAAACGATTCCCTCGGAAACTTATCAAGCAACGCCGAAGTAGCGAATCTAATAGCGAGCGACCGTCCTTGACAAGCTTGTCCAATTCCAATGATAAGACCAGGGGCGTTCTCAAGAAACCACAGCGGCAAAGCACGACGAACCTAGTGGAAGAGGGCCAGAAGGCAGAGAATAGTTCTTTCACACCTGGGAAGGATGCCAGCAAACGCAGTAGTCTGACATCTTCGGCTTCGTCGTTGAAGGATCGAATCTTTCACTAGGGCGACTGAAGAAACCTTTTCCATTTCTATAGGACCCATTTCGTCATGACAGGACAAGGCAACTTTGCCTGTCTGACATTTTTATACCATTTCCCAGCCATATCAGTGGTTGTGTTTATCCATTTATACTACATGCTAGCAAAACGAAGGGGGCGCAAGGATGACAGGATGCACATTCGAACGGAAAGGAGGACAGGGTGGGATTCAAAAGTCCAGGGAATGAGTCGAGTGCATAAAGAGAAGGGGGAAGACGCTACACGAGTGGTCTCACAAAAAGTGTTCGATCACATACAAGTTTTACCCGTGCCATTGGGCACTTTTGAATATTCTGTTTTTACTTGAGCGAGGAGCATCGACGAGGACGGCAGCTTGTGTCGAGGCGCGGACGATCAGGGACTTTTCGATTCAATTCATGACAAAGGAAAGGGGAGGGGGCAAAGGTTATGTGGTAGGCCGTTTGGGACTGCTTGCAAGATACCTCCTGTTTGCTTTTATTCTATTTTTTTTCTCGTAGAGATCGACTTAGCATAGATAGCGTGGTCCAATGCTTTAGGGAACATGAGACGACAAAAGAATTAAGACAATCAATTGAGAAAGATGAACAGCTATGTTGGAGTATCATTGTGTTTCTCATGTCTAACAGTGATGGCGGCTCAAGTCTAGTCAATGTTGACTTGTGATGTTATTCCCGTGCCGTGATCATCGCCAACTAACCAAGTAACGTTACTTGGAGGAATATCTCACGGCTGCAATGCTTCCTCTACTTTCCCTAGTGGAAATACCCGCCAAGTTCGCCGAAGCTTAGCATTCTCAAAGACAGAGAGAGGGTGTGTTGAAGTCGAATTGAAGCCTGACGATCATATCTACAAACGGGACCTCGAGAACAAGAAGGGGGCGAGGAGCCACATGGGAGGCGTACGCTAGCGGCCGTTGGCGACAACAAGGCATTGGCATCCGAGATTGACTTAACTTAGATGAGACGAGTCTCCGAGGTACATTGGAGGGAGAATGGGATGGGTATGGCTAGACAAAAACTAAGTCATCGGGATGATAGCCCTGCATACCGTCACATTGTGTGGCAACGATTAGGCGGAAGAGCAAAGAGAGAAATTGACGTGTAAGGTGACGGACCGATCAATGGCAGATGCTGCCTTGTCTGGTTGGTCAACGGGAAACTTGGCTTCAGGATTCGATCTCGCGTAAAGATGTGCAGGTATTGTGGAGGGGAGCGGATTTCTCAGCTGCCGCAAGCCCCCCCGAGGTTTAGTTGAACTGCCTACTACCTAATGTGGACAATACTGAGAGCTGCATATGATCGAGGCACCAAGAGCTCTGCTCAGGATTACAGGGCGAGTGCAGTAGTTCACTTTCGAGAACGTTAATCAATGGAGATCATGATCCATAGCTATCCTTCTTCGTAAGCTCTATCCTTTGCAATATCAATTTGAAACCTAGCCTATACGGGAGCGGTAACTAGAAGCAAGGGCTAACGTTATGCTGTAGAAGAAAGCGCTTATCAGGAGGGGTTCCTTCTTTCGAGATCACCAAGTGTCGCTAGTTAAGCTGACGTCTAGAAGAGCCGGAACCCCAAAATGGTATCCCGTGTGATCATCTGGCTACTGCAGAAGCGAAAAGATCGTCGAGGAGCTGGATGAACGAAAAAGGACTGCCAAGTACTGGCTCTTGCCGTTCATCAAAAGTTGTTGTCATAGCAAAGCCAACCGGCAAGTTCAGGATTTGAGCAACGGACTCCGCTGCAAGCTAGAGGCTGGACCCAGCTGGACCAATTTCATCAAGCTGCTCTCATGCCGAGCTAATACTGAACAGAGACGGAAAATGTCTCGCATCCATCCAAGTCTCGCACGTAGATCCCTACTTGATGGACACAATTGCTTGCCTTAAGTCTTGGGGCTCGTGGGTTCTCGGATGATAGACACATGTCAGATAGGATGGGGGCGCTAGCAGGGGTTGTCACCTTGCTGATCTTGATCGCCTGGGCTGGTAGGCTAGGAATGATTGATGCGCGGTTGAAATGTGGGTTATCGAATCATTTACATGTCGACATGCCCGAAGGCGTGTTGATCAAACCTGGGCATACTGCATATTGTTTGATGACGAGGGAGAATTTAGAGCCCCTTCGGTAATTGATACCGTGTTGTAGCTCATGCCTGCAAATAGGTACCGGTAGCTAGATGGTGTCAGCTAGACCCGCGGGGGTACATAGTGTAACGGTGCCTGAGTGCAAGTAGCCGGTCACTAAGGGATCTCGGGAAGCAGATGGAAAGCCCTGATATCGGCAGGCTGCCGCTGAACAAAGCCGAATTTCGTATCCTGATTTAGGTGTTGGTGGACAGGCCCTGGAAAGTTGGTTTCTAAGATACATGCTTGTTGGCAGATGCAAGTTTGTGCACTCCTCTAAAGTATCGACACAACGTAATGTGATGAAGGAGCCATTGCTTTGACGTTGATGCAGGGCACATCTAGTTAGCAACAAGACAAGAAGGAATCAACTTGCACTAACTTTCTCTTGGCTAATTATTGGATGTTGGCCTAGGGAAAATTGCAGGATGTCCTTGAAAAGTTGGAAATCAAGGTCCGACCAGACCGGACCCGCACCAAGATCGGAACAGTTAGATCCAGCATCGACAAGGGGTATCATCGGATTGGGCCGACCACGAGGGTGGATGAATCGCTTAAAGGCTAGTTGCCGATCCATCAGCTCACACGGGCGACCAAGAGCTTCCAACTTCACAAGCGGCGGCAAATTAAACGAGTCCGTGTTATGGCCATGTGTGTGTGCCTGAGCGAGCCCTGTCGAGCTGTGGCCGTCATTGGCAAATGATCTGCGAAATTGTGTTGCTCAAGACAGGGAAGAGAAGATGAACCGCTATGACGAGGAGTTTAGACAGAGCTGTGACCGATGAAGTAGGGCGAAGTAGACTGAATCTCAAATCCGGAGAGGTTATGCGGGTCACAAAAGCTCGTCTCTACCGACACTCATAGAGATAGCTACGAGGTGTCTCGGAGAATACCCTCAAAAGACAGAGGAACGAGTGGCTTGATGCTCCCAAGAGCACGACCTCGGACGACATGATGCGGTAGCTGTTGGGTCTGAGATTAATCCTCCGGGTCATGAACGGGCGTAATTGGTGCAAGGAGACTGTCATTGCTGAAGTTGACCTAGTCATAGTGACTGGGGAACGGAAAGTGAAGATCCACGATGCTACCATAAGGGGAGCAGTGCATTTGATGGTCATGGCCATGCATGGCGGGCCAGTATTTGCGGCTGAGCAGCTCTGCTAAGGATGTGCGTATGTACCGGTATGTATGTGGCTAGTGTGACAGAGAAATCGCTTGTTTCAATTAGATTCGATTCATCTCGGCCTCGATAGCAACGTTAGTTGCGCGGTAACAGCTATGCAAAGTGCCAATTGTGGTTGAATTCAAGGGTCGCATGACACCGACGGATGACCACGCCTGAGTGGAACAAGGTAAAGCATCTCGGTTATTGCTTTTTTCGACCAACTGCGGAATAAATCCATCTCATCTCATCTCGTTTCCACGTTGGTGGCTGATGCGAGGTGATAGATATAGGTTCGTGTGCTCATGGCAAGTGATGCGGTGACAGGCTGGCAGGGCAGAGTAGGCGGCCAGTTGAAGTCAAGCAAGGGTGCAAGGCAAGGATTCAAGTGACAGACATAATAATGAAGTGGAGAAGAAGCAGATGGAAGACAGTCTGGATTGTGATTCAAGGAAAAAGAAAGGAAGGATGAAAGAAATTTGTGCATGTGCTCGTAAATGGAAGGAATGCCCAGCAGACAGGCTAGCCAATTTGGACGAGCTTCCACGAAAAGGATAAAAATGAGGGGAAGCTAGGAAGCAACACGGGCAGGAACAAGGGACAAGGGTTGTTGGTATCGTGTTTCAGATGTCCTCTTTCGACATGGGCTTCCCAAGCGGCAGGTACATCTCAGACCCGAAATACATTTCTACTTTGTGATTGGACCAAGATCATCAGGGTCCCAGGATCCCTAGTCCTTGGAACTGGGAAAGCTTACCATAATGCTTGGTGATTGGTAGAAAGCCTGCGGGAGTATGTGCTACACGCACACCCCTTCTTTAGAGACCTCAGGATGCTAACCACCAGAGAGTTCTTGCGATACCTGTAGTCATCGCCAAAAACATGTTCGCACATAAGCCCAGCTATATCCAGATGGCATGACCAGTTGCGGCAAGGAGCTGCAGTTCTATGACATTTGAGATCGACAGGTGCACGCGGTCAGGTAACAAAACTTGGCCATGACTTACATCAGAAACAAGATGATTTAGTACTTAGTCCATCAATCTTTGGGTCATCGGCTGTTTGCTTCCTTGTTGAAGGCTGTACGCATTGGGAACCAGATACCATGGAAATCTTAAATAGCTCGGATCCGTGCGTTTTATTTGGTGGAAACGGGTATCTTTGTTCCCATGGCAGAGGCTAGAGATGGTAAACCGTAGTAGTAAACGACCTAGTTAGGAACTTCGAGTCCCACGGACTTCGTGCTGATTACCCAGTTAGTAAAGCAAGACAGTTCGAGGTACAATTCTGACCTCCGTACTTCTCGTCTAAGTATGTGTGACTTAGACTAATGAGATATATAGAACACAGATCTCTTTCGTACAACGAAACCACTGTGAGGCATAGAAATGTAAAGTCAATTCTGAGGACCATCGAGTGTTACAGTAACACACGAGTAGATATTCTTGGCGCCTTCGACCTCTTAGTGTGACTCTGAAAAGCTTCTAATCTCTGACTCAACCCCGATAAGCCTTTAAAATCTTAGAAATGACATTTATCTACAAAGAGGCCGCATACATATGATGCTATTATATCAGCCTCTTTGAGCTTATTTGAACTCAAAGGCATCATCGGCAGTGAATGTGCTCTGCGGCGAAGGACAGATCGAGAAATCGGCGTCCATCCTGTTCTCAACATCAGACTTTCATCACCAATGAGGCCTCCTTCCCTGCTCGAACCATTCGCTCATATTGTTGGGCGTCATTTCGTTGGACGTAAGGGACCGAGCTTGGTGAGCCCCATATGTCTCTAGACGAAACAGACTGAAATTCATAGGAACGCGCGGTTGTTGATATCTAAGACACTCTAGGTCAGCTGCGTCGTGCTCGGCAATTACAGGAATTTTCCTAGGGTTAATTGCTTGATGGTTCGCCTCCGTAGAGCGGTCATATCATGCACAACTTTCCAGTCCCGGTATTGTAGTAGATGCACGTTCTGTTCACAAAACCATTTTGAGCGCAGACTTCGAAATGTTGATCATGAAGTTCGAGAACAGACACGTGGAACGATGCATGTATGCAGCTCTCAATATGCGAACCGAAGAGTCTATTGATCATCATTTCGCCCAAATAAGTAAAAACCTTGACCTGGTTGTGGCGCTCTCCCGGTAGCGAAATCTAACGGCGTGCGTGCCCCGAGAGGGGTGGTAACGGTTTTCGAGAGGGTGGGACCTTGCTCGAATGGTGGGGTGCCGCTGGCCTGAGCTTGCTTACCTTTACACTCGATGACGATGGAGGTGACAAGCTCATTGAAGCTCTCCGGGTTTCGGCCAGGGTGCGCCCGGCAGAGAAGCTCCAGGCAATTCCAAAGGGCGGAAGTTCTGCTTTGAGGTTTAAGTCTTGGATATCAGACTGCCCGTCATTTTTCTTATCACCAGATGGTTAGAGGAATAACGGAGATTCTGTAACTAGGGCTGTAGGTAAACGGTATGGTCGTCTCTTGGCCCATTCACTACCACTAGGAAGACATGCTGCAACGTGCTTTCGACAACAACAACTTTGAAAGTGTGGCTGCGTGGCGATGGGTTCGCGAATCGAATTAGGTAAAGTCCCATTCGTCTAACGAGCATCGGACGACGCTAGCTAATCTGGATTGCTTCCAGGCGCGCTTCGAGGCCTGTAGAAGAATTTGAGGCTGCCATCCTGTTAGATTAAAAAGACTAGGAAGGCGGTGCTAGTAATCCACCAATGCATCATGACCAAAACTGGACATCATTGTTTGCCCTGGGCATGAATGACTAGGTGAGCAGGAGGACAGGAGGACAGGTGTCCTTTGCAGCATTGTTTTCACAGTGATGAGAAAATGGATTTGCGGTCATTTGGAGCCGTTGAATAATGACGAAGCATGATGAGCTTTTCATGGCGGCTCGTGAGCATTGGCTTTCTTTCCTATGCTTGGACAATGCACTGTAGAGAATTAGCTAGCGTCTCGTCCTGCTTCACTTTTTGCCAATTCTCCTTTGTGCATGCTGTAAATAATTCATACAGCAGCAAAGAATGACGTCCTGTAACCTCGGTAAAGTGGGCGGGATGGAGATTTGCAAGGATGAAACGCGGCACCGCGATATGAAGGGAGTATTGCCATTATGAAGTCCAAGCAATAACAAGGCGGTATACGAGTATTGCCTAGGTGCTAAGAGTAAGGACAGACCTATGGAGGTTGGCATATTGGGCCAAGCAGCTTACTGTGCCCTCGACGCCACATGAGTGCGGAAGGAGCGGCTGAATGAACCTGTTCGCGAACTAACGTTGAAGACAGACACCTTCCTTGGCAGGTGAGTTGCATAAAAACCAACACTGATTAAGTGGTTGATAGAAAAGACAGACCAACATCTTAGAAAATCTGGTCTAAGAATGCGCTAATTCTTTCGTCTGGCCTCCTCTAAGTGTCTATTTTTTTTGCGATCCGCCTACTTGGGTAGCTCGGCCCAAGACTTAAGCCCAAGCTCAATCTAAGGCAGGACTGGGGACTGAAATAATTATTTCCCCCGCCCGGACTGATGGATGGATGCCTTCCTTCCTCTTATAGAGCGGTACCTTCCAAATGCTGAATGGGAATGAGTCAGAACAGCAAGAAAGAATTGAGTAGCGTAGAAAGAAGGAGCGATATAGGCAAGACGACGGCCGCGGTCAATGCAGAAGGAGCTTAGCGATTGGCAAATCCGATAAAGTGAAGCCAAGAACGCCAATCCGCAAAGCCTCGTTTTGTTAGGTACCCTTCAATTCTGCTACTAACAAGCACTGCACCTATTCTATCCATGCAACATCCCCGTCACACCCGAAACAATAGACCACAAGCCACAGGGACTTGGCCCTGGCACTCGACAAAGCGAGAGCAGTTTAAACTCAGCGACAGGAACCGCGCACTTCGTACAACAGCTTCCAGGTTGTTCGTTGAGGAGGAGCGACATCAACCCATGCCATCCACTTCCCGTGCCTCGATTAGAGAGTTACTCCCTGTGATACATGAGTACGGCGTCACGGCTACTTGGGTCTCGAGACGGGAGACCCAATCCGCCAGGTCACGGCCGATAAAACACGGATTGCACCCCTTATCGAGTCCAGTTCACGCATCTCAGTATTCCCCAATGACGGAGGGCAACATCAAAGATCCGAGACATTGACTGAAAGCTTTCAAATATATGCACTGAAGAAAAGAAAAAGAAACAATTCGAGTCATCCATCGGTCGAATAGCAGCAGATACGAGGAATAAGACAAAACTTGGTCGCCATCTCGACCTAGCCCTTCACACCCTATCAGGGACTAAACCGCATCGATTTAAGCACCAACGCTATTGACTTATAAGCCGTTGCTGGACCACACTTTTACCTGCTCGAGATCCTAGTTACCCACGGACTTTCAGCCGTTCATATTTACGAGCGTTGACGACTTTCTAATTACCGCTTAACTACCGAATTCGAGACCCATGTCTCACCAACCCTCCCGTGAATCACCTCCGAGGCTGAGGCTCGACTGGACCGGCCTGGCCAGGTTCTGTACCTGTCTGTATCTTGGAGGCTGCACTGCTGCATTAACTCGGACAGATTGCCTCGGAGCCCGTGTGATTAGCCTCAAAGCTACAGCCTGGGGTAAGGTACAAAGAAAGCTTAATCACAAGAGATCTTGCTGGTCTTGTTGTTGATTTGGTTCATTCTCATTTGCATCTTTGATTGCTTTCTCCTCAGTTGTGGGCTGTTTAAAGAACAAGCGAAAGAAGAGGAGGCATCAATTACACCAATGCCACATCATGATTCTGCACTTGAACATGCTCCGATGGAATATCATACTGCTGTTGTCGCTTTTGCCCATCTATCGTGCCCACACCGTCTGCACACCTCCATCATACACGCCCCTCCCTGGTTCCCGATTCCTCCCCCACTTCTCATGATCCATCCATTCATCCATCCCTAAACATGTACCGTACAGTACCCTCATCGGAGCCCTCCATCCTGTCTTCTTGTTGGCTCTTTCACTGCTCGAATGGGACAGTCCGGGTTTTCAACATCACAGCGATCCTTTCAGCCCCCAGTTACTTTCAGCCACTTCTTTGCTCTGCCACTGTCCCTACAGTCTCGACCCCTGCACCCTGTATTGACCACAACTTTAGTGTTTTGTCTTGTCCCTACCATCAGAACCTGTCAAATCTCCTTCTGATACACACTTTTATCCTGAATCTCCTAAAGTTGCCCTACTGGGATTTGCCATAAGGAGATGATTCAGGACACATTCATTCTTCCTACTGGTACAACAACTGCTGTGGTTCCTGACTTCAAGAATGCCGGACTAACTTGGCCAAACCTGTCTGCTTGACCCCATTACCTGGCATGACTTTTTTTGTCCGGAAGCCCTTGGCTGTGGCTTGTTGACTTCTTTCAATTGATCCCTAATCAATCTGTTAGATTGGACAACCCCTGTTTGACCAGGGCCAGTTTCTATGTTAGAAGCGTTTCCACCATGACTTCAAGTGTCTTTGATCCTGGAGGCACAACTCCAATGCGTTGAAATGCGGACCGGAGAAGGACGTCTCGGCGGCCGGCGCTTGATGATGTGCGTATAAGCAGGCGGGTGGGCGTGTGCGGGTGTGTGCGTGTACTTTCACTTTCCACCACTCACTCTGCTCTCCACTTGTAGTGAAGCTCACTCGAGCTGCTCAGACCTTCTTTTCCCTTTTCTTTCTCTCCTCCATCTTCTTTTGAAGATCGTCGTCCACCTTCGCCTCTTTCTGTTCCTTATTCTCTTCCCCATTCGTTCCTTAAATAACCTTGGTTCCTGAAGCCGTTGGTATCGTGTCATAGCTCCCTTGAAACCTGCAAGCTACCCTCGTCCTGGTTGCCGCAGAGTTGTCAGTGCTGAGCTAGCTTGAACACAGTCACGGACAGAACAAAGCAGATTATCCCAGATCCTAGATCACGGTCCCTGCCCGACACTCCTTTCTATTTCAAAGACAGCTCACTCGGTGGCTTCAAGCATTGACTTGACAAGCATATAAACATATGCCTGTTAGTTGTGTGAAAGACGAAGACAACTAGCAAGACATTTAACTACGCTGGCTGGCACCTGCGTTTGAATTCGTGCTGTCTTTTGTATGCAGCACTTGCTGCATCGCCTATAGCAACCTTGCGACACTTGCACTCGTGAGCTTCTTGTAAGCTTCTAACCTGACTTGTTGGCAGAAATCGCCTTGTATAACTGAGCCCTGCTTGTTCTATCCTTCATCTCGGCCCAGTCTATTCATCTCATCTCAATCAAATTCTCACCTTGTCCTGTCAGCCTTGAGTCTTCCCCACTTCTACCTTGAACTTACTAACTCGCAATGATTGACAGCTCTTTTCTACGCGTGCCCCCGATGTGTACTATATGGAAGAGCCATCCATGACTGGTTCCAAATGAGCTTGGCCCTGCTTGTCAACTGGTTTCATCTGCCCCGCTCTCCTCGACCGCCACACTCTGGAGCTGGCCGACATCTCCAGCTCGCCGCCCGCTGTCGCTTCCAGTCGTCTTATACAACGTCCATAACCCACATTGTATGCAGCTCTTTCTTTTTTTCTTCCATTTCTGGCCTTTCCCATTTTGATCTTGCCATTGTCATCTTCTCCCTTTGGATCAATATCTCACCTAGAAATATTACTGGTGCATACTGAAAGGCGAAAGATACTTAACATCCCCTTCAACATATCTTTACTTCCTTTGCTGTTGTTGCCTCTTTCAACCTTTCGAACTTGAGGATATCTTTCTTTCTACGCACCTGTGTCTGTTGTAACCTCCTTGAATTGTCACTCACATGCTTGGGCGACATTCTCTGTGTTTGGCTGAAACAGTCGTATCTGTGAAAAGTCAATAACAACAGAAACCCCCAACCTCCCAATAGGCACACGAGCCTGCCTCGACTTCCAAGCCCTCTCGCAACTCCCGCACAAATGTCCCCACTGGCGTAGCCCAGCTACCTACCATATAACGAACAATGCTTACCGTCAAGCAGCCATCAACTTACGGCTACAAGTCCGTCCATGATCTTCCAACTCCGCCTTCAACCTGTCGACTCTCTCCCCCCTTAACATATCAAGATTCAGCAACAAAACCATTACCTACCGCTTATCGGGGACACAGTCCACCAGTCCAGCCCATGTCGGCTCCTCATCGTGGTCTGCCGCCACCGGCAGCCATGGCTCTTCCTCCCCAACCGCCTACAGCTGCTGGTGCTCCTCCTCCACCTATACATCATCAACCTCACCCACCACCTCCACCGCCTCCGTCACAACCTTCGCTAGGTCCCCCAGTTCACCAGCAGAGGGACTCTTGGGGTCAGTTACCCGCTCCACCTCAGCAATGGCAAGGGGCAGAAGAGGCAATGAAGCATTGGCTTCAGGCGAGAGCAGAAGAGGACAGAAGGAAGCAAGAAGAAGAACGAAGGAGACAGGAGGAAGAGCGAACGAGGCAGGAGAGTTTGCGTCTAGAGCAACGTAAAGTTGAGATGGAAATGCTGCGAACGTCTCTTCAATCAGGTATCCCTCCTCCCATGGTTCCCCTGGTTTTCGCGGGTATGGGTGGTGGTATAGCACCACAAGCTGCCCTGGAATGGGCTCAGCAGTTTATGCCACCAGGCCAGGCTCCTCGTGCTCAGATAATGCCCGCACAATGGCCTGTATCGCCAGAGCACCAGCGAGAGTCCCAGTCACAGCAGCACGCACAGCAACAGGGTATTCCTCCTGCACCAGCAGGATATGCATACCCACCATCACCCTCATCGAGACCTCGAGGTCAAACCGTGAGTGGTGTAATTGGACGGCCTATGGGCATGTCAGCGTTACCCAGTTTGAATACAAACGTCCCGCAGCCCACACATGCTGGCCCTGCGATGCATCCACATATGCAACAAGGTCAACAGCAGCAAGAATCGCAAGCGAGTCCTTCGATATACTTTCACCACTGGCAACCACCCACTTCGCAAGGTGGTGGTGCCTCGAACCGACCCGGAAGTCCTTCTGGTTCGTCAAAGACCAAGAGAAAGCGAGATTCTCTGTGAGCTAACACAGATTCTGTGCCAATAGGGGAAACTCCCAGAAAGCGCAAAGCCACCGGGCATGCCTCTTCCCCAACACGCAGTGAACAACGCCATAGATCACCTCCTTATCATCAAAGCAGCTCATCGAATGCGCCGTTCTATGGGTCAGGACGAGGTCATTCTAGGCAAAGAAGTGATATGTCACCCTTTAGAGTTACCGGGCCTGGGCGTTCTCGACGGGAGAGTTTCGGCGGGCCCCTACGTCGAAGATCCCCAATACGAAGGTCGCCAGTACGAAGGTCGCCAGTACGCAGTTCAACACCGATGCCACGGCAGGAACGACCAGGCAACGAACGTAGCGAGTCGAAACAGTCAGTGTCAGCAATGTTATCAGAGGAACCCCAACCCGCTGCACGGTATCATGGGTCTGGTCGTCCAGTCGATGATGGTGGATCGCGATATAGCCAAGCTCCTCCAGAGGATTCGAAAGCGCGCATGGATTTGAGAGAAGCATCAAAGCCGCGAGATGGTGCAGGAGACGCGTAGGGCGCTTTCTACACGCGTTCTTGTCGATCAATGATCTATCACTTTTTTCATTCCTGAAGCGCGGCTATCATTCATTTCATTTAACTTACGACAGCCCACGAATCACAAAGGGGAGCCTCGTTGCTTTTTACGGATAAGATGATCGTTTTTGATCGACTGGAATGGAGAGCGAGTTTACGCGAATCCCTATTGGAACAGCATCACTTTTCGAACATATTACACCACTATCAACTCGATTTCAATTATTTGGGCGGATTAGAAGATGAAAGAGCCTTGAGCTCGTACAAAATTGGAGTTTCTGCAATTGGTTGTTTTCTTATCGACAGGAGTCAAGGGGATGTTTTTGGAAATAGCATTGGGAATAGCGGATTTGGGTCGGGCTCAAGCTTGACAGGGTGGGTGGCAGGTGAGGAAGCACCTGGGACAGTTTTACAGGCGGTCATAGATATCCCGTGGACGAGGATACGAGGAGGATGAAGTTTCGCAGCTTCAGGCAATGAAAGCATAACTAACATTCTCAAGAGATTCCAACTGAAATTGAGTAAAGTGACGCACGGTTTGATAGACATACTAGACCAACAGGGCTGGATGCATGAGACTATTGTCTTGGCCAAGGCATGCTCGAGTAAGAAGAATAACCGTATGCCACAACAGTCAGTCAAGGGTACCAATAGCCTCAGTCAGTGGCTTGGTTCCATCGACAGCTCGGCTAGAAGTTGAGCCACTTTGGTCTACCGAAAGCTTCGCTATTAGCCATGCATCAAGCCTCAGAGTTTGGCTGTACTGTTAAGTAGCTCCAGGAACGCCCCAGAACAAGGTTACGGTTACCGAACGCCATTTCATTAGTACCAGATAGCTTATTCTGAGGACCCATCGGATGCCCTAGAACAGAAAACGCACCTCGTATCCTCTGGCAAGTTTGGCAAGGATTCAGGTCTCGTCTCTTTCAATCTAGCCCCCAACAAGATGAACTAGGAAAGGATGTCAATGATGAATGGTGACTGCGACCCCAAGCCCAGCCACATCCTTTGGTATCGAGTGGTCTTACAAACTCGAGGGACTCGAAAGAGAAGCATGAATACGAAAAAGCCACATCTAAGAGAGCTTTGCCAAAACAGGAAAGACTTTTTACAACTACAGACTTCACAATGACAATGATGATGCATAGAAAAGCATACATGCATGAATAAGAATATCAATGGTTCTGTGCATGACAGTACTCCCACATCATCAAGCGGTGTAAAGACAGAACAAACAAGATGAAGAAAAAAGTAAACAAGATTATCCATTCACATCTCGTCTTTCAGCCCCCTTGGGCGTGTGGCTTGCGTCTGGTTTGTCTTGAAGGGGAAAACTCGGCCGTCTGCGCATCGACTCTGCATGGAAAGAAAGGACCAACAACAGTGAATGGTAGAGTAGCATTCGTAGTTATAGTTGCAGCTAACTAATATCTCGCGTCATTGCCGACTCTTACTATCCATGCTTGGAAGTTACTGAGATTAAGGTTCTTGTTATATAAGTACTATAACTATGAATAACTCGTCTTTAAACTCAATGTTGGTGAGTTATACTTCTCTTCTGTGCCATCGCCGAGCCTCTTCCGCCCGGCCTTCCCCGCACGGCACCGCACCGCACGGAGCTCCGGGAGAGGGGTCGGAAGGCAAAGCCAAAAGAGGCAATCCTGATCATCCAACATGGAGGGGGCACAGACCTTGTCTTAACTAAGAGAGAGAAAGAGAGGGAGGGTGAACAGAATGACAGCTCTGGATCCAAAGAGAAATGCGGCTGAGGTCATCACAAAGGTTCGACCTATTCGGGAATGCAGACACCTTTGTTTGAACCCTGTTCCTGACCTTTAAGTAAACACTTATACCGCGATGTTACCATCTTGAAGTGTAAGACGAGAGCTACGGCAGTCTGCGTATGTCACGGTACCATAAGCTTCCAAATCAAGCCTAACGTGGGATGGTGAACCGGGATTGCCAGGTCAGCCACAGCTCACCAACTTGGAGGCTAAGTTCATTACTAAACATGGAGTTTCACTTGAGCAATCAGAATATTGTAAACAATACTGCATATACATTAACTTCGAGGCGGTTATGGCTCTCGTATCTCGCTTATCTTTTTGGTTTCTCCTTTGTTCCCAACTCATCTAGGTACTCTGTATGCCCTTTCATAAACCCCCTTGTCCTCCTCATGCATGTATGTGTACATCAAAGTGCAATCAATCACAACCATATAATTCCCAAGCCTTATCGGAGCGACCCTCAAAGCAAGATAATAAAACAAGTAGTGCCAGGAACGGGGTATATAGGATTAAGTTCCGTGGCTCCAAGCGCTACCAACCACCAAAAGGGAGTAACTCCGTCTGTTTCTGAATCCATGACGTTCTCGCGAACTGATACATAGAGAAGAATGGCCTTGTTTAGGCATGTGATCCCTCAGGCGCCGTAGCATGAGGGAAGGGTATCGAGCAATGTCAAAGCAAAGAAACTCAACGCAACGCAACCTAAAACAAGAAAGCACCCTGCAGGGTATCATGATACAGTTTCGCATGTACAAAGAGGAATCAAGCCAAAAGACAAAGGAGACTACCCCAGTTGAACCAGAGTCGTGGCAAAAAAGCATGCTAGTTCTTCTTCTTGCCATGGTGTTGTTTGTATTCGGCCTTGACCACTTTCATCAAAAGGTCTTCGTCCTTTATAGGAATCGCCGACGTCAATGCCTTCATGGCATTCTCAAATTCTGCGCCCAGGAGGACTTCCCGCAGGGCTTGAGCCAGTGCTGCACTGGTAGCATGCAAAACATCGTATTCGCCCGATGAGGTAGGCTTGCTCTCAGACTTTCTGCTGTCGGGTCTCATGGCAACAGAGCCATCGCCCAATAGAAGAAACACGTCCCAGATTCTCAGCTGCGCTGGGAAAGGAACCGAAAGGTTAAATAATGTTAGGTACCAGCGTGTACCATAAGCAGTAGTGTCAATGCACAGTTCGTCCTAAAATCGTCAGCTTTGAACTTGTGGCTGTCATAGAGGTTTCAAACTTACCAGCTTACTGGCTACTTCCTTGTTGAGCCAGTTTTTGCTGAAGTCATCCATAGCCGCCATGAGTTCCTCGAAACCCGGGCGGTACAGTCGTGCCAGTCCGCGCAGCTGCCACATTCGCACGAGCATCACAAAGCTCTTCTCTTCATCGAAGTAACAGAGCAAAGTTGCTGCCAGCGATGCCATGCCTTGGACATATCCTGTGTCAGGGTAATAGATAGAGATGGCATGAAGGACTCGAAACAGTAACCGCTGCCCGCCTCGATAGCGACGGCGAAACATGATGTGGCGGCTGATAGTTCGGGGCACATCCAAGTCAATCTGCACATCGTCGGGTGAGCTCCGTAATTGGAGCCGGTGGAATTCCATCACGATCTTATCTTCAGGAGGCATACCACCGTGTTCTTTGGCGCCGGTAGCCATAAAAGACCACCATGCTGCGGCCCGCCATCGATCGGGGATACCCTTCCATGTCCTTTCGATAAGCTTTGGGTTCTTTGAATCAAATTCAAAGCCCATGCCCTCGCCTTCGCCGCCTCTGCGAATAACTTTGGCCATCTTCCTCCATTTTTCTGATCTTTCCCACTCTTTTCGCTTCATAACTTCTGTTAACCTCTCGGCCTGGATTTCATCGACAATATCTTGAAGGCTGGGTGCTACATCGAGCATGTCACCTGCTTCGTCCATCCATCGCCGGTCGCGGTTATGTGGTAGTAAGTTGCTGGCCTGCCTTATGACCGATCGAGATGATCGAAGCGACGTTGATACTGATAATTCTGAGTGTTGGGTGTTGAGTGATCTAGCAGAAACCTTTCTTGTTGGCGTCCTTCGACCACTGCCGCTGAGGGTGGATGCTAAGCCATATGGGTCTCGCTTCTGTAATATGTTGCGTTTCCTAGGCGACCCCGACGCGGACCTTGTTTCTGAGGGCGTGCCCATTCTCGAGTGAGGTCGCGGCGGCATGGTGATGAATCCATATCGATCAACGTGAGCACCTTGAAGATCATCCCAGTCTTGGAGGCCTCCTCTAGACCTGAGGGAAGAAGAACTTCCAGATGCGGGCATTTGCCATGCTGGGGAAAGACGGTTTGGCACACTAGATAAGAGAAAGGTTAGCATAAATCATTGTCCGCGACCATGATAATTGGGACTACAAGGAAAACCATACGGGTCAAGTTCATTCTCCTCGGATGGGACCTCGGGAGTTGGTTCAAGACGCTCGTGATACGAGTGTCTCCTACCAGGCTCACCGCGGGAACCATCGCCAACAGTATAGAGCGATCTCACCTTTTGAGATTCCTTCTCCACGTCGGCGGCCAAGACACGAATGTCGGGGGCTGATGTCGGGTCCTGAAGGGAACCCGAAGCATCGTCTGCCCCTTGCAGGGAGTTGTTCATGTCGTTGGACTCGTCGCTGGGTCGAGGAAAGGTTTGTGATTGAGACCTTGGGGTCGTAGGAGTGGTGGGAGTAGGAGTGAGGTCATGAGGAACGGTCGTTGATGGAGTAGGAGTTGGGGTGGCACGGTCAGAGTTGGACTCGTCATTGTTTGCGGTCGCGAGGGTGTCGACGTTTGCAGAGGAGGATGTGGAGGTGGAAGAGGACGAATCAATAGAAGCCATGTTGTTGTGCTGCTGCTGCTTGATAGCGCCGTCAATTGCGGCGGCGTCTTGAGGCGCAAACATGATGCTTCCACGGTTGGAAAAGGAAACAGAACTCATAAAGGCATCATCTATGAGGCTTTCGCAAGGGATGGAGACGTCGAGGGGAACAAAGGGGAGCGGGAGATCGTTATTAGATGAAGTGTCCGCCGAAGTAGCATTGCTAGTGTTATTATTCGAGGTTGTGGAGGCAGAGCGGGACCTGTTCCAAAAATGGGAGGAGCCCTGGTCATTTTCTGACGGATGCGATTGCTCTAGCTCAGACTTAGCCAAGCCTGTGGCCAAAGCGGCATCAGTGGCTGGGGCGCTGACGGTAGCGCTCGCAGTAGCGCCAGGGGCCGCCATAGTGGATTGAGCACTGGCTGTAGGGGTGCTGGAGGTGCTGGAAAAAGCACTACCAATGTTTGAGTTTGAGCTCTCACCAGCGTTGGTGCTGGTGTTAGTGCTCGTAGGGCCCCGCCACAAGGGCTGGATCGGAGTAGTGAACATCTGGGAAAATGTACCGAACCGAGACCCTGAGCGTGATCGTGAGCTGGGACTTTTGGAGAGAGTGGGGGCAGTTGAGGAAGAGGTAGAGCAGCGAGGTGATGATGGAATTGATCGGCAGGGAGATTGGGGAACAGGAGCAGGAGCAGGACCTGTGGGGGATGAGGGCATGCTCATTGGGAGATATTCGGCAAAAGCAAGAGAGATGGGAGCAATGGATCCTCTGCTGGGTCGAGTAGGTGTTGCAGGCGTAGATGTAGGTGAAGTGGTAATTGGAGATGTAGGAGCAGCAGCAGTAGTATTCGCCGAGGACGCCTTAGACGGTGTCGTGCATTGAGCGTTGTACAAGAGATACAAGGCTTCGCTCGATGTCGATGTTAGCGGCTCAAAGATGCTATTCTCGTCCACGAATGGATCCTCTATTTGCTGAGCTGTCGTACTTGGCTGCGACATGACGGACGATATCAAAGACGACACATTCGACTCAACTGCAGGAATTCTTGATCTGCAAGCAACCTCGGCATAGTCGTCCTCGCCCTCCTCCTCATGGATGGTCGAAGTGGACTTGTTTCTAGCAACTCCCGAATCACGCTTCCACTCTTCCACCGAAACGGGAGACGTCCTTGGTGATGGTGAAGACGAAGATGAAGCTGAAGTTGATGCTGAGCCCCGGAAGGCTGGGTGGTCCTCGGGAGGTGGTGCAACGATGCCCGGAGGAACGATGACAATAGGACGGTGGCGTGAGCTGTGAGATGATGCCGAAGAGGATGAAGGTCGGCGTGAGAGGCGAGAAGGATCTCGTGAAACAATCATAATTGGAGGTTCTGCTGGTGCAGTCTTTTCGTATCGCAAAGCCACAATGCTTGCGTCGAGTCGTAGACTGGTTCGGCGTTCGGTAGGCTGCTTCTGCCGCACACTACCAAATTTGGAGGGCAACATGATTGCTGTTTAGTCGATTTTGATAACAAAGAAAGCCAAGGCCAACGTTTAATAGTGGCTAGGAGGTCAAAACCAAGGCCGAAGTGGCTGGTTATTGTCGAAAAAGGTTGGTGGGCCTAGTCGACTGAAATGGTGTAAGTGAGACCCCGGCTTGGTTGGAGCGATCAGCAGCAAATGCAAGGGAGCAATGCTGATGCCGGGGGAACACAACCTTGGACCGGACCTAGAAAAGCTTCAGGTGAAGGAACGAGCCAGGAAGAGTCGAAGATAAAAGGGCCGTAAGGTCGGTATTATAGTGTAGGTAACGCGTTAGACGAATACGGTAGAAGACAAGGGAGAAAGTCCGGAGCAGTCGAGCGCAAATCAATCCGGATCAGGTCGTGTGTGTCGTGTCAGGCCAAGGGAGAACGAGACGAGACTCAAACAGCGCCAGTCTTCGAAATGTGAAGTTGAACTGGAATCTCGACTACGGTCAAAAATTGGATCCAGGTCGAGTCGCCGTTGGACAGTAGAGTCAGTCTTAGACTTTGTTGAGACAAGGTAATTTCGCTGATATCAGGTTGAAGGCGAAGATTCAGTTGTGGGTATGCAAAGAGATGGCCAAGGATCGTTGAATAGCGAAAAGTCGTAAACATAAACACATTAATCGAGTCTCTTCTTTTGTTTGGTTAAGACAGTGTCGTGTGTATCGTATCGTATCGTGTCCAGGTGGAAACAACGGTTGATGCGAATTGAGTGAGTCTCAAGAAGAGGGTATATTAAATCATTAGACGATCAGAGGGAGAAAAAGAGTCAAGAAATGTGTGGAAGACGGGATATACATATTAATCACTAGTCTAGAATATCTACAGTAGACCGACTCTACCTACTCTCAGACTCTGCGTAGCATTATCAAAGTAAACAAGATATTTTTTTCTCTTTCCCTTCCTTCCCCATCCATTGACAGCCACATCATCCACAGGATCCACGTTCTTGCCGTTGGCTACGGCAAGAACCCGCTCCGCTACTTCAGTTTTTGGTGGAGGTGGATCGAAATGCCTCACTAACAGTGGCTGTTGCAGGGGTTGGGCTCTAGCCTGAGAGACGGTGAAAAACTCTATGGCTCGATACCGATTACACACCGTCACTCTTTTACAGCGCTAGCCAGTTGCAATGCACACATGATAATACTATGAGAGCAACTGTCTACTGCACCTCGGGTTGTTTAATTTCAACTTGCATGATGGAGTGCGTGACCGATATACAACACATCACTCTCCCCATCTTCAGGTAGAATTAGACAGATCAGGTAGAGGTCAAGGACAAAGAATACGACTGATTGGCGAATTGCATTGCATGCATCGGATGTAACCCTCCCTCTCACCTTCTCCCTCAACTTGGGCAACAAAGAAATGTTGGCAATTCATACTCGCATGCAGCATCAATACCCAACAGAAGATCCCTCCCTAACCAGAGCCAGATGCATTCAGACTCAAAAGGGTGCCAGCCTTTTGAGTCTATTCAACGGTTGAACTTCCAAGGCCCTTGATCTCGATAATCTACTCAATTGACAAGGGTAGACCCAATAGACTGCCTATAAACTTTGGTAGGTGATCGCATTCTACAAGGATCTTCCCCGTCGTGTTCCCTTACGGAATCTCCATCACGATTCCCTGCAAGAATCAGTTTGCCATAGCGTTTGCATTTGTGTCTACATTCCGGGCGCAAGGGATGACCGAGACGAGACATGCCTAAAGACAAAGAAAACACCACAAACATCGGAGAAGATCCCGTTTGCTCAGCTCAGTATCAACTTATCAAGTGGATCAGGCCTCTTTTTGAGCCGCGGCCAGCCAAGAGAAGCGAACCACTAAAATCATTGACAGCTTGACTACTGTATTCGGCGATGCGACCTGACCTGAATGAAAGCTGGCACCTACCAAGTAACCAAGGGCTACGCTACAGCTGGTAGTTTAGAGTTGGGCCTCTGTGAGCTATCATTCTGATCCAATCGATATCCGTATTCTTCCCTCGAGTCATCAAGGATCAGCCAAAAGAGCACCCAAACGAGACACGGTCTGCAAGGTACCCGCGATTAAACACTACACAGCCATTATCACATCACATTGCGTTGGCTTACCTGAAGTGACTTGAGTCTTGACCGAGGACAACGCAAGACAGGCTGGACCACCTGGTCTCACAAGCATCCTTCCCCAGCTTCATTCATCTCATCTTGACCCGATCCCTTGACTTACACGACAATTATTCTGGAACATTACTGAACTATTCCAATAGTGCCTCACTCACTCACTCAGCCAGCCGCCTCGCAACAAACAAAAACAAAAACAAATCGAGAGACAAGAATCGCAACCTAAACAAACCAATTCTAGTCTGGTCTGGTCTGGTCTGGCATGATCAAGTTCCATAAACCACGCAATCAATCAACCATTTTTAGAGTCCACTAATACCTATCAAACAGAGCAGACTTTTTCTTTGCAACCCTCTCGGTGCTTTTAGAGTAAACGTTCATCGCCACCAATTTCAATTACACGAGAACCATGCGGTTCCGAAACTTTCTTTTACTTTTACTTTACTGTGCTGTAGCGTACTCCATACTGAAGTGGAAGTTGGCAATTGGTAAAGTCATCATCATCATCATCATCACCAGTCCGTCACCTTGCGCTACGACTAAACCAAGTACGCAACAAAGGCCGGTCGAGTTTTAGACTCGCACGGGCTTTTTATGCTTTATTATGACATGAAACGGTCGTTTGCCTCTTTCTTCCTTGTTCTTGATAACTGAAAAAGAAACTATTATCGAGATGGTGTTCTACTAACCTACTGCTATTCAGATACAGTACTGTAGTTCTACTTACTGTATGGGTCAACCTCAACAGATCCATATCTCCGCTTAAACTCAGACTTTTTGTATGCGAGCTCTTTACACTATCATGAACCTTAGTTCTCCCTTACATGAAAAAGAACCACCATTACCCGTAGACGATCGAACCTTGCTTTTTCTGTTTCTCGCTGGTTCCCTTCAGACACGCACACAAGCCAATATTTGACAGAAAAGTCAAAAAAGAAGGCTGGGACCTGAAAGATTTGTCTCAGCCCTCTTACTACCAATATCTAGGGCTACACATCGCGAATCTTGGGTTCGTTATCTGGTCCTTGATGATCTACCCGAGGATCCGCCCTGGGAACAGGGATCTGGGCCATTGCCCTACAGTAATAATCAATGCCCTTTAGTAGAGTAGGGTAGGGCAGGGTTAGAGAAAACGAGAAGAGCCTCTGGGATACTTGCATGATAGATCCAGAATAAAAAAGCGCAGAGAATGGAGCCTCTTGGTTGTTACCGGAAGCACTGCATCCTCCCGTTCCCCGTCCCGGCCGGGGTCATGCCATGTCACCCGGGACAGCGGCTACCCGGTACCGTAATCCGGCCTTGACCACGTTCTTTCCATAGAAGGGCCATTAAGACTGTCACAAGCTTGTTGGTATTGCTGTCACCGCCCATGCCCTGGTCTGTCGTTGCCAACTCATCGGACAAACCCGACCCCCTTGCTATTGCATACACTTCCCTCCACGCTGAACCCTTTACCGCGTGGGAGCGGGTCTTTTCTTTTTGTTCTTTTTCTTTTCTTATTTCAGAGGAAGAGGCGGGAAAAAAAGCATCATCATCAAGTAGCGGTAAAAGAAACATCCTAGCCATATCTTTCGGTCAAACCGTAGGTCAGGCTCGATTGAACGAACAGACCAGGCTGGAGAGGCCGATAACATCGAATCTTTGAATAGGGCATACTAGTAAAAACGCACAATGAGAAAATAAGTTTCCTCTACTAACGTCAGTCTAAGGGTAGGTTGTCGGTTGTTCTCGCCTCGATGCCAACTGTTGAGTGCATGCAGCAAAAGAACAACGCCGACTTGTTCTGAAGTGGATGCATAATCCTTGCTAGACTGGGTTACAACACCGTTTGGCCCACCAAGCTTTTCGAAGCTTCAAGTTTGACTCGACTTGCAACCACAAAGCCCTGCCCTTAGCACAGTCATCGAGGTGGCTGGGAAGACTGAGACCTGAGACTGACACTTGATCCACCAAGTTTAGTGCATAGACAAAGAAAAGTAGAAAGAGAAAAAGAATTGATAAAAGATCAAGGGTTTTTAGATTTCCGCCTGCACAACTCCGTACGCCCATATGCCGAGCTAGGTATACAACATGCTAACTTAGACGTACAACTTGACTTGACTAACACACCATCCATCCCGTTGCTTCCGCTCCTTGCCACATGTGTCTTGCTCGGCCGTTTGTTGAATATCTCCACCCCGGGATATAGTTTTCATCGTGTCGAGACAATTGGCCGTGTGTGCGCAACCACTTTCCGCCACGCGAATTGCTGAGCTTATCTGCTGCTGGATGCATCTGCCCCTTGCAGCTTGCATATCGTAGCGAAGTTTTCCAAGTATTAACTAGCTTACGCTGGCCATCACCAGCCACAGGATGCCTCTTGCCGTTACAGCATCATTGCTTCTTATGCAAGAAGGCTTCCGAATGAATCCTGTCTCTTTATTGGGTCGAGTCTTGCCTTACACAGGCTCGGTTATGCATCCGTGACAGCCACAATGTTACTTGCTCAGACCTCTTCATTCTCCCAGTCCGCTTCTCCAAACATGGGTCCCTTTCTGGTCCCGCCTGCCACCTCTAGCTTCTCGAGAAACTCCGGTGGCACCGTGGGAATATACTTGCGCTCTCGCTCACGATTTACTCCACCAATTCCAGCGCCGTAGGACACAAGCATGTCGGTGACCGAAGGCAAGACAAAGGGCAGCATCAAAGCGGGATCCAGCAACAGATGTTCGGGCATTTCATCGTCGTCGTCAGACATGTCATCCTGGGCATGGCTTGCCACGCTTCCCGGAGTATCGAGGTGGTTCCCGTTTGACCGGCCCCTTACCGGTGTCACTGGCGTGCTGTCTTGACCCGACTTTTGTGGTGAAGGTATACCGCTCCGCCGTCTTTCTCGCTTGAGAGCCGCTTCTTTTTGTAAATTGATAAGATATTTCATGCAACTCTTTGGCAACCCCTTTTCGCCTACTTCTGCCCTGTAGTGGTTTGCTGAGTGAATGAGTTGCTGGGGGCTGAGCCTCTTAAGCTGTTGAAGTGTGATGATGAGAGCTTCCATATCATCTCCGTCGAGAGACGAGAAACATTGAAGCCACTGCAGCAACTGAATCACGGGTGCAAGATGCCTTCTAGCAGCGTCTTGGGTTGTCTCGCCTGAAGGGCGCACCTCACCTCCTTCAAAGTGTTCTGCTTGTCTGTTATTCGTCCTTGCCCAATCTTCCAATATCGATATGTTCATGCGAATCTGCATAGCTTTTGTTCTGGCGAGATACTTGCGATTCGACATGATTCGGTTGAAGAGCTCTGCTCCAATCCAGTAGATAAGTTGAGAAATGATTTGTGATGTAATCACTGAGTGAATGTCGTAAAGGTCGAGCACAAAAAGGGTAGATGAGAGGAGGGATGTGACATTTCGAGGCGCTGGCTTTGCTCGTTGTTTTGGTGACGGTGGTCGGAAGCGCTTCTCCAATGGCTCCTCCTTGACTGTAGTCTTGCGCTTGAACAGCTTCCATTCATTTTGGAAAGTAATATCCTCAAACCCGGGGATCGTCTCGTGCTCCAGCATGGCCACGTCCAAGACCTTGTCCAGTCGTCGCTCAGCATCTCGCACGATAAGTATGAAGATCTCATTTATCAATTCCGCAAGTTGAGCTTGAAACTCGGCAGTCGCTGTGAAAAGTCCCGGATCTTTCTTGAGGTAGTGAAGGAGAAGAGTGGCGTTCGAGATCCAGAAGGCCAAGATAGTCATATCCCATTGACACCTCTCAACCACGTCGTTGATGTAGTCCATAGCCGATACCAAAAGTCGCTCCAGAAGCTCCGGACTTGAATGGTAGTGCGCATATCTCGCGCTGAGGAATATCATATTGGCTGGAACAGGTTTTTGCGACGGTGATCTTTGCGGTGTCATGTTGGTAATGACGATATCCAATATGCGCTCCAGCTCATGCTCCTGGAAGACGAACATCTGATCATGCAGACAACGGTTCCAGTCAAACTCCTGTTGCTCTTCCTCGAACTCGTCCACAGGCTGTAAAATCAGTTAGCCCCATAACATTTTCACTTCTGCGATAAGTCATACCTCTGGTTGGTCGTCCATGCCAACATTCCCGAGATCGACCTCGAGATCGCGAGCGCTTTCCATCATCAATCGTCTTCGCATCTCATTCTCTGCCATCTCTTCCTCGAATCGATCCTGAGAGAATCCAGGGCGATAGAAATCATCGGTTCCTGCATTGCCGATATTATAGCCAGCATCGTGAAGGTAGAATGACATCTCGCTGTCTGGGGGTACGAAGTCGAACGCCGTTCGTCCTGACGAGGTTTTTTGATCGGAAGAAGCGTTATTGTCGAGCAGTAGTTTCGCGATACCCTTATGCCTATTCGTCATAGCCCACATAAGAGCTGTCCATTGGTTACGGTCTTGTTTGTTAACGTCCGCGCCTGCATCAATCAATGCTTGGACAACAGCTTCGTGACCCTTTTAGAGGTTAGTAACATATGTGCAATCTTAGGAAAACACCCACAAAGCAACTGGCATATATAAGTGGTGGTGTTCCATCTTCGTCTTCAGCATCTAAATCGAGGTATTCCTTTGCTTTTCCATTAAGTAGCTTTCGAATCCTGTCGACATCGCCGTTACTCGCAGCCATGTTGAGGGCTTTCTGAAGCTTCTCCTTCTTTTCTGCCTCTGACAGGGTTTCGCTGTTCACAACCTCATCTTCGTTCTCGAAAGCAGGAGCTGCTTGGTGCGCTGCCTGAGCGGCCAGCATTTCCATTAATCGCGTGTCGCTATCTTTGGGACCTTTCGTGATGTCATCCTCGTAGTCGGGATCGTTGAGCGACAGGTTTCCGAAGTTGAGAGGTTTCACTAGAGCTGGCGTGGTGAGAAACTGGGACTGGCCTGTTACAGCGCCGTCAGTGACGTGTTCGTGTTGGTTATACAAGCGGCGCAAGTATGCGACTGACCTTGCCAGCCATCGTACATCTCCGTCTCGGTGATAAGATGCTCATTGGGGACATGTCTTCTGTCGTCGAGGGATGTTGGAAGATCTGCAGGGAGAGGTCGAGGCTTCTCCTCAGGCTGGACGTCTGAGCCTGAGCCGCCGAGGGAGGAGTCCCCTAGATCCATGATGGAGGGAGGGGCAGACACAGAGACCTAGACCGAGACCGAGACAGTTGCGGCGCGTGGTTCATGGAAGGTCGTATGAGGTGATTAAGACAGTCGCGGAGTATGTTGGCGTGTTCTTTTGTGGTGTTGAATAGGGTAAATCGATATTATCGGGTCAGTATAGTTGGCCAAAAATTGGTTGGGCTGTGTTGATGTCGTCTCTGATTGAGGTGTCGTGGAGGGCAACCTTCCTACCCACTTTGTCCCTGATGAAGTGCTGGAGAAACCGTCATTCCGCTTATGTTTTGGAGCAGCTCCGCTAAAAAGATGGTAGCTACAGTGGGACTATTCGAACCGTATTTACGACACACTTCGTCACAGCCACAGCATTACTGAACCCTTTTTTTCTACCCAATCCGGTGTTAAAAAGTCCATCCATTCACTCACTGTCTGAAGAGTCAATGCGATGCTATGCCATGGCAAAGTAAGACGCGAATCGTTACAAGTTTATCAAGTATCCACTCGCATTATTGAGGCTATTGCTTGCATCCATGCTAATGCTAATCTCGTTCCCAAATCATCATTTCAAGGCTTAAAATGACTATCACTTACTTACCCTAGGCTGCTCGCCTGCCAAAAGCCCTCAGTCGCTTCACTCCTCCATCAGGAATCATGATAAGCTTGACATGGGTTACCAGGCCCTTCTTTTCTTTCTCGTCGCTCTCAAATTCATGCTCTTGATCAGGACCAGTCTTGCTAGGAGGAACAAATACTCTCCAAGCTGTGGCGTCAGCGACAGGATCTCCATGGCCCGTCCACTCACAACCTTCAATTGACACTTTTTGGGGATAGTTGCCTCTGAAGTGAGCAGTATCAACAATCCAGTTCTCGATGTATCCAGGTGCACCGAGCTTGATGATGGCGAAATCAGTGTGATCCTTTCCTCGTGATCGCTTCGTCTCCCAACCGTCACCCATATCCTTACCCCGACCGGGAATGATCAGGTTGTCTTTGGTTCCAAAGTGTTGATCACTGCATGACACAGCAATACCGCCGTTTTGCGCCGCAGCAAGATCAAAGATGGCGTCTTTGTCTTCGGGGAAGACGGGGACGGCGTGTCCAAAGAGACGGAAACGGGCAATACCACCATCGGGGTACATGTTAAGTCTCACATGCGTGTATTGCTTCTGGCCAGGAGTCTTGAGCTTCCAAGCAAATCGTTGGGAAGGACCGCATTCTTGGATGCCGAGAATGGTCTCCCACTCTCCTCGACCTCCTCCCCAAGAAACAACTTTATCGTCATCTTGGCTGAAGACGCCCTCAACTGATATGGCTGGTGCATGGTTTCCGTTGAAGAAGGCAGTGTCAATCTCAATTCCTTCAATCGTGCCAGATGCGACACCCAGCTTGATGATGGCGTAGTCAAATGGCTCTTGGTTATGTCGTCGAGTCTCCCAACCGTCGTACCAAGCACCTGTGAAGACCATCTTGCCTGGCTGAGCAATTGGGGCTCTGGGGTTCAGGAGGTTAGAAGCCTCACAGAACCATTGGTCTGAGCAGCCAAGGACCTTGCCGCCCAAGGAGCTGGAGATGAGGTCTACAATGGTTGAGTATGTCTTCCTTTCGACGTGGTACGGGTGAGTCTGTGGAGATTACTTACCAATGCATTTTGACCGGAAGGTCTTATCAATGTCTTCAGGTCGAACTGTTGAGACATCAACATTGTCGAGTTTATACTCGATCTCGTCAGCAATAGAAGTCATGGTGAATGAGTTGACGAATTTACAGAGTAAAAGAGAGATTGTTCTTACCATCTATATAAGACGAAAAATAGGAGTTTTCAAAGTGGTCTTATCTTTACATATCCTCTAGCTAAGGCCATGACATGACCCATTAGTCGGAGAAGAGGATCTCGGCCAGACTCGATCTGCCCACTGATATGCATCAAGATCATGCCAACGGCTACCGGTTTCTTCTCTTGCTTATTATCATTGGATGCTTCGGTACTGCAGTTGACAGCTGAGGCATCTTTTACGTACCATCGCCCACCAATATTTGACTTACAGGCTGCTGATAAGTCTGGGGTTTCGGTTGTTGGTTAACTTTGGCGGGGTTTAGTTCCGTCAACGGCTTCGGAGAAGTGGAGGAAATACAACGCTTAGCCGGACGGCGGCTTTACGGGACCAACCAGAGAATACATAAGGTGACAAACTTATAAATTGCATGCGGGTCAAGCCATTGTTAGTTGAAGAGCTTATCGGTAGTTTGACAGTTTGAGACGAGCCGTTGCTCGATTATATCGAGTCATTCTTGACCATAGTTTCAAGCCACTACATTTATATGGTACTGTTTTCCAACAGTCAATTCACTCTACCTACCCTATATGCTGACGCCATCTCTACCTGACCTCTCGTGATGGAATGATGTCTCTTGCCCGCCCTGCCCCGAGTTACATACCACTTACCCCGCGTCGTTTGCAAAAGGAGCTTCATGATTGGTCAGAGCTCTCTATCTTCTCATTGACGTCAACAATGTTCGCAAATAGGAAGAAGCGAAACTCGAATTTGTAATCGTGAACCTTCTCCCTCTCATACCTACAGGCTACTGTACACTTGCATCTGCATCTCATTTCGCTTGCATTTCGCATCTGCATCGGTGAAGCCTCATTCAATTCGTGTACTGTCGCTAGAATAAGACGCGAAAAAGTGTCTATTGGTCCCTGCACTGAAGCTCTGCTGCCTTTTATTTGGACCTCTGTTCATCTCGAGTGATCACGCTTAAGAGATACTCATCGAAATCAGGCTCATCACAGAAACAACAAACAAAATGGCAAGTGCTGTGGGTGTCCCGGAGCGATTCCCTCCTATCGAGGATGTAGGTGCTAGAGAAACTGAACCTCTGCTTGGTCGCCCTGGCGATGCTGCCCAAGAAGATGGCGTTCCTATGATCAGGAACCTCGTTCTCGGTAAGCCACTACAATTACATTCACATCAAGTAGTCAACGCTAATCATGTCGTGTATCAGGAACTGGCATAGTCGCCCAGCTGGGTGTTGTACTACTCACCATTCTGATCTGGGCAAGCGTCCTCTCTAAGCCGTTGATCCTCTTCTCAGCGCATCCGCTACTTCAATCTCTTGCTGTCCTCACCTTGGCCCAGTCTGTTCTAAGCTTACAGCCTACCCATACGGCCGAGCAGAAGCGTGTCGGTCAGCGCGTTCACGCCATCCTCAACCTCGTGGCTTTCTTGATTCTTGTAGCTGGTGTGACTATCATCGAGTACAACAAGATCAAAAGCAACGGTCCTCACTTCCACTCCGTCCACGGCTACCTCGGTGTCATCACTTCCATCGTCCTTCTTCTCCAGTATGGTGTTGGCTTCACTATGTGGGCTACCCCTAGCCTGTACGGAGGTGTTGACAACGCCAAGGCTGTCTGGAAGTACCACCGCTGGAGCGGATACACTGTCTTTGTCCTCCTCCTGGCTACTGTTACCAGTGCTGTTGAGACTCCTTACAACAAGAACGTGCTGAAGTTGAAGCTGTGGGCTGTTGTGTTGCTGTCTATTGTTACGCTGGTGGGCGTTGTTCCTCGAATTCAGAAGCAGAAGCTCGGCTTCCGAGGCCCAAGCTCAACTTAATTCTTCCTGGTTTGTGTTGCAATTACACTTGCGAAGCTCGCCGGTATCACGACAAGTTTGTGGGATCAACTCTATACTCTGAGAATCACGGGTTCGTACAAGGCGTTGGCAGATGGTGCTTGGAGTCTGTTTACTTTCTGTTTAATATTGTGTTGAGGGCCTTTGGGTCATGTTCGCGTCTCATGCATTATAATTACTTAGTACTTAGGAGAGCGACATTGTTTAGTGCATCCCTTATTCAGAATGGAATGGTTATTTTCTTCTTAGATTCAACCCTGACCAGTTGTTGAAGTTGTATGGTGATATCCTTAACCTTTGTTTGCTCACTCTTGCGTCGAGTTATCCTTAAGCAAGTTCCCATTCAGTATGATTGGAGTACGGCTCTCTTGCCCTGAACACTACACCAGATCGAAACTCTACTGGCATGATAATTGCACATGTCTGTTGAAATACCATGCTGAAAAACAGGACATCTGATGTACCGCAATGCCATGGCTGGACACCGTCGAATACTGCTTTTATGATAGCAATCTTTTGCGTTTAGCATCATGGAAGATCTTTCTCTAGCTATGAAACGAACCGCCGCTATCGTAGAGGTAGGAGCCAAGTTTTCAGTATCAATGCCTCGACAATGTCTTGCTTATGGAACACCTAGTCCTAGAAGCATACCTCGCAAATGGGTATCATAAGCCATAAAACAACACCAACTCGGCACTCGCTGTTCTTCATGTACCGAGTTGAGCTTATACCTCAATGTCAGGGATGGGATCTGGGAAGCAGATCTCGGCCGTAGCACTGGCCCAGGAGCCCGTTTTGCGTAGACCCAGTCTTCTTCCCGAAGCTGTTTGTTGATGGGAAGCAGACTCAAGTGTTTTATCAGTTCTATCTTGCCGTGTGCTCTTGAAGATTTCAGCACGCCCATTGCAGAGCTGGGTCTCTTGGTTCCATTGATCTATACCGTGTTGTAACGCTTGACA
Organism: Fusarium flagelliforme; assembly: GCF_020744385.1. NCBI lineage: Eukaryota > Fungi > Ascomycota > Sordariomycetes > Hypocreales > Nectriaceae > Fusarium > Fusarium flagelliforme. The sequence goes on along the minus strand of NW_025763504.1, from coordinate 891,993 downwards.
GCGGAGAAGCGTGAGTTACCTTGGTGTGATTTTCACCCACCAACATTTATCTATTGCAACACTACCCTGACAACGTCACCGCTTGAGTCACTATATGTGGTATATTAACCGAATCCACCACGGGTCGAAGCGTGAGGTGCAGGGTTTATCGAAGGAAAGGATGTACGTCCCTGGCTGTCAAGCTATCCTTCAGGGAATATCCGCCTTAAGGCTACACGATAAACACTCAGAAGCGTTTTCCAGAAGATTTAATAGGATGCAAAACGAGGCGAAAGCTTAGATCCGATGGCACTTGCTTGTAACCAGGTCCTGTCAAAATCTGGCTGGCAAGGTTTTCTTGTTTGAGACCAGTCACTTACAAAGTCATTCGATAACCCACATGTGCTGAGACCCGTCTGACGGGAACGCGGTCATGGCGTCCGGTTCCCGCGGCTGACAGCTGCAAACAAATCCAGGATTGACAGGAGAGATCAGGATGGACATGTTGGGCTTCTGGAAGCCCCGATTCAGGCTGAGCTTTGATGCCAGTTGTCATCGTTAAGGGATCGGAAGTCCCTATATCCTTGTCAACCGCCGTTGATGAAGATAAGTCCCGCACCTCCTAACACTCCTCAAGTCCCCGCTGGATCCGAGAAACTGTGTTTGGAGATAGGGATAGACAGTGGAAAGCCGTGTCGTTCGTCAACTTGCGGCTGGCCAATTTGACTCACCGACTGACTGACTCGACCTGTTTTCTTTTGCAGATCACTCTATCAATCGTTGTTATGGCTTGGTTGATCATCGAAGTGTAAAACCGTTCCAAAGCCCAACGAAATCGATCCTCTGGGCATCTACACCACTGACCAACCAGATTCTGGTGTATAGACTGCATGGTAGCACATGATTCCTGGTCCACTATAACAACATTTTGCTGCCTTGCTAGACCTTGGCACCAAATCAATGCAAGCTGTATCCCAGGTGGTTCAATAAAGAACTGCAAAGGAGAAATGCAAGATGGCCACGGGAATACTGATGGCAGATGGGCGTAGGTTCATGGGGCTGCCGTTTGCACGTAGTTGTATAACCGAAATCATAGTTGACATCTCAGCCGCCTTGCTATCAGTGTGTAAGTGGCCGAATGCGAGCCCTGCCCTCTGAGCTGTGGCTGTAATGTTTATGCTGGAGAAAGTAGACAGATGTTCATACCTGCAGGAGAATAAAACGAATCCAAAGGAAGCGACCCCTGTACGCAAACGGTGGAGACTTGCAGTGTGATGAGGAAGCCGAGATATTCATATTCCCGCAGGTGATGGTTGATTTGGCAAAGCGATCTCGCATTCTATCAATCCCGTGCCTCGGGGGCTGGACACGTTGTCGCTAGACATGGGCAAGGGTATTGTTACCCCCCACAGCTTGGGATTGGTTGGATCTTTCGTGGCGTCTTTCTTGACGTCACGTTCAGTCCTGAACACACAGACGTCATGCGAAGCACCTCCAGTCTCAAACTAGCCGCTGCTTCAGACACAGGTGGACGGACGCATAAAATTTTTGAGACAAACATCGAAATCCAATAAACCAGAGGACGGCAGTAGGCCTGACGACGAAGTGTAACTGACACAGCAGCAGCTGAGCCTGTCGTGGAACGATGGTCCTCTCTTTCATCAAGCTCACTCTTACAAGCCCATTATCCGTATTGTAGAGCCCTGATGAGCCCGCACAAAGGCATACCCGGGAGGAGAAAGAAATCCGCTGCAACAGCTAGTCAGAATCTCGCAATGGGACTTTTGTCTCGTGATTCGTTGTCAATCAATAATAAGCTTGTTGTTATATATAACAAGTCACAATGAGGACGTCTTGAGCTGAGATAGACAGCCTCTCATTTGTTGCAATTGCGTTGGATGATAATTCCGTACTCAGACAGTTCCATCAAGACCCCTGGCATGATACAGTTCAGGAAGCCGTCAATAGTCGTATTCCTTGCCCGGCTACATTCCATACACCCACAAGCCCGCGTGGCAGGCCGGCGCGCTGGTCCCAATCTGGAAAGATTGAAATTTGGAATTGAGGGCTGACCCAGGGAAGACTCCCCACTGATCTCTCGTGCTGTTTAGCTGTATGGTCCAAGGGCATCGAGAGGCTAAATCGATCCATGCAGATTGCAATTTTTGCTTTATGAGATACCGATGAAAACGAGGCTCACAAATTCGTTGTGGCTCTCAAACTTTTGAAAATTCCTAGGTCGTTCCCTGTGGTAAAGAAAGTCAATTCTCATATTCGATGAAACGGACTGTTTCCACGAATGAGAGCACAACGGGTAGCTGACATGAAGGAGCCCTGAAAGCCACAGTGATGTCAACAGAGCGTCGAGAGTGGTTGGGCTGGCGTCTCGAACGAATAAGGGAGCTGGAGAGAGTCAGTGAATTATGACGCTGTACGTAGAAGAACATGGGGGCGGTTAGCAGCGCTAATGGTTGTCAGCAGTTCCCAATGACAGGTGATAGCAAAAGAAATCGATTAAAATCAGCGGAGTAGAGCCAAGTCGAAGACAGTTGCAATCATTGCTGAATGGTATCCTCGTTAGTGGAGGGAAAGTAAGCATCATTTAAACAGCCCTACTTTGAGTGCTGTCGAAAGACCTTGATCCCCAGTCCTTGTGGCTCCTGTCAAAATTGTCTAAAGAGCAAGACAGTTAATTGAAGATCGCCGATCTCGAGGGAGAACGAGAGGGTCCATGGGGAAAGGTCACCATCCATAGCCGATGACAGGTTATGATGGTGGCTCGAGCGCGATTTTGACAACCGGCAAGAAGAAAAATGCACGAGTATTGTTGAAAATGGGCAAGGCTGGGTGTGAAGTGCTGCCAGGTTGAATTGGAAACATGACGATCGACCTGGCGCGCGGCACCAAGAAGGTTCAATAGTCGGATCCGAACTTTTCTGATTTGCCTTATTTCTAAAAAGAGTCTGACACTCCGAGTACCGAGTTGTTAGTGGTTTCCTCCGCGGAGGCTTTCTCCCTAGATTCTTTCGAATAAGGGGGTTGAGAATGCCACAGACCCAGAAAATGGGTTGTGCCAGCCGCTGTTCCCCTCCTAATCGATGCTGGTGCATCGTTCGTCCAGGAAAGGTTATGTTCCTAGTGCGTGCCTGACAGCTATTGGATGCAGGCGATAAAGCGGATGATGATGGTGGTTGTTGCTGCACCAAAAGCTCCTGCAGTGGAGATAACTTAGCCACTAAGATCTTTGTAAAAATACTGAGCATCCAGTGGTCGGCTAGGCTGAGGCTTGGCCGGATACCAGGGACAACAGGCGATGACGATAGTGATGCACGCCCACATTTGCGCGGCCATTGGTCTCAGTGCAATCTGCGTTGAGGAGCAAGAGGAGGAGCATTGACCAGCCAATCCCCTGAATGCATGGATGATATTGATTTGCTGCAGCTGATGTATTATTAGGACAGCGTCATCACTGCTCAAGCCTGTGCATGTAATGCGAGAAGAGTAGGCTGATGAGCAAGAGGCATTGGATATCGTGTGGAATATGAATGTTCATGGCGTGAGTTATTGTGTGAGAATGGTAAAGTAGAGAAGGGAAGAGTAGTCCCAGGCTAATATCATCCGGGCTCATTTTTGGTGGAGGTACGTACCTGCCCAATTCTGGATTTTTTTGCTTCCTTCCTTGAGGGTCCCTTTTCTCTACGTCATTGTGTGCAGGGTTGGCTTTACATACCCCCGTTCTGTGTGCGGGCATCGTGGGCTAGTCAAGTACCAGATAGGTACTACTGCGAGCTGTTGCAGGCTCTGTAGCACCAGCGAAGCACACACTATACTTTACTGTACCTGAGCCATCTGCAAGCCAAACGCCAACTTTTGCCCACCTCCAAGTCGACTCTCTCAATGAGTCTCCAGTCTCTCTCTCACTAGCCAGGCCAGGCCAGTCCAGTTCAGTCCACCTCTCTACCGCTACCACCGCTACCATTTCACTCTCCGCACCAAGAAGTCCAAGACAAGAGTGAAAGGCACACTACAGACGCTGCGGTGTGGTTGAACCCCCAATTTTCTCACTTCAAACCTCGTGCGTTGCGCTGCCCGCTCGTTGCCCCGTTGCTGGAACCTCTTCCGGTCCTCATCCTCCGATCCTGGGCCTTACCTACACTATCTTGGACCTCCCTACAGGGTCGTTAACACATCTCGGTCGTTGACCAACTGGTGCCGGGATTTATACATACAGACCGTTGCTACTGTTATCGTACTGCTGGCCTGGGGTTAGAGGGAACGAAGCTTCTATCTATGCCCCCCCTCCACCGCCGCTGCTTAATTTGACTTATTCTTTAAATCGCGAATTGTACTCAACACCACTCTTCCTGCCGGCGAGAAGGATTTGGCACCTGGTACTTCGACGACTGGTTATCCCGTGAGGCATGCAAAGAGCCACCTCGCCGGTTGGCGACGACTTATTCTCGATACCGTCACCCTCGCGTCAACACGATTTATCGACTCGCCCGCCAGTCTTGTCGCCATTTCCTCTCGATGAGAAACTACCGGTCTATGCTAATAGAAATGGACGTTTGATGCCGAAATCGATATCAAACTCGACTGTAGATGCGACTGCGACACCAATCGCGCGTGACGCAATGACGACGGATCGCCACCCGAGCCACTCTCTAAACTCGCCCCTTGAGGCTCAATCCAAGCAGCCCCGCGTCCACAACAACATGATAGGAGATTCTGCCGACCTGACCACCCTTTCTGATGTCAAGGATCTGGGTAGCGTTACCGAAACATCGACAACCCTCGCTGGAGCAAATGCATTGAGTCCTCGGCGTGCAGGCTTTGGTGCTACTGCGTCCCAGGCCCAAATATCCTCACAAAAGCAGCTCAACGAATACCGAGAAAAACTTGCACGCGATCTCGAACGCCGCGAAATGTCAGCTAGAGGCCTGATGACGAGTCCGAATGAGAAGATCAGGGTTTCCCCCATACCAGAAGAAGGTCTTACTGGTTCACCGCTTCAGACTTCAGCTCTAACGACGACTTCAACTGAGTCGAACACTACCGTCAGAGGCGCTCCCACTCCAGGACCCATTGCAGGCACTCCATCTTATCCGTTTCCTCGAATGGTGCCCGCCGGTTTTGTACCATCGTACCTGCATAGGCCTTTCACCACCCTCTCACCCACGGGCGCTCCACGATCTTTCAGTTATGGCTCTTTCGAAGCCTTGGGTATGGGTGCTCAAGACAAGCTTGTGTCAAGCACTTCTACCCCGGCATCTAACTTTACATTCAACCCATCCGCCGTATCGCCACATCCCGAAAACCCCGATTTTCCTAACCCTAACCTTTATGATCTTTCTTTAATGCTTGCTGCTGAGCCTGGTCTGGATGCTTGGTGGTCGAATGTTGTCCAAATTATGAGAGATGTGTACAAAGCTGAACGCGTGACACTGGCCGTCCCGGCTGATTCAACAGACATTGAAAACGTTCCTTGGGGCCAGAAGGCTACTTTTAATCAACACAAGGAGGATGATCTGAGCCTCGGATATATGGCTGCCAAACACTCTAGCAGTATTGGTTTGAGCAATAGCGACTATGATAGATCTGGACCTGGGTCAAACGCCACACCGTCAGTTGCAGACGATACCCTGCACGCCAATTCTGCTGCCCGACCCGGTCTCTTTAGTCGACATTCATACACAACATATGAGGAGAAGAGAGAGAAGTCTCAGGCCCAACCTAATTTGCAGGCTCGCCGACCTGCATTCCTGGCGAGGAGTCAGAGTAACTATCCTGCAGGCCGTGCCTCCAGGGAGGCCTATACTGATTTTGCCAAGCTGGATAAGACAACGCTTGACGAACACGATGCTATTGAACAACCTATTCCAAGCTGGGAGGCGCCACTCATTGGAGAAAGGGATGGCCAGGGACGTGTTCTGCCTGTGCTGCAGGCTCTTGACTATGAAGCAGACCCCCTCATTGACCACAGTGGAGTGATGCGTGTACTGGAGCGTGGAAGGGCCATCGCTCTCACTAGATCGTATCCTTATCTCGCCGATGAAGTTCCTACCGAGTCATCGAAGAAGTCAAAAGCTACTACTCAAGAATCTTCCAACGCCCCCAAGAACTTCAGCAAACCTCGGTCCGATTCGTTTTCGAAGCTATCATCGATGTTTAACTCAGCTAGTTCCTCCCGTGTACCAAGCCGCAGCAAGACCCATTCAGCTGCCGACAGGGCCAAGTCAATAGCTTCGCGCCTGGAGGGCCGGTTGGAAGAAGATATGCCTCGGCCTCCGACTCCAAAGTACGAAGAGTTTGAGCAGGCGCCCCCATCACCCTGGTCACAATCGCCGGCTCCATCGCCTGCTGTGCGGGCTGACCCGAAAGAGAATCCATTCTTCACAGACGCCATGGTAGATGAGGATTCTTTCAACCCAGATACCGGCACAGATGACTACACAGGGATGCGACCTCCTGAAGCCATCGGTGTTGACAATTCATGGACTGTTCTCCATATTCCGCTTTCTCATGTCCTCCTCTCTAAACCTACCCGAACCTTCAAACTCGACAGCACTTTGATGGAACAAAAGTCTCACTCCCGCAACAGAAGCGAGAATATTCCTGCTCCAAGTGAGGATGGTGGCCGTAACACACCAGACAGCTTCAAGAGAGACAAGCCGGCACCTATTGCAATCTTGTCCATCCTTAGTCCAATCATCCCTTATCCATCTAACTTGAAGCACTCTCTCGAACACCTCGCACCGCACATGGCCACGACCTTCTCACTGTCTCGACACTACAGCAATCTTGAAACCGAACTTGCAGGCTTGCAGCGCAAACGACCGCAAACGGCTGGATTCGGTGCCGTTGCACATGATGGACGCCCTTTGGAAAATATGGCTTATCTTAACGCCGACGATATTGTCCCTCATCAGTCACATGCTGGCAGTATGACAAGCCCGAGCGACTATTCGGGAGTCTCCAAGAGTGCTACTGGATCTCCATTAGGAACACCTGGGTGGGATCAGGGGTCTGGCAGCTTTCTGAACGACAAACGACCACCACCTACCTCAAGTCCTGCTGCCACGCCTTCGGGTGAAGGTTACTTTGCTTCCAGACAGCGACCAGTGCCCACACGACACGAGACCTTTGGCGGTACAGGTACCCCACGAATAAGAACAAGCTCTAAGGACAGCTCGCCCGCCGAGAAGCGAAACGCTCGCCTCAGTGGTCCCTCGCTTTCGCAAGAGAGTTCGGATCAGAGCTTGTCCGTCGAGAGTAAGACGGCTCGTACTTCATCCAACGAGTCGACTACGGCTTCGGCGAAGAAGTCTGCACATGGAGATGCTCCCGATGTCAGTAAAGATACTTTGGAACCCGTCGATGATGACAATGCGGCTGAGAATTTGGCTGACACTGCAAAGACTGGACGTGGCACTCGTCAAGGACATAGCATGCTTCACTCTTATGGTGCAGATTTCGCTTCAACCTTTCAATCTCTTCCGCCGAGTTCCACACTCTCGGCTCGACCGACACCTGTTTCTGCACCGTCTCGGAGCGGCTCGTTGACCACCACAGCTGTTGATATGCCACCTCCATCTGACAGACTGAAGGGACTGATCTTAGATTCTCTACCGGCTCATGTATTTGTTGCTCTCCCGCAGACTGGAGAAATCGTTTGGGTCAACAGCCGGTACCTCTCTTACCGAGGTCAAACAGCAACTGATCTCGCTGCTGATCCCTGGGGAAGCCTTCACCCCGACGATCGAGACGAATATCTGAAAGCTTGGGGTCACTCCATCCGCACAGGAGAGCAATTCTCGAGGACAGTTCGGATTAAACGATTCGATGGCGCGTACCGGTGGTTTTATGCTCGGGCTGTTGCCTCCAAGGACAAGAGGGGTGTCATAATGCAATTCCTTGGATCTTATATGGACATCCACGACCAACATATTGCTGAGCTGAAAGCCGCCCGACAGGAGGAAATCGAAGCATCCGAGGCCAAGCACCGACTACTTGCCAACCTTATACCACAAATCATTTTTACAGCTACGGAAGACGAAGGTATAACCTTTGCCAACGAACAATGGCTATCATATACTGGCCAAAGCTTCTCGGATTCACTTGGTCTGGGTTTCATGGATTTTGTACACCCTGACGATCTTGCCAAATGCCGCATTCCCACCCAACCTCCAACACCAGGCGGGCCAAAGCGTGAAGGGCAAAACAGTATGTATCGACAAGGATCCATGCAGTCTGAAGCAGCGTCAACGAGCACTATACAAGCGCCTAGGTCCGGTACACCGCAGGACTCGCCTATGCGTAGCACACAACAGACTCTATCTCGACACAACAGTTCCAGTGGTAGTTCCGCATATGATTGGCCTACTGCAGACTTGACTGAATTGGCTCGTAAGGGAATCATCAAAGTGGCGACTGATAGTGCTGGCCGAGTTTCATACACGACCGAGGTTCGACTATTATCAAAGACCGGAGAGTACCGTTGGCATTTGATTCGCTGTGTTGAGATTGACACAATTGATTTTGGTAGCGGCGCCAGCTCGTATTTTGGATCCGCGACAGACATCAACGACCACAAGTTACTCGAGACCAAGCTCAAAGAAGCCATGGAGACCAAGGGGCGTTTCCTCAGTAACATGTCTCATGAGATTCGCACTCCACTGATTGGAATCTCTGGCATGGTCAGCTTTTTGCAGGACACTACTTTGAATGAGGAGCAACTCGATTACACCAACACGATCCAGACGAGTGCCAATAGTTTGATCATGATTATCAACGATATTCTTGATCTTTCCAAGGTCGACGCTGGCATGATGAAGTTGAAGTACGAGTGGTTCCATACCCGTTCCATTATCGAGGATGTCAACGAGCTCGTGTCAACAATGGCGATCGCTAAGCGACTGGAGTTGAATTATCTTGTGGAAGCAGACGTGCCTGCATGGGTCAAGGGCGACAAGGTTCGAATTCGCCAGGTCCTACTCAACGTCACCGGCAATGCTATCAAATTCACTTCCGAAGGCGAGGTCTTCAGTCGTTGCCGTGTGTACATGGCGGAGGGTTCCAATGTGGATGAGAACGAAATCATGCTTGAGTTTTCTGTCACTGACACAGGACGTGGATTCTCCAAGGAAGAAGCCGATCTGATTTTCAAACCATTCAGTCAGATTGACGGAAGCAGCACACGTCAGCACGGCGGTAGTGGTCTCGGTCTCGTCATCTCACGGCAACTAGCTGAGCTGCATGGTGGTAGCATGACAGGTCGAGCTACACTAGGAAAAGGATCGACTTTCACCTTCACAGCCAAATTCGGCCTTCCCACAGCTGAGGACCATCCTAACCTACCTGACAGTCCTCCGCCTACTGGCGCCTATACGCCCAGACCTGAGGTGGTGGAGAATGTTCCCAATAGCATTAAGCCTTTGCCACCGCCAAGGCATCTACGCACAGTCGAAGTTGCCAGTCCTGGAGGCACAACGTCCGAGTTCACGTCGCCCGGAGGCCTTTCGGTTGGTAGCTCAAATCCTTCTGTCCGTTCAGCCAAATCGCAACTCACCGATCGGTCGTCTGCAACATCTGTCACTGGAGGTCTCGCCCGCTTCAGCGAAGCAGCCAAGGCTAGTGGGCAAGATTTATCTCAGATGAAGTTGGAGATGCCCTCAGGACGCAGTTCTCCCGGGACTCACCTACTGCCTGTGGGATCACCTGAGGATTTCCGCCCCCCAATGTACTCAATCCTCATCATCTGCCCTCAGTTCCATAGTCGCGAGGCCACTACGCAACACATAGAGATGACTCTACCGAAGGATGTTCCCCACCAGATCACGGCTTTGGCAAGCGTTGAGGAGGCGCAGACACTGATCAGTGGTGAAGACCCTATCAAGTTTACGCACATCGTGATCAATCTCCCCTCCCCCGAGGCCATTATCGGATTGATGGATGATATTACAAAAACACAGACAATCGATAAGACGACCATTCTTGTGCTGTCAGATTCCGTACAACGACAAGCAGTTCTTAAGCTGGCGGCCGACACTAAATATGAGCACCTTCTTTCGGACAATGTGGTGACGTTCATCTACAAACCCGTGAAACCGTCGCGATTTGCCGTCATCTTTGACCCGAACAAGATGCGCGATCTCAGCATAGATCGCAATCGATCGACAGCTCAGCAAATGGTCGAGAATCAGAAGGCTAGCTACCAGGAGATTGAACGGCGCATGGGCAACAAGGGCTACAAAGTGCTATTGGTTGAAGACAATCCTGTCAACCAAAAGGTTTTGACGAAATACCTCAAGAAGATCGGCGTCGATGTCGAGATCGCCGTTGATGGCGCCGAGTGTACCACCATGGTTTTGTCAAAGCCTCATAAGCACTACTCCCTTATTCTGGTAAGTGAATTCTTATATATTTACCTAGCCTGTAGCATCGCTAACATGTGTTTCTCCAGTGTGATCTCCATATGCCCCGAAAGGACGGCTACCAAGCGTGCCGCGAAATTCGGCAGTGGGAATCTGCCAACCGTTATTCCCAAATGCCAATCATTGCCTTGTCGGCCAACGTCATGTCAGACGTTCAAGATAAATGTGTCGCAGCGGGTTTTAGTGACTACGTTACGAAGCCCGTCGACTTCATAGATCTCAGCAGAGCCATGTCGAAGTTCTTCTGATTGTGGGACTCGCTTTCTTCTCCTCGAACACACGCAACGCAAGTCTGCAATGCCTGCTCTTGTTTTGCCCCTTCACAGCATTATACGACGGCTCACGACTTATCCGCCTACACTTTATGATACCATGGCAGCTTCTCTTTTGACAGAACAGGCAATGGGCCTTCTCGCAGTGGTTTGCAGGGATGAGAAGCACTCGAGGTTCTGTGTATGACTTTATTGCACTACTGTTATTCATTCCGGCTTTTATGATTCTTTACATCAAAGATGAGTTTACCGCTTTGGTCGGAAAACTATTTTCTGCATACTACGGGACATTTTCCATGGCGTTTGCGACCCTGCACGGTTTTTGTAGGGATCAAAACAGTTCAATTAATTCGTACCCGTGGTCTGTTTTGAAGCCTTTTTGTTCATTTTTCACTTTTTTTCTTATCTTTATCATCCGAGTTGAATGACTTGTGGAGGTCTTGGGGGGGATTCAGAAGACTGGATACGGTGTTATGGTGTTTCTGTTTTACGTGCATTACTCTACTCATGCCTCACGACCTGTGCTGGATGGAAAAGGTCCATCCATATCTTGGGTTGGGGGTTAAAAGAGATGGGATGAATCGCAAGGATATAAATTTTTGGCTTCTTTCTGGTAATCTTCTTGACGAAGAAAAGGGGGTTCTTATAGACAGACGCGCACGAGGATGAGCTGGATAGGTCAATATTTAATCTATCCCACGTTGATTGACAATTATATACTAGCTAGACTTTTACACTTTAGCTATTAGCTTTGTATAAGCTAAGTTCTTTAAAATAAAAAAAGCTCAAAATCATTCATGAACTTCCCCCCAAAGCTTTCGTCAGTTGAATGGACAGTGTTTGCGATCCAAAGGACGCAGCCTTCTTCATATACCCGACTAAAGGATCCTTCGTAGTCGTTGTCCATGTTCTGACACTTGATCCTGAGGAGGGCAGTTTTACAGTTCTCAGCCATCTTCATATCTGCAGTAGGAGAGAAGGATTCTTGGTTTAACTCCGCCTTAATATGCAGGGTCCAATGTTAAAGAATAGCTTAAAGTTCAGTAAGGGCTTTGTGACACCTGACTCTTGTGGCTCAGGCAACTGCACCTTAAATCTATTTTCTGCAATATTTCCCACACTCTTCTGCTTGTAACCTACGTCAGGGTATCAGAAGAGTTAGCCGCCGAGAGCGTGAGAAAACAGTTTGGTTACTTTATGCCAGCGTACCATGATCCCACTAACAGGAGCCGTCTGCTTAATCTGTGCCACCTGTCTCCCGACAGTTGATCCTGAAGAGGGCTTAGATCCCACAGCTTGGACCCTATTCGATTGGAGGGAAGATCATTTACTCCTCTGGGGGCCAACATGGCCAGACCACGTAAAAGCCCCCCTATCGATGAGGAACTCTGACGAGATTGACGAGATTGACGAGACTGTCATCGTCTACGAAGCTCATGTATCTGGACCCGTCTTCGCTACAATCTCGACTAGTCGGAGCGTCGTCATGCAGACGGAATATGTCTCCGGAGAATCTTTAAGAGCTCGTAGATCGCGGGTGTATCTCCCTGTTCATGCTGCTTGCTACGCCATGGCAAGGAAAGTTGGGGCAGCACCTGGAAGTGGAATCACAAGCCTGGGAGATCTATGGATAACGCTTGAGAGACGATGCAGGGAGGCCATCTCGTACGGGCGGACTGGTGGGTTCTATATTCCCTCTATTCCGAACAACAGACCAGGAGAACCTATCGAGTTGAATCTTGGGCGTTACTACATCCCTCCGCAAGCTATTTGTCCCAGGTTTTCCTCTCTTGCTAAGTATGGACGCGAATGGGTGAGTCTTGGTCCAATATAAATTGTTTCAGTACTGATACAGCCTACAGTGGACTCGGGACCCTCTCAAAATACCAGACTTGACCGAGTCACTCATGTCAACCCTTGAGCGAGCAGAAACTCCATTAGCTGATGAAGGATTCAGCAACAGATTTGACTCTCTACCCCCCGAAATCGGAAACATCGTCATTGAAAACCTCATCGCCTGTGTTCCGGCAGAAGGCGCCAGCTCCCTAGAGTGCACCTATCTCATCCCCCAGTACCGCTGGAAACAAGCCCTTATTCAGATCCCCTTTCTATGGGATCTCGAAAACGAAATCGTCGAGCGGAAAGACCAAGAAGCTTCAACCGGGCTATTCGAGTGGAACTGGGAGAAGCTTGCGAGGCTGATCTTGTCTGAGTTTCCGATCTTTCGAAAGGGCGAGGCCTGTGGTTACAAGCTCTACAGTCAATCGGGTCATGACATACTTGGCCAACCTATTGTTCCGCCAGCTTTTGCCAATAGAAGGCGAATTTGGCAAATTCTGATGGATATGTACCCTAATGACGTGGGAATGTTTAATCGTATGGGCTAGGAAGAGGAAGCTCTTAAGGTGAGAGCGAACCAGATGGGTGACAGAAGAATTGTCTTCTAAGACTTAGGCTACCATAATAAAGTAGCCTAAGTGCTAGCATAATGTGCTCAAATCATTTCATCTCTTATGCTATTAGGTAGGGGCCAATTTTTCTAATACCCTAAGGGTGTTGAAGTTGTTGTGCAGTGGCAGGAAGTGATTCACTGCATCCTTCCCAATTCAATAGGAGTTCCTTCTCATTGTGCACTTCTCTTCACCTATTCATAATTCAGCATCCATTCATCCGTTTGCCGATCTTCGACCCGTCATCTATTCATTACTCGGCATTCTTTGCATATTAGTGATCGTTTATTTGCCCTGATCTCGCCTCTCAACTAAGCTCTCGGTATTCTTTACTCAGCTATTGTAGAGACCAGTGCGCGCATCAGACAAACGAACAGCATTCGATAGCCAACAACACAGCATACTATTCGATATGGAGCAACAAAACGAAAAGGGAAAGCACAAACTGAGCCCTCAAACAGACCCGGCAGTCACTAAGAAGAGTCGACCTACATGTTTTGTCGAGACTCCTGGAGGAAGTCTTAGAGAAACGAAACCTTCTACTGATCATCATCATCATCATCATCATCAACGCAGTAGTTCTGCTATGGCTCCTCCCGATTCCAAGCTGAAAGAGGTTCCATTACTCGAGGGCGCCGACGACATCAAAACAGCTCAGTCTTCTCTCTCTAGCAGGTGAGTAACAGAAAAGTTGTCTTCCAAGGTCGAGGACGTCAAAATTGTCTTCTAAGGCTTAGGATATCCAAATAAAGAAGCCTAAATGATCCTCTAAGCTAGCATAAGATGACCAAATTATTTCGTCTTGACTAGCATTTAGGCCACTTTATTTCATCTCTTATGCTCCTGGGGCCAGTTCTTCTAACACCTCGACGTCTAGATTGCCGATTCGTCCTGCTACACAATCAACTCGTACCAGACCAGCCGACTATGATCTCTCCGAACAACACCTCAGCACACTGTCCGTTCGCGAGAAGCTCCGCAAGGGTATCGCCATGAGCTTGGCCAACGATGCGGCCGCGGATACAGTTCCTGGAATGATGATAAACATGGATATTGAGCATCATGTGGATCCCAAACTGACCTCCTACCAATTCCAAAGTCGGGGTACCGAAATGGTTAACCACGAATTAACAGCAAGAGTGACTGATGCTTATGAGTCAATGGAGACCAGGGGGAAGATGGCTCAACACAGAAATGGCGGGATACCTGAAGCGTGAGCCATTACCTTCGATACCATGGAAATTTGGAAAGTCCCTGCTGACGATGTACTCAGGAGAGTGGCTGGTGCGCGGCTTCAAGCTGTCACTAGAACTGCCAACTACAACCCGTTCAAGCCTTTCACCTTTGTTCCGACTCCCCATCCAAACAATACCATTTCCGAAGCCGAAGCCGAACAAAGGGAGGGACTGGCATCTTGGCTCGAGTCAGCTTGCCGTCGTTTTGGGTACAAAACCCTGGAAATTGATCGGCTCTCTTTCAGACATGACTTCAATCACAACGAGTTGACACTCATAGAACATGGCAATGACTTCTGGGTCGCACCTAACGGATCGTATTCCAGTCCTGTGTATGTCGATACTGGCCATGAAGGCAGCATCACTTTGTATGAGGCGAACATGTAAGTGTCATAAGAGCTGTTGTGCTATCGAGGACTCAGAGTTGCTAATGCATCCAAGTGCTTGTGGGCATCCCCCAACAGTACAGAAATGGACTTGGTTCAAGATCACCAAACCGCTCACAGTCAGTAGAGGAAGGCCGAGGGGGTTTGTAGACGTGTCCAATTCCGTCACTTTCGCTGTCCCTACAGCCAATATTGAAAAGGTCAAGGAAGAGTAGAACCCAACCTTGACTGACGGCCAACGCCGGCTCATACAAGAGTGGAGGTTTAGCACAAACGGTATCCCTGCCTTTACGGCCACACCACAAGCCATGGAGGAAAAGAAGTTCTGGGGGTGGGTACAGAGGCTCATGGGCAGCAACGCTTGCCTTGTTGAAGCCACGTCCAAGAAAGGTACATCAGGATGGGTCCGTTCGGAACCGCAACAGAATGAAGGAAAAGACTCGAGCTCGGCACCCGGCCGTCGAGCTGCGGCCCGAGGAGCATCGGGGCTACGTAACGAAGTCTAGATAGAGGCCGAGCCGTATATATAATTTATTGAAGTTCCAGTCATAGTGGCTTATTGTGTCGATAATGAAAAAGTGTTTTTTATTTATTTATATTTATTTAATTCTTTTAGCTTGGTTACCTTGATCAGTCTCAACTGAGATATTGCTATAAGGTTCCGTCCAAGAAAGGTGCAGGACAGGTCCGATTCAACCCTGAACTGCAGCAGAATGAAGGAAAAGACTTGATGTCGAGCTGTACACGGGATAGGTACTTTAGAACAAGATCCTCTAAACTTTACACAGTCATCCTCTAAGCTTTAGGGAATTGGCGATGATCTCAAGAAATCAGCGATAACATGGAGTCTAAGACCAATCTAAGCTCACATAGTGACTAAAGACTTTCGTCCCTTATGCTCTCGTAGCGTACACTTACGGACATCTCCTGTGTGGGCTGACTCTAGCATTCTAGCAACCATTTCCTTTTGTTTCCTTTAGACCTAGCATAGACGAAGTAGTCTCTATGATGCCGTGTCCGGCACCGAGTCATTGGTGGTTACTTCACGCTATCAGCGATCAAGGCTTCTTTTGGTAGCCATAGGGATGCAATGTGTCAGGTGAAGCTAGAGAACAGGATATCGATAGGAGGGGAGCGGCGGTGCGCTTGATCATCGCAGTGGTACAACATGATAGCGCCTTTATAGTCAGCAGATAGTCGTTATACAAATAGAGCGCAAGAATTTCTCAACCGCCCGTCAGAGGGTCAGAAGAATTGGCCGCCTAAAACATAAGGGACGAAATAATTCAGTCACCTTATGCTAGCTTAGGCTCGCACTTAGGCTACTTTATTTCTGTAGTCTAAGTCTTCGAGGTCCGTCGTCACTTGCAATCGCTGGACATCGGCTGTGTGGACTGACCCTAGCATTCTGGTGATCATTTCTTTTTCTTTCCTTTGGACCCTTCCTCCTTCTTATCCCCTGCCATTCCAGCCCTTGCAAAGGCATCACTGGCTACAGCAGTGATCAACCTAAATCTTTTGGACCCCAAATGGACACCTCCATACCAGCGTGTAACTACCACCATGGAATCCCAGAGATCCATTGATTGCATAAGCTGCAGAAGACGGGATCCGGCTCCCGTCTCACCATCGTCATTAAACTGCTGATGGCCAGTTCCGTCGCCTCTAATACGCCACGCCGTGATATTATGTGTTGCATTGCGTATACGTTTGTCCGATTCTAGCAGAGAATTGACGTAGGATGAGGCCTGCGAGGGACATGTTACGGGGGAAACGTGTGCTATGAATTCTGATATGCGCTTTGAGGGCGTCCAAGACGGGGGCTGTGATTTAGGCAGAATGGATTGGGCTGCTCTTTTGGCTGCCATGATGGGTTTAGTAGTGATTATCCAAGACAAGAAGACTAATAAGAAGCGTTTGAATGTCTTGTTCTTGTCTTGGAGGAAGTAGATAGATACTTTAATACAGCCACAATTTTAGTGGACGAATTGAGTATCATAGACATATAAATCTCCGAGGTCAATTGATGGAGGGGAGCTCCAAACAGCTCAATAGTTCTTGGCTCTTGTGGTTGGTCACTCATGATTTCCAGGGGATTCTGTAAGAGGTCATGAGCTGTTAAAACTTGAGGACCTCATAGAGAACGACAGTGCAAGGCGGGTCGGGTTAATATCAAAGCCGAGAATGAGCGAGCGAGCGTAGACGTAGGTTGGAGATTGGAGGAGCCTCCCCGCCAAAAATCCAATCCTCAGGACCTGACCTCTCTACTGTATCCACATCCGCTACTGAACTTTTCCTGGTTCAGTCCAGTCTGTGTGCGCGCCCCTCAACAACTGTTCTTTTACCTTAGCCTTTTGCTTTGCCCCTCCGACACCGACATCCAATCCCCGGCATCCTTCACCTCCAAAAAACCGGCGACCTACCATTTTTCTATCTCTGCCCTTCAGAGATATCCCCCCAAAAGACGTCGAGCCGAATAAAGGAAAAGAACAGAACACATCTCGCCCATCATGCAGGCTCCGGTGGTGGTTATGAGTAAGTAATTCTTGAAATATAAAACCCCCACCCTGGAGGGCGAACCCCTGGGCCCTCTGCCTAAAGAGAGAGAGGGGAGCTCCCAAAAAAACGAAACATTTGAGGCTGACCGAGATGTTGCGTTGCAGACACCAACAGCGGTGAGAGACAAACTGGCCGAAAGGCTCAGCTCTCAAACATTGCCGCTGCCAAAACGTATGCCATTGTCCCTATCCTCCTCGAGTCGTGCCCGACCCTAACCACCGATCCCAGTGTTGCCGATATTATTCGATCATGCCTTGGTCCCAAGGCTATGTTAAAGATGCTGCTCGACCCCATGGGCGGTATCGTCCTTACAAACGATGGTCACGCTATCCTTCGAGAAATCGAGGTCTCCCACCCTGCCGCGAAGAGCATGATTGAGCTCAGCCGGACGCAAGACGAGGAAGTTGGCGATGGAACCACAACTGTCATTATTCTGGGTAAGACGATATGGCTATACTACAATGTCTAACTGGACATGTCACTGACGTTCAACTAGCCGGTGAGATTCTTGCACAGGCTCTTCCCCAGCTCGACCGTAACATCCACCCCGTCGTTATCATTTCCGCCTTCAAGCGAGCTCTCAAGGACGCTCTTGAGATCATCGAGGAGATCTCCCTGCCAATCGATGTTAACGACGACAAGGCCATGTACCAGCTCATCTCTTCATCAATCGGCACCAAGTTTGTTTCGCGATGGATGGACCAGATGTGTGACCTTGCCCTCAAGGCTGTCCGCACCGTGACGTGGGAGGCTGGCAACGGCAAGACTGAGGTCGACATCAAGCGATATGCTCGTGTGGAGAAGGTTCCCGGTGGCGAGATTGAGGACAGCAGAGTTCTTGATGGTCTTATGCTCAACAAGGATATCACACATCCCAAGATGCGCCGGCGCATTGAGAACCCCCGAATCGTCCTCCTCGATTGCCCTCTGGAGTACAAGAAGGGAGAATCCCAAACCAACATCGAGATTACCAAGGAGGACGACTGGAACCGAATTCTGCAGATCGAGGAGGAGCAAGTCAAGGCTCTGTGCGATGCCATTGTCGCCGTCAAGCCTGACCTTGTTATTACCGAGAAGGGAGTGTCTGGTACGTTTTTTATGCTTCACGATGTCTTCACGATAGCTTACTAATTACCTTACAGATCTTGCCCAGCACTACTTCATGAAGGCCAACATCACAGCTCTCCGCCGAGTCCGAAAGACCGACAACAACAGAATAGCCCGAGCCACCGGTGCCACTATCGTCAACCGAGTAGAGGACCTCCAGGACTCCGATGTCGGCACCCGATGCGGTCTCTTCGAGATCGAGAAGATTGGCGACGAGTACTTCACATTCCTTACCAAGTGCCAGGACCCCAAGGCCTGCACAGTCCTCCTCCGTGGTCCCTCCAAGGATGTTCTCAACGAGATTGAGCGAAACCTCCAGGATGCCATGGGTGTTGCCCGAAACGTCATGTTCTCCCCCAAGCTATCACCAGGTGGTGGTGCTACCGAGATGGCCGTTTCCGTGAGATTGAACCAGCTCGCTAAGAGCATTGAGGGTGTTCAGCAGTGGCCTTACAAGGCTGTGGCAGAAGCTCTCGAGGTTATCCCCCGAACCCTCGTCCAGAACGCTGGCAAGAGCCCCGTCCGTGTGTTGACGGATCTCCGTGCCAAGCAGGCTGAGGGTAAGACCACTTACGGTGTCAACGGTGACACTGGTGCCGTTGCTGATATGAAGGAGTACGGAGTTTGGGAGCCCCAGGCTATCAAGCTCCAGAGCATCAAGACCGCCATTGAGGTAAGTTTCTGACGTCATTCTGTCTAAATGTATGAACAAAACACTAACAATTTTCACTAGGCTGCTTGTCTGTTGCTCCGAGTTGACGATATCTGCAGTGCCAAGAAGGCGGCGCAGATTGGTGGTGGCGGCGGTGGTGAAGAGTAAACAAAGATATGATGTACATGGTGGATGATGTCGATGTGATATAACACGGAAGTGATAGTGGGAATAAAGACCGGAGGCAGGCGTGCGATCCGGACTGTTTTATATGAATGTCTGTTTGGAAGGACTGGTCATACCCCTCTGTGCTAGCCAAAAGAGCAAAATAGACAAACAAGAGAAAGACAACAACAAAGAGAAGCACCAGGGCTGAGTATGATAAAGCCTGGGTGATTCAAGATGAAAGAAATGGGTATCATATAAATTACCTGGCTAATAATGTTGCCGTTTCTACATGCGAGGCTCTTACAGAGCATTCCTCCTCTGGTGATCTGGGCCTCAATTCTCATAGCATCTCCCTCTGCTATGACTCTGTGTGCTTATGTACGTCCTCCTTTTAATTACTTGACTGGTACTAGTGACCTTTTGAATTAATCGTCTTCGTCGTGAATGACAAGGCCCGCGGGTTGCGCAGATGGTGTAGGTTCCGAATCCTTGCCAGCCTGGGTCTTAGAATCAACATCAGCAGAATCTTTCCTAGCATCTGCGGATGGGGAGTCGCCTCTGGACAGTGCTGTGTTAGACTTCTTGTCAGTCGCACTAGCAGGACCTTTTCCCTTCTTCGACTTGCGAGCCTTCATCTTCTCCCTCTTCTCGCGGTTCTTGCGCGTGCGCTCCTCATCCTTGCGATCGCGCTCACTCTTATCCTTGGTAAACTCCTCGATGTCCTTCTCGCGACGCAGATCCTCGTCCATGCTGCGCAGACGCTCGTACTCGCGCCGACGGCTAGCCTTGTAGACGTGGAACTCGCCCGAGCCGGCACCGGCGCTGGAGCCCTGGACGTTGGTGACGATTTCCGGAGGTGCGGAGCGCAGGGCGGCGGAAGAGTTGCCGGCGGAGGCGTCGGGGATGCGGATGTTCTGGTCGGGCTTTGCGAAGAGAGCGTCTACTGAGGCAGCTTGCGCTGAGAGGGGCGTGAGAGCGCGCCTCTTTGTTGGACGGTGGGAGCGGGGGTCGGCCGAAGTTGGCACGGATTCGGGTCCGGGAGCAGACATCTTTTTTTTTTTTGCGTTGTCCGTGTGAATGACGAGATTTGTTGGTTCTGGGAAAATGGGCTGATGGGACGCGTGAGAATGAGACGTCGACGGGCGCGGCGCGCGGGATGAACTGAACAGGGCCAAGGATCGTCGGATGAGAAGAGTTGAGGTTTGTTGGGGCGGTCAGATGGATGCGTTGACACGTGAAGGAAGTTGATATCCGGCAGTTTTAGTTTTGGTAGGGAAGGATAAAAAGATGGTGGATGGTTGTTCAAGGTACGAGATTGATCTGATGAGAGTGGCGTGCAGAGTGCAGGGTTGCCAAGAATTAGGCTAAGCAGAGGAGAGACCCGTAAGAAAAAAGAAGTTTATTTTTGCAACTAGAACGACTATGGGATACGATATGCAATCGTTAGACATAGCAGTAACTTCATCACAGCAAATTACTAGCAATTAGATAAGAACAAACCGAATTTGAGAATTAGAGACTGAAGATAATTCATGGACCTTTTGTTAAAGGCATGCATATCATTGCTGTAGGGAACCTTTTGTTCCCCCAGGGTCTCTCTCAGGTACTGGGGTGTAGCATCATTGGCTAAGCGCGCGGCAGTCAAGTTCCATCAAGCTTTCAGTCATGCACATCAACAAAAGCACTGTGACTATAAGCCGCGTCACCCAAACGCAATCGTGAATATGCCTGATGAACATGTGATCCATTCCAGAGTCAAACAGGCAATTGAATCGTCTGTTGGCTGTTGGCTGTTGAGTAATAAAGATCATCACTGCAAGTATGATGAGAAATGGAAAATGTTAGACGAAGCTGAAAAGACTCTCAGTTGTTTATGAATTTAGCCAAAGCGTGTGAGTCGCAATCGGCGGCTGTTGGCGCTTCCCGTTGCAGATCATATCACCTCGCCGTAGAGATACACTGTCTGTGTCATTGTCAAGTGATCAGATTTATCGGGAACAATCTATAGATCAATGACAATAAACAAGGGTAATTAGCCGTGGATTATAAATAAAAACACCACGAGATATATCGTGAGCATCGAGACGGGAGGCCCGATAATAAAAAAGACGAAAAACAAGAACAGGTTAAAATGGATGCATGAGGATGCGAATGGGATGAATTGAAATGTCCTGACATGGTCTGCTCGAAACGGCGGGAATTACTGTATCTGGATCTGCAGATCTCCAGGATTGGTCGAACCAACAGACATGCCCCTCACAGATTGCCAGATTCTCAACATCTGGGTGACAGTAAGACAAGGGGAGAAGAGTCCAGGTTCAGGTCCAAGCAGGGGACGGGAACAGCGATGTAGAAATCATATGATTCCTAGATAAGGGACCAGGGACTGACCAAACCAACGGATATTCTCCGCCGTTTGCAAACACCGAATCGTATCAGTCTTCGGACTTGGACCGCCAGATGGTCATTGTCTCTTTCAAGTATCGACGGATAGTTAGATCGTTTGAAGGAGCCCTAATCATGATTTAGCAAACCGTTTGCGGGACCAGATGGTGCCATAGTCTAGTTACCCCTTGATAACTTAAACATAGCAGGGATTCAGAGAGAGACTAGCTCATCTTCCAAGAATCTTGATGGGCTGTTTTCTGTGACTCTTTCTGGTCTTTTTGTGAGTAGCGAAAGGGTCAGTTTCTATTGGACAATCAATATGTGCTTGGATGGTTCACTATCGACGACTGAGAAGCTGTTTTTCTACTTTGCTCGACAGATGGCGGGGCGGCTCCGGCCCCCAAGAAGGAGGGGTACCTGCTTGAGAGGTAGAGAACCCTGAGTGACGACAAGTATCTCGACTGTTGGTTTGGTGTCACTTAGTGCGGGTGTCCAGTAAAAGGTACATGTCGACTCTTCTGGTGGATGGGTGGGGATATCGATATCCCGGCATTTTTGGGTGTTGGTCAGGGCGTTTTAATTCGGAAACATGGCTGATGGTTGCACTTGCCCTCACCCCCAGAACAGTAACCGTCCTAGACCTAGACTTGTCTCGTGAGCCAACGAGGGGCAATGATTACCATACCTTACCATACCCAAAGCAAGCCTCACTCATAGAACCTGCATCTAGAATTCATGTCAGTTAAAGTAAAAAAGACGTTGTATGCTCCCTCTTTTTTTATGACAAACTTTTGCCTTCCTACTCATTATTCCATCCTATTCTCTTCCCCTCATACATAATTGGTGACTCTTACCTATCTCTACAACTGGCTTACCAATTGCAAGCCGACCTGACCTTGGGTACCTAAATCTACTCCGCTATATTCTATCCCGTCCTATCTCGGACCTTCACCCGTTAAACCGACACAACTTTGAAACCTGCACTCGACATCCTTAACAACCAACTTCTTTCACGACTCTCCCGAATATTTATGACCGTCTAAGACCTCAACTTCGACATCCAACACAACTAGCGACCTACAAATACCTTTTGACATCACATCTGAAACATCATGACCAAACCACGGTTGATCATCTTGGTTCGCCACGGCCAGTCCGAAGGCAACAGTACGTTATTACCAGCCCCAATTCCCTTCTCTTCTCTCCCACAAACAATCATACTTACCACCACCCAGAGAACCGCGAAATCCACCAGACCGTCCCCGACCATAGAGTCAAACTTACACCAGAAGGCTGGAACCAAGCTCACGATGCCGGACGCCGACTCCGAAGCCTTCTCCGACCTGATGATACCCTTCAGTTCTTTACCTCGCCATACCGTCGAACACGAGAGACCACAGAAGGAATCTTGGAGACCCTAACCTCTGACGACACCTCGCCGTCGCCCTTCCGCCGAAATAACATCAAGGTGTACGAAGAGCCCCGGCTACGTGAGCAGGACTTTGGCAACTTCCAGCCATGCAGTGCCGAGATGGAACGCATGTGGCAGGAGAGAGCTGACTACGGCCACTTCTTCTACCGTATCCCCAATGGCGAGAGTGCTGCCGACGCTTACGACCGTGTTAGCGGCTTCAATGAAAGCCTGTGGCGTCAATTCGGTGAAGATGATTTCCCCAGTGTTTGCGTTCTAGGTACGTTTTTGTATATTGCTTAGCTTCCCAATCTCGCTAACAGGAACCAGTCACTCACGGTCTCATGTCTCGTGTCTTCCTCATGAAATGGTATCATTTTACTGTTGAATATTTTGAAGACCTTCGTAACATCAACCACTGCGAGTTTCTCATCATGCGCAAACAGGAAAACCAGAAGTATCTTCTCGAGAACAAACTACGAACCTGGTCCGACTTACGACGAGAGCGAAAGGATAAGAAAGACAAAGATGACGATAAGGATTGCTCAAAGCTGCCGCGTACTAAGACTTTTGTGGTGACACGTCGATGGGGTGGATGTCCTAATGGCTGTGACCATGGCCGTGGCTATGCTAAGCGTGAAGATTTAGAGGTTATGCGCAAGAAGGATCATGAGAATGGTGGCCCAGAACCTTATGGCGAATCCTCCTGCGCCGAGGAGATCATCACAACGATCGTCAGTCGGAAGCAAAAGGCTCGAAGCGACCGCGTCGAAAGCAAGGGTGAGAGTGACACCCCTGTTATCCCCGATGATGATGATGATGATGATGATGATGGTCCGGTTGAAATCGACATCTCCTCAAACCATGAAGGAAAATCTGTTTCTGACATCAACGACACTCCTTCAGTCATCTCTTCCAGCGAATACATCCAGTCTCCCTACCTGCACATTGGCCGCGATGGGGGCGGTAGCTACTCGGGCCACACCTCCGCTGCCGAAACCGACAACGACTCGTCAGAGGATGAGAACATCAGCTTACACCGAATCGCCTCTCTAAATGCTCACCAAAACAAGAAGACGGACGATCAAAACGACAAGCCCACACGCGACCATCAGAAGCCTCTCCTCAAAGCCGGTCCCGAGCACTTAACCTATACGAGCGATAAGGACTGCACGGAAGACTACCCTCGAACTAGCCGCCTTGGCGATACCTCTACTGATGCTTCTTGTGACGGCGACGCTGATCATCTTGACGACTTGGACCATGCCGAAAAGGAAGATCGCAGCATTCGTGGCAGTGTGTACTGATTAAAATCTCACCCGGTGATCTCACTTTTCACTCACACACTCACTCATTCTTATGACTTGGATTTCATGAAGAAACAGCGGATACCAGCCCGCCGCGCGGGGCAAAATTGTTTTGATGATATTCATAACTTTACTCTTAATGACTGACATATGAACGGATTACGGAAAAGCAATGAATAGAATGACCGACTATGCTGGCATGGTTTTCTTTTTTTTTGTATTTCATGTTTTGGAGGATTTGATAGCGTGTATTGTGGTATTACATAATAACATATTGATCTCCTTCAAGTTGATCTTGATCTTGAACTGTTGTGACATGTGGTTGAGGCTCAAGAAGTTGTGCGTGTGTTACTGATGCTGTGAAAGGCACCGGCTGCTGAGGGAGTGAGTATGCTGTACTTGTAGTTGTGAATCATGAATTCAGCCTGTCTGTCGTGCAATGCGCGCCATATAACTACTTTAGTAAATGGTACCTACTGTTACTCCCACCCCGAGTTGTCAACTTGTGGATGCTACCATGACGTCTACAAACATGGACTCGATTGTCAACAATGCGAAGCCATCGTTTAACGTGAACTTGAGTACAACTGCAGCTTCAATTCATGCCTCTTTCATCTACCCATACTGCAGCACAATTGATCCATTAGATAAACTTAACTTGGTTAAGTAAGTAAAAATGTCCCAAGGTCTAAGATTATGGCAGACTCGAGGATATCATCCCATTCTTTGTTACTCGTTCCATTATATATCCGTAGCATGGACTTTACTAAGCGGACCTGACGGAATTCCATCTTGGCATTAAATCGGAGTAAAATTCTGCTTTTTGTATAATGACCGGCTTCGATGGAGATTTTTATCAGCCAAGATCTTATCTGATGGCGCTAGTGTGAAGTATCGCAGGGTCAGGGTCCTAGAATCAACCGGCAAATACTACCTCTGCAAGGGCCAGCATGACGTAGAATTTGAGGTACGTAATTTCATCTCTACTAGATTCTTCTATAGGTGTCTGTGCTAGGTTGAGGATTTAAAGTGAGAAAAGAACCTCGAGTGAAGTTGTGATGGTTAGACATGCTTGGAGTATCTCATCACTACCAAATTCATATCTCATCTTCACTCTGACCAAGTAATTCAAGAACGAAAGAGCAACTACATCTTCTAGGCTATTCATGAGGCATTTATTTTCGAATATTGTGCGGACTTGGACCTCAATGCTTGTCGATCACCATCTTTCAACACCCAGAACAAGCTTAAACCTTTACCCACAGCCCATCCACTACTTGTGGGGATTTTTATCAATCTCATCTAATCTCTTACACCGTCCTCCGTCGGTATAAGAATAAAAGGGCTCCGGTGAGTCCCCAAATTACGATGCTTTGGTCTCTTCATCTTTACTTTCGCTAAAATGAAGCTCACTACAGTCGTCGGTTCAGCTTTGCTGGGCTTCGCTTCGGCTCGAAACAGCACATACGATTACATCGTAGCTGGTGCTGGAGCTTCCGGTCTTGTCGTTGCTGAGAAGCTCGCTGTTGCAGGCCACAAGGTTCTTCTTGTTGAAAGAGGTGGTCCGTCGTTCTACTCAACCGGTAACCGAGATGACTTGATGAAGTGGAACAAGAGTGTTACAGCATACGATGTCCCTGGCATGGCTTACTACACTGATACTTCGCCGACTATTCAGTGGTGCACCGACATTGCAGCCTCTGCTGGTTGTTTGCTCGGAGGATCTACTATGCTGAACGCTCTCATGTTTGTCAAGCCCCGAGCCGCTGACTTTGAAGCCTGGCCCAAGGGCTGGCAGTGGGAGGATGGTGTATCTGAGGCTGCTAAGAGCGTTTTCGAGCGTATGCCTGGAAGTATTCTACCTTCTGCTGATGGAAAGCGTTATGATGATGGTGCTTTTGAGGTCATGTCAAAATTCCTTGAGAGCAATGGCTGGAACGAAGTCAATGCTCTCGACGATGCTGAGGCGAAGGACAAGGTCTTCACTCATCCTCCTTGGCTGGTAAGTTTCATCCGCACATGAACTTGCATAGAGCTAACAGTACTTAGATCAGCAACGGTCTTCGCGGTGGCCCTGTTCGTGATATCCTCCCTGATGCACAGGCTCTCGACAACTTCAACCTCCAGCTTCATGCCAAGGTCCTCCGTGTCGTCCGCAAGGGACCTATCATTACTGGCGTCGAAGTCGCACATGACGACGGTTCTCGTGAGATCATCAAGCTGAGCAAGGGTGGTTCTGTCATCCTCTCTTCTGGAACGCACTCTACACCACGCATTCTCTTCAACTCAGCCATTGGACCCAAGGACCAAATTCGCATTGTTGAAACTGGCTCTACCAAGATCGAGCTCCCTCCTGCCTCTCAATGGATTGATCTTCCTGTTGGCCAGCGTTTAAGAGACCATCCCATCGTTGTCATGGATTTCCAGACCAAGGATAAACTCCCAGCTCTGGCTGGCGCCGCATTCACTGATCCTGATGACAAGACAGTTGAGCTGTTCGCTGAAGGAAGTGGCCTCCTTTCTCAATCCGGACAGCGTCTTAACTTCTGGAAGAGTGTTGAGGGCAAAGATGGTATCACTCGTTATGTCCAAGGCACAGTCAACGCTCCCAAAAACAATACCATTTCAGCCAAGGTGTACCTCACCCACGGCCTTACATCTCACGGCACTCTTGTTATTACTCCTGATGGCAAGACCAACATCACTCAGAAGCCCTTCCTCAACACCGAAGGTGATAAATATGCTCTCAAGACCTTTATCAATGAACTCCTGACCTACGCACGCAAGCCCGATAGCAACCTTGTCGTACCGAGCAACGCCACTGCAGACTCTATCATGGAAGTTTCCTACAGCGGCAACCATCACCTCGGTTCAGCTAATATGGGCGCAAAGAACGATGGTAAGAGTGTTGTTGGACCTGATACTCGAGTCTGGGGAACGAAGAATCTATTTGTTGTTGATGGAAGCATGCATCCTGAGGTTCCGACAGGAAACACACAAGCTTCCATTATGGTTGCTGCTGCGCATGCCGCCAACAAGATCCTGGCTGCAACGACCAAAGGAAACTAGACAAGTATTCCTCTTGTACTTTTATAACAAGGTGTAAATAGTTGAAGGTACATTAACGAAGTTCCCGAGTCACTGAAAAAACAGCGACAGTGGTCTTCTATCAGTCTATTGCGACAGCTCATCTGTTGCTAGAAATCCAAATAATACCTATAAATAAAATGTCCAGGTATCGTTTTAGAAATGGAAAAAAGAAAGTGTTCGTGAAAATGCATTCGGCCATTGAATGGTTGCAATGGCCTCGTGCTTGTTGATCATGACTCGTAAACATCCACACCGAATGGCTTATTTCAATTCCATGCCGCCAAACGCTCTGTCCAACTCCGCACCTTGATCCTCAGTCGCATTTCCACTCTGAGCATTCTGACCGCTCGGAGTCTCAGGCACGTTCCCAGTACCTTGCTGCTGCACCGGCGTACTCCTCTCAGGCTCAAGAATATGCATCTCACTATCAAGCCAACCCGGTGCAACCCTCCTCTTCTCAGCGAGTTCGCGCTCCCTGATCCTCTCGTCAAACTCCTTCAGTTCACGTTCCGCATCCTCCTGCATCTTGGTCACATAAGCCGAGAGTGCGCGACACGAGGCGATGATGTCGTCTGGATGCGCTGCGTGGCCTGAGCCTGATACCACATATTTGGGCTTGACTTGGCCTGCGGGGTTGTCTGAAGCGGCTTCAATGCCGAGTTGTGAAGGGGGAATGTTGGAGGGCATTGTCTTGTAGTTGTATGATAGTGTTGTTGCTGTTGGGAGAGACACAAATGGTGATACTGTGAGGGGAACCTGTTCCAACAGGGGGTGAGTTCCTGGTTGCTGTGTTAGCCAGATTCAGTATGAGTGGCATTGATGAGGCATACGTTTGTTATCATGCATGATTGCAGTGTGTCTGTTTATGAGGGTATTCCCGTTGTTTTCTCACAGTCTAAGACTCTCAATCAGGGGCGTATGTTCTGAATGAAATTCAGTGAGAGTTTCTGTGGTTGGATGAATGGAAAAGTCGGTATCGATGAAATGGATGTAAGTGGAAGTCCCAACTTGAGGTGCGACGCGCGACCTACACATGAGCCTACAGTCAGAAAGGGCCAATCAGAGGTCTATAATAGAGAAAGAAATGCAGCAGGCGATCAATGGTAGAATATGGCTGGTGATAGTCTCAATCATTCTGTCACCCTCACAATGATAAGGATCTTATCGATAAGCCCAACTGATAAAGCTCTCCCACCTTCACCTTCCTTCATAGTGGACATTTTCTTCCGCTGCCTGGTGAACCCCTCCAAACAAAACCTCAAGCTCTTAATACTTCATTCACAATGCTTCCCACGACAATTCGCACACCGCCTCAGACCGGCGATTACACGCCTCTTGCGGAATATCAAACTACAACACCAGAGACTTTCATCGGCGGAACGCCTGTTCTTCACTACCATCTAGAAGGCGCAAAGGCATGGATTCCCAAGTCGCAATGCGGTACCCTAGCTCTGTTCCCCGCGGATTCGAGTGAGAAGCCCAGTGGCCCCGAAGGTGAAAGCGTTAATGGCGATGCCGAGGAGCTGGTGGAACAGACTATAGATGTTTTTGTCAACTCTGAGTAAGTTCATCATATCCAGTATGACTTCATATCTAACATAACCAGGGCCTTGACTGTATTCAGCAGCAAAGTTGGAGCTGGTGTCTCGATTCCTTACCCCTCGATATCCATTCACGCCATCAAGCAAATTGGCCCCGAAACAGATGCTCAGCGCACCCAGGCTGTATGGATGCAACTTGAGTTCTCCGACGGCGGCGCCGAGGACGACGACTTCAACACTGTGGACCTCACCATCATCCCTCCCAAATCCGACTCTGAGCCCAGCGCTGCTAAGCAACTGTACGAGGCCATGGCCACTTGCTCCGATCTTCACCCTGATCCCAACGACGGCGAGGATGACGAGGATGAATACGACCGTATTGTTTTCGAGGGTAGTGAGGAGCATCAAGCTATTGAGGGTTTCTCGGGTGTTCTGCATGGTGCTAGCGATGGTGGACTACCACCTCCCATGCCCGGTAGCGGTGGTTGGATTACGGCTGATAACGTGCATGAGTTCTTTGATAAGGATGGAAACTTCATCGGTGGTCAGGGTGCTGAGGAGGAAGAAGAGTTGGGTGAGGGCGCAGGAAGAGTTAGGGATCGTGATGAGGCTGAGGGAAATGGTTCAACTGAGAACCAAGCAGCTGATGATCCTGAGAACAAGCGAGCGCGTGTGGAGTAATAGAAGACATATCTCTCAAGAGTACATGGCAGGGCGTTTAGGTATAAAGGACAAGAAAATGAATTACGAGTTACAGTTTGATAACCCAAATCAATTAGCTGGAGAAACAATCAATAATGACTACGATCTCTTCTATTAAGATTACGTCCGAAGGGTATATATCCAACGAGTTTCTAACTAAGCTACCTAAGTTCCTTTCCAGCCCGTCCCTAATACCAAGGTTTGAAGATAAGTAAGTACATACATTAAGCTTGCTGATGTTACATGACCTGACAAAGAAAACCAAAGAAACAAAAATTCACCGTCTACATGCGCAATCGTCCCTTTCCTGATGCATCAGGCGAGCTGTTAAGAAATCCATCTTTGTCATACAATCCCACCGACTCAACGCTCTTGCGCTTAATCTCAGCGACAAGCTCGCTCACAGTTCCAAGCTTAGATTTGGCGCTTGATGTTCGGCTCAAATCCCGGGTATCTCTTCCCATATTCGCGTTCTTGCGCGTCTCTCGCATAGGCGTTGGTTCCTGGTTCTCCTTGCCCTCGTCGATATCATCTTCATGGATCTCCACATTCAAGTTAGAACGACCGCTGCGGCTAGTTGGAAGGGGACGGTTTGGCATGGGCGGTACTACTGAGCCAGAGGCGTTCTTGTTGGGACTTCCAAGATTGAGATAGTTCTGGCGACCTGAAGTGCTTCCCCTAGGAGTAGAAGGATTCATACTCCTTCGCGAGAAGCTGCTTGTCAAATTCAACATTGGCAGTGTTGGCGAGTCAGGGTCGGCGGTAGATGATCCCAGAGAGTTGGCGCTGTACGAACTAAGCATGCTGTTCATCCTTCTGAGTTCCATGATGGAGTTACCGAGCGATCCCATACTTGGCACAGCGGGTGGGGGAGGAAGAGTTGGCATGTCCTTCTTAGATCGTGAGTTTGCACGACGCAGTGGTGATCCTGTTGACATGGCACCGGGGTCGTCCACGGGTACTTCATCACGGTATATGGTATTCGCTGTCGAAGACATCTGTCGCAAATGCTGTGAGAATTCTCGTCTCGGCATTGGAGAAACTGGCTTGGGCATGACGATGTGATCGACCTGGGCGATATGCTTCGGCGGCTCAGGTAGTGCCCTTTTCGGATTTGTTCCCATCAACAGTGATAGCATATCCTGCTCATCAAAAGGTGACGAGTTCAGGCTCGGCACTGTCGCCATGCTATGTCTGTTCTCCTGCAACGCCGGTCTCACACGCTCAGGAACTTCAGGCTTGGGGCTCTCATTGATTGTATTCCCTAGCGATAAAGTGCTGTCGCCCTCAGTTGTCACGGAAGGTGTCAGGATACTGGTGTATGAGTTGCTGATAGGGAATGCCAATGCAATACCATCTTGGTCGCGAGCGTGAAGGCTATCGTTGCGTTGGAATCGCTCTGTTGGCGGTGCCAGGTATGAAGAAATTGGAGGTCCGCCAACAGCTTGTGTGCTCACAAGCGAGGGTCTGAATTGTCCCTGCCCGTGTCCAGTTCCATGAGTGTTGAAGATGGATTGTCCGCCTGGGATCGATATGCTCAGATTCCTGCCCCTTCTATGGTTCGTCCGCGCTCCGAATAGTGATCCTCTACTGTCTGAGCTGAGCCCTCCGGAAGTTCTTCTCTCGACGAACGGGTCAGGTTGATCCTTTTCCTCGGTGGATTCATTGGCGCTGTACAATGTCGACAGTGAACTTGACGCTTCACTTTCTTGCGACGCACGACGATCAGGACTATCCTCCTTGGCAGTTTCCTTTGGAGGCTCTGGCTTCGGAGGAAGTATATTCTCCTGAGGTTCCCACTGTCTTCCCCTCAAACGACTCGGACTCGACAGTCCACCCGGTAGAATAAGTTCTTGCGCTGCCTCAGCTAACAAGCTATTCGCAGCACTACCAATAGAACTAACAGAAACTTGTCGACTCTGCGCATCCATCGGTATTGTGTGAATGGTAGCTCTTTTACTAGGACTCGGCGGCACTCGCATAATGCGTACTGTTCCAGTTGTGTTGGTCGAGTCAAGAGAAGAAGTGGTTCTGTGGCTATGGGGAGTCTTTGTAGGCGAGTTCTTGCGCGGTGTGCTTCTCAGTGATGATATCTTGGTAGGCGAGCGTTTCGTTGGTGAGCTGCGAGAGTTCTTGCTAGGTGATCGGCTTGTTCCTTCTCGAAGTCTTTGTTCTGTGCTTCGAAGAATATCTCGAAGATCAGTATCTGTCACTGAAGCTCTTACACGAGCTCTTGAAGGAACTCGCACAGGGCTGACTTGTATATGTTCCTGGTGGAGGGGCATATCCGGTGCAGTCTTGCTTCGTTCTAAAGTTTCAATGCTGTGTCGCTTTTGCACATGGAGACCTTGTTCCATCTCCTGGGCTTCCTGGGCTTTCTCCAAGTCTTCGTCCATCATGAGAGTTGGGATCGTCGGTGCTCTTCCTAGCCAACCATCTCTGCTAAAGAGACTATCCCGACGACTCCTGCTAACTCTCGGTCCATGAAATTTATCCTCCTCGATCCAACTGCTCGATCGACCTCGTTTGTTGTTTCCACCGAAGAAAGTGAAGCTGTTATACGTCGGGAGAGGTGGTAGCACTGGAGGCAGTGAGAGGGATAGTCGACTAAGAGATCTCGAACTGTTGTATTTCCGCTTGACGAGTCGCTTGCTGAAGATGGAACGTCGATGGTCCTCAATATTCTCTGATACTTGATATATCGTAGTCGCATCAGATTTATCTCTCGTCTTGACACGCCAAGTAAGAAGAAACCCAATGGCAGCAAAAAGGAGAATAGCACCACCGATAGAAAAGGCGAGGATCCATCCAAGTCCAAGTCCACCAGCACCACGCACTTCTCTGCGTAAAAGAGTTGAAAGGCTCATGATTGTTTACACTGCCGTAGCTGAATATCAAAATATCTCCAGCTATCAGCAGTGTTCTGTAAGTTTCAAGAATAAAGAAGATTCAGTTCAACTCACGAGGCTTGAAGAGGACAGACAACGTGAGATATGGTGGACGCCAAATGAAGGAGAAACCCTTCATTCTGAAAACGCCCACTTTCATCTTAATTAATGAGTTCATTCTCTATAATTGTGCTGAGGTTATTTCAAGAGTCTCAGTTCAATATCATGAGGAATGTGTTGCTAGGTGTGACCCATTCCAGCCTCAGCAAACCACAAGACCAGCTTCATGGTTTTAATACATCAGCTTCAATGTTCTGACGTCGGAAAATACGAGAAACTTACAATGACTTATTAATTCTCCATCTAATCGACTTTTTCGAACATAGATAGACATGGAAATCGCCTACTTAGAGATTAGTTTCAAACGGAGGGGCATATGGATCACCACATCTATAAGTGAGACTATGGGAAATACGCAATCACTAGGGAGACTTCTTGTCTAATACGAGGCAGGTCATTTGGTGATCATTCATCATTCCATTATTTGTATCAGGTAGTCTCTCCTTAAGTTCACATGTTCCCAAAGTCTTGGGTAGCCATCGCTCTCCTACGAAGTAAAAACCATTGAACCCAAATGCTCCTCTTCCAACCATGCATAACATAGGAACACCTGGAACCAGCCAGACAATAAGAAGAAAATAGTTTTTTTTTTGTGATTTATCTTTTACTTTTTCATAATCTTCTTTCCAGATGATTAGAAATGACGGTGTCCATGGCCATGGAGGTGAGCACCACGACGTCTGCGCCTTGCTGGGGCAGCCGCAGGAGCTTCCGCTGCTGGGGGAGCGGGAGGAGCTGCCGCCGGTGCTGGTCCTACAGAAGGTGTAGCAATGGCGGTTGATGTAACAGTAACCACGACTACCTCCTCTTTGAGGTCGGTCACATAAACCACTTCCTCTTCCCAAAGGATCTTGCTAACAAGGTTGCCGTTGGTGATGTACTGGGTGCTGTAGAAGCTCTTGGTCTCCTCAACTGGCTCGAACTGGGGCGCAGGGGTGGTTGTAGGAGCTTCAGCCTCGATAGATGTAGTTTGCTCGATTGCGACCGCACCAACATCTGCGACAGCCTCGATAGTAGGGAGAAGAGCGGGGGCAGAGGGCTCAGAGATCTTGGAGTAGGTGGGAGATGGCTTCTCTGTGTTGATAGAGCTTGGTCCAGGAGCTGGGGCTCCGTAAGCCGACGACACCTTGAAGATTTGACCAGGCAGAGGGGAGGCAGAGTTTGTTGGCCTTTCACCAGGAGCGTAAGTCAGAGTAGGTGCGGGCTTGACACCAGTGGGGTCAGGCTTCTCGACCTCGTCAGAGTCTCCGTTGCTACCAGGGAGCGCCTTCAAGGGACCCTTGCAGTCCTCATTTTCCAAAACCTTGGGCATCTTCATTTCGCAAGTCTTGGCCTTCTCTTCACTAACAACGTCAAAGAGTGGACAGTCTTCGATTCTTCCAGTTTCGCTGGTGCAAGTCTTGATGGCGTCCTGAAGGAACTCTTCCTCCCAGCCCATAATGAAATCAGCGTGGTAGCCGTAACCTATATATGGTGTCAGTATTGCATCAGTCTAAGATATAGGCTTTGACGTACCAGTAGTGTCGCCGTTGGCAAAGACAAATCGACCGCTTCGATCGGCGAAAGCAGCAGTGTTCCAGATCACCTCATACATGAGACTGGGTAGGCGAACGGGGTAATCCTTGGGGCAGGTACCAGTCATGACGAGATCGGGGAAGGCGACGTGGTCCTTGTGGTTATCACTGTCGACTGCATCACCGCCCTTCCAGCATGACGGGAACATTATCTCCAAGCGAATGCCATCCTTACAGTTCGCATCGAGATAGGCCTTGTCGGGCATGTAGTGGCGGTAAAGGGTGCCTTCGGGGGTCTTGTCGTAGTTGAGACAGTTGAAGCCAAGCGCACGCTCTTCGAGATCGCTTTGCGAAGTTTGGCCCAGAGCTTGCCACGTAGACTTCTCAGGGTCAGGCTTGCTGGGATCGCCGAAGGAGTAGGTTCGTCGCTCGTTTGTGCCAGACAACATTCTGAAGTCAGGAGGGAAAGCGGTAATGTTATCTCCGAAAAGGAGGTAGTAACTAGACTTTGTGAGCTTCGGTTCAAGCAATGTGGTATAATTCAGTTGGGAATACTAACGCAAGCATGCCACCAACTTGATCAACGAGTTCGAATTTTCCGGTCTTGGAATCCTCGAAATACAGTGAGGGATGCCAATAAGCGGACTTGTCTTGTGTCACTCGGCATGAAGTACAATCAGCATCGAGAAGCTGTTCAGTAGTAACAGTTTCAGCGAATCCTGTGCAGTTATTAGTATTGCTATCACAATAAATTGTTTTGCTGCGATAGAGACTGTAATAGCTGTCTCGCTTAAGGTTAAGACGTACCAGAAGATCCGTGGATCGAGTGAACATGCTTTGAAATTGTACCGGGATCGATGATGGGATCGATACGAGCGAGACCTACACGGCCAGGACACTCCATGCGCCAGAAGGCATGAGCGCTACCGACAAGGCCCGCGGAAACTGTGATGAGAGATTTGAGCATCATGATGATTTGCCTATAGGCTTAAAGGCCTTGGGAAGGCTTTAATTTGAATGAGTGGACGATGCGGTAAGGCGATCTGTACGATGTTAGAATCCAATGACCATGAATATGTGAAAGAGTGTAGTCAGAGTGAGGAGAAATTGACGTCCCGAAGGGAAAGTATCCGGGGGAAGGTACGAATGATGGTGATTCACAAACACAAGGCAAGTGCATGTGGTTGAGGCATCAGACGGAAGGAAAGGCTTATACGGGAAGGAAGTCAGTGGAGCTGGCAACGGATACCTGCTGCACAGATAACGGCTGCCAACGCATGAAATTGGACGATGATATTCTTGAAAATTCATCATTTGAGAGGATATTAATTCGAACAATAATGTTTGTTCGTTTCAGATACCCAAGTCTCAAATTCAGGTGGTGATGGAGGAGTTCCAGATAAGGTGAGGTGAGATGTAAGTGAACAGAACATGTACTTACCGTCTTGGTAGGGGACTTTCAATGAAGCCAACGAGATTTTCTGTAACCCTTGAAACTCCTCTTTTCGATCGAATATTGATTCGAAAAAAGAAACGAAGGGATCAAGAGGGGAAATATTGAAACCAAAAGCTGCAATGGCTGGGGATACCTTTATTGCTCTTTGTCAGTCGCACACTCTGGCCAGCCCCGCTAAGAATCTGAGACTTCAGGATTCCAACGCGTGGTTTAGATCTTCCGACGTCGAGGTCACTCACTGCCACGCTTCCGGATTAAGCCACGGGGTCCTTTTAAGAAAAAGAAGGGACCTTTTGAGTGAGAAAGAATGCTCTGTCCAATGGTGCCGCTTCCGGTTTACCGAAAAGCCAACAAACCGTACGGTCGGTCGACGTGTCTCAGCGGTAAAGTGGGAGAACGGTTCGGGAGTTTTCCTGACAGAAATTCAATTTAACTGAACCAGATTTAGGTCTCGGTAGTGACGAGAGATGAGGTCGTTGATTTAATTGAAAAGCCGTTTTCGATATAACGCGGTTGGCAAGCCTCCGTTGATAGAGTTCCGGAAACCGTTGGTAACGATTTGACGATCAACGGTCGGTAGCGAGATTCAAGATATCGAGTTTTTATTTAACAGCCTTAACAGAAAACAGAATAATGATTTGAATAATAGAAAGAATGTCGAACGGGCGGAATCGCAAGGAACGTTGTTGGTAGTTCGAGTACCGATAATGAGTGTAAGTACTAGCAAATAGTACAAATTGAAGCAGTCGAAGAAGAAAGAGCAGAGAAGAATGAATGTGAAGCAGAGCCAGCCCGAACTTCGAAAAAGAATGGATCAATCAGTTAAAAGGCAAATCGAAAAGGAATGATGATAGACAGAGGAGAAGTAGAAAAGATGGAGAATTGGGAATGATAGCCACTAGTTCTAGTAGATCGGCCTGCTCGTTTGCATTGACAGGCAAAAAAGCAGAGACCAATTCTCGGACTGTCCTATTGCCTACTGGGGCAGCTCATCTTGGCAACAAAGTCAGGTACGGACCAATTACTCTCTGAGGGGGGACGTTTTGCTATGTCGCAGCCAAAATTGCATCGGTTCCAAGGGTCAAGCTCCAACCCTCAGGGGTGTTAAAGTGGTGATACCGAGCCAGGAACCCAGAAATATTCTGGGTCCCATTGGACGATCTGGTAGACTAGCATGTTACGAATACCTTGGCCTCGGGATGAGGAACGTGTTGGATGCAGGTACCAGGCACATCGTATCTCGTCGTATAAAGATCTCCAGTATCATCATGGATGGACTGCCTTGCCCCGAAGCTAGGGAACCAAAGGAACCCTCCTTGCCAAGTAAACGACCGAATCAACAGCCGTGTACGAGTTGCAAACGGCGCCAGAAGATCTGGGCTTCCATCATTTCTCCTGTCAATCACTTTCGGATGGCCGGCTGTCCAGATTGAGATTGGCATCTACAGATCTTCACTATTACTTATGAAATTGGTTGACATCCATTGAGGCGTTGATTGGATTCCTGCGCCTGTCATAGTCGCGCAGAACTCCACCAGCCCAGCTTTGCATAACTTGAAGAGGCCCCCAAATCTCCTTGTCGAGGCATTCTACTCAAAGCACCTAACTAGAAGGCTAGGAACTCCATCACGGTTAGATCGGATTGTTAGAGCCTAGATCGACTCTTTTTAGTATCCGTGCTGAGAGGATATGACGCATCTTCTTTGACCTGCCTTTCTTTCTCTTGGATCTGGTGGCTGGCTGTCTTAAGCAAGGGTCCAACCATCAGAGACAAAGGGAGAAACAAGGGGCGTTTGTGAAGTACCGCAACGTAGTATTGAATGAAACCTCCTGACTTTTTCTTTGACATGATCTTCAGGAACCGACTGCTTATCCTCATCTTTCTGTTTCCTTCAAGTGTTTCCGGAAAGGTTTCAACTTGATTATCCCCAGACGTTTATTCTGCGGTGCATAAATTGGTTAATCATTTGAGGTTCAATCCAGGGGCAGCCATGCATCCAATAGTAGATGGGGCCAAGATGCCTGAAACGGGTTTCACTTCCTCTCTTGACCAATCAAAGTACGCTGGTCCCTCACTGCCACTAAGCCCCCCTATCACGTCCCTATCACACAGGCAGTGGCGCCTGTGCCTTAGTGGCGGCTATGACCTCAGTCTGGGGTTAGCCAAAAGGACTCAAAGAGACAAAGGGAGACCCATGTATATATCAAACACTCAAGAACCAAACACAATTTCTCTCTTTTCAACCCAGAGTCTTGGCTTTCTTGGTCGCGTTTCTTCAATTTTCGCATGGAAAATAGGAGATTTCGATCATTGCCGCTGGTACCCTGAGAGTTCATACCAGCAAGCGCTTCTCCACGCTCCAGCGCAGATCCAACTCTCTCTAATCTCCCTTGCCATGAATTAAGTGACGCAAGCAATATCGATCTAACATTACGATGACGTTGACAGCGTTGTATTGAATTCTTACCTTTTCTTCTCGAGTCAAGACTGAGACTTGTCGTTGAGGTTGTATAATATAATGGCCACGTTTCTTCACTACGACCATAAACCGCATGTTTGCGACAGCAACCAACGGTCCGAACCTGATTTGCGACAAGACCGAAAAGTCTAGAACCATCCTGGACCTTAGTGTTTGCCTCTATGTTAGTTGCTCCTATAATACCCGTGACACTCCAATTTAAAAGTTGGATCATGAGCGCCCTATAGGCGCGGCGTTTGTATGTTTGAAGAGTCACGCGATTTGTTTCATCGCGAAACATTGCGGAACACAATCAGAGAGCCGATAGGGTTGGTGGCAAGTGACTGGTCTCTTTTTCTTAGTGACAGACCTCTTCTACTGTGATAGAATAAATACATCTGTGTGTCAGTCATTGCGAAGGGCACGTTCTCTCGTCCGATATTAAGGTGGAGTAGTAAGGACGAAAATGCGTTCTCATAGCACGGACAACACATGGCTCAAAACAATGACTGTGCTTGAGAGCTAACGCAAGCGCAGAAGCTCAAAACGATTGTCTGCCTTGGTTGTTGTCGGCTCTGAGCGTGATTTCATATCAATTGGTGTAGGGTAAGACCATGGTCACCACGTGTAAGTGGTGGTCTCAGTAATGGAAACCACATTTTAACTTAGTTAAGGTCTGTGATATATCAGAGCGGATATAAACAAACATGTAATGTATCGACTACCGGGTTTGTCTTCGTGTGTATGTGGTGTTTGTTGTCTGTGTACGAGACTGTTTAGATGCTCGTCGTGAACTCTATGCTTGTTCAACAAGCTTCCCTAACGTCTGAACAACGGAAGGAATGTGCTACTAAATTTGCCAAACACTTCCGAAATGGCATTTGAGTTCACTTCATCTGAGTAAAATATGTGTTTGTGAACTTGGGTTCAGCTTTTGTACTTGGATTACTTTGCTTGTTGAGTTCGGACCCATATGGAAGAGATCCCTCCGTTGTTGGTAATATGAGAAATCGAATAAATCCGGGCTTGTAATTGAAACCCGGCCACAGGGAATAAGATCTGAAATGCAGAGAGTGCCAGTGTCTTTAATGACAGACATGACTGATATGTCCCGACCTCTTTCTACCACATGTCTCATCCATGCTCTTTTATTGAATACCAATACTACGTCGTCAAGCCACTGATGCACTCAATTCCTCACAAGTATCGTAAATTCTCGATAATTCCTTGAAGAACATCGCATAAACATTTGTCCAAACTTTCGTGTTCTTAGCAACTCTATATGCTACAATCATGTGATAGGCGAGCCACAAGAACTACCCAAACTAGTTACACAGCCACAACCCCACACCCGGATGCGGCCCCTGGATGGGGTCGCAGCTTCCAGTTGCGACAGCACAGAAGACAACTCATAACTCACCTTATCGTACTATGATTGACTATTTCCAATAACATACCAGCTCTCACACGATGGACGACCTTTCAGGCCTCGATTGGTCTTCAAAGCCAGCTGGCGGCCAACCGAAGCTGCCAGTAATGAACCCGGCTTTTGCGTCAATGCGACCAACACCATCTCCTTTAGGTTCTGGACGCAACACGCCTTTATCTACCCAGGGCTCTGGATCCTTGGCACCCAAGGCAGCTCAGGCACCAGTGAAGCCATCGCAAGATAGTTTCAGCAACTTGATGAATTTTGGACCGGCAAAATCGAAGCAGAACCTAACTTTGGCTGAGCGACAGGCGCAACTCGAAGCTGAGAAGCGTCAGAAGGAGGAGGAGAGGAGGAAGCAACAGGAGGCTCAATTCGGTAATGGGCAGCACTGGGACACACTTGGAAGCAGAGGTGCATCGGCCAGTCCTGCATTGCAACCGCCGCCGGTATCCAGTATCCCCAAATCGGACGATGACGATCTCTTTGCTGCCTTCAATAAAGACACCAAAGTCGACAATGCGAGCCATTACCCCCCTCCCGAATCGCACCGATCGACACCAGCGAATGCGGCCCCAACCGCGCCGCCGATCAACCTGAGCGACCCGAACGCGTGGAAAACTAGCGGGCCTAGCTCAAATGGAGGTGGATTTGGAGTCGAAGATGATGATCCATTCGGCTTGAGCGAGTTCAAGCCTACTGCTGCTCCTGCGGCGCCTATTCAGCAGGCTGACGATGATGACTTCCTAGGTGATCTTGGCCGACCTGTTGATGAAGTGCGACGTAAGCAGGAAGCAAGCCAACCCCAAGCTGAACCTGGAAAGCCTATCGAGGACGACGACTCAAGCTCATCTGATGAATCAGCTCCGCCAGCGCGAGAGCAGTTTGCTGAGCGAAAACCTCGAGTCAACAAGGACCCATTCGATAGAGCGGTGGCTCAACTTGTGGACTATGGATTCTCTGCCGATGATGCCCGACGTGCTCTGGTCGAGAGCGGTGATGGTTACAATGCACAAGCTGCAGTCAACTGGCTTCTGGATGAAGCGCACCGAAAATCCAAGGAACAAGCGCAAGGCAAACCCTCGTCAGCTAGCTCTAGTAGGCCTGGCAGCCGACCCCCAGGAAGCCGGCCTCCTAGAAGTGACAGCAGGTCACCAGCCGCAGGAGACCAGGACTTGGCCAAGACCGCTGCTGCTGTGGGTAACAGCTTGTTCAAGACTGCCAACTCACTCTGGAAAACAGGACAGAAGAAGATGCAGCAGGCCGTTGCCGACTTTAATCAAGAAGGTGGCGACCCAAACCAACCTAAGTGGATGCGAGAAGCGCAGCAGCAG
Source organism: Fusarium flagelliforme (assembly GCF_020744385.1). NCBI lineage: Eukaryota > Fungi > Ascomycota > Sordariomycetes > Hypocreales > Nectriaceae > Fusarium > Fusarium flagelliforme. The sequence goes on along the minus strand of NW_025763504.1, from coordinate 851,113 downwards.
CAGTCATCTAAGGCGCAAGGCAAGGCCCGGGCAGATGCTACAGATGAAGCCATGATGCTTGATGGCGGCCGCCCTCAACCTCGTCGTACTAACAGTCGACCTGCCGAGCAGAGGGAAAGCTCCCAACCCCCAAGGGGCCAATCACCTGCTCATTCTGCTGGCAGCCGCTCAAGCCCTGCTCCTCGATGGCAACAACAGGCACCACCTCCGACATCGGCCTTTGATTCGAAATCGCGACTTAGCCGGTTGGCTGCAGATGATGACAGTTTGTCGACCTACAGGAGTCCTAACAGAAGAAACAAGACATCTTCACAGGCTTCTTCACCAGCGCCAACTTCTAGGCAAGCTGAGCCGGAACCAGACCTGCTCTTCAACTCACAGGAATTTAAGCCATCTCAGCCATCTCAGTCTCTACCCACAAGATCAGCTCAGCCATCCCCTCGACCTACACCACAAGCCAAGCGACCTTCACCTGCTCCAAGACCTGCGCCACGACCAGCCCGAGAGATACCCTCTATCAGCCCTGTTGCCTTGCAAACTTCAACACAACACCGACTTCAAGGCACAGCTCACTTCAAGCGAGGTGACTATGCTTCCGCTCACTCATCGTACTCTTCTTCCCTGTCGACTGTTCCACCTACGCATCCTCTTGCCATTCTACTTCTATGCAACCGCGCCTTGACTGCTCTGAAGACTGGAGAGCCGAAACAAGCTGTCGAGGATGCTGATACGGCACTCAAGCTTATCGGACCTGGCAATGGCCAAGGAGAAACAGTAGCTGTTAAGAATGAGAGCGGCGTAGATGAGAACCGAGACTTGAAAGACCTCTATGGTAAGGCCCTGAGCAGGAAAGCTGAGGCTCTCGAACAGATGGAGAAGTGGGCCGATGCCAGCGCGGTTTGGCAGCTGTGTGTCGAGAGCGGTGTTGGTGGATCAAATGCCATTAAAGGCCGACAGCGATGTCAAAACACATTGGCACCCAAGCCCAAGCCAACACCTAAGCCAGCCGCTGCTAAGCCTCGACCCAGACCTACGGCTACAGCTAGTCTCGGACCTCAGAAGAGCTCTGAAGCTGTTACTCGCCTCCGTGAGGCAAACCAGGCTGCAGCTAAGGAGGATGATGAGAAGTTTATTCTATCCGAGAAGGTCGACGCTAAGGTATCTGCATGGCGCGACGGAAAGCGAGACAATCTGCGTGCTCTTATTGCCAGTCTTGATACCGTGTTGTGGGAGAACAGTGGGTGGAAGAAGGTCGGCTTGCATGAGCTGGTCATGGCAAATAAGGTCAAGATCAACTACATGAAGGCGATTGCGAAGACCCATCCTGATAAGGTAAGCACTTATATCAATATTCCAAGATCCATTCTAACACTCTGCAGCTTCCTCAAGACGCAAGTACCGAGGTAAGGTTGATTGCTGGTTTGGTGTTTAGCACTCTCAACGAGAGCTGGGACAAGTTTAAGGCGGATAACGGGCTATGAGCGATTATGCATGAGATGGAGTTTGTAGAGCGTTCACGATAGAAGCGTTTCTCGGAGGGATGAGTATATGAACAGTTTTATTTAGGCGGCTAAACCGCTGCCGAACACCATGCTATGCCATAACCTGCCAAAATGATGTGCGCCGATGCTCCCTTGCCACTTTGTTCCTATTATTTATAGACCCAGCATTCTCCTAACGCCCTCGCGGACCTTATTCTCGTATTCAGTGCGTCGTTCGCGCCACATCTTAGCGGCTTCGACATTCGCGGGAGATTCGTCGTTGGGTTCGGCGAGCATGCTCATGACAGATATGAGGATCTTCTCAACAGACTGAATAGGTGACCATCGCTCAGAAGCATGTTCGTAGTGGTTAGGATCGTCGCCGGGAGGATGCAGGATAGAAATGCAGACCAGACCGCTAGGGTACACTATCAACAAGTCAGTAAGCGCCGTGAGACAAACAGCGGGAGTGACGGACCATTTGGATGCCACACATCGGCGAGGAAGCGCATAGATGGCGGGGCAAGAGGATAGTCCTTTGGAAACTTGAGCTCAGCGGGAAAGACACCGCCTTCGAAAGGTGTGCCCTCTGGTCCTTGGATAAGACATTCCCAGTGCAGGAGGTCGTCTTCTGTGATGGGGCCTGCGGTGATGCCCTCTGGGGGATTGTTGGTGAGAGCGCGGTACTCTTGGAGGAGACGGCGGTGGGCGGTTGATTGCGCCATGCTGTGCGACGAGGATATTAAGAGGGAACGGTATTAAAAGACGCTTCGGTTTGTATGTGGTGATTTCGACTTCGCGTAGGTTTTGTATGTGTTGGTTGTTATGTCGAGACTCAACGTTTCGGACAAAGTGGAGGGAAGCTGGAAGGTGACGGAAGGGTGGTGGGGATCCCGGGATTCGGACTGCCCCGTAACAGACCTCGGAGGGTTTATACCTTGTTGGGATGCATTATGACAGAACTACAGAATCACAGAGGATAGAGCAATAGTAGAGCATCAGTGTTTGTTTAAAAGGTTTCATAAAGAAGAATGATTTGCAATATGTAACTTATAAATACTGAATGAACTCTGCGCAACATGAAGCCGGCGAAGGAAAGACATGTCTAGAGTTGATGACCGGTGTCAGTTAGACGACATTGCTTCATGGTACCTATTCTGCCAACCACTCAACTTACAACAAATACTCAAAAGCTTAGCTGATCGATCACCTTCAAAGTTTACAATAGAGCAAAAAGTAATCGGGAAATGCAAAAGATTAATGTGCTCCGGTGCGGGGAATCGAACCCCGCTCGCCGCGGAATTTCAGTAATGAAAACGCGGTATGCTAACCGATACACCACACCGGATGTGTTTGTTGAGAACAGAAGCTTTTATTTGAGATTATATTCTAAGCGACGCGTACGCTAGCACACTTTTCTCTAGTCAATGACCCATCCACTTCCACTCATTCATTACTCTCGTGTAAGTCCTTTCCACCAGCTTAGGTAGATAGAAGCTAGAGCTAGACTGTTGGTTCTCTATGACTGCTGGACGTTGTAATAGCACCAAAAGTAACCATGAGTTATTATTGGAAGATTGTGGTATAGGCTCAAGCGCACTACAAGAGTTGAAGTCATCTTTGAGTGCAGGACAGAACACAATGCTTTGTTCCATTGATGTAGCGTAGCGTAAAGACAACAAAGTCAATAGATTTAGCCAAAGAACAGAAAGTCTTATCTTACCACAATAGGTCTGGTATTGTTGTTCAAGACGACAAGGAAAGAAGGTATGTTACTTCACACTGCATATCATGGAACAGGAACAATGTCATTGCATACTTAGTTGTTCGATTACACAGAAACTAACATACCGAACACTTACAATCAATCCATCAAAAGATCCAACTATATATGCATCGATGCCATCTCCAAACTTACTCGTTCCAATTCCATCAACAATCACACTCTCAAGACAAACCAACAGCTTCCAAACTTACACCACTCACAAACACCACTCAACTCACAACGACTACGTCAAACAACAATCATGGGTTCTCTTATTTCTAAGCCCCAGGAGCCTGTCGCGGTTTCTACCACACAGGAGCCTGTCCACGATAATGGAAAGCAAAATACTTCAGGTAAGCGAAAGCGCTCAGACGACGACAACGACGATGAGAAGCTTCGTGGTCATCTTACCAAGAAGCCACGCCTCGATCCCGACTCGGTAGCCCAGGAGCAGTCGGAAAACATTCCTCGCCAGTCAGAGGAAAAGAGTGGTAAGCGAAAGCGTTCGGAAGACGATGAGGAGACCTCTGCTCATCCCAACAAGAAGCCAAGCCCTGATCCCATTGAAGAGGATCGCGAAATCAGTCCTGTGTGGTCGGATCTCTATCCCATCTCGCCATCCGAAGAGGACCGCGAAATCAGCCCTCCTATGTCGGATCTCTTTGAAGGACCAGAGAATCCTTACGATGACGACCTGTATTATATCCCAGTCTTCGAGGCCGGCCTCGAACATAACGCATACCGGGGAGACGTTGGTGACTGGGATGATGCCGAAGATTTGTATTCCCCAATCATCAGAACCAACTCCGAAGGAAACGCAGCCTGGGAACTTAACGTTGATGGCTGGGAAGAAGCCGGTAACTGGAACGATGATGAAGATTTGTATGTCCCTTTGGACCCCCCAGCCATTGAGAACAACTCCGAAGGAGACGCAGCCCGGGGACGTGGCATTGGTGAACGGAGAGAAGCCGGCGACGTTGACGAAGCAGGCTCACAACATCCAGATGAACACTCTCAGAATGAGAATCACAACGACAATGACTCTGACCCTGAATCTGAACCCTCTGAGGGCACTCTTGTCGCCGACCAGGAGGAGCAAGATATTGGTCCCAAACAAGAGATGAAGGATGCATCTATCAGGCGCTACGCGAAAGGGGTTGACACCATCAGAGCCCTTAGACTCCTGACCTTCGATAATCCACGGGAGGCTGCCCAGAATGAAGCCAACATCGAACGTGAACGTATTCGCATATTGGCGGAGAAAGAGTGGTATGAGGGCCTCGACGCATGGGATTTCGAGGATGAACTCTGTGACATTGTCCACAAGGCACTCAGATCATCCCGTTGCATTAAGAATCCAAGATGCCAGGAAGGACACCACGACCCAAGCGATTGCAAACATAAGCTTAAGGATGAGCTCTATGCAGAGGTTAGTGCGGCATGCAAGAAAGAGAGATTGCGACCTAAGTATTCCTTTCCTCGCGTTTGATTGATGGGACACATGGTAAGCAGGATATCACAGGAAGGTAAGAGGTTTGTCAGAAACAGTAGAAGAATGTACGGGCTGGCCCGAGTTCTCACGATGGTCTGATTATCAGGTAAGTTTTCTATCAAAGATAGGCGTTTCCAATTAACTCCCCCATTACCCTATTCAATCTCAAGAACTAAACAATGTGCTCCGCTATATAATCGCTGTGAAAAATGTGAAAATCGTATTTACATAATTCAAATATTAATTAGTACTCCCAATCATCATCATCTCCCCAATCTCCACCAGAATAGTCTATCACGGGCTTCTTTGCCCATTTGTCTTCAACCGTGGGGGCAGGCTTGGCAGGCTTGGCAGGTTCTGGCTGAACCTCTTTCGCTTTGGCTTCGACAAGATTGTTCTGTTGGTCTGGGACAAAATTGTTGGTGGGAGCGGACGAGGTTTGTTCGGACTGCGATGGAGCTTGCGGCTCTTTGTTCTCAAGTTCAGTCAGAGCTTCGGGTTGAACAGTCTTTGGAGCATCGGAGTTGAAGAACAAAGGAGCCGGAACAACGTCCTTAGGAACATCAGCTTGAGACGTCGGCTCAGGCCGTGTAGCAGCAAAGGAGGGCAAATGTGCCACAACGTTGTCCTTGGGAACATCAACTTGAGGTGTTGGCTCAGGTCGTGCAATGGGTTGCTGATGCTGAAGGGTTGAAGGCGGCGAAGGTGGTTCTGACACAATGCGCTTTGTCTCTTCAGAGATTCTTGGAGTGGCATCCGAACTCGACGGCACGTCATGAGACTGGGTCAACATGTCTGTCGATCTTCGTTTGACTTGAACAATAGAAGGCTTCAACACAGGCTGTGTCTGAGCCTGCGCTACCTCGATCGTCGTGATGGAGCCGGCGTCAGAGAAATAACTTCTCGTAGAAGACATGCGGCTTATAGGAGTTCCTGGAGTCACCGCTGCGAGTGAATGTGGCGAAGGTATATCATTTGCAGTTGTATCATGTTGGAGATGATTGGGTGTAAGGGTTTGAGATGACTGTGAAGGCTCAGATACTTTAGGCTGAGAAGGAACCTGTTGTAAAGGTCTAATCTGGCCAGGAGAGGGTTGACGTGGTGGTGTTAGTTGTTGACGAGGAACGTTATTGGAGGTAGCCCCCACAGGTGCATTCATAACAGGCTCTGGGATATTAGAAGACATCTTCACCGGAGGTCCTGTCATAGAAGGTGCTCCTGTGGGTTGGTTCTGAGGTTCAGGCTGTCGAGGCATTGTTCCTGGACCTGAAGGCGGAGCCTGAGCAACCATTGGAGCATTGTTATCAACCCTTCCTGGCATCGGCGTTTGTTGAAGTGATAATCTCTGTTGGAAGGACAGCTGTTCTGACTTTGGGCGCATTTGACCTTGATGAGGGGGCGTTTGTCCCTGTTGGATAGAATTTTGTCCCTGTTGAATAGACGCTTGTCTTTGTTGATTGGGCGTTTGCACCTGCTGAGGAGGCGAGTATCTCTTCTGAGGGGGCGCTTGTCCTTGCTGCATAGACGGTTGCCCTTGTTGAGTAGGAGCTTGCCCCTGCTGGGGAGGAGAGTATCTCCTCTGAGGTGGCAATTGTCCTGCTTGGGGAGCATTCTGCTCGGCGTACATAGGCATCTGACCGGGCTGATTAGGGTTGAAGCCCATCTGATTCGGTTCAGGAGCTAATTGGAAAGAATAGGATGCTCTTCGTGCGGGTTGAGGTTGCATCTGCGCCTGCTGAGGGGCCATTTGCATTTGCATATGTTGAGGAGGCATGTACATCGACTGCGACGGCGGGAGGTTGCCCTGAGGACCTGGTTGCGGCCCAGCAGCCATAGGTTGTCCGGGTTGCCATACAGCCTGCTGCGCATACTCCCCACCCCAACCTGGACGTCCGACAATTGGTGATGAGATAGGCGAAGAGATAACTGGCGTCGTCGGACTGTGCGAAACAGATTTGGAACCACCTTTCAACCATTTCAACCACTTCTTTCCTTCCTTGCCTTCCTTCGCACCAGCACTCTGTGATGATCCAGGTTGCATTGAAACCGGTCGTTGATTTTGAGGCATCACTGGATGCGGGCTGGGCTGCCAACTTCCTTGATCTTGAGGTATCTGAACATGAGGCTGTACGCGACCAGTGGGCGTCTTTTGGAGAACATTTGGTTGCCCTGGAGGAGTTATTTGTCCTGACATTTGATTCTGTGCCTTCAAGCTAGGAGGCAAAGGCCCTTGAAGAGCTGAGTTTGGAGGAGCCATCTGTCCTGCTGGGCTTGGTGGACCATACGAAGATCGTTTTTGAAGTCGTGTTGGGACAGGTTTTGGAGGTAGCACAGAAGATGCAGGTCCTTGGGGACCATGTTGAACTTGAGTATTAATCTGCCCAGGATGAGGCGGTCTGCCTTGAGTTTGTTGTGGAGGCATCTGCAGAGGTTGTCCTTGTGGCCCAGGACCTTGCTGTTGAGGCATTCCCTGAGCCATCCTTGGATCATGGGTAGGCATTTGTCGGCCCTGAAGCTGAGGCACGCTCCCTTGAGAGGGTTTCCTCTGCAGCTGCTTTGGATTTTGAGGCGGCATGGGAGCACCTTGGGGAGTCTGTGCTTGGGGCATAGGCTGCCCCGTGTAACCCTGGAGCATATGTCCTTGCTGACCGGGTGGAACATTCCTTGGACTTTCTGATTGCAAACTTGCTCTTCTACTCCCCATCGGGCTCGGCTGTGCCGATGAAGAAAACGAACCTTTCCTCATCTCAGATGTTATACTCGTCGTTGAAGACCGACTGATAGTTCCGCTCGGAGCTTCTTCGTATTCTTCAATTCGTCCCAGACTCTGCTGTCCTTGTGGCGGTGGTGTAGAAGCGGCATCTGGACGCTGATTCTGTTGTACGGCATTGATCTGAGATATCTGTGGTGGAGACTGCAAATGTGGCAGCGCTTGGGATACTGCATTATAGCCTTGTGCGTTCTGCTGTGAAAGAGGTGATCCGCGCTGAGCAGAAACGGGGTCTGCTCCAGCAGAGTTACGTCTTGGGTCTACACCGCGGCCCAAAGATTGTTTGCGGAGCGCATCTCGGGCAGCATTATTATAACCTTGACTCTCGCCATCTGGCATGTGGAAGTAAGACCCTTGTTGATGTTGATTTCCTGGAGCAGAAGGAGGGGTTGAATCCTGCGATACAGGTGAAGGTGTATAATTGGGAATCTGATTTGAAGTGGTAGACGCACGGCGACTGTGTTCCATGGGAGAGGGACTCTGGAGAGGAAACGACATACTCCCGTGCCTTGAATCCGGCGAGACCATGGCAGAGCCGTACGATGAGTGTCGTCGATTGTTTGGGACTGGAGACGAGGGGCTGATAGGACCTTGGTTTGGTAGTATTGGATTTTGCATAAAAGGCTCTTCAGGATATGGAAGATCCCCTCTGCGAAATGGTGGTTGGTCGTCAGGGTAAGGGAGATTGTCGACCGGGTATGGAGGAAACGGAGTTGTAGGTCCTGCTGTTGCCGATCGAGGAAGCCCTTTCGGCGGAACGCTATCAATCGGACTCTGATACTGAGCTTGCGGTTGCATTCCCATCATATCAGGCAACACACTGGCTGGCCGATTCTGCATAAGCGGTCGATTCGCTGTATTGTGTGGCACTCCCTGTTGCCCATTCTGAATCACAGATTGTGGTCTTTGGGATGGCAGTGAATCAGGGACAGTATTGACTCTCTGAACACCCATTCGCGGCTCCTCAAGGCGTTGCTGCTGGACGATAGGCGCTGGAGTCATAGATGCCGGATGTTTTCCTGGCATAGGTGGTACATAACCATGGCCCTGTGGTCCTCTCGAAGGGCCAGGCGCATGTTGAGAGACAGGCTGCCCAGGACCTTTTCCACGTGCTGGTTTCAACACAGATGGCATATGCGACAACTCAGGCTCCTGTCCAGGGATATAAGGCGCATTGTTGGCAACTCCCTGAGGTAAACTGGATTGAGACGACTGATCGAAAGTATGCTTTGGAGGTATTTGAGGTTGAGACGGCTCATCCAAAGGACGCTTAGGTGGCACCTTGGGCGGCGAAAGCACATTCGGCGTACCAGCATGACCTCTATCAGGCGGTTGGATTGGACTCGCGTTCGCCATGTATCCGCCAGGTTGAAATGTTGATCGTCGCAAGGGCGCAGGATAAGGCGGTATCTCTACACGGGTCTCGGGTTGGATCCCAGGTGTTTCCTCAGTCGTCCTCAGAGGCTGCATCGGCAGACTGTAGTTCCTCAACGACCCTGGCGCAAGCTGCGGCTCATCCTTCTTCTTTTCCACAGGACTGCTCTTCTCAATCGGCGCGAGAACTGTATTATCTCCCATCTCGATCGGTGGAGGGTTCGTTTCGATATGCGCTTGCGCCGTATCGTATGTTGGCATCTCAGCAATGATGCCTACGGGATCAAGCGCTCGCGGAGGTTCGTGGCTAGGCATTTCGTGGATCTCTTCAACGACTGTAGGCGGTACTAATACTGGTTCTGCGATTGGACCTGCATGCGAAGAACTTTGCGCCGGTGTCGTTTTTTCACTGTGCAAAGGACTCACACCCTTCGAAGGACTTTTATCGAATCTCTCCTCAATACCTCCCGCGACAGTCCTCTTCGCAGCCTCCTCTTCCTCTTCCGCCATCGGACTCACATCAGTATACGTCCCAGGCCCGAGATACATGAAGTTCTCAGGCTGAAACACCGTATGCTCCTCTTCATACAATCCATCCAATGTCATGCTCACCGGCCGCGCCGTAGCAGACATACCATACCCGCCATCATCCTTCTTCGGGCTCAGCTTCGCAGGCGCAGTAGTAGTACTGCCCTGCCTCCTCACCTGCTGCTGCGACTCGAGCCGTTCCTCAGGCGCAAGATCCGGCACGGGCGAAAAGCTATCGATGAAGTCCGGAAACTCGTCGCCTTCCTTGGGGAAGTGGTACTGAACGTGTCCCGTGGGCTTGTACTTGTAGAACCAGCGACGGCCGTCGTAGTCGGCTTCCCAGTGGTCTGGAAGGCCTGACATGGTTCTATATTTTCGCTTGGAAGGTAAGTCGGTATTATTGCGCCGCGACGGTGGGCATGATTACTCGTCGACTCGACTCGAATCGTTCTTCGAAGACGAGGCTTTGGAAGATGCGTTGTGGCTGGGGGTGGTTAAGGGCGAGCTTCAGCTGAACAACGCAGCGACTAATCATTGGATGTAAATGACCTAAGGCAGCGATGGGCTTGTCAGGAGGACAAAGACGGCGCAACAACAATTTCTTGACAGAACAGAGTATCAAGATGTAAGACGAAACAATGATAATTTACTGATATATAAACAGCTTCAGGCTCAAGCATTCTCATCCCTTGTACACGGCCTAACCTGAAAGTTGGTTTCAACTACGAAGGGCCTGAAGACGATGCGCGGGAGCTGAACATCAGTCTCTCCACTTTAGCCGACGAGCTACAGAATGGACTCTGGCTATTGGTTGTAGAGCTTGTAGGGCCTGGACTTATAGGACCCTTTAATTACGCTAGCAGCTCTAATTACCACCATGGTTTTGGCTCCCTTGAACTAGGGTATCAGCCTTGATTGAGGGGTCTGACTCCTTCTTGAAGGATTGTATGTAGTAGCATGATGATCCAAATGAGAGCTATGAATTACTGGATATATATAGCAGCATAGCCTATAAGATGAACAGACGTTCTAAGATGAGATGAGATTCATCGATTGACTTTCAGGTACGAGATCGCTTACTTTCAACATTACATCATTCTCGTTACCCCAGGATTATCCCTGTATCGTCCCGTCGCGATGGTCCATTATGACAATTACATCCCATGACACGTCAGAGTCCATGATCACGGTGCTTCTTTTGACTCACTCTCTACCTGATAATGGAGTTTTGGGAATTAAGAATAAAATTTGTCTAATATTTCTGCTCTCTATGTGTTGCCGAGTCAATCTGTTTCGTATGGTGTTGCTGCAATCTATGCGCGAAACGAAACAAAAAAAGAAAATTATACACCACTCCAGATATGCCAATCTGGATCTCTATATGCTTGGTAAAAAGTTTTGGTTTTCATAAGTATCATAAGAAGCCTTAGACAATGTTACCGGGAGGTTTGCTCTTGGAACCAGTCCTCACTCGGTTGAATACATGTCTTCGGCTGTCTGTCGAGGCGATGCGGTCCAATCCTGAAGAGCTGGCCATCGATCGTCGATCGGCCTCGTCTTCGGCTCGAACACCACGCTCCTTCTCTCTGATGGAGGCTAGGCGATGTGCTTGAATATTTTCTCGTCGGTTCTCGAAAACGTCCTGGAAGTCCATGCTGTTGTCCATGGCACGCATGCGTTCGGATGTTCCACGGCGGCTGTAGTTCGAGGGTTGGTGACTCAGAGGAGGGCCCTCAGAGTGGAGAGGTCTATCGTGGTACATAGGCTTGTCGTGGAGGTCAACACCATGGCCGCCGTTGCCGTTGCCATGATCAGCCTCCTTGCCATAGGGAGGAGGCTGCATACCAGACCAGTACATGGGGTGCTCGCGGCTGCCACCGGGCTCGATGCGGAAGGGGGACTGGATGCCAACGTTGACCATTTGAGTCATCAGTTCAGTCACAAACTTGTTGTGACGGTTGAGACGCAGCAATTCGTTCTGGTAGTTGGTCTTGTGGAAGAAAATCATATTCATCATGCAAGATCGAACATCATCAATCTTGACCATCTCGGTAATGATACGAGGAGCATAATCACGCTTGTTGGCAAGACAGAAGTCGGTCATTCGTTCCTTGAGATCGTCGATCATGTGCTGGGGTGTACCGAAACGCATCACCAGAGGAACAACATCGGCAAGACCGTTGGATCGTCGCTGGTTGAGAATGAAGACGTTGTTGAGAACCGAGTTGGGAGCCTGCACGATGTGACCTTGCATCTTCTTAAACTCGGTGTAGAGAAGAGAAATCTCGGTCACGTAAAAGTCGTCACCCATCATGTTGTCACCGGTAGATCCGTAGACAGTCACACGGTCACCGACATCAAAGGGATGCTTGACGAAGACGAAGATGATGGACTGGAGGAACTCTTGAGCGGTGGCTTGGAGAACCCAGGCCAGACCCAGAACAACGGTACCGGCGGAACCGAGAGCAGCAGCAGCTGAACCAGAAAGAATCGAGATGAAGACAATGATGGTGATGACGATGATGATGAAAACAAAGACCTTGTCGAGCTTCTTAATCACCGAGTCAAGATCCTTGAGCGAAGCGGCAATGGCCTTCTTTTCGAGGTGAATTTCATTGCACACAGCTTCGAATTCGTCAATCGAGATGTCGCCGTTCATATCCTTGTCGAACATCATGAAAGCAGCTTCGGCCTCCTCTTCACTGCCAAAGATCTCTTTCATATCCTCTTCGTAAACCAGGTCGGTGCCGTCCTTCACAGCGCAACGGTAGATGAGACGAGCCAGGGTATGTGCCGATTGAGTGTTTCGAAGGAGTTCGTTGACAACCCTGCGAGGGTGGTTGCTGTCAATCTTGCGACCGATCAAATCGTTTCCGACTCGGCCAGCAACGTAACCGACCTTGCCAAAGATCTGGCGAGCGTTGTCCTGGAGAGTCTGCATGGGAGTTTGAGCGCCACTAGCGGAGTCACTGCCGCGCTGGAAGAAGTAGTCGGTCTTTTCATTGTGAGCTTTGGCGTGCTCGTAAAGATGAACAAGTTGTCCAACATCTGCCTTGTTGTTGTTGATTCGGGTCGCGTAGGTTCGCTGATGGAAAGTGAAAGCGATCCATTGGATGAGGATCTTTTCGACAAAGTTGAGAGCTGACAATGTGAATAAGGCAATAATGACCTTGTTCATGATTTCAACCCAGTGTGGCTTTCGGTCTCGGAAGTTGTGGTTCAGCATGGTCGGTTCGAAAGAGATGAGGATGGCGAGGAACCAGAGGAAGACGGCTGTGTGTAGGTCAAGCTGGTATCCAATATCCTTCCATTTGCTAGCATTGGTAGATCCAAAGAGTTTGGCGACGAGCTTGAAAGTTGGGGGTAAAAGACTGCTGATCATGCGAGAAACCCAAAGGACTCCCCAGACAATCTCAAGCCAGATACCGAACCACATGAGATCAACACCGTTGACATCTCGTCGCTTGCCGTCGGCCTTGATTGCGAATTTACCCAGCAAGACGGGAATAAGAAGTAGAACAGCTCCTGGGACCACGTACAGGCAGTATCGGACGAATCGAGGAAACTTTCTGAGAAACATCCAGAATTTGAGCAGCTTAGCATCGGGATCTTGTTCCTTCTCCTTGTGCATGGTCTCGGAGGGAATTGGTGCATTGAAAGCATCTTCAGGCTCAAAGTTGTGAGCACGCGATTTCTTCATGTAGCTGACATCGTCGCGAGCCTCAGCAGAAACAGCACGCTCAATTCGCAAAAGTTCGATGTTATCGTCCAGTCGGCAAGCATCTGCGCGCTGGCTAAGAGGCGACCGGAGTGAATGCGAGTCATTGGTGACGACAGGAGCTTGTAGAGTAGGAAACGTGTCGAGTGCAGGTGGAGGAGCCGAGTTTCTTCCATCGACAGGAGGTAGTGAAGGTGAAGTTGTTTGTGCAGGTTCTGATTGTTGGCCGCTGAACTGCGAAGGATTTCTTGTGGGAGGTGGTTGTCTGAGGTTGAATTCTTTCATCGAAATGTCCTTCTCCTCGAAGCCGCCATTTGGGGGCGGATCTGAACTCATGATGGCCCCTGTTGATGATGTTCACAACGCGAGGGCTTTGTTGCGATGATCAAACAAGGAAGAGAGATAGGAGAGAGTCAATGTCCAGCAAAGATTATTTAGAGAAAAGCTTTGTTCAGCTGGTGGTGGAGTGAGTGGTGAATTACCCACTACCGGATGTGATAGGTAAAACGAGGGACGAGTCGAGACGAGACAATTAAGAAACAAGAATAGTAATGGAAGTGGATCGATCAGACGATGATCCTCGATGACATCGATCGCGCAGATAAGATGGGGATTCTTCTGAGGCAAGGCGTGGGCGCTCAGATACACGCAGGACGATGTTTGTGTGGTGTTTTAAGGTGATATGATGTCGTCACCAAAACCCAACCTTTGTATTTCTTCACTCGCTTTCAGGGGGAAAAGGAGAGAAGATAATGAAAGAGAAAAGGAAAAAATAAAGTAGCAGGAGAAATCTGGGGGAATTGTTGGAAACCCTGCGGGTGACGGGGATGCTGTTGAGCTTTTAAGAGATCGGCCAGAGGTTACAGCGCATTTCAGTTCAGCAGCGCGTGGAGCGATGGAGACATCTAATGCAATGAAATGGCCTGTGAAGACAAGAAGACTGGGTCAGTTGAGATAGCCTTGTTTGGCCAAGCCCAGGGCAGGGAGTGGAAGAATGAAGAGAAGATGGTGGTTGTTGATGAAGCGGAATTAATATCCACCATCTTCATGCTGTACTGCTTCACGCTGCACTGCGACCGTTAATTATTCTTTGCCATTCCATCATACATTTCTCGTCTCTTCTAATTTTTCTTTAATATTGCCATCGCAACACCAATATAGTTCACACCTCCAGCAACCAATCTAGGCACCAAGTAATTGACGGGGAACCAAACAAGAGTTGTACAATGATAAGGTCCCGGTCGGGCGTGGTTAGCAAGTGGATCCGCCGGAGTCAGGGTCAAGACCCAGCAGCCGGCCGCCAAATGTCGAGTAATGAGCCCCCGAAGCCCCGTATGGCCGGGAGGTGAACAGTGAAGAGTGGGGGCCTCTAAGGGTGTGTACAGTGGATGGTGTCACTCGATGGAAACCCCAAATGGGAAACCCCGAGGATGCCGCCGATAGAATGGAAATAGGGAAAAAGCACGCCCCAAGTTGAGAGTGTCACCCCCAAAAAAGAAAGAGAAAACCTCAAAGAGACGGGCTATTCAACTCATCACAATCCAGAGTGACATGAATTGGGTTAAGCTGATGTAGATCATATCATGACAACATATCATTGCATTTATCCAGCAAGAAAACATGCTTGTAAAATCAGGGACACATTTCACCCATCTGCAGGTTAACCCGCCGATCTGACGCACTCTCGCTAAATGGAACCCGAGACACCAAACGGGCGCATTGAATATGAAATCTGCCAGGGGTTTGTTTAGACTCAAAAACATTTGATCGCAGGGAACAACCAAGCTGACGTCACGGCCAAGAAAACGACCGAGGTGAGTATGATATCCACTCAAGAGGCAATCTTTAGCAGCAAAGTACTCTCTAGGTGGTTAGTAGACTTAATTGATTCGATCTTAGAGGGCTGATCGAGTCTTCATCATCAACCCTCGTATTTCTTCATGCAAAGGTGGCAGCCATCATGGATGACGATCATCACTCCATCATAACTTGGTGGCGGCAAAATACCCTACAAAAAACATTTTTATCCGTCGTCACCCGTTGAGAGAAATTCTTGTTGACCTTCGATTGGAAGCTTTTCTATTAAAGGGTGTCCCCCCTGCATTCCTTACCACACACACCAAATTAATAGGTAAGGTAGCTAAAGCACCGTCCCGTCTTTCTTCATCGACTGTGTTCCCATGGCTTGCAGCGTGGGGGCACTCGTACACTTTACAGGCAGTAGATACTGTACCTGTGTAGACAGTAGTGGTTGTAGGCTTGTAGCACAGTTTCACTACAAAAAAGAGCCTCACAGATGCATCGTGAAACCAAAAGACCCCTAAAATGTCACCTGAATCCTTTGCCCAGACTTTTAGACAGAGCATGTCACCTCCGCTTTGCCGAACTACAGGGTGACATCTAACAAGCCAAGATATTTTATATGGAAACTTTTGAAGAAATCCGCGGATATACATAATAAGCCAACTGTAACAGCCTCACACGGAGAAGCAAAGACATCTCCATCTGAACCACATGGGAAAAAAGTGATCAAAGCTCAAGCTCAGGGGGTTAAGCTGGGACCAATCCCATTGGACTTTTTCTAAACGCCCGCACCGCTGGTTTTCTAAGACACGGGCATCCTCCCTGTTCCACCATGTCCACCCACATGTTGATAAGGAAGATGCTGGGAGGTTGACATTTATCTGCCCTAGCATCAGTTGTTCTAGGGCTTCTTAGACGTCGGAGAAGTTGGTCACTAAGAATAAAAGACAAAATAGTTTGGGTATAGTAAATCAATTTAGCTTGGCTCCTGGGCCTCTTGTTTTGGGTGTCCTAACCCGCGAAAGACAATCCTTCTCCTGTCCAGTATCTAAAGTAAGGCCCTAGTGTTCAACCTCGTAGCGAGGTGCACATATACAGGGGCATAATAAAAGAGTGCTGTGTGTTCTTTTATTGCCATCAGAGATCGGAGATCGGGTTGTGGAATATGGCTTACATAGAACAGTCTTCGTATTTCTGTACCATGTATTCTACACAACCCGCAACGCAAACCAGGGGTGACGTACGATCTCCGGGGCACTAATACGCTCCGCAGGTTCATACTTGAACGTTTTGGTGACCAAATCGTAAAGAAGATCGACTTCCCGGGCTGAGATCTTTGGGAACAATGCCATCATTGCATCCGGGTCCTCCGTCTTGTCAAAGAACTCGCCGTTGATATTGATTGCAGATGGTTTCCAAAACTGCAGGCTGTAGTGTTGTGCATAGGGTCTCTCCTCCTTGTGGTGATCCCAGCCGTAGACGGGGTCTACTACATTGACGATGGCAGCAATGTCGCTTTCTAGCCAGTCGCTTCTCTCAACGTGTGTATCGTCTTCACAGGATACAAAGTCTGGAGGGTTTTCGTTCTCGTTCAGATCGGTCGGCTTGTCCCAGATGTCGCTGATCCATTGCTTCAAAGAGCGAGTCGAGCAAGTCTCGAGTGTCTGCCTTTGCCAACTATGTGCCATGTTCCATGTCGGCCGGGCGTCGTACTCGTTGTATAGCGGCTCCAACCAAGATTCCGGTATTTCTCCGAGGTACTTTTCAACCATGTTGATCAGATCTGGTGGACCACCGTGACCGTCTTCGTTGAATGGTATGCGGCCTGATCGGAGTTTCAAGATTGTGACACCCAAAGCCCAAATATCACTTGCTGGGCTGGGACGTTTTCCGATGGCTACCTCGGGAGGGAGGAACCCAGGCTGATCCATGCACATGGGTATATAGAAAGGAGAAAATGTTTCTTCAAAGCCGATGATACAAAGGTCCAACTATAAAATTCTTTCGCTGCTTGACAGGAAGTCAATAGAACCGACAATATAACGGGGAGTTTCCGGGCCTGGGATGCTTCCATCGATAGTCCTCACTCGATCGATCACGGGCTTGCCTAGACGATAAATACCGTCATCGTCAAGATGATCCAGATTGTTAATTGGGATAAGTAAGTTTCTTGGCCCAATACTTCCATGACAGATGTTGCGGCGATGCAAAATACTGAGCAGAGCGGCTGCCCGAATAGAGTATATTCGAACCCATCGAGGATGTAATCTATCCATGGAATCCAGACTCGGGCCACAGAAAGAAAGAACAAGACAAAGATGACGACCGTTGGGACCGTCAATGTAAAAGTGGCGTTTGTAAGTTATAAAGTGAGGGTCGTTGAATCGAAAAAGGATATTATGGCAACCGGCCATGTCTCTTTCGATCTTGTAGGATTGGTCCGCCCGCACGATCTTGAGAGCTACCCAAATAGAGAGGGCGGAATCTCGAGCAAGCCATATAACTGAGTTATCTCCAAAGCCAAGCTTGTGGACGATACGATATCGATCGTTGTCGTAAAGATCGCCAAGATGGACCGGGTGCTGTCCTCCTGTTTCGTATGTCTCGGGATCTTCTGAACCGCCAACTTGCGGACACTCAAAGCGAAAGTCTGAGGTTTCAGATGAGGTATCCATATTCATTGGTAAAGAATCCATTTTGCAACGTTGAGAAAGACGTGTCGTGAGAATCAGAAGGAAGTTGCCAATTCGCAGCTGGCAAGTTTGGGAGAGTCGAGATGTAGTCGGATGGTTTGGAAATGGGAAGGTGGGAAGGACTCTATTTTATATTGTCTCTAGAATTCGAGGTAATTGAGGTAAATGATAAGTTTCGCTGGAAGCAGCTTGTCGGTAACTTAAACGAGAGAGTTGGAAGGAAGCTTTGTTATGTGTTGTTGATGGCATCTTATTCAACATTGGTATGCAGTTCATGAACTACACAAATACTATCTACCAAGCTATCCTACTTGTGCCATTCTTGAAGACTTTACTTGAAGGGAGATAATATAGGCTGTGTAAAATCTGGAAATTGGTTCGAAAGAAACAATAGCCATCAGCAATAGACTGTCAGGTAGGTAGGTAATAGAGTAATTATCCTAAGGTTTAGAACATCGAAATAAAGTAGCCTAAGTGCTGGTCTAAGTTAACAAAAGGTTACCAGGTAGGTATCATCTCTTATATCTACAGCAGTCAATTCTTCTGGCACCCTGGCGACTGTATGAGAAGAAGGGTAATATTATTGAATTGATGCAACAGTAAGAACCTACTGGATCTCTTTTGGATCGGGCTAAGCTATCTCAGAGTGATCTTCCAATAAAACAAGCTAAATAAAGTGTGCAACAACTTTCACAATTCAAGCTTTGTTACATACTCACCTTCACATCATCTTATTCGTGGCCTTACACGGACATTAAACTTCTATGCTAAGAAGCTTAATCTCACCACGGAGGTTACATTGCTCCAGTCAAAGTATCACAACTCACTTACCGAATCTCGAAGCGAGCAAATCCTTTGCATCGGATCAATGCTTGTGCACATTCAGTGGAGCTCTGTTTGCATAGACGATATTCAGCACAGAGATCTGTGATTGGGAACACTGACTCTCGGTACTGGAGTATGAAGCTATTAAATCTAGTCTAAAATGTCATAAAATAAACTATTCATTTCGTCTCTTATCCTTGTAATCTAAAGTTCGTGGTACGTCAAGGTATCAACAGATAATCTCATCACCAAGGGTGCATTAATCCTTCCAAGCCGCATATTGCACAGACATTACTGTACGATCGTGATCGGCCCAGCTCTGAGGCATCCCATTCATCTCTAATCATGCTTATTTTTAACCCTGTATCTACAATTATTACACCGTGGTTGGTCCGATGTATCCATATTTCCAGGACGCGCCATCAATGTCGATACTTGCCTGATTAGTAGCTTCATGGTGTTTACAACTCCTTTCCACACTCACGCGGGTGCTGCCGTCGACCGTTGAAACACGGATCAATTCAGTGTCCAGAAATGTGTCTATTCTTAGCTTCTCTCCACCTCTAATCAAACTACATCTAAGCAAGCTTAATGCTCCAGTCATCACCGATTTTGGCTCCAACGCGGCCCACAACCGCAAAGGCCGCACGGCTGCCCTTGGCTTCGTGGTATTGAATCTTGACGGTCCATGTTTTTCCTTCGGACGTGACTGTGGCCTCCTTTTGGTTCCAGGTCTTGGGTGCGCCGACGACGATGACCTTGTCAACGTAGACGGTTTCCATATCCTTGAGCCATGGGCCAGCCTTGATCGACTTGGTGTCGCGTCCCACAGTATCCAGAGAAGTCAATGTGTTACCGCTGAAGGTGAACTTGCGGTGGATGTATTGGTCTTGCTCGTACTCAAAAGTATCACCGTCATCAATGTAAAGCTCACCCGAGGCGTTGCCATCCTTGGAGACGGCGACAACGAGTGTGTAGTCGTCAAATCGCATAAGGGCACTTGATCGTCGAGGAATATCGCGTCGGGGAATGATATGTCCACCTTGGAGTAGAACAGGGACCTTCTCAAGCGGCGCGCTGACTGTAAGGTACTTGCCCTTGTTTGTCTTTTGAACATCGTAGGTAAAGTAGTCATAGTAGACCTCGTTGTCAGGGATCCAAATGTCGACCGACTCCTTGCCCTGTTCCGTGACTGGCTTGACAAGAAGACCAGTTGCGCCAACAAAGAACTGGTCCTCAAGAGCAAAGCCAGCCTCTTCAGACGGATGAGTCCAGAACATAGGTCGGATGATGGGGCTTCCGTCCTGAGACGCGGTGTGGAAAGCGGTGTACCAAGCAGGCAGCAGAGTATATCGGAGTCTGATAGCGGCAGTCGAGATTTGGGTATAGGGTTCACCCAAAAGGTAAGGCTCACGACGTCGGGCATCGAGATGAGCATGGGCTCGGAAGAAAGGATACCAAATACCAGTCTGGTACCATCGGACAAGGAGATCCTTCTCGGGGTTGCCAAAGAAGCCTCCAACATCAGCACCAGCGAAGGGGAAACCAGAGATACCCTGGTTGATGGTCATAGGGATAGAAGCAGCCAGATGTCCCCAGTCAGCCTGGTTGTCTCCTGTCCACATAGCACCAAGCTTTTGCGATCCCGCGTAGAAGGCTCGTGTCAGGATGAAAGGTCGTCGGAGCTCTCCCTTCTCACGGTGGAGGAGGGCCTGGAAAGTGGCGTTTTGGAAAGTGAGACCGTTGAGGTTGTGAACATCACGGTGTTCCCATCCTCCGTGGTGAATGTTGTCCTTGGGCATGGTGACTTCGGGTCCGTTGAAAACTGAAGGCTCACTCATGTCGTTCCACATCCAGGTGTTGTGCATTGTACCCTTGAACTTGTCAAATTTGAGCATGGTCTTCCACCACTCAATGGCCTTGGGGTTAAAGCAGTCGATCCAGTTGGAGGCTCCAGGCCAGCACCATCCCTCATATGGCTTCTGCTCCTTGTCGTGGGTAGCAAGGTCTTGGGCAAGCATCTCCTGGGAGGCAACGTAGTTATCAGTCTTCTTGATATGGGGATCGAGGAGGACGACAAGCTGGCGACCATGGGCGTCCAAATGTTCACCCATATCAATAGGGTCAGGGAACGAGTGAGGCTCCCAGGTGAAGTACTTGCGGTCATCGGTGTACTCGAGATCTAGCCAGATAACGTCGTATGGAATCTTGTGCTTGTCCATGTTGCGATCAACGTTTCTAACATCGTCGCTGGAGATGTAGTTCCATCGGCACTGGTGGTAACCAATGGCAAACTCTTGGGGCATAGCAGTGTAGCCGGTTAACTCTCCGTAGGTTTTGGTGAGATCAGAAGGAGTGGGACCGAGGAGTACGAAAACGTCGAGGAGACCACTCTCGGAAATCCAATGAGTATGGGTGTTTATCTTTCCACCGACACCGAGACTCAGAGGGTTTGCCTGGTTCTTCTCCTTGGTGATGTCGACCCAAGTCTCGGCAACGTTGAGCCAGAAAACACCTACAGATGAACCCTTGCGGTGAGCCTGCATAAAAGGAATAGCACCGTAGAGCGTCATTGGGCTATCGAGGATGTATTCGAACACATCGGCGTTGTACATGCGGTAAGGCTCAGCGTAGTTGCCATCTCCACCACGGGTTTGCTTCAATGACAGAGGACCAGTGTGTTCGGGAATACCAAACACATGCTCGTATCCATGGAAAGTAATGTCCATAGCCACACTTTCAGGCCCGCGAGGCTTGGAGTCAGTGTTTCCACCAAAGGACTCGTCCCACCATGTGCTCTCATCCTCAGCGGCTTCCTCGCCTTCCTTGTTCTCAATCTTGGGTCGCCAGTGCTCCATGTTTAGCCAACCACGCTCGTTGAACTTGACATGTGAGTTGCCATCGCGTCGGAAGTCGATCTCGAAAGGCGAGAACTTGATAACAGCTTCATGGTTGCCTTCAAGTCCGAACTTGATGTTGACTTGGGTTTTGTCTTGGTGCGCAAGTTGCGCGTCCTTGTCGAGATCCAGACCAGCAACAAGAACCCACTGATCAGCCTCATTGTATCGTTCTTTGCGAACAGGGCTGTCGTCTCGCAATACAACATCCTTGTTTCGTCGCTTCTCCTCGTCCATCGTGACTCGGGCGGAACCAGACATGAGGAATGAGATTGTAAGGGGGAGGCGAACGGTATCTCCGTTGGCGTTGATGGTCTTGACCACCATAGCTTCCAGCTTTCCATTCTCGAAAGTTACTGAATCGGCCGTGATCTCGTATGGTGTCTTCCAATTCGATCCTTGGGCAAGGGCGGTGTCGGCATAGGCGCGGTTTCGTTTACAGAAGCCGGATTGGTTGCATTTCTTGAAATCGTTCTCCTTGACAGCAACTAGAGAGATTGTGAGTCTGGAATCGATCAATGTTCACTTTTGTAACTTACCAGCTGATTGTAGAAGGCAGGCAAGAGTGCCTATCAGCAACAACAGCGTCGTCCAGCGAAAGGACGACGCCATATTTGACCTCATGATGTCGAGACGGTCAAGAAACAGACCGCAATTAAAGGTTGAACAAAGAGACCGAAAACGTAGTAGGTATATCAAGCAAACATTCGCAGAAAGATATAGCCTCTTCAACTATATCCACCTCTAAATCTTCTGACTAGCAGAAGTCTCGGTTGTTATTGTGGTTTGTGCTGGGGGTAACCTCAGCTTTGATGATGTCGAAGTCAAGCTGTCCCTTAGCTCCCCCTGTGAAACTCCAATCCGGATTGGGACTGGTGTGAGACGCAGGGGAGCGGGTACCAAGATGGCGGGGCAAGCTTCGGTAGAAGACTAGACCTGATAGCGAACCAGCTTATTGAGTTCTTACATTTTGGAGGTTGTTTTCTTTGCTATTGACTGCACTGTACATTGCTGATCAGAAGGGTGATATAAGTATTGTTACTATATCTTGTTTACGTCTTGGACCCTGTGAGTATTGTCCCGACTGTCTGTTTCTCACTAAGCTGACACAACTATGGCTGAACTCTATTAATGTTTCAGTATATGTAGAGATCCCTTTTTGTCTCTTCTCCTTTCTTCAAAAGTATCCGTTGACTGTTGACAGCTCTTACAAGTGTCAACTTCAGCCAATTATCAGTCACGTGTCCGTGTGAATTCCCCAGATCTCGCACCTACCAAGACCCCTCAACGCCAGCTCATCATGGCTGCTGAAGAGCCCCGCCAGCGAAAAGACCCCGCCGTGAGCGGCAACAGCAACGAAAACAGCAAGCAAAACAGACGGAGAACAGCGGAAAATCTTGCCCCGCCATTTTTTGCACTGCTCTTCGCCCTTTTCGCCCTTTATATCCTCTTTTCACCGCCTTCTTCAAGCCTTTCCCCTCCAGTCCCCGTCTGCCCTTCTATCTCTACTTCCTCTTCTGTTTCTTCATCTCAAGTCATACCAGACAAGAACATCGCCAAAATGTCCTCCTCCGAGCAGACGTAAGCTACCCCGCCATCGAGCTATCACCCATCAGGGTCGATGCCCCTCCATATTGAATTTGTGCTGACATTGCTATAGCTTCATTGCCATCAAGCCCGACGGTGTCCAGGTAAACAGACCTTGGCGTTGATATCATTGATTCGAACACAACTAACATGCTTCCTACAGCGTGGACTCGTTGGCCCCATCATCTCTCGTTTCGAGAACCGAGGGTAAGCTTATATCTGCATCAACGTCATTACAGGAATTAACTTTGGATAGCTTCAAGCTTGCTGCCATCAAGCTCATGACCCCCGGCAAGGAGCACCTCGAGAAGCACTGTTCGTCACCGAAACCAACCACCTGAAGCATCAATTGATACTAACATATCCCCAGACGCTGATCTCGCTGGCAAGCCTTTCTTCCCTGGTCTGATTGAGTACATGAACTCTGGCCCCATCTGCGCCATGGTCTGGGAGGGCCGTGACGCCGTCAAGACTGGCCGATGTATGTTTGACCTCTCCCAACGTTAATTCAATTGCTAACAACACTTCCAGCCATCCTCGGTGCCACCAACCCCCTTGCCTCTTCTCCCGGTACCATCCGTGGTGACTTCGCCATCGACGTCGGCCGCAACGTCTGCCACGGTTCCGACTCCGTCGAGAACGCCCAGAAGGAGATTGCTCTCTGGTTCAAGGAGGGCGAGGTTGTCTCCTGGAAGTCCGCCCAGTTCAACTGGGTCTACGAGAAGGCTTAAATTTGTCAATGATATGACGCCCTGAATGACGGAATTGAAAAAGCACATATAAGTGGGATGACTTCATCTCGGGTATAACAAAATCAAAGACAAAATCTTCTCAACCTTGATGGTCTCATTGACTAAGGCTTACGTGTGAATACCCCCTTGGCTCTCATGAGCACTCCGGCAAACCATGGTGTAGCCCAGACACTACCAATAATTCGGACTGGCAGTAGAGCCTTCGTTATCGCATATGCTAGAGCAACCTCCACAAGGACCTTGTAACGTCCATCTCCACTATGCCAGCGCTCAACTGCATTCTCGGATTTAGAATCGGGGCGTGTCGTAGTCGTGCTCGTCGTCTCCTCTTCATGCTGCCCGAACCCAAACCAGCCCTTGCGTTTGAAGTATCTCTCGAATCGACCAACTCCATCTTCGACATAGCTTCCAAAGTGACCCGTTACGTAGTCGACAGGTACATAATTCGTATAATGAAAGAGTCCGAATAGCCCTAAAACCGGTACAATGGCTGTGATTTCGTGCAGGATAAGGAAAGAAACTATATGCGAGACTGGTGCGTTGCGTAAACCGCTGGTGTATTTTTGCAGACGTCTGGGGAGCTTAGAGGTGATGCGGTCGATACGGGATGCTTGGGTTGACTCGGCGCGGATGTTTGAGGTGAATAGGCGTGGAGGAGCGCGAGCTCTTAGGCTGGGACGCCAATTGAAGGATATCGGATTGCGGCGCATGCTGGAACTGAGGTGATCAAGCTTGGAGATCCTAGTGCAGCATCAGTGTGGTGGAAATGAAGAGGTCATTGTTGATATTCTGCCAGACCGAGGTGGAGCTGCTGACATAGCGATACGACTGCGTTTCTCATGAAGCTTCAGGGTAGCCAGTTTGCGAATTCCGCTATCCTCTTCTATATGGATGTTGATCAATTTGTTTATGTAACATATCACTGACACAAAGGAATACAAAGAGCTTTTCCTTTGTCTTTTCCCGGTGTTTATTGAGAATGTTTGACAAGCTTTTGTTGTGCTTAGCTCAAGGATTACTCCATACCAGCAGCGACACGTTCCCGGTGCCTGTTAGTTTCGAGAGAATCATGGCTTTTGAATAGAGCTTTCACAAAAGGTTTTGCGATTCAGATTACTAGGAATGTAAATTCGATTCCGGAGAGGTGATTTCCTTGGTAACTTACAATTGAAGTGGTGACAACCTAACATGGGAATGCACCTCCATACAGAGCCTGATATTTGTTTAAGAACGTCTACAACACCAAAACCAAGTTCAAGCATCTGATTAATACCGTCGTAATTACTATGATGCTATGGAAGCATGTGGGTGTGCCATTCTATCATATCGCTATACTGACTTTTCACTCATTGACAACTGCCCCCAACAAGAGTGAAGGCATCATGGTCTCAACATCAGACGTGATACTGCACTCCTTCCTTCCTTCATCGCATCAACTTCTTTTACGTCACTTGATTGCAAACGATTTTGGAATGACGCGTATTGGGGTGATTGGTAATGAGCTGTATAATGTCCAGGCAGCTGATGGCATAATCTCCATGTCTGCTCCTGCCCTCCGAGTCAATTGTTCGCTGCGTTGCGCACAAGCTCCTTCCCAAACATCGTTCAACTGCGTCAGAGATCCCCAACGAAACATCTAGAATGAGGTAATGGCAACACAGAGGGAAGGAGCCACGTCTCTTGGCTGCCTCACAGCTGAATGCTGAGGACTTAATGACTTTTCTTCCATCACATCTTGTCCATCTTCTCTTCTTCTCCTCACACCTCCCATCACCAGCTTCACCCAACACTCACAAATCCCCAATCTCACTGTCACAATCGACCTTCAGCTCTGCTACACATCTTGCACTCACATCAATTGCACACAATTCACTACCTCTCCAACATGGTCTCTGTCAAGTTGGCGGCCGTCGGCGCCCTTCTGGCAACTGCCCAAGCCCAATCCAAAATTCGTCACCCCAACGAAGATCTCATCCTTGCTGATTGTGGCATTGGAGACAACAAGGCCCATCCCAAGTGGTCTACTTCTCGCCAGGTGAACTGGTACAAAGACATTCAGTGGCCCGAAGATGCTTCCTCATTCCCCGCTGCCCCTGACCTGTCTGTTGAAGTTCCGTATGCAGGCGGACAATATCCCTGGAACCCCAAGGGAACCACCGTCAAACTCTCCAACGGTGTCGTTTGGACCGCCTACATCAACCCTGCCGTTGCCGATGGCATGCCTGCCGGATCCGCTGTCACCACCAAGGAGGGTGGTCAAGAGCTCAACTGCTTTGCCTACCGTGGCCGTCCTGTCAGTGCCGCTCTCAACAAGACAGTCACCAACGATGCTGTTTGCCTGTCTGCCTTTGTCTGCAACCGCGACAAACAAGCTCCACCTCGTCCAAGCGACATGAGCTCTCCTACCTCCACTCTGCAGACAAAGCCGGCTCCTCCTGCCACCACTTTCGTCTCGACATCCCCTGCAACCCCCAGCCCTACTGGTGGCAATGAGCCACCGCCTCCTGCCGACCCCAATACTGGCAAGCTGTTTGTGAACGCTCTTGTCAGTCCTCGTTTCATCAACTGGCCCAACACCTGGCAAGCCTTCATTGAGAAGTTCTCCTGGGATCGACAGACTGGCAAATGTGTTGCTCAACCTGTCAAGGGGGACGGATACACCATCAACATCGATTGCGCTGGAATCCAGATCGATTCTGACTCTCACTTGACCCTCCTCTTGATCAAGTCTCTCAACGATCTTGGCATGAACAGCACTCTGTTCAACCAGAATCCCATTGTGCCCGGAAAGCGCAACACAACTGCAGATCACTGGGTCGTCATGCCAGAAGCCTTCAGCCTCCAGGCTATTGATGTTGCTCATCAGAACACCGTTGGCTATCTCAGTTACAACACAAGCTACGACAACTTCCTGAGCGGGCCATGCATTTCTTGCGACACCAAGAGGTTCGACACACAGTTTTTCAGCCCTATTCTGGGTGCTATGAAGGGCACCTACCCTCGCTACAACAGCTACAACGTTGAGGCCCAGTGCAGCCCCTGGATGGCATGCTTTTAAGGGATTGATGGGGCGTCTGAACGATATGATTCGGCGATGGTATGATGTATGTCTTATGAAGGGTAATACGGTTCATTATGGACGAAAAGGGGATGTAATATTTGGTGTCCGATGTGGCATTGTCTTTGCTTTCGACATGTATTTCAATGGTTCGCTTTATTTTATGACGAGTCAAACTATGTCATTCGTTAGTTGATCGGCTTTCTGTACAGATATCTGCTAGCAATGGAGGAACAAACTCAATCGCTCAAATCAGATGAATGTCTCTCCATGTGAAGTCATCTGTGATGTGCTCCCCAAACATGGCACCATGAACATAAGCGTCGCCAACAACTTGAAAGCAACTGTCAGATGGACTCTTTCTTCGTAGTACCACAGGAGTAGCACAGCCTGAAATGATCATGATTCTATCTCCAACTTTAGCATGAAGGGGGACCAGACACAGGTAACCTCTGACAGTCCTTACAAGGCGTCTATTTGCGACAATGTTTATGCGTAATAGAGCTTCAAAATGAGCAGATGCTTTGCCCCAGGAGGTGAAATTGTCCTGGTTCTCTGATTCAGTGTTTACTCGCACAGTCGGGTCGTGGCGTAGGCCAAGATCAAACAATAACGGTATCATGTCACTCGTTTTGGGTAGAGTATTAGTAGAATCCCGAGTATTGGCGAGTGTCCATAGAGGCTCCAAAGCATCGAATTGGTCATATATGGATGGGTTCTCAGACTGACATGCAATCAATGCCTTGATAGTGATTAGAAGCATCCATTTGGAGAAGGATTCAGCAAGATGTGATGGTGCAGGACGTTGGGATAGATCGCTATCCATTATGAGAGTGCGCCAGAAAGCTTCGACAATGGGCTGGCCTGTGGGTGCGTATGTTGTACCACAGTGAAGCAGCATCTTCATGGTGTTGTTGAAGTTTCCTTGACAAACGTCAGACCATAGCTCTCCGAGTTCCTCTATGGTGCCAAGATGAGGACTGCAGGCTTTGACGTTAAGGTGGTAAAGGTCTTTATCGATGGTGAACCCTGGCTTAGCACCAGCTGAAGCATCGAATTGTGGGAGCGTTGTATAGCTGGGGCCCAAAACAGGGGCATGAACCAGGTCGAACGAGGGTATCCATGTTGGTAGGTTGGACGATTTAGCTCGGCTGGCGATACCAGCGAGGGAGAGGAGATGGAGAGATTTTGTGTCTTCGAGAAAGCTGATGCCGAGTTGAGTGTGAACAACTTCGTCGGAAGACTCATAGTCAATTTTGAGATCTAAGCGAGGTCGTCCTTTGGCATGGTTCATGTAATTGACAATGCCGATTAAAGAGTACACTCGATCTCGAGGAACAGTTGCTCTGAAACCGATGCTACTCAGCAGTAGCTCGAGCAAAGGTCTCTTAGGATGGTCGCCGCGTATACCTACTGAGTAGTCGATATCCCTTAAGAGGTCTCTGTATCGACTTTGTTTGTCTTGGCTCCATTGGCGGGTGACGTGGAGGTCTGAAGCATGGATGACAGATTGTATCAGAGGGATGGGTTCTAAGCCTGAGCCGACGGATAATAGACCGACAAGAGCCCCGGACATGTTGATTAGACCTGCTGTATCACCGATTAAGTCCCATGGGATCTCATGATGTCCAATGAGGACATTTGCAGTTCGGGAGAGTGCGACTTCTTGGATCATCCACGTTCGACCGAACCAAGCCCTTGTGTAGATGTCCCCAAGTGCCACCCAATCATCCGTCGTAAGACCAGGAAGGCCATTCCTCTTCAACGATTCTGGATCATCAGCGACAAAGACATCCCCATATGCTTGGTTCTTTCCCCATTCGATAATCTTGGCTTCTGCACCTTTAGCGACTTCCTGCACGATCTCAACAGCTCGACTCGTCTTGTCTGTGGCGGTTCCAAGCCATACTATCGTCTCAAATGCGCCGTTGTAGATGTGATCCATGATGGCCACTTGTGTAGAGCGCTCTGTTAGGTCTTTTTGATTGATGCAGATGCCGTCGACCCAGAGGTAGTGACCTGCTCTTGAGAGACATAGTTGGGAAAGTGCATCGTGAAGATTGGGCTGGACAGTAAACGATTTCCCATCAAGCGTTATTGTGCATTTGTTGTTAGACGAGAAGGATGCATTCTTCACGGCGGAACCCCAAGTATAGGAGAGGGCGAGATATGGTGGGCATTGGCCTAGGTCGAAGGTATGAAGAGTGATATCTGGGGAAGAACTTGAGCTTGAGTTGGGGAGACGAATAAGACGGATCTGTTTATTTGAGATTGTGTCGTTGTAAGCGAAACCGAAGAGTCTTTGAGAGGTGTTGAAAACCACTGCCGACAGCCTTTGCGATGCTGTAGTGAGAAGACGATTGAGACGCTGAACGTTGATAACGAGAGCAATAACGGTAGCAGTAGCTACCAGATGAGACGGCTGAACTCGAGCTAATACCGGCAATCGGTTATTGAGCCCGAGATTCAGCTTCATGGCGGCAAAGAGTCGTGATATGAACGAGGCATTTGGGCTGGGTTATTGATGATGATGTGAGGGTTAGCTGAAGATGGGAGCAAGGTACGCCGCATGAGATGACAGGGGTCTGGTATACAAGTTAGAACGTAGCCTAATTGTCGAAGAAATCGATCTCACGATATCCAATACAGCACAAAAGGCGCCAGAAATATAAGTTTTGGGAGCAAAAGGTAGATTCTATAGCAGAGTCTGAAGCCGCATATGGGCAAGACTCTGTGCGAGATGTATCTATTTCTCTCGTCAACAAGCTGTCTTGGTAGCAGATTTCTTCTTCTAAGCACTCTTGGTGTGCCTGGAACTTTGAGTAAACGTCGAGTCGTAACCAGCCATGGACTTGTCATATTGATAGCCCATCGCGTCTATGCATCAGAACCATCCGTGTAGTAGTCGAACTGCTTCGGCACCGGTACATCTTTTCCACCTGGTGTATCTGGATCGACATCTCTGGTCTTCTTCGCAGAACTTTCTGCAACAGCCGGCTGCGCTTGTTGTGCCGGAGCTGGATCCGAGAGAATATGCCCTCTCAACAACTTGGTCATCTCCCTCGCCCACTCCCAAGGCCTCTCCTTTCCTCCAGGCAAGCTGTTGAAATACTCCCAACCCATCACACCACCAAACTTGCCATACCGCCCCCGCAACGTCGTGAGCACCATGTTGAGAGGATTAAACGGCACGTAACCGTGTCCATTCTCAGGATTCGTGACGAGGCCGATGACGATCTTCTCTGGTGGCCAGCCCTTTTGGACCATGAGATCGTACATTAGGGGATTGCTGCAGTCGCCCCAGCCGCAGTAGAATTGGGTGTTGTACCAGGCGATGTCGCGACCGCGCATAACTTCTAGAGCTTCGTAGTCGAAACCGCTGAGGTTCTTGGTGAAGTCGAGAAGAGACATTGCAACGGGTGCGAGGGTAATGATGAAACTTGGACCAAAGTCGCTGCGTAGACGATCGATCAAACGCACGATTCCTCCCAAAGACATCTGTTCCTCAACATCCAGATCCAACCCATCAAGCGCCCTCTCTCGAATCATATCCCTCACAGGACCATAATACCGATCAAACTGGTCCTGATCAGCATCTAACTTGGCATAGCTGCCCTTACAAGCACCGCCCAACATGCCCATAACCTTAACGCCTGAAGCCTGCAGGATACGCAGCTCTGCCCACATGGTCTGAAAGATAGGATGAGACGGGTGATAATCGTTCAGCGTTATCTTTTCAGGGTCATCGTTTATGTGGATGGCGGCGACAATGACGTGAGTGATGGCGATGTTTGGTTGTGTGATGAGGGGCAGAGGAGAGATGAGGTTGCCCGAGGAGTCATGATGGGTTTGGTAGTATGTTACCAGTCGAGGGAGAGGGTTTGCTGATGGTGGTAGAGGAGGCATGATGTGGCCTTTTTGGAGTTGAAGTTGTTGATGAGAGAAGTTAAGCTGGGGAGCTTGGAGGTTGTGGTGGTTAAGCTGTAAGCTTTGGTGGAGCTTGAAGCCTAATTGAGCAGCTATTCAGCCACTAAACATGACAGCTTCAAGACACTGAATCAAGGATGAATATTCCAAATCAAATTTTTTGATTGTCGACTATAATAAATATTAAACTAATTACTAGGGTATCATTCTTAGAAATTCTGGACTCGAGCCTGTTCCTTTTCCAAATCCTTGACTCTGACCTTTTTACCTACACATCGTCCAGGATGCCAAATAGCAAAGAGCATAACAGCCAATGCAATAGGAGCAAACTCAAGACAAGCAAAGTAAATCTCGTTCGAGTACAATTTTCCTCCAAGACCCTCAGCTGTTTCTGCAAGACGGAAGATTGTTCGCAGATAAACCATAATAGTAGCCACTGCAAAAGCGACACAGAAGATACTAAGCTTCTTCCCACGACCACTAACCTCCCTTCGAGCGCGGAAGAGGAATGTTGCCGAGAGGATAACGAAGATAGTCATAGCAAAGACCTGATAGGCCAAACCTCCGAGAAGAATGTTGTTCGCAACGGTGGGATCCTGACGGTTCGACTGTCTCACTCCAATGAGAGCAGCACCCGTAACCTGAACAACCGTAGCAATAACATCAGAAGTAATAAAGAACCAAAGAATAAACTTGGGCGGCGCCAAAGAATATCGTCGTCCAAGACGAGGAATCAGTGCTGAAAGAATCGTGTACACACCCGCAGCGAGGAACACAGGCGCAGTGACGATGAAGAAGTAGTTGAGGATAAAGTACAGCAGATGATACGGGTCCTTCTTTGCTGAGAGTGAACGAGCGATGTATCCGACGATTTCGAAAAGGAGACCGATTGGGAAGGTGATGAAGTACCAGCTCCGATATTTGATGTTCTGAAAGAGATGGATTATCATAAAGAGGGCGAACCAAGCTGCTGCGAAGACGGCGAGAGAAAAGGCTGGAGTGTAGCCATAGATGATGATGGGCGTATCCCATTCACCGTTTGGGTTTGGAAAGTTGGGGTCAACATAGCCATTAATAGGCGGACGACCTAATCTGTTAGTATAATTCATCTATATGATTCTGTATAGATAGAACATACCTTCTGAACTGCTCATATTGAAGTGAAGATCCAAAGCTAGTACTCGATAATCACAAGAGTTGACAATACAACATCCTTCAGGTGACCCTCGGATCTTTAAATCCTTCAAGGACCCTTCAAACTGTCTTAAACACCCTTATTTTCAAGCTTCAATAAACCCCTGGTGCTAACCAAAGTCATGAATCATCATTTTTGTACTGGCCTCATACTAGAGCTCTGTGAATGGGCTGAACCAACGCCCATCTCCAGGGGTCTAACGAACTGCTTAAACGAAAACCATTTGAGAATAAACGAGAAGCCGTTCCCATGACGATTTGGTTCCCTTTTTGGGGCAGCCTCTGGGTCTTCTTCACATGTAATGGGTGTCTTTAATTCTTTAGTGGACGCTTTCAGTGCGCTTTGACCGCTGTCACTTATCCTTGGCATTGTGTCATTAACTGTCAAATTAAGCGACCGTTGCCGAAAAGACGAATCATGTTGATCGTGATTCATTAGCGAATGCGAGCTGAAGATTTGAAGATGCTGAGCAATTCTATTGTGGACTTCAAGAACATTCTATAAGCCGAGATCCGAACAACTCCAGGGTCTATGTCTATGATTTGATCAAGTCATCGCCTACAACCTCCTCAAAGATACTCTGTCGAATCTTCTGTAACCCCGTCCTCGCTCTCTCCATCTCCTCTCCTTTGCGCTTCAACTCCTTGGACAAATAATATCTCTTCTCCTTTGCTTCACTCAGACAGTTCTCTAAAGCAGCTGTACATCGAGCCACTTCTTGTCGACCACCTGTAACATCCACTTTTCCCCAGACTTCACCCAAATTGGATGTAACCTCCATAGTACGAGGGTTAGCCTCGGGAGGAAGCCTGATAACGTCTGAGCCGAGTTGCACCAGCTGATCAACTGTTGTCTTGCTCTGCTGAATGAGCTCTCTGCCCTGATTCAAAGATCGGATGGAATTCATGTCTCCTGACTGAAGAGCCTTTTCTACCTGTTGAAGACCGGCTGACATTGTCGCGGTTGCTTGCTCAAGAAGCTCCAGCGCTTTCTGGTGTAGTTCGAAGGCCGACTTTGTAGAGACATATGTAGACAAGGCAGCATCGCTTTGTCGCTCCTTTTCATCCTCTTCTGGGAAATCAGGCGTTGGGCCAGAAAAGATATCGTCGTAGATGTCGTCGAGTTGCTTCTGAAGATCAAGGTAATACTGCATACTCTGGTCAAGCTCCCTCTTCTTTGCAAGCTCATCTTCCAACTTTGCCTTGACACTCGAGTTGTGTTCCGCGGCGTGATGCGCCTGTTGGAGAGTGTTGTGATAATTCTGCTCTTCCCTCTCAGCCTGCCCTGTAAATGAATTCTCTTTACCGCCGATCTTGTAAAGGAACTTCATAGCGTGGCCATCGCGATACTTTTTATGTGACTCAAAGTCAGCTAGACGCTTGCGATCTAATCCTTCGAGTTCTCTGTTTGAGTCTGCTAGCTGTGACTCAAGGTCTGAGACGACCTTTTGTTGTAGAGCAACATCGTCCCGAATATGTTTTGTTTGCTCTAAAAGGTTCAATAGTTCTGAAGTCTTTGGGAATGCTTCTCTTATTGAGTTCTTGATATTGGACATTTGAACATGAGAGGTATCTTGGCCATTAGAGCCAAATGCTGGTGGTGGGTTGTAATCCATAACTGCTGTCATGTTGGAGTAAAGTGAAATTGGAGTAGATGGTTATTCGGTAACTAATAACAAGCTATACCATGTGAAGAAGTCGTCATATGATATATGGGGTATCAGATGATGCAAGTCAATAGAGCGTATAACAAGTGAACTTGATATGGGCGTAGATGGTAATCACTTGACTTGGAAGAGTCGGTTCAACTTGACGAAACTGGAGAATCTTATACAGAAAACAACAGGAACAAGTCCTACATAAGAAGCAGCGGCTACCGCGCAATAAGAAGCAACTTATCAGGCATCTTAAGACATGAATCGAACAGTGCAGAAGGATTCCCTATCACATTCACGGCCACACGTAAAAACCTCAATAAAATTGGAGCAACATCGTCACTTTTTCCCATCTGAGGCAAGAAAAGGTTTGAAAGAACCACTAGTGATCGACAACGGCTTTCCAAGCTTGTAAGGCTGATGTGCTGATGCTTGTTTGGTTGGTAGCAAATGAGTCGTAAGGTGTGGTACTGTTCCTAGCACATGCATGTA
Organism: Fusarium flagelliforme; assembly: GCF_020744385.1. Taxonomy (NCBI): domain Eukaryota; kingdom Fungi; phylum Ascomycota; class Sordariomycetes; order Hypocreales; family Nectriaceae; genus Fusarium; species Fusarium flagelliforme. The sequence continues at coordinate 817,102 of NW_025763504.1, read as the reverse complement.
CTGAATGAGGCAAACCGTTATTTACTGTACTGGGCCTTCCGTAATTTGCCGGTCCTTTGCCGCGAAAACGGAAAGCTTCCCTGTTTGGTACCTACAGCACTGTACCGTACCCAAGCTCCATCACCAATTCAACTCGCCATCGCCAATCATTTCGCTCAAGGCCAAATAAATGGCTTCGTCGAGAGCCCGTTTGCCTCGCGCAGGCAAACTAGGCGCTTTATTGCAGCCTTCAAAGCCTTCGATATGTCCATTTTGCTCCATCACATCATCTGCCCGCCCACGAATACGGACCCGTCGCGATGCCCTCGCAAAACGCTTCGTTTCTACGTCTCCGAACGCACGTGCCGAGCTTGAACAGCACCTCCTCGATATTCAGAAACTCGCACCTTCGTTGGTGAATCTCTCAAGATTACAATTGGCCCTTCAGGGCCTGCGACAAATACCAGGTCAGGAAGCTGTGAGGGTTGCAATTTTGGGACTGGCACCGGGTTCCGATGCGGGACAGAGGGCAAAGGATGTGTTGAGGGTGCTCATGACGGATCCGTTGCAGGATGAGCAAGAGTGGGAGCGCCAATTGAAGGACCATGACCCGAAGAACCCTCTTATTATCCGAATCCGATCTATCGAGGAGCAGCAGAGTACTTTGACTGTCGCCAAATCGAGTTTTCTCAGCGAGGTGAATGTTTCGTCCGCTGAATGGAACAATCTTAACCTGGAGCTGCTGTTTATGGAGACGCATCTTCCTGAATTCGCCAGAGATGAGCAAACGAGAGCTATCGAAGTGGAGGAGTCTGTCCTCGTTCCCAAGGTCGCCATCCCTTCAGCCGAGCATCGAGTAACACCAGTGACTACTCCAGTGCACCGGGCAATTCTAGTTGGTGATGGTTTCAACGGTGCTGTCAGCGTCACATCGGTACCAGCCGAAGGAGAGGAGTCGGTACTAAAAGTGGTGGATTTAAAGGGTGTCGATCCCAAGCAGCTCGATGCACCCTTCGAGACAGTGAACGTATCCGCTGCGGACAAGGGCTTGTCACTTTTCCGCAAGAGCTCAAGCAACGCCATCCAGTATGAGCGACTCTGGTTCGACAGCAACATCCCCGCATTAACGACATGGCTCAAGTCAGGCGTCAGCTCTCCAGACGAGACCACAAAGCCTGCAGTACGAGGTTTGATTGCCTCACTACTAAGCAACGTCTTGGCAAGATGCGAGCTTGAAAACCGCCGCGAAATTAAGCACATCTACCAAGAGGAGGCCCCTGTTGGCCAAGAACCTGCTTTCTCCCCTAGTTTGAACCGAGCAGTGGGTGAATGGTCACAAAATGCACATGCTGAGTTACAAGATGAGCTTGATTTGGCGTTCACAGGCCGGAGATGGCGTAAGCTGGGGTGGTGGCAGCTGTTTTTGAGAGTGGATGATGTCGCTATGCTCACGAACGAGATGCTGAATCAAAGATTCCTACCTACGGCAGAGCGAGAGCTTGTCTACCTCACTGGTCAGATTGCTCAAGCTGCAAAGGCTGATCAGAAGTATCCCCAGCCATACTCTGCCAGCCGCCCAAACCATGATCTAAAGCAACTTACTTCAGGGGAGATGGAACCCTTCGTGTCAGCTGACACTCGTCCAGGGCTACCCAAGTGGCCCGGTCACATCGCCTTTACACGACGATACCTACAAAACGAGACTGTTCCAGCACTACAGGCCCTAGCTCAAAGGCTTGTTGTCCAGTCTCTCGGTACTTCCGGTCTGACCACATCCCTTGGAGTCCTCGTTTACCTCTCCGACTTCTCCATCTTCGAAGCCGGCGCTGTAGCAGCACTGGGAGTAGCATGGAGTGCCAGTCGCCTGCAGAAGAAGTGGGATGCTGCGCGATCATTCTGGGAGGGTGAGGTCCGCGAGGAGGGACGTAAAGCTCTCCGAGGTGTCGAAGAGAGTGTTGCAGTTGTTACCAACAGTGAGAAACCACAAGAACGTGTGGTTGTAGAACAAAAGGGGGATGAGCTTAACGAGATCCGAGAACTCGTGGCCAAGGCTCAAGAGGCTCTTGGACGCATGAAGTAAAAGGAGAACCTGTACATTAAAACGAACGTGAAAAGCACCTGCGACGATATAATAGATGGTGACGAGATACCAGGCGTAACAGACGCCTCTTTTTTGTAATCTAGTCAAATCTCAAAGAACCACGAGGCCATGCGTTCCTCGTTGAGCTTTACCGCCATATCCTCCACATCTGGACTGGTATCACACCTAAGCCTGCTTTCTCTTCATTTTGACCAAGAATATAAACCCCCCTCGTTTGAAGCTTCATGAAAAATCCAAATAAGCCTGAACGCCAAAAACACGCATTTGTCTTCTATTAATCATTGTCTAGGTGATTTATCGTCCTCCTCGACCGCCTGCGCGCGCTCGGCTGACGGTTGCGCGACCTCGAGCGAGACCGACACCGCGACCACGGACGTTGCGGCTGCGGAACATGGGCGCGTTTCGGAGCATGTCGGGGACGATGAAGAAGCGTACGTGGGAGCCGCGGATGTAGACCTGGTCGAGATGGGAGACGCGGCCGTCGCGGGCGGTGACGGTGATGTCCTTGAGTTGGACGTTCATGTTGTCCTCAGCTGTGAAATGTTAGCAAATCCGTACTTTCTAAACAAACAATAGGGCGGGGGAAAGCGTACCATCGAGAAGCTTGCCGCGGTAGGTCTGACCAGAGGTGATTTCGAGGGTAACAATGTGGCCCTGCAAGAACAAGTTAGTTCCCATTATTCGCGATTGACAAGGGGTTACGAACCTGCGCCTCGTTCAGGAGCTTGATAGGAATACCGATTGTGGAAGTCATGATCGCGGATGTGTGAGTATCGAGTTGTCGCGTGTAGACGAGGCCGAGGCTGAGCTGGAGCTTGGTATATCTTGAAAATTGGCGAGGCTTGGTGGTTGAGCGACGAATCGGTGGAGAAGAGTTGATCCGGCCGGAAGTTTGGTGTCCAGGTGGCACTGTGTTGATTGCAACGAACTTACGCTTTCTCGAGCACAGTCGTTGATTATTTCAGTATTCCCGAATATTTAATTCTAAATATTTATGAAGATCTTAAAGTTAACGGTCTTTAAGTTTATTCTTATTTCTTGAAACAGAAGTTCAACATCTTGATTGGTGACTGGTTATGAGACAAACTGCTTGGCTTATGGGCTTCGAAACACAGTGCGTACATTTATATAGAGACATCTCGAGCTTCAATTATACCAAATGACATTATCTTCCAATTCTGCAATTATTATTCTAAACTCCATGAAAATCACAAAAACCACCGACTGCCTCATACAAACCAACCGATTATAGACCATCTAACCATTTATTAACCTTCGTCTTGTTGCTGACCTGCTTCGTCTTTCCCTTATCGACATCTAACTTCTTGCCATGCTTCTTCTTATCCTTATGCTTCTTTGATGGTGTCGATCTTGGCTTTAGTTGGGTCGGACTCGTTACAACCACAAGTGCTTCCGACGTATCTGCCTCTGTTTGCAATGCACCGCTCATCAATAAGCTAGCATCCGGTGATGTCTCGGCAACAACAACCTCATCAGTTGTGGGGTCAGATGCTGCTTGCAAATGAACTGATGGATTGTCTGTCGTTGGTGTCGTTGCAGTAGAGCATGTTGAAAGATCCGGAGCTTGACTGGGAAGGCTTTGGCTTGCAGTCTCCTCAACAGCAGCGGATTGGTAATGAATATATCCGCCTCGGACATTGGGAACAAACCAATCCTTACCGGTAGGCCGTATTGATGAAATATCTTCTAATGATATATATCGACCTCGATAGTAGTATAGTCCCGTGCTATGAAGGGCCCATTTTGACCATCGTGAACCTCTGTGTGATGGCTCAATCTGTTTTGTGGCTGTCGTTGGGTGTTGCAGCTCATGCGTGAGTTGTCTATCGTTAACCATTGTGAGAATGAGGTGGATACCAGTTTGGAACAAAATGAACACGAGGACACGGATGCGTCGAGCAGATATAATTCAGGGATCGCCCTTCGAACAAAGAACGTCTGCATCGGGCCAGAAACTCGAGGTTCGCATATCTTCCCAACATATATCCTCACCCGACAGCCTCACTCTGGTCGCTGGGTGCCGAAAGGAAGCCCGCATGCATCAGAAACACAAAATTCGACCTCTTGTATCGCCAGGAACTCCTGGGCCGCCGTCAAGGCATGATCGATAGGCGCCTGATTGGGTACTAAATGAGCAAATATTCTATCTAGTTGGTCAAAGCATCTGGAAGGCGTATTTGTGAAAGCTATAAGCGTTGGACAGGTGTCACTGCATCTGCCAATTGAAGAGCTGCACTTTGACTAGACCTGCAAGGTTCCTGATCTGGTAAAAAAGAGCATGGCCTCAGCCAAGGCCGCCTTGTCAGCTGCCTATCGCGTGCGGCGCGACTTCGAACCACGAATAGACTATTCAAGGCATGATGTTAATGAGGCTCTTTGGGCATCAGGTTTGTGATTGAAAATTGATATCACGTTTCGAAGTAGACGAAATCACAACTGGCTGAACAGAATGTAACCCAATTGATCGCTTAAGGCGCAGATTGGCTCGGAGAAATCGATATGTTTGAACTTACAACCCGCTTATCAGCGGATCACCTTATTATTGCGTTTCTGTCGTCTCCTCGGCAGCTCCCTCTTTCTGGGTATCATTTTCCTGCTCCTGCTTCTGCTTCTTCCTTGCTGCAAGCTTCTCCCGTGTCTGTTGCTTGCGAGCCTGTCTGTTGAGGCTTCCAATCACTCCACCAGACTCTTGTCCGCATGGCCACTTTGCGAAAGCAGCTGCCTCATCCTCCTCTGTCCATTCTCTAGGCAGGACAGCAAAGGTGAGATATGACGTGTGAGTCTTGAGATCTGTCTCAGGTCTATGGTAGAGATTTCCAGCCATCCAAGGCTTTATGTCATCTTCAGCGACCTTTCCGTTGCTCTTGGATGAGTTTGACTTTGGTGTATCAATGTCCATTGCTGAAGAGTCGTCTTCAGTGTTTGTTGTTTTAAACGCAACCTTGTGGAACTCTTTCGTCTTTTTGTTAATCTCCTTGAGCCTTTGCATGGCCTCCTTGACATCTGCTGGTGCTTGAACGTTGCCCCTTTCAGCGGGAAGGTTCGCTCCCACTCGCTCACGAATAGTGTTGATACGTCGAGCAGAAATCTCAACCATATCAATATCTGTCCAGCCCAGGAGTCGCATTTCCTCGATTGTTCGGGTGACTTGCTCTATACAGGGTGAGAAAGTGCAAATATAAACACTTCTCTTAGGATCAAGAGGTGAGACCCAGTTCTCTTGGTTCTTCAGCTTTTCGGGTCTTTGTCGAGAAAGGTGGTGAAGAGCTTCCCATGGCGCAGGCAGATCAAGAAAGACCGAAGTAGCCAAAGGGGACTTTCCGTCCACATTGAATCCCTCTCCATAGACATCGCGATGTGTCAATTGCACAACACCATCCAGCTTATGCTCGTGAATCTCTTCCTGCATCTTCTGGTATCGTGGTTCGTGGTACTCGAAGCTGAAAACCTTTCCTTTTCGGTCGCTGTCATCCTCGGGGTAGCCATTGTATACAGCTCGAGCAGAGGCGTGTGTGAAACTTCCACTGCCTGCACCTGCTTCAATAATGCGAGTACCGGGAACCGCTCGTATTCTCTGCAGAATGTAACTGTAATCGGGGGTATACACGACCTGAGTTCGATGGGGTAGACTGCTTGTCCAAAGCTCGGGGGTCGGTCGAAGAATATGAATAAAGCCACTTGCCGCAGCAACTGCCTTCTTTGCAGGCTTGGATGTTACATCTGTAACCTCCTCATCTGGCCCAGTCGTCGTTGGCGTATCGTCGTCTGTCGCTTCACGGCGGCGCTTTCGTCCTCTTGAGCCAGTGTCAACATTTGATGCGCGCACTTGAGATCCCCATGGAATGTTAAGTAGTGTAGAGTGAGGGAAAGATCCGAATCGTGTGTTGAGGGTTGCGCCTTCGAGATAACCATCAACTGCGCCAGTCGATTCCTCGAGCCTGACAGGTTGGAGGTTGTCGCGTGAAAGAAGAACAATTGCCAGGTCACCGGTAGAAGTGGTAGGACCTGGCTCGAGGAAAGGCGACGGTGTAGCCATTGATGCGATGGCACGTCCAAGCGTGTCTATTAGGATCGAGTCGATTTTGGTAGGATGAAGATTTTCAGACGAGGCAGGAAAATATTTCCAGAATACAGCGCGAGGCTGAATGGATTAGCGCTGGCCCCACTGAAAACTTAGTGAGGGGCATCGAATATGACGCTAAAATTGAACTATCGACAAGGCTATTGGAGGATGTTCGCGGGGACGTTAGGTGTGCTTCCCTGTAGCTCCCCTGTAGCTCAGGCCCTTGCTTGGAAAACTGATTGATGGCGTCTCTCTCTCCCTTTGACTCGACTGTGACTCAAAGCCTCGCTGTTGTAGACATTTGTCTTCTAAGGTCCCTTACCTTGCATATACACCTCCTTTCCTCCCTCTTACGATACCCTTCCTCTCCTTCTCTTTTCTCTCTCTTTTCCATTCGTCTTTTTCTTTGGCGTCTGGATGAATCTCTTGCGACAACGTCTTCCAATTCGATCTAAAATCCCCACTCCATTCTCAGCCCGACTGCGACCCCTCCATCGACTGTATTCGTCTCTATACAGCTCCAACACGAGCACAATGGAGTCGCTAAAGCTTTACAACTCGCTCAAGCCTGGCGCTCCAGTGCCTTTTGTCCCTATTGAGAAGGGCAAGATCTCTTGGTACGCTTGCGGTCCTACTGTATACGACAAGAGTCACTTGGGTCATGCTCGCAACTATGTCTCGACAGACATTATTCGTCGTATTCTGATGCACTACTTTGGCTTCGACGTCAACTTTGTCATGAACATTACCGACATTGACGACAAGGTATGATAGTATGCTAGGCATCTTGCGACTTGTCTAAACCTCGACAGATCATCATCAAGGCCCGAAGACAACGATTGCTCGAACTCGAAAAGAACAAGAACTATTCCAAGGACGAACTTCGAGACCTTGCTCTGTCTGCTTTCCAAGCGTACGCAAAGAGCAGTCTGCCCCTGCTACTCAAGGACGGAGACGACATCAACGAGACCAACTACGCCCAGCGAAGAGAGACAGGATATGGACATGTGCTCGCAGGTGGTACCATTTCTGGCGAGGGCAAGCCTGGAGACGACGAGGCCAAGGTCAAGATGCATCTCAGCAACATGACTGCTGCTGCTGAAGCTATTTCTTCCGGCGAGATCTTCCCCGGTACCGATGAGATCCTGCTGCCCTACCTCGACTCTCTATACAAGGAGACCATCGACACCCGAGATCAGACCATGTTCACAGATCTGACTCAGAGCATGGAGAAGCTATTTATGGACGATATGGATGCACTGAACGTCCTCCGACCCAGTGTTATCACTCGTGTTACCGAATACGTCCCTCAGATTGCCGACTTCGTGAAGACAATTGTCGACAAGGGATTCGCATATGAGGCCGATGGTTCTGTCTACTTTGATATCTCTGCTTTCGAGAAGGCCGGAAACACCTACGCAAGACTGCGTCCTGACAACCGAAACGACAAGTCTCTTCAAGAGGAGGGTGAGGGATCTCTTTCCAAGGGTCTTAGTGGAAAGAAGAACCCTGGCGATTTCGCTTTGTGGAAGAAGTCCAAGGCTGGTGAGCCATTCTGGCCTAGTCCTTGGGGTGATGGCCGTCCTGGATGGCACATTGAGTACGTTCAATCCATTGAACCGCGGTGCATGAGCTAATGAGATTAAAGGTGCTCCGTGATGGCAGGCTGCGTTTTGGGACCTGTCATGGATATTCACTCCGGTGGTATTGATCTTGCGTTCCCCCATCATGACAACGAGTTAGCGCAGAGTGAGGCTTACTTCTGCGAGCATGGTAAGGGTGAGCACACATGGGTCAACTACTTCCTCCATATGGGACACTTGTCTATCTCTGGTTCCAAGATGTCCAAGTCTCTTAAGAACTTTCAAACCATTCAGGATGCGCTTGCTACAACATACTCTTCGCGAGGTATGCGAATTGTGTTCCTCATGGGTCGATGGAATGATGGTGTTGAGATCTCACCCGATATGAGATTGCAAGCTGACAACTGGGAGGCTACCATCAGCGTAAGTATGACTCAGCTCGTATTTGATCATGACTAACATCGTATAGAATTATTTCATCAATGTCAAGGCTTTGCTCGCCGAGGCTGGCATTACACATGGAGTCAAGTCGATGTCTCTGGGTGCCGATGGCAAGTCAAGTGAGGGTCTTTTGGCTGAGCTTGAGCAGGCCAAGCAGGACTTTGAGGCTGCTATGACTAACTCTTTCGATACACCAAAGGCTATGTCTGTTATTCTCAAGTTGGTCAACACAGCCAATGTTCACTTGAGAGACAACAAGGATGCCGATCTTGTCGGCCTTGAGTCCATTGGTCGATGGATCACCAAGATCGTTGGCATCTTTGGTCTCGACTCCAATGCTTCACCCCCATACGAGGGTCTTGGCTGGGCTACAACTATCGCCTCTGATGTTGAGCCCAAGACAGCCGTTCAGCCTTACGCTGATGCCTTTGCCAAGATCAAGTCAGATGTTTCTGGCCTTTCTCTTGAGAGCGGAGAGATCTCTTCATTGCTTGAGCAAAACCCCACTGCCGAATTCGAGTCGATCGCAGCCGGCGGCTCCCGCGACCCCGAGCAATTGGCCATGCCTTACCTTCGCGCCGCTTCTAAGCTTCGAGATGAGCTTCGTCGCATCGTTGGTAACCAATCGCCTGACACCAAGAAGGCCATCCTCGCTTTGACTGATCGCATTCGTGACGAGGACCTCACAAACCTTGGTGTTTACCTTGACGACAGACCCGATGGCCAAGCCTCTCTGATCAAGTTCATTCCAGCCGCTGAACTGATTGCCGCTCGCGAAGAGAAGGCTGCCCAAGCTGCTGAGAAGGCACGAAAGAAGGAAGAGGCCCGTCTTGCTCGGGAGAAGGCTGACCAAGAAGCCCGTGAAAAGGCCAAGGTCAGACCTGAGGATATGTTCAAGGGTGATGAGAGATATAGTGCCTGGGATGAGCAAGGAATGCCCACCAAGATGAAGGATGGAAGTGATGTGCCCAAGAGTCAGCTCAAGGTTTTGAAGAAGCAGTGGGATAGACAGAAGAAGGCCCATGATGACCTCAAGGCCAAGGGACTATTGTAGATGTTAGATGTTGGAGATTATCTAGTATCTAGACAGAGGAGTTGGGGATGAAAACAAAAGCGTTTCAAGAGTTGATCATTGTAAATGGCTCTTTACTCATCGGGATTCCCTTATGTCTGCAATTGACTTGGTCGCTGGAGGTTCATGGCCCGGGTCACGATTAATCGATGTCCCAGTCCGTATCAATTGAAGTATCCTTCACGAGATGGCGGCTTGTTAATTGAGCTTCCATGAATTTGGCAAAGCAGGTCACATTTCAAATCGGCAGTCATGACTTTTAGTTGTTCAACTTTTGATCAATTATTAGGATATCATTAGAGAATTCATAGACTAGAGTACAGTTCTGTGCCTTTAGTTGGCCTCCTTCTTAGCGTCCTTCTTGGCCTCACCAGCGATCTCCTGGGCCTTCTCGGACTTCTTCTCCAACACTTGTCGCAGCTCCTCGACGGTCTCCTTGAAGAGCTTCTCACCCTCCTCCTTGTGCTCGGAGGCAACCTGGCTCAGCTGCTGAAGCTTCTCCATGACCTCTCCACCGTTGGGGATCTCCTTGATGTACTTCTCAATGTCGACCCAGCCACCAGTGAGCTCGTTGCCCTTGGACTTGGCCTTCTCTGTGGCGTCCTTGACGTACTTCTCCAGGTCACCCAAGTCACCAGACTCGACGGCGGACTTGGCGCGCTTGAAGAGTTCGGTGGCGTTACCCTGCTTCAGAGCATCGGCGTTCTTCTCGATGAGCTCCTTGACCTTGGGGTTCTTGTCGAGGTAGGGCTTGGCCTCCTCCAGACCCTTCTTCCAGGCCTTGTCGCCGAGCTTCTTGATCTCCTCGACCTTCTCCTCGATGAGCTTGCGGGCCTTGGATATGCTGGCGGCGCTGAAGCCACCGGCGAAGATGTCCTTGACCTGCTTCCAGGTCTCGTCAACCTGCTTCTTAGCCTCGGGGCCGTACTTGTCACCGAGCTCCTTCAGCTGATCGACGTTACCGCCAAGCTTCTCCTTGACTTGAGGGTGGTTGTCGATAATGTCGCCAATGGCATCACCGGCGAGGTTGGCGACCTTCTTGCCGAGGTCAGCGAGAACATCGAAGGCCTTGGAGGCAGTCTCCATGCTGAGGCCGGACTTGGACAAGTCCTGGAACTGCTTGTAGGCATCGTTGACGAGCTTGTCGGCCTCATCCTTGTTGTTCTCGCGAACCTTGTCCAAGTCCTGGAAGGCGGCATCGACGTAGGCTCGGCCACCAGGGATCCAACCAACGTAGGAGTAGGCAAACTGCTTGATGTAGTTTATGGCCTGGTCGGCATTGGGAGTCTTCTCTTGAAGCTTCTTTGCGGCGGCGTCATACTTCTTCTGAGCCTCGATAGCGGCCTTGTTCACACTTGAAACGGCGCGTCCAGCGGGTGTGTAAGAGTAGATACCGAAGAAGAGAGCTGAACCGACGAAACCACCAGCAATGCCTGATGCCAGGTGCATGCTGCTCGAAGATGCTGAGGAAGATGTGGTAGACTGGAAGCGAGCTTGGCGAGAAGCGCGAGTCGCACGAGCGGCACGAGGCACGCTTGATCGGATGAGAGGACGAGCAGGAAGCATTGTGTCGGTATTAGTTGTGAGAGGTGAGGGTGAGTGAGATGTGAATTAGATTGAGATTATTGAGAGATGAGAAGATGAGAGAAGACTTTATGATAATGAGGGGAAAAGAAAGGTTAAAGATGGCATTTTTACATTAAAGTAAATATTGTTTGCGGTTAGCTAAGGAATGACGTACTTAAACCGTCAGATGCAAACAATTGGAGAGTCAAGAGCTTCTCATAGCTCCAGGAACAAAGCTCCGGAAACGTGACGTCAATGACGCTCATATGCGGACATTGCGGGGGGGATTTCAGAACTGGCGTTCTCCACGTGAGACAAGAGGTGCGTGAATTGTCCAACCACCTTCTTTTGTCCTCTCAAGAGATCGAGATCAAATTCAATCCTTGTTGCAGCTCAATTGAGTTCCTGGAAGATCAGGGGCTAGACGGGGACAACGTTGACGGGCTGAGCCGTCGAGTGTTACGTCACGACTAGTTATGACACCAGATGCACTAACAATCAAGCTCAGTCTTACGGAGTACAGTACTCTACTCAGCTCATTGCCAAGGTTAATATCGGATGTATGACAATGAGCCGCTTGCTTTTGAAGACTTTCTCGGAATAGACCCCGGTATGCTAGGTCTGGATCTTTCTAGCGGTTTCGTGGCGTGTAATCGTTGGCAAGCCAATGATCAACCAGATTGCTGTCACATTCGTCTTCATATCTTCTTGATGGCACTGCTGTACAACTTCTAATTGTCTAGCTGATTAAAAGCCTAATAGATAAAATAAGATGTTTTCTATTCTAAGATTTTACTGATCTAAGTATCTATGCTCATGACGATGGAGGTGTTGGGAACCGGGGCATCAAGGAGATTTGTTACTGGCCTCATAACTACCCTGAAGTACGCGATAATCTTGGGATTATGCTTTGTACAATATGATTCACCTTCCGATCATGTTCATTTATCACAGGTAAAATACAGTTGGTTTCTAAAGCTCATCATGGATGTCATTGCTTTACATATGGTGGCCGCCGACAGCTAAACGTAAATATGCGACAATGTAGACTAGAGTACAACCGTATCCTCATACAACCAGCTTTTGGTAGAACTCCGCTTCCATACATCTTGGCGGTAAACTTTCCGATTAATCCGAGCACTCTCTGTAGTATCGTTGACTGAGTGCAACGTAGAGATCAACCGCAGTGTCCTTGCTCAACTTGCGAACACGGTCGCGAACATCAGTTTTCATCTGCAACTTCTTGCCCCTACGGTCCTGGGCAGCGTTTCGGAAGCTCTGCGCCATGGCAGGGGTCACATCGCTGCGCTCGATTATGGGCTTTCGCTCATGGTTGGGATGGCTCAGATAGTAAACAAAGTAGTTGAGCAGAGCGTCATTGGCAGCCAGTTGCTCGACCTCCTGGGCCGGTGTCAGACGTTCGATCTCATGCCCTTTAGCGTTGTTCACGGCAGACGAATCGTGCTCAGTCGATAGCTTGGAGCTTCGCTCAGAAGATGAGGAAGACGAAGCAGGTGAACCGTCTTTAGCGGAGGGCTCAGGTCCATGTTCTTCAGGCTGGCGGTCTGTCGAAGAAGATGAACCATCCTTGCCTGAGGACTCGGGACCACGCTGTTCAGGCTGACGGTTTGCTGGAGAGGGCGAATCGATCTTGTCTGATGATTCAAAGCTTCGCTCTTCGGATTCTTCAAAAGACGAAGAGAATGGACTGCTACCGTCCGTTGATCCAGGGACCTTCTCTCGAGTCTTGGATAGTCCAGCGGGAAGGCCATCCAGTAGGGGGAGTGCGTCAAGGCGTGAGTTGACCGGCGAATCCCATACAGTTGAATTGTTAGGATGTTGGCTGTTGTTGCCAGTGTCTTCCGGGGCTTGGGCTTGCTCAGGGGACTCGGACCCGAACTCTATCTCGAGGCGAGCGACCTTGGCCGTGCTTGGGACGATGATCTTGGGAGGAGAGTCCTCTCCATTTCCTTTACCGTGTCGTGGGTCCCATGCGTTCCGCATCAGAGTAGGACGCTTTGCAAAGACTGACCCCTCATTGGTATCATAAGGTGGTTTGTATCCTTGCCACATTTGAGTAACCATGTCGGTAAGTTTGGAGACCTGGTCGGTGACATGGGAGATCTGGTCGCTCAGTCTGGCGATGTCTTCTCGGGAAGCTTGATTCATGGGTTCCTGCTAGTTTGCTTAGTATGAGTTGTAGAGACAAGTGGTAGACTCACGTTGGCCATCTTTGTCTTCATGGAAGTCTGATGGTTGCCCTCATCGTCGTCGCCATGATAAGAGCCGAAGTCATCGTGGACGTAAACGCCAGGAAGAGGCTCACGGTGTTCGTCAGCGACGATAGCAGCGATAGCAGCGATAGCGGCAGTAGTAGCATCAGCAGCAGGGTTGGTGGTAGTAGTGTTCGTAGGGATGCCTCCTCCTACTCCAGCAGTGGAAGGGCCATCGCGGTTCTCTACCATGTTGACGGTTGTTCAGAGTGAGGCGATGTTGAGTTGAAAAGGATGAGTGAGAGAGAAAAAGGAGGGGTAGGTAGGCATTTATATTCAGGGAAGGAGCGTATTGTTTGTGCCTGCCTGACGGGACTGGCAGTCATTTCCTGTCAGTGAATGGCAGGTGCCTGTCACTGTCAGGATTCGGTTGCCGGCTTGCAAACAATACCAAATAAAGGAGCCTAAGTGCAAGCCCAAGTTTGCATAAAGTGGTCAAATTATTCCATGCCTTTTGCTTTCAGAGGTTAATTCTTCTGACACCCTGAGATAAATCAATCAACGGACTGCCATGCCGAGTTAAGGGGCGGCACGACTCCAACAATATGCATCTTGCCGAGAGTATCAACAGCATCCGTCAATATCTGCAGGCGATTGTATATTTAGTGGATAGGCATGCAGTTGCCCGAGGTACAAACAGTTAGATACATATTCCTGGTGATTCTATGTTTGCTGTGGTCCATTGCAGATTGCAGTGAGTTATATCCAAGGCACAGCAGGTTACAGAGCTAGATGTGTGCAGACAGTTAAGTAGCAAGTGAGTTGGGATGTAGACTTGGAAGTCTCTCGATTTCAAATGTGCTAGAAGTTCTGATGATACAGATGACGTTGTGTCGATAATGATAGCGCTGAAGCACTTAGCTAGATACATCTTTATATTTCCTATTGCACGCATGAACTGAACACGCTGAGGCCTAGTAAGGTAGTAACTGTATGATTCTGCTCTGACGTTTATGCAACACGCTGCTCAGTCTGCGACTTTGATTGAAGAAGACTTTAAGCTTGGAACAGTGAACGATGTAAAAACATTTTTGCAGACATGACAGGCAAAATGAGCGATCTGTTCTTACTCTTTGAGTCGTCAAGTTACACTCATTTGCGAGAGTTTGGTATTTGTGTCGTCAAGAGCCAAGCTTGATAGGTAAGTCACTAGGTATTCCACAACCTAAGCGAGTTCAAAATGCCAAGACTAGTACTGATCTGCTTGTAGTGATGGTTAGTTACGCCAAGTAAAACTGAGTCAAAATCTAGAACTTTTCAAAGACCAACCAAGACCAAATTCCATCATAAGACTTGGCTGGTCGTGTTTGTGGAGTAAATGCATGTTTTTGATGTTGAGATGACATTCGTCTCCACATGATGTGAAGGTCCAGCCGAATTACGTAGTTTGCATATATAGTCAAGTGGCTGACCGACCACTCCTCCAAACCAAACATCGGCATCTCAATAAATCAAATCAAAATGTCAACAAAAATTTGGACTCGACACACACAGCCTGGCACAGCCCTGGCAAAGGTTCAGGAAGCCATCAGCAATCCTGAAGCAGCGGTTATTCCCAAGCCGCCTTCTGACGTAAGTGACTCTGCTATCGTATCATGAGACAATCTGACAAAACATCTCAGCTTGATGAAATCAAGGCCGATAGCGATTCTTTCACTTTGGCTTCATTCACCACAGAGGATGCTTTCGAGCTAGGCAACCTTTTATATGCCCGCCTCTACCCTTATGCCATCCAAGGCAAGCCGACAGTGATTTCAATCGCTCTCGCAAACACTTCTCAAGTCCTCTTCCAGACTGTCACTGGTCCTGGAACAGCTCCCGATAACGAGCAATGGGTCCGTCGCAAGAGGAACACTGTTCTCCGATTCGGTTCCAGCACTTGGTTCATGCACAACAAGATGAAGGGCGATGAAGCTGCTTTTGCTGCCAAGTACGCAATTGCCGACTCCAACAAAGGCGACTATGCTATCCACGGTGGAGCGATTCCCATTCGCGTTCGAGGCGTTGAAGGAATTGTAGCTGTTGCCGTCGTGAGTGGATTGAAGCAGGATGAGGATCATGGAGTTATTGCGGACGTCATCAAGAACAACTGGACTTGAAGAATAACTGGACTTAAAGTTATAACTGATCTTCATATAATAATAATATTACGAACACTTGAAACCGGATGACCCCATATCCATCATCCTTGAACCTGTCAATGCAGGGAACAGTCGGCATGCCCGATACGGGGCGTCCGTCACCACAGAAAATATGCATGTATATGCACCAAAAAGATTAAGGTTTATGCAGCTAGTGAAACCGAAATTTGACTAGCGTATCGACGACGAGTCAAGACAACTACGGAGACTGTACCCTTAGCATTCCATCGCATCCAAAACCATGCTATGCCTTAAATCGTTGAATTTCAATTTCTAATTTTATCCCATCTGTCTCTGTCTCTATCAGCGACGATGAACGCGACAAAATGGAGAATCTCAAAGGCATGTCAAGAATGTCGCGCCAAGAAGATCAAGTGCAACGGCGAGACGCCCTGCCAGAACTGCCGAATGAGAAATCTCAGTTGCGTCTACCGCGAAAAAGCCAGGAATAGGACGCGAAAGGTCAAGCCCCGAACTGCCGCTTATGAGACCATCATGTCCCATGATGCTATGGAGAGCACCTCACTAGAACCATCCGACGAAGGGACCGTGCCGCCTACCCCGAGTGCCGATGATGCCGCCTCTATTGGACCCTCTGGATCAGTAATGGACAGTGAGCGCAGTATACCTCACAACGCTGTCGCTGCGACACATCGCGCATCCCCGTCATGTTTTCTCCAACTTTACTATGGACCTTCATCGAATTTCGCTCTTCTCAATTCCATCTACCATCAAATAGCAGGGACATCTCCAAACGATCCTCCGTCGCGTACTGGCGTTGTCGAAGAAGGTGGTCCAGGCCTCGATCTTTTCAGTCATCGAAGATTGTTCTTTGGAGACTTGGCAGACAATCAACGGCCAACATCACTCCCGGATGACTGCTCAGCCATGCTTATCAACCCAGAAACAGCCCATCGATTACTCGAAAGATATCTTTTGACCTACTGGCATGGTCTGCCTGTTATGAGCAAAGATGATTATCGCCGTCGCTTAGATGCGCTGTTTCAACCACCAGGAATCTTTGATTATGATCAGCCCGAGACGATCATCATCATGCTTGCAGTTGGCTTGGGCGCTTCCATGACGGGTGAAGAGGCTATTGCAGAATTTCTTTTTCAGAAAACCAAACAAGGTGCTGCAAAATTGGACGAAGTTGTCAACATGCAGGTCGTCCAAATACATCTTCTAATGATAAGTCATCCTCACTCAAAACTTGCATTTACCTAAGCTTACAACCACAAACGCTCACTTCCAATCAGAGAGAGCAAGGCCAAACTCTAGTTTTTTGCATGTAGGCACGGCATGTAGAAAGGCCGTGGCTGCGGGTCTACACAAAGATGGATGCACGCGCTCGGGGTATACAGAAGATGAGACAAACCAAAGAAGCATCACATTTTGGAGTGTATTCTTCTGGGAAACGTATGTTGAAATTTTCAAACAATCCCAAAGACCTCTAACATGATATAGGTGGCAATGTTTTGTGCTTGGTCGACATAGCTCGATACCTGATCCTGGTCCTGTCATCCCCTTACCGAAGGACCAAAAGCTACTTAGATCTTTGATCACGTTATCACGCATCATGGATAAATGTGTCAAGCGTATATACAGCCCGCGACACGATTCTTTATTACCTGTCTGGAATGCAGCACTCGAGATCCGCCGCGAGCTACACCAATTCGCAGAGCAGCAGCTGAAGGATATGAAGTTTGGCCTGATTGGTGATCCTAGTACTGGAGAGCTTGGTGTATGCCAGGCTATGGTGTCAACCAGTAAGTCATTTCGG
Organism: Fusarium flagelliforme; assembly: GCF_020744385.1. Lineage (NCBI taxonomy): Eukaryota > Fungi > Ascomycota > Sordariomycetes > Hypocreales > Nectriaceae > Fusarium > Fusarium flagelliforme. Next base: position 800,079 of record NW_025763504.1, on the reverse strand, counting down.
TTACCGCCCATCGACTTCCTCGCTAACCCGAAACAGTGTACCACCATACTTTACTACTAACGTTCCGACCATTTTTGATTTTACGAGCGAAGCTGAACCATGATCGAGCGTCTGCTACATCTGCAGACAATCTGCAACCACCTCCACCTTGGCTTGATAGTGCTTGCGAGTACTGTTTGGAAGCAGCGAGGAATTCAGTTGGTTTCTTGACAGGCTCTTGTGCAACTAACATTTTGTGCCGTGTATGTATATCACAATGTCTTCAAGGTAAACCAAGCTGACAAATTACAGGACATCAAGTACCATGGCTTCTTCATCGAGGGAGCTTGCTACGCTTTGGCTTTTGATATGCTCCAGGAGAAGAAGACAGCCCACCGCAACTTGCCATGGATACACTCTGGTCTAAGATGTTTGCGTTCCATGATGGAATCTGCCGGTATCAGTGCTGGTCAACTACCGATCACCATCGCCTCCATTGAGCAAATGGTCCGCTCTGCTGGCTTCGAGCTGAAAGATCCAGTCGATCAGACGAAGCAATACCAGCAACAAACTCCCAACTCGACCCTCCCTGGCTCACCGGCACTTACTAGCATAGCGGGCGGCACAGGCAGTGAGCCAGCGTTCACTTTTCCTTCTATGCCATTTGGTTTCGACGTTACTGGTCAAATGAACGGAACACCACCTGCTGGTGCTGGACAAGAGGACATGGCAGATTTCACAGCTGCTGATGTTGGTTGGGATATTGATTTTGGGTCCATGAACATGGAGGCTTTCTTGTCTCTTGACTCGGCGGAGGCCTTCAATTTTGCGCCTTGATCGTGTATGGCAGGGTAATGGGGGGTTAAATTTGCAGTGCAAATTGGTGTACTGCCCGGATTGGCCAGCCGCATCAACCTTTCTCACTGTCATGAGTTCTTAAAGTGAGCTAAAAAGGCAGTGAATATGCATGCCGCCGAGGGTTGGCAACCCGTTGACTCGTCTTTCTTTACGTTACGGCTGAACATAGAGGGAATGGTAGATATTTTCTGTTATGCTGATGAATCATACTGGGTGGGAGGATATAATTGCTAGGATGTCTGAATACAGACACAATGTTTGACATTGGGAGGAGTACTGTTTTTGTTTTTATACCACTATTGCTGAGCTGATGTCTCATCACAATCATAATGTCATTGACTTTCATGCACATAATGAATCCCATTGATCATCCTTTACTCGTTCTGAAGAGCCAAAACAGCAGACAAACCACCAGTCAAAGCCAAGAGTCCCCTGACGATATTCATCCACCGCCACTTCTTCAACAAACCCACAACTTCCTCCCGACCAACCTTCTCCTGCTCAACACCACTAGCCGCAATATCATTAAGCCGATTATTCGTAGCCATCATACCCAATCCCGTCCATGGTAGCTGAGACAGCGTAGCCACAGCAGCAACAGTCCAAAGAGTCCTCTGCGCAGGAACGAGATACGCAACAAGGCCCGAAGATGCACCTGAGAAGATGGCGAGTGGAACGAGCGCCACGGCACCGCGGGTGTAGAAGTCTTTGAAGAAGGACGTGTTGATGGACGTGGGTTGGGTATAGAGGAGAGGGACTGTTAAGTGTGAGGAGCCTAGGTTTATGCCTGCGAGGAGGAGGCTTGATGTGAGGCCAAAGACTTGGAATGTGCGTACGGTAGAGTCCATTATGAACCGATATCTGAGTTGTTTATGAGTTAGAGTATATGTTTGATCTGTTTAATGACGATGACAAGTGAGGAGTTGTCAAGGTTTAATAAGAAGTGGTTAGTATCGACATATGAAGATGCCTCGTTAGACGCATGTGGCTTATTGATAGTGTTTATAGGCTACTATTCGAGACATGTCTCAACTTGTGATAGTCTATATAAATCAGACTACCTAGTGAGCTCAACGCATTCGAGTCCTTTCATAGCTCACCAGTGACATTCTATAGATCATGAATAGCTTATGTAACAGATATACGATATCCTGATATCTCGTATTCGTTTATAAAGTTTCCGTATGAACCGAGTACCACTCTATTCAGGGGTCAACATCAGGCATTTTAACACTGAAAACAAGAAAGATCTTCCAACACTTCAGACCAGGTTATCTCTATTATCCTCCTATAGTAATAGCAGATCGTAAATGACCCACGGACTTGTCCTAAACTCCGTAGGATGCCACCATCCCCGTAGGGCGCACTCCTTCCATCGCGCTAAGGATCGCTTCACGACGCTAAAATCTGAGATTGTAGGGATATGAAGGCCTAGTATAACCAATCACGTAGATCATATTAATACCATAATTTCGTCTGGGGAAATATTTCTCTTCTTCAACATCTTTTGTTGTTGCTATCATGGGGTTGTCTACTCTTTATGAGAACGCTGCGGCGGGTTTTAGTTCTCTACCGCTGGTCTATAAAGTTCTCTCTGCAGTCGTTGTCGTTTTTGCTCTGAATATTGCTTTTGGTGGAAGAGGAAAGGGGTATAAGAATTTACCGGCGTATGCTCCGATTGAACTTGCTATTGCTAGTTATATTCTCAGTGGAGATGGTATCGGTCGAAGAATCTTGTAAGAACCACCTATACTTTCATAACTCACCGATACTAATTGAAGCAATAGTTCAGCTATAAGCCGCTATGGAGGCTCTCTCTTTGGAATCACTTCAGGACATCAAATCGCGGCAGATTTGCCAGGCGTAGAACGTCTTCTATCTCAGTCTCACCATATTTTCGACTCTACGCCAGCACAATATTCACTCTTGACACTCGTCTTCGGGTCCCCGGATTCTCCTCAGCTGAGGGATAAATTACATATCTCTTTGAAAGATCTTGTTCCTCCTCTGGAACGAACTTTTCTTAACGATGCTGCTTCTACTGCTGCTGTCGAGAGATCTCATATCGAGGAGCGCGGTGCATCACTTGTTACCTTCTCTTCAGATCGAGAGAATATGGCACGCTGGGAGCTTTCTGCAGACGTGAAAGTTCTCCAGGCAGAAAATCCAGGCATTCCAGGAAAAGTCGAAGCAAATTTGCAAAGTTTGACCCGCGATTTTGGAGCCTGCATGTCTATCCCCCTCATCTACGGCCAAGATATCCTCGAACGCCACCCCCAAATTCTGGACGACTTTTGGGTTTTCGATAATGAGCTTTTTCCTCTTCTCATGGTTGGAATTCCTCAGTGGGCTCCCTTCAAAATGATGCAAGACGGTCTTAAAGCGAGAACCAGAATCATCGATGCTCTAGAGGGCGTCTACAAACGCATCGAGCAGGAACGAAAAGGAGAAGCCATCGATTTCAACGCTGATGTATCAGATGTCAGTACCATGCTTCGGGAAAGAAACGGGATTTACAACAGAGATGGCTGGACACTTCGAGAACGTGCTGCTGCTGATCTCGGAACTTTCTGGGGTCTGAATGCTAATGCTCAGCCTGTTCTTTTCTGGTTCTTGCTTTACGTTTATTCCACACCTGGTTTGCTCGAGAGAATTCGAGAAGAGATTTCACCTTATATCAGACTTTCTGCAGGTGAAAAACCGGAGATTGCCGGAATGGATTTTCAGAGTTTGTTCAAAAAATGTCAACTTTTTAAAGCTTGTATTTTCGAAACATATCGCCTGGTCAATGAGCCCACATCAATTCGACACGTTTCTAAATCAGTCAGTATCACCGACGGCGACCGCCAGCACAATCTCAACCAAGGTACATACATTTCCGTGCCTCTCGCTCTCAAGAGCAGAGATCCTGCCCTGTATGAGGATCCAGACTCCTTTATTCCCGATCGATTCCTGGAGACGGATTCTCAGACAGGAAAGGCGACCGCACGATATGGAAAGTTGAAGCCTTGGGGTATTGGAGCTGCCATGTGCAAGGGACGTACTTTTGCTGAGAAGGAAATTATTTCTTTGGGGTCAGCTGTTGTTAGCCTTTGGGATATTAAGCCTGTTGATGGGGTGTGGAGGTTACCTGCTATGATTCCTGGGACTGGGGTTAAGAAGCCAGTCAATGATATTCGGGTTATTATACAGCGGAGAGTGGTATAAGAATTTTCATATGGCTGATTAGGAGTCATAAAAGAGTTTTGCTGTCCATGTGACGCCTGGAATATTCCAGAGTTTCCTTTTCATGTCTATTCCTCAGTAATAGACTTTGCTTGTCTAATAATCTGATAAGGGTTTTCTGATGATTCGCACTTCCTTCCGGCCTTTTTTTCTTCCTTCCACTAACATCAACCAGAGACATCAAGCCTTCGAACTTCGTTGACGACAAAGTCTAAGACCCTTGAGGAAATACAAACACTTCGCCAGTACTTATTGCATCTCGCAAAAGACATCTTGAGCAACGAATACACTCTCTTCCTCTGTGTTCTTCGAGCGAGCCAACTTCGAGTTCCTATGCCAGCTTTCTTAATTCACACGTAACACAAACAGATACTAATGGGAGGGGTAGGGTAGCAGATGCGTAATAGAAGAAATGTCTTCTGAGACTTGGGCTACCAAGATAAAGTAGCCCAAGTGCTTGTCTAAACTGGCATAAAGGTACAGACTATTTGGTCTTTTATGCTTTTGAGGGTCAATTCTTCTGGTACCCTGATGGGGATATGTTAGCATAGGAGTTCCTTACAACTGAAAAGTAGATAGATTCGTATAGATAGACACACTCAAAACTAGACTTCGATTTAGTTTTTCACACTCTCTTCGATTCAGTTCTATGTGACTCATGTTGTCAAGGAGACAAGGTATGCCTAGGGCAACTCGAGTTCTCATTTTCCAAACTCAAAAGGATCCTGATTAGAATACAGATTAACTTTCGTCCTCCAGATTCTGGGTATAAGAGACTGTCCTGTCCCCCTCCTGTCCTCTCTTCCAACTTCGACTCTTCACAATCACTCTAGTCTTCTGCTGCATTCAGCTCACTTTCAGCCCTGCACGTTCAGCCTTACGTTCAGCACATAAAGTCTATTTTACTTTCTTTCGCTATCAACTTATCAGTTGTCAGCTCACACACATATCTTCTTCGTCATCGACTTTTCAGCTTCAAGCGATCAGTTGTATAGACCACATACACACACACATACCTTCTTCGCTCTCAACTTGTCAGCTATCAGTTGTCAGCTCATATTCATACCTTACTTTATTGGCTATCAACTTATAAGCTACAAGCTATCAGTTGTATAGACCACATACATCTTACTTCGACTCATCATCTCCTCTCTTTACACAGCTTTCGTACACACCAGACACATACATACATACATACATATATCTAAGGCTTAAGCTACTATAATAAAGTAGGCTAAATGCTAGCCTAAGCTAGCATAAAGTGACTAAATTATTTCGTCCCTTATGCTTTCAGCGATGAAGTCTTCTATTACCCACAAGGGTTACATGGATGACTCCAATGCTTGCACATACCTTTTCTTCTTTGCCCTGCCTTGATATAAGGTTTCGTTAAGACACGTGATAACAGCGTCAAATATGTTTATAGACAAGACCCATCGACCTGGTAAAGAACGTCCTGGGTATAATCGTGATCATTGTAGGTCTATCATGCTTCGTTTATAACTGTACTTTTACCAAACTCCTCTAAAAACAACCCCTCTATAGTCCCCTCTTAGTTGCTCTTCTCGGTGTAAACAAAAGCATCCAACTCCTGGTATGTCTTCTCCAAATCATCGTTGACAAGGATCTTGTCGAACTCGGCCGATCGCGCCCAAGCAAGCTCGTCCTGCGCACGGGTAAGACGCTGTTGGATGCTTTCCTCAGTCTCGGTACCACGGCCTCGGAGTCTCTTCTCAAGCTCCTCAGTATCGGGGGGAGAAACAAAGACGTAGCGGGCGTCGATGGTAGAAGCCTTGACTTGCTTGACACCCTCCATCTCAATGTCGAGAACGACGACCTTGCCCTTGGCTGTTTGCTCCTCGATTGTCGCCTTGCTCGTTCCGTAGAGGTTGCTTCCGAACTGGGCGCTGTGAGGGGTGTTAGTTATGCGCTGTGCATGTGGAATGTCAGGGTGTCAGAAGAATTGTCCTCTTATGCCTCTAGGGGCCAATTCTTCTGATACCCTGAGGCGAGGGAACGTACTGCTCGACGAAGCCGTCCTTGGCGATCAAGTCGCGGAAAGCATCCTTGGTGACGAAGTGGTAGTGAACACCGTCGCTCTCACCATTGCGAGGGTTACGGGTAGTATGCGACACGGAGAGAGTGAATTGCTCGGGGTGACGGGTGAAGAGCATGTTGATCAGCGTGCCCTTTCCGACACCGCTAGGGCCCGAGATAACGATGGGACGACGGTCTGAAGGAGAGGCCATTGTGAAAGAGCGTCTAGAGGGGGAGAAGTTAGATTGGATAGGTACAGAGGTTGAAGCTGGGGAGACTCACTTTGGTACTTGAAAGACAGGTATTTGCTTGATTGAAAGAGTAGAGTTGCGCTTCGCATAACCCAAAAACCACCGCATCGTGGGAAAATGCTAACGATGGCGGGGTGCTGGCTAATCTAATGCAGGAGTCAGCGCACTGTGGGGTGATTCATCCAATCACGTGCTGTCTTCGGGTGGCTGTAGCAATGCCTGCGGTGAAGACTCATGGTACTCCCAGTTGAGTATGGCATGATTAGAGCCAACAGGCAAAGAATATTATTAATTGCAGTAAATATGAAGGGGCATTGAGAGTAGATTATGGCAGTAAGAAATACAGACAAGCCGTCTAGGCTGACAGTCATCTCAAAGCACCGACAAGTAATGAAGCAAAGTAATGTCTATTATTATATATCAACTATTCTATATATCATCGCGACTTCATGCCATACGCTGTCATAGTCGTAACACATCACCCGTACTCAAATACGGGGCATTATCCATCTCGTACATTCTCATCCTCATTATCTTATAATTCCATCTCATGCAGTCGTATCACCCATCATACTCCTTTTAATCAACACGACGCTTGTTGCGCGAAGGCCCCCTTTCAAGCTCAGGCGTTCGCACTTCGCGAACTCGCTCTTCTCGAGGCTCAACCGCCTCAACAGTAGTATCCCAATGGATGTAAAACAGTCGACCTCGCCAGTTGACTGTGTTGCCAAAGACAACGGCATAAGCCCAGACTGGGAGAGCAAGTCCCTCACGTCCAATCCAAGCTGCCAGAAACTCTAGGAACGGACGTTTCTTAATCCCTCCTGGGTTCCCAAAGCCTCTGGCGAAAGAAGGCGTGTTTTCGTCAATCTCCATGGTATGGCCGGAGTGCAAATATAGGTAGCCAAGATAGTCCACGAGCATCCAAAGAGTAGTCATCGCAAACCAGGCAATCGCCATAACTTTCCACGTCTGAGGGATGCCCCAGCTCTGGTTGAAGAATGGTATAGTTGTCAGACAAAAGGACATGTAGGTAGAAAATAGGAAACATTCGGTAAAAGGTTCAAGAATTGTCGCCGAAAGTACTGTATACTTTCTAGCCCTGAGCCACCTAGATCGTCGTGCTGCGTAGGCCTTGACAGACATGCCCGCCATAGGCTGAACAGCAATATCTCCCCAAACAAGTCCATGACTTTTGTAGCCGGGGAAATCTGTATTCCACAGCGCTTCACCAATTAAATGATCCTCGCAGATATTGTGTGAGAAATAGTCAACGCCTGTCGGGAGGTTCTTGTCCTGGGGCAGCTTTGGATTCAGAACAGCGTCTGTCGCTTGATCAAGTAGAGACTTGCGAAACATGTTACTCTTGCCAACAGCGCATGGTGCTGCGCGAAGGGTGTTGATGGCGCTGTAAAACTTGGCATGTGAGGTGGTCATAAACATCTCGTCAATGCGTCCACCTCCCTGAGCCATAACTTCGGGAACTTCCTCTTCATGACCATCAGTAGGGTAGTGTGCCTCAGATGAATCGTCCAGGAGAGACTGACCCTCTGCCGTGAGTGGCATGGAGTAGTCGATCAAATCAACAACAATAGGTAGCTGATGGACGAATTTATAGGGTTGAGCGGCGCCACCAACTCTATAGCCCATAAGCTTGTCAACCATGCGTCCCAAGACTCCCTTCGCCATCCATACGTTGCAGTCGGCAATCCAGACAATATCCCCCTTGGCTTCTCGGTACGCTCGGCTGACATTGCGGATCTTGGGATTGGGTCCCATGTTGACGGTCTCGCTTAGGACATGGTCCTCCTTCTCAAGCATAATACGCGCATCGATCGTGGGGAATTCCTCGATAACCTTCTGGAGGATAGGGTATGCTGGGTCGGTTTCATCTTCGATACAAAGACGGATCGAGATCTTGTCGTGTGGGTAGTCCTGTCGAAAAGACGCAGCGATGCAGTCGTAAAGCCTGGGCTCTAAGCCCTTGACAGGTCGAATAATAGTAACGTGCGGCGCATTTTGGCCAAGCTGAGAGGACAACGGAGGAGCAGGGCGACTTTTGAGATGGTAGAGGCTTGTGTCGCGTGTCAGGGAGAGGTCAGATAGGTTGAAGGGAAAACTTACAGCGCACGCACACCAATGACGACAATGGTAACAACGACGCAGCCGAGGATGAATAACGCCCCAGCGATGCACAATGTTATTGAATACATCGTGAAAGATTCAAGCAATGTTTGAGCAACGGGAATGCCCGCTGACCTCGAATGGAGAGGAAGGTTTCCTGTCAAAAGGTGCTCCCTCTCCGTAAGGTAGGAGCGAGGTACGGAGTAATTAAACAGATCGGCCAGGGCATGGGAGGTTGGATCGAGGCCCCGCTAGACATCACTGACTAAGGTGAACACATTGAGGATCTCGATCGTGAATGAGTTGATCATTCTATTTCAGAGATAAAAGTTGGAGAAATACTGCAAACTTGGAGTTATGGTTTTGTTTATCCATGATAATGTGACCAGTGCTGGAAAATTAGCATCGGCTCATGAACCAGCTTCCATGAACGTTTCTAGAAGGCCACCTGTCTAGCTTGACACCGGCAGTTGAATCATAGTGACATGGATTCGTATACGATTTACGAGCAATCAGTTCGACGATGTCTTTGTGCATCCATATCTACGTTATGTTTACAATCAATCATTCAATACAAAAGGCCTCGGTTCTTGATGGTTGTCAGAGAGATGTGGCACTTTTCCAAGCCCCTACAAACGGTTCTGACCAAAGGATGGGGTTTCTTGTTATAGGGTAGTCTGATTGTCATCGCGCATCCTCGTGTCCACAATGAATCAAGGAACTGTTCTCTTATTGTATGGAGAATTACTCGATTCTTGACCAGCGAGTCCTCTCTCTGTCTATAGGAACTAAGCAATTGGCAGTATCTGCAACTGGTTATCAGCAGTATAGCTCCTGATTCGCTTACCAACTTAGTTATTTTACTCTGAGAAAACGCTCCATTCAGTGCACAGGAGAGTAAACCGAATCTCACAGCCAATAAGAAACAAAGTTTTGCCAATTTTATGCGGCTCAAAAGTTCCTGTCCTGACCTTGTTACCTTCAAACGGATTTGGGTGGTCAAATCTCCTTGGTGGAGAGAGTTTCCAGGAGCTGAAAGTGTGGCCTTGCGCACGAGGCATCAAAGTGGGGAGCTCCAATTCCAGAAAACCTCGACTTTTCTTCCCTCTCAACCTTTCTCTGTCATCATCCTCACAAAACACAACAACAAATTCTCTCACAGCTCGTGGAAGCTTTCGCACCTCAGGTCGAGCTTCACACTTGAGCAATTGACATTGTTCACCCTTCGAGGTTGAGCAGTGTGTTGCTGTGAATGGCCACGAGGATTAATTCCCAGCCAGCATCGTGCCTGGGTCACGTCCAAGATAGGTAGGTTTCTCTGGTTTTGTCCAGTTTTTCTTCTTCTTTTTTTCCGAGGTTCGACTGCCCAGTATGCATTGAACCTGAAGCTTCTCGAGCTTCACTTGTTGCGGTGATGACACCATATCAAAATGCTTAACAAGAATCGATTCAGTTCGTTCTACCTATGAAGCACTGTGTATTAGACTACAACGGTATCTGAGCAACATAAAAACACATTTGGCTTCTGTTTATCTCTTCACCATTGCGAACTCAGCTAACATCTGTCGCAAGACCAAGATGACCCCGGCGAGAAATGGCTGAGATTCAATCATCAAACCCAGAGCCCGTTGGTACCCCGCCTACCACGGATTCCGTCGGCCAACGGCAATCCGAACAGCGAGGGCCATCATTGCATCAGATCTACGCCCTTCCGGCACCGATCCGTACTTTTCCTTTGCCGGCATTTTATCCGAACAACCCCATATCCTTCTTCCATGTTGTGTATGCGTGGTTAGGCCAACTATGGTCCCCGCCTAAGGCGGAACCTTCGGCTGTGCATATTGGAACATGGTCTGCCGCTACATCATCCGTTCACATTACGGATGATGTCTCTACCCGAGCTTTGTGGGAGCAAGGCTTCTATGGAAAGGGTAGCCTTAGTCGCAGTGAGCCCAATTGGCTCAAGCGAGAGCAAGTCCGTCAAGGACTTGCCGATGCACACGTCAGTGAAATCATGACTGTGCAAAGACGTGAAGAACGTATGCGCGCCAAGTGGGAGCGAGCACGTCTCGAGCAGGAGGCGATTAGAGAGACACGGTTGCAGGAGGCTGAAGAAGCGAAGGCGAGAGAAGTCAAGGCACGAGAGGCCAAAGCCCTAGCGGCAAAGGCAAAAGAACTACGAGCTCAAGAGTCGAAAGACATTGCAGCACCCGAGTCTGTCAAGCCATTTTCACTATCCGCCGCTCTTCCGACCTACGAGTCACCTGTCAGCCCTGCTGCGCTTCTGTCCCTACCAAACTCATTGGTAGATCTTGTGCAGCCCAAGGCTCCTGAGTCTGCCACACCTGCCGTTTCTGTACCAACCTATGCCTCACCTGTGAGCCCTGCGACACTTCTCGCTCTACCAAATTCGGCGACAGCCATCATCAATGAGCCTACTATTGAACATAATGGCCTTGGTGTTTTGGGAATTACTGGGCTTGGTTTGTCCGTGGACACTGTGCAATCCAACTCGATTGTCACCAATGGCGCTGCCTCTGTGATCAGCTCATCATCTGATGATGAAGACACCACGCAGCCGAAGAAGCGCCGCAAGAGTGTTCGATTCTCTCCTACTGTTGAGTCAACCACGTTTCACTTCGCCGACCCTCCCAGCCCCAAGCGTGCAGAGTCCAACGGTAAGGTGAACGGGTTGGTTGACGCTCGTCCCATCTCACCCGTGGCTCTGAACGGACAAAAGGAAGTCGCTTCAACCGAAGTTGCAAGCAAGCCTGCACTCAAGAACATGGAGCACCTTCAGCTTATGCCTGAAGAGGCTTTCTTCCTGAGCTTTGGTCTCGGAGCCTTGCAAGTCAAGGATCCTACTTCCGGTTCCCCATTGTCATCCTTGGACCTGTTGAGACTTTTCAGACAGCACTCGTACTTCCCTCCCCGAGTCGAGCCTGCAGACCCCACTCTTCAGCCTGACGATAAGTTCCTGATTCACTATGCCGTGTACCACCACTTCAGATCCCTTGGTTGGGTTCCTCGTGGCGGTATCAAGTTCGGTGTTGATTGGCTACTCTACACTAGAGGACCTGTCTTCGATCACGCTGAGTATGGATTGATTGTCATTCCGTCTTACTCTGACGCTCTCTGGAAAGAGGCTGGAAAGCAGAATCCACAAAAGTCCTGGCAATGGCTTCACGGAACTGTGCGCGTTCTTTCACATGTCACCAAGAGTCTTGTGCTTGTATATGTGGATGTGCCGCCTCCATCGAAATTCGAGAAGGCACTTGATCAAGGTGTCGCTGAGGCCTTGAAGCTTTACAAGGTCCGAGAAGTGATGGTCAAGCGATGGTCAAGCAATCGCAACAGATGATTTAATGAGCAAATGCTGAATGGCTTAAGATATGTGTTTGTATTATATCGGTCGATGATATGTAAAACAGGCGATAGGCGTTTGTGATCTGCTGTACAGCACAATATCGTGCATTATGACATCAAATGAATACATGGCTCCTTTTGAAGCCAAGAGATGAACTCAAGCAAACTGCAACTGTTCCATTGATTGTGAAATGTATCAACTTGGGTCCATGATAGCCTCTCAGTATCAGCCCATTTTTTGCTTTTGAAAGGCAGTTCCAATAACGCGGGGTTTAAGCCCCACATTAAGCATTGGTCCCTGTCCCGTCTGGCCGAGGTATGTGATGCAGCTTGCCTTTCTTATACCGAGCCGGACGTTACTTCCTTCCCGCAATTCTTGTTCATTTTCCTTTCTTTCCGTTGTTGTGTCTGAGGCGTGTTGAACAGAAACAGCAGTAGCCTCGGACTTAACTATCATGTTCACTCATCGATTGGTGGCTCGAAGCTTCAGAGCAATCTCCCGTGGATACTCAACTGCTCAAGCAGGTCCTCGCCGCCCATCACATCCCAAACGTACCCGCCCTGTGAGGTTCCGAGCTCAGCCCAAATTCGAAGCCACGAAATTGTTCAAGGTCAAAGATGATTCAATTACAGTCTCCAGTGGCGATCGTTTTGTTCAACTTGAGGATAGTACCACTGGCGGCTGGACGAGACTAGACGCTATTCTTCTTCGCGATAGCTGTACTTGCACAGCATGTGTTGATACTGCTTCTGGTCAAAAGAGCTTTGCGACAACGGCTATTCCCTCGGATATCACCATCGAGGATATTCGCCCGACAGAGGAAGGGGTCGGAATCAAGTTCAAGAATGACATGTATCAAGATCATGAGATGATACTTCCCTTTAAGACGATCGACAGAGCACTCAATGCTGATAAAATCAACACTAACAGCTCCGTGCCACGCAGAACCGCTGTGTATAAAAAGACTGGGCGGACATTTTGGGACAAAGCTACTATTGAGCAGCGTGTTCGCAGAATAGACTATCATGAATTCATGAAAGGATCCGATGCATTCTGGCACACACTTCTCGACCTCTCCAATCTCGGCCTTGTTTTCCTAGAGAATGTGCCACACGATGAGAATTCGATTGTCAACATCACCACGCGCATCGCCAACATCAAAGAGACATTCTACGGCCGCACCTTTGACGTTCGCGCAAAGCCTGATGCCGAAAATGTAGCCTACACGAGCGGTTATCTAGGTCTTCACCAGGACCTCTTATATCTTGAAAGTCCACCCGCGATTCAGCTACTTCACTGTATGGAGAACTCGTGTAGCGGTGGAGAATCACTTTTCAGTGATGGTCTCTACGCAGGTAACCTGCTCGAGCAACAAAGCGGCTCTGCGTGGCAATTCGTCAAGAGCCTAACTGAAGTAAGGGTTCCGTACCACTACGAGAAACACGGATACCTCTACCGTCACGCGCGACCCATCCTGGACTCGGAACTTCGGAAGGTATTCTGGAGTCCACCCTTCCAGGATCAATTCCGTATCCCCGCACCAGACGTACGAACATGGCTTGAGGCAGCAAAACTCTTCGACACACTAATCAATGACCCTGATGCGATGTACGAGATCAAGATGAAACCTGGAGAGTGTGTTCTCTTTGATAACTTGCGCATTATGCATGGACGAAACCAGTTTGACGTCGGTGGTGGATCGAGATGGCTGAGAGGAGCATACATCTCTGGAGAGGACATCGACAGCCGCACACTACATATTCCTGAGGAACTCGCAACGGAATATCGCGCCGGCAAGGAGTGGAAGCGCAAGATCGAGAGAGAAGAATTACAAGCTTCAGAACGGTTTCACAAAGTTCGCCAACAGATTGACGAGATAACCGAGCGGCTGGAAAGAATGGAAGTTCGCAATTTGGGAAAGCGTAATCGTGAGCTCTTGAACAAGCGGGATGAAGCTGCGGATTGGAAGATTTAGAACATGCATGGCGTAGCGGAGCTGCATATCATAGAATTGGTTGAATTAGAAACTCAAGTGCTAAAAACTACTTTTCCAGACTCCCATACCGAGACGCCTAACCGATCCTGAGTTAATACCATGAACCATCCCTTTTCATCATTACCGTTTCTTATAAAAAGCATTTACCACTTCCTGGCTTCGACTCCTTCAGGGGGATGTGTCTCCACGGTGCGGTCCTTGACGTCGTTCCAATCGGTGCTTAGAGAGGTACCGTTGCTCTCGATGAAGCTCTTCATCATAGCTCGCTGCTGCTCTGGATTCGAGCCTTTGTAAAGCTTCTTGAAGAAGGCGTTGACATCCTTCTCTTCATCAGAGTCAATGTCAGCGCCGATGTTGTCCCAGTCCTTCTTCCCGGCCTTGGAAGATGTAGGGTGTGTGGCTGTCTCTGGGGCTGCAGGGCCCTTGCCTTTGTCCTGGATGACCGTTGACGGAGAAGATGAAGCCTCTGAGGGGGGTTTGGCGGCTTGAACGGGCTTGGTAGCTTCTTGGGCGGGAATCATGCTCCTGTATTCGGGTCAGTAACAGTCATTAGGTTATGTTAGGTAAGTTTTAGTACATACTCTGTCTTTTCAGAAACGGGATTAGCGTTGTCCTCCCCCTTCAGCTGTTTCCACATTCCGGGATCTCTTTTCTTCAGGGTCAGCTCGACCTTGTTGGGAGTGACCCTATAAGTGGAAGTTTCGGTGTTGATATGGCCCCAGAGGGAAAAGCTAAGAGGCTTCTCAGAACCATCAGGCCAAACGACGGAATCGAGAGAAACAGAGTCGGAACCGAATTTGACCTGAAGCTTCTCCTTGTTGACCTTCTTGGAGAAAATAGATACTGACATGGTGTCATTGTTCTGGAATTCTTGGATTCTTGGAGGCGAGTTGTCAACCACGGCGGGCTTAGTAGCAGCAGCAGCAGGAACATCTTCGCCGGATTTCTTTATTCCAAGATCAGACAGACCTGCCAGCTCCTTGACTTCTGGCTTAATAGTTGTGGTGAGCTTGCGTGCAGGATCGTCCTCGGGGAGCTTCTCCATGGCATATAGGATCTGCATCCTCAAGGTGCTAGCAATGCGCCATTCCTTATGACCGGGAGGATCCTTCTGATCGAGCGCAGATTTGTTACCAGGGTTGTTCACTACATCGGTCTTCGATTCCTCCTGTGCATCACTCAAAGCCACCTTGTAGAAACCATTCTCGTCGCATTTAGCCCTAGCTGGATCCTGCTTCTCTACAGCAGGGAAGCCCTTGACAAGGCGCATAGCGTAAATGCAGCATGCATCAGCGTTTGCATATTGTCCGAGACGGAAGTAGGCCACGGCACGTCGGTAGTGGGCTTCGATCAATAGCGGTCGCTTGTTGCGTTCGTATGCAGAGTGCCAGGCGAAATTGGCATCGTCGAGTGCCTCTTGGAACTTCTTACGGTTGATGAGGGCTTTTGATCGGGCGATGAGCCAGAGGGGGTTCTTTGAGGTTTCGAGGGCAGTTGTAAGCTTGTCGATGGCTTCGTCCCAGTTTCGCGCTTCGGCGGCGGCGAGACCCTGTTGGGCTAATGTGGTATACGACATTGTTGCTAGACGTATGCGGTAGAGACTCGATAGATGGTATGTGAACGACTCCGAAAGAAAGATGTGATGTGAGTTGGTTATATAAGGCAGCAGTGGGAAAGACTCGAGAGTTGGAGATGATGGTGGGTTCTGGAAGCTTTGGTGGGGTCATGAGCATGATGCCGTCTTAGTGGGGCGCGTCCTCTAAAGCTTAAGGCGCCAAATTAAAATAGCCTAGGTCATGGCATAAGGTGTCTGAACTATTATGTCTACCACGCTAAGCCAATTGTATAAGACGCAATCACAAGATGACTCAATAAAACTGCAGTCTGGTACATTCTCACAAAGATGTCACGAATGAATAGTTGTTGCTTTAGTGATTTGATGTGTTAATTTGTTTTCTTCTATGCTGAAATCTAAGAAGGTGATGTAAATGCATGTGGCACGAATGATCGCTTTCTATCAAGGAGTAAACATCCTCCTCATGTAACAAAACAATGTCGCTGATGAGTATATTCTTTATACAAAGTTTCCCCAAACTCGTAATACAAGACTGGGTGCTGAAGAGAATATAAACAAAATATACAGGCCCCGAAGTGGGCGAAGCCGTCTTGACTCAAGCAGTAGAGCAAGCTTGTTTGTGCTCTGACTTCTCTCAGGATATCAGAAAGAAGTAACCCCTAAGAGCATAAGAGACCAAATGATTTAGTCGCTTTATGCTCAATTAGATAAGTACTTAGGCTGCTTTATTACAATAGCCTAACTCTTAGAGGATGATGCTACTCTTACCCACCTGCTTCTCCAAACTCGTGATACAAGACTGATGTCGAGGAAGAGATATCCAGGTTGTAAGGCTCTAGTTGTGAGTCATCTGGACTATGTGAACAAGTCCCATACAGTACAGCCCAAGCAGTACCATAAAGAAAACAGCCATCCAAAACACAGAAATCCATGTATTATTCTGCTGCTCACCAAAGAATTCGGCGATAATAAGCGTGACGGACCACGCTTTGGTAACAACCCAACGTAAGATCTGACCGACAGTGTGGCAAGCTTCAAGAGTTGGAAATAACGGAAAGCAGGAAACTATGCCTTCGAATTGGTCGTCTTTGCCGTCCTGAGGAAGTTCCGGATGGATGTGGTGCAAATCAGCGTCACTCACATCGGTCGCTTGGGTCTCAGCAGCCTGTGTCTCCACGGGAGGAGGAATGTCCTTTTTGCAAAGAAGAGCCTCAACGTTCTCCCAAGTGGCAGTCTTCTGATGGTCGAACTCAATGCGCGAGCTTCGGATGCCCTCTTGTTCCATGGCATCCAGTTCCGTCCTACGTTTGGATGCCCAGTTCAAGACTTCTTGTTCCATAGCAAGGAGCTCCGTTCTGCATTCGGTTACTCGGCCCAAAGTCTCGCCGAGCCTAGTAGTACATTGGCGTTTGAACATCGCGAGCGAGGACATCTCCGTCTTGATAGCGTCTCGAATCCTCTGAAGCGTGTACACGTGCTCGTGCTCTGGGGTTCTCAGTATAGTGCAGAGCGCAACGGCGTGTTCTGCCAATCGTATGAGTTGGGCTCCGTGAAGCTCCTGGCGATGAACTGCAAAGTGACGAATCTGGACGCATGAGTTGAGAATAGTCTGAACAGGAATATTGATACCGTATGCGGCAGCGCGGGGTCCCAGTATTGCGGTCTTCTTCCTAAGATGACTCGCCCAGATGTTCAATTCGCCAGCTTCAGCACAAGTCCACCCCATTTGTTTGAGGACACTCGGCATCATGTCTTCAGCATATTTGAAGCAAGCTGCCTCCAAGATCTGCTGCATGCGACTGAGGATGAGGATCTGTGTGCGATGGGGGGGATCAACCTCTTGGGGTACAATTGTGTCTTCATAGCTCGTAGTGGATGATGTAGCAGATGAGGTATCGGACAAAATAACGGATGAAAAGCCGGATGAAATGACGGATGAAATATTGGATGAGATATCGGACGAGATATCGAATGAAATAGGGGGTGTCCGGGGAGTTCGATCGTTTGTTCGAGTATAGAGTGTCAAGAACTCAGTCCAGCTGACCGGAGGCTTGCGAACAGAGACGGGAAAGTCGCTGCTGCAAGTGAAATTTGGACACACGTTCTTGTCTCCCTCTCTTTCAGCATCAGAAAACTCGGGGGTCGGCGGAGTGATCGTGCCGTCTCTCATCGTTTCGTCTTTACCCAGCTCTGGAGGGGATATTCCCAGGAGCGAATTCAAGTTGGTAAAGGCCACCCCCTCCGTTTCCGTTTCTGAAGCCACTGGCCCTGCTGTTTGCTTCTGTTTGCCGACGACGATTGCGGGCTTTGGGGCATCGATTTGAGTGGTGTTGGGTTCCGGGGCTGTAGAAGGTGACGGCTCTGCGGTTGTAGGAGGTGACGGCGGTGCTGAAGAGAAATACATGTTTGCCCTTGTCTCAGACTCAAAGACCCTGGCAGACAACAAGACGCGAAGGATATGTACAATTACGTCTTGCTCGTAATTTTTGCGTACGTCCTGGACGATAGACTGATTTTTCGTTGCCTTGACGAGTTGTTGAATGGGCTTGTTCTTCCGGAAGAGGGCGTTTTGGCCGTGAAAGATTTTCTTGTAAGCAAAGTAGATTTCTCGGTGTTTCTCTTTTTCCAAGGTCACCTTCATATTGGAAGAGATACTAGAGAACCAGCTCTAGGATAGAAGGGACGAAGGGGACAGTAGGCAAGTTTTATAAGGGAAAGAACAACGCTCCAAGTCTGCATCAACTGAACTTTAAGGTCAACGGCGAAGTCTAAGTTTGTAAAGAACGAACAAACCTTTGTCCAAGTTTGCCAAAAACGAAGAAATTTGCGAGACCCGACTTTATGTGACTGCCAATTTATATTCAGCCAAAGGTGCTTAGGCAGGGAAGTGTGTTGAATTTATACTTAGCTGTCAGTGTTGAACAGTGAACTTTGATGTTAGCGATGAAGTCTAAGTTTGCAAAAACGAACAAATACGCAAGATCTGACTTTTTATATTACTGTTCTGTTAAATACTCAATTGAATATGCCTAGAGGGAAGTGTATTAATTCTGCAGTCCGTTGGTTGTCAGTGTTGAACCGTTGGTCGATACATGGCCGCATATCCCAGGCTGCGCCTCAATACCCCCAGACAGTCCTCGGGGTATCAGAAGAACTAGCAACCAAAAACATAAGAGATGAAATAATTTTCTCACTTTATGTTAGCTTAGACTGGCACTTACGCTTCTTTATTATTGTAGCCTAAGCCTTAAGGATCATGCTTCTGTCACCTACTTGACAGTGGTCACTATTTTAGCATTGACAAAAAAACGAACGCGAAGGGTGAAACGTCTAGGTTTTGTCAATTAATTAAAGTATATAATAATGACGGGCCATGCTACAAATCTTGTCGTGCATCATGTACCCATTCAAGCTTTCTCTCCATTCTCACCATTGGCCCAGCTTGGCACGAGCTTCTCCTCAGGGAACCTCTTGGCAAACATGCCCAGGGCCTTGATGGTAAAGGTAAACTTGTAATTAGGATATGAGATCATGCATGACTTGTTGAAGACACCCTCGATGGCCTCCTGCAGCCACTCTCCGTTGGGTTGTTGGCGGTCCATGATCATTTGGATGCCTCTCCGCAGGGGCTCCACATGGGGATAATCAGCCTCCATCAGGCCGATCAAGGCCCAGGCTGTTTGGACTACAAGGGATCCTGAAGGGTGCTCGACATATTCCATGGTTTCGCAAGCCTGTGCCCATTAGTAAAAATCTTCAAAGTGTATTTCTGAGTCATACCTTGTAGCTTTCCGACCAGCCGCCGTCGGCCCTCTGCTTGGAGATCAAAAAGTCACAGCCACGTCTTGAGTTTTCACCTGTGGCGTATGTCTGGCCGATATGCTTCATGCTCTCGAGCGCAAACATGCCAGCGTAGGTGAAGCAGATACCCCAACTACCGTACCATCCACCATCAGGACGTTGGTTGGACTTGATCCACTCGGCAGCGGTTCGGATCAGAGTCTTGACCTCTTTCGTGCGGTAATCGGGCCAATGTTTGTTGAACAAGGACATAGCTGTCACACAGGCAGTTGTGCATTCGGGGTAGTCGTACTCGATCATGATACGACCAAAGACCTCGGCGGCGTTGAGCATCTCCAGCCATTCACCTCCCCGTCTCTTTTCGTATGAAGACATGCCCTTCGTATCGTCATTCTGATATAGCAGTAGAGTATCAACGGCATCGAATATCCTTCGCTCTTCGAGGACTTCAGGAAATCCGCCAACCTTTTGAAGGAGGATAATAGCTTTCATGGCTTCTGAAATACAGTCGCTTACACCGTAACCCTGATCCTTGTTGCTGAACGGCCAACCGCCCTTTCGAGGTTGACGGTAGCAAACCTCCTGATCAACACAATTCTCTCGGATCTGTTGTCTCTCCAGGTAATGCAGCGACTTCATCAACATCGGTCGCCATTTCTCGTCCTTGTGAAGACCGGCCTCGAAGACCGCTTGAATCAAAAAGGCGGTATCCCAGCATTGAACACCATTGGTGCCGTTGACCAACATACCCTCGTCCTTGACCCAGATGAATTCTTCAAGTCGCTCAATATGCCTTTGAACACCGTAGTTGTCTGGACCATCGCGAGCGTAGCATAGGACTGTGTTCATAGTGGCGTTGACGGGCGCCAAGCATGCGTAATCGGTGTTGGCATCCTCCATATCGACTTGCTTGCTCGACCATTCCTCAGCCTTCTCCTTGAGGATGTTGGGTCGTAGGTAAGGGTTATAGACGTTGACGATTAGCCAGTTGGCTGTGTTGAGTAACCATGACTTGGGGTGATAATTATCGACGACGCCGATATCGTTTCGGTGGTTTGTCCAGTTGATCTTCCTGTAGTCTTCGATAAAGACTTCCTTCTTCAATGATCGAGTAACGGGGGTCTCCTCGCAACTCCATCGCTTAGAGTACAGCCAGCCCATAGGAAGGAACACCATGCGAATGTGAATCCACCATCTCCATGGCGCAAATGGAACCCAGTCAGGGAGGAGCCAAATCTCTGGCGGCACGGGGTTGACGACATCCCAGTCCATAACTCCCAACACAGCCATCCAGAACTTTGCCCAGTGCGGCGCATATAATGCTCCTCCCATCTTGTGAAGGGTACCTCTGGCCTTGACCAATACAGGGTCGTCGGCTTCAACTCCAACAAGTCGAAGGGCCACATAGTTCAGCAAAGTTCCAAACACACTACTCTCGCCTTCAATATGCAGACCCCAACCGCCATCTTCTGGGTGTGCCCGTGCGGCTAAATATGTGTAGATCGCTGTCGCTTTCGCAGAAGAGATCGGTGTCTTGGTGACATACCAGGTGATGACAAGGCTGGGAAGGAGGAACATAGGACCGCCATATTCGCAACCCCAATGACCACTGGGTAGTTGAAGCTTTTCGAAGAATTCGAGGCCATTCGTGGCAGCATCCAAAGGGTTGTCGGGCGTGAGGAGATCGGGGAGACCCTAGCATCATGATGTTAGCTTGAGCTTGACCAGGGAACCCCAATGCACACGTACCAGAGATTGATTCAAGTACCACTTCTCAGCATAACTTTGAGGCCATTCCTTCGCAGCTTCGTCGTCCTCGAGGTAGTGCCACGTGTGGCGGCTGTCATCGTCCTTAAGCCTCCATCGTGTCTTGTCCAACTCTGAACCGATGCGCGGCTGCTTAGGGAATGGCTGTCCCTGTTTCAATAGTGGTTCGGACTGAGAGTCAGCGGCGCGCTTACGTGACTTTAGCGCGCTAGCGTCACGTCCACTAGAATTGGCGACCATTTTGGAGAAGTTGACACTCAATTGAAGGTAAATATCAAGTCAATTGAAAGACGTAGCAGAGTGATGTCAAAATAAACCCCTTGTCAAGATCAAAGGCAAGCACATGCTTTAAACTAAACTAACACGGGGACGGAGTTAAACAATTTGGGCTAGAAGAAGGACCCGCGGGTGCCCGGTGGCACTTGCCCGGTACGGGGTCTAGAGACATCAAAATGTCCCGTCTTAGCGGTCAACCCCCTGAAAATCAATTCGGGCGGGCGCGGATTCCCCCCTCCATAACGACTTTACCCCTGCGTATTCGGACAATTTGCATCGATCTTCAACTTCAACCATTCTACTTCATGAAGACTCAACATTCCGGCTCAAAGCTGGACTCGTCAAATTCCAATTGAAAATGGACGAGGAAATGGAAATTTCTCAAATAATTGCTACACCAGAATTGACTCGAAACCGTCAAACTAATCTCCCGTCATCAGCAACTGTCAATGATACTAATACGAATACGATTACCAGCAACACAAACGTTGGGACGGTTGTGGCTCGCATTGAGGGCATCCTTGAGCAAATCATTGACGCTTTGGCTGCAGGTCAAGAGCTTTCGATTGGATTCTCCCCCAGAAGGGCTGTTCGACAGGCTGCCAATGCGTCGCCAGAACGGGTTCACTTCCCTGGTCGCAATCAACAAGAGGCTATCAAATTCAGTAACAATTTGCGACACTTACATGTCACTTGACTAACATGCCGCAGCGCGCATACTTCTTATCCTCCAGCTTTCACATGACGCTCTTGTATCTGGTACAGTCCTGACCAAGCGGTTAGTGTGTTGAGCCTAATGCAAGAAGATACTGATAGTTTCAGACACATCTTTTACCAGCATCAAGATCTTTTCGAGAAGCAGAGAGAAGTCGATGATCTTGTGGACGACATCGCATTCAATCTTGGTATTGGCCGCGCAGATCTGAATATTGTGCGCATCGTCAGCCAAACTCTTGGAGAATTGCCGCTTACTCTAGCAGGTTGCCGCTTCCAAGGGTCTATTGGCTGGGCATTTGACCATCGGTCTTCAGGATGGCAGTACGCTGAACCCTTCCTCAGGAGACCTGGTAGGTGAGGCTATATGCTATCTAGCCATGTGCTGATTGGGGTAGGGAATGGCTGTTCCGATTGTTCAGTCAATCTGGGGCCTTGACATCCAGGATTCCAGATAGATTCTGGTCGTGGAAAAGGATGTAAGGACACCGAATTTTTCCCAACGACGACGAAATCTGATTCTCGTTCATTCAGGCTGTCTTCCGGTCACTCTGTTCCTCTCAATTCTGGAGGACGTCTCTGTATGGTCCTGGTATACTCATCACTGTACGTATCCCTCAACCCCATCAAGACGTGGGCTCACCAATGCAGGCCAAAGGGTATCCTGACTTGACCACTCGTTCGTTCTTGAACCTTGTCAACACCAGACATCCTCAGTTGTCAATCTTGGGACTATTTGACTACGACCCCGACGGAGTCAAAATTATGCGCTGTTACCGTGACGGATCGAACAGACTCGGTCATGAAACCGATCTCAATATCCAAGGATTGCAATGGCTTGGTATCAAGTCTGCACATCTCTTCCGAGATTTTACTGGCGCCAGATCCGCCCCAGCTAGCCAGTCTTCGCAAACATCCATCACCTCTACCGCATGTCGTGATCCTGTCACTTACATGAGCACGAGAGAGCGCAAAGCGACGTTCTCGACGCTCAAGAAAGTTTCTGACTCATCATCCAACGAAATTGAAGTATCGGAGACGGTGCACGAATTGCAAATGATGATGGCGCTGGGTGTCAAGGCTGAGATTGAGTGGTTGGATGAGTCGGGGGATCTATGTTCATGGCTTGATGATGAAATTGGAGAGGCATTAATCAGTGATATGATTTGAAGACCATTGGGGGATGTCAACAAGATTTGACTCAGTATAAAGATGGATTTTGAGAGTTGATCTATTGTGAATAGCCTTACACAATGCAACAATAATTATCAAGACAAACATGTCTACCCTACATGGCGACCCACCCCCACACCGTGCGAAAATAGCGGGGTATCTACCCACACAGTCCCCTCATCTTCACAAAATTTTATATCTTTGACATCGAAAACATCACCAAGCGCATCATCATGGCCCCCAAACTCACAGAAGAAGAGATCGATGATCTCATTTACTTTTCCCGAGCCGGAGAGCAGGAGGACTTGACAGAGACCATCAAGTCCCTGGCTGAGCGTGAGAACGCCAGCCCTGCTGAGATTGTTGCGGCTGCTCAAGATGCTTCCAACAAGTCTACATGCCTGCATATGGCGACTGGAAACGGTCATCTAGGTAAGAAATAGAATTATGGCAATTTGGAGACCCTATGAGACTTCGAATACAGAGCCCGGGTGTTGTGAAGTTGGCGAATATCAAACTAACACTTCTCAGAAATCGTCCGCCAACTCATCTCATACTTCGACAACCGACCAAAGGAGCAGAAGCAAGCCTTTCTCGATGAATCAAACGAAGCTGGCAACACCGGTCTTCACTGGGCAGCCCTAGGTGGTCACCTCGACGTCATCAAGCTGCTTCTCGAGCAGGGCGCTTCCCCTGCGCTCGCAAACGAGCAGAACTACGTTCCTCTGGACTTGGCCTACTTCAACCACAAGAACGACGTGGCCGAGTACTTTTTGTCCCAGGCTAAGAAGCTGGAGGATAAGAACCAAGAGGAGGGTGGTCTGGATGCTGCTGTTGGATCTGTTGAGATTGAGGATGGTGAGAAGGCTGAGGAGAAGAGTGAGGAGAAGAAGGAAAGCTCATAGGGCACACTCAGAGGGATCATTTGGGCTGAAAAAACGGATATGGGATGAAATCTAGATGAAGTCGGGAAGGGAAATGGAAAAAGGATTGGGAGTTTAGGACATATATGAGAACAACGAAAACACTTTCACATCAACCACTACCGGAGCACATCTCGAAAATATCGATTCCATCGGAACCAGAGTATCGTAAGCACGTAAGGTCTGACACTTGAAAGGCATCACCAGCAATGGCTTACTTCACACAAGTGGGCTAGAATTCAACATACTTAACAGGACCAGCCTGTTTATTTCATTGTTTCCTTGTTATCTAGATCTTAACAACTTACCAACCTAAGCCAGACAGACCGCCGAGCACAACATGCTACTGCATACCAACAAAACCCATACACATCTGTGTTTGATGCATCGTACAATAATTGCTCATGAGATCCGTAATTCGAAGCCCACACCCAACTCTGCCACAAGTATGGGCAGAACAGTAAATCGAATGCTGATTACTGTTCTGAGGCGTTACGGCATCCATAAGACAAGACCACTCTTTGGCGCTGCAGGTGTGTTTCTCGCAAAACATTCCTTTCTCTCCATTGTCAGTTACCACTACAGGTCCTGTACAAGAACCAGAAGAGCAGATGGTTTCAGGTCGCTGAACAGCCACCTCTCTACCATATAGTCGTAGACTCAGAATTTCGTCGTGTGACTCTACGAGCTTATTGCGGATCCATCTGGAGAGACTCTGACCGTTGTTTTTCGCTTCCTTTTGACGCTCTCGAAAGCGTCTTTCTTTGTTCTGAATCCCCTCTTGAATCTCTCGATGCATTTCATCTTCATTCTGAATCTCCTCTACAATTTCTCGATAGCATCTTTCTTCGTCCTGAAGCTCCTCCTCAAGCTCTCGAAAGACTCTTTCTTCATTTTGAATCAGCTCAGTCTTCTTCATCGCGCAGTCTTCACAGTCACCACCGATCTTACAAACAGTGTACTGTTCTGTTTCTAGGTTTACATGTTGAATCTCCTGCCCCGGCTTCTTGAGGTTGAGCTTCTCAATCATACAGCCAATATAGTCGTTGCACTGGATGAGTCCCGTGGTGCGCAGTCGATGAGGGTTTTCCTCGGTGGAGCAGGAGTATTCGAGTTCCATGTAGCGACACATGATTGCTAATGATAAAGATGGTATCAAGAATAATCCTTTGGGACTGTGAGCGGGAATAAAAGGCTGTTGTGAGTGAAGTTGTTTTGAGTAGAGCTGCTGGGCTTCTTTGGTCTGGCAGAGGAAAGGGCTCTGCCCTTTTTATAGGCTACTTTGTTATCTCAACAAAGACGAACAGTGAGCTGAGCACTTTATTCGCGCAAGTTTCACTGTCCAAGCATTCAAACCATTGTTCGTATGGTAGGTAGAAATTGAGCGGTGGTAGAAGAACAAAGCCACTGCTCCGACTCAGCCTTTCCAGAAGGTTTCCTGTTCTCATTGTGTCAGCTTCGCAAAGTAACATAACATCATATAGCGTTGTTTAGATGTTCACTTTCAGTATTTTCATAGAAACTAAGAAATAATGTGCTCTGTAACAATAGTCGAATTTCAGGTGGTCAGAAGCTGCCAAACGTCCCCGAATTTAACCGTATCAATCCATCTCCGAGAGCTTTCCGGGCAGACCAGACCGATGTAAAGGTACATCAATCTGTGCCTGGGTATAGCTACATGAGCTCGATATCTGCAGCCACGTGTCGGGACTATTGAAGAGAGAGCTGAGAGAAGCTTGAGGAGCAATTTGTCCGTCCCCATATGTACATCGGATACGAGCACTATTGCATCTGGAAATTGTCTGTCCAGTCGTTCGTGTCCAGGCTGACATGGGATACATGACACCCGCTTTGGAAGTGATAGTCAGCGGTTGTCGAAGATAGCTGACAGCGCTGTAGATATACTCGAAATGTGCTGAGCTTGAACCATCGTGCTTGATAGCACTATCGATGTTGACTTTGATATCAATACCCAGTTCTCTACTTAAACTCGAATAGGTCCATGGGTCGTAGCTACTGGACGAGTCGTCAAAGCCAGAGTTTACGATGAATGTTGGAGTGGAGAGGTCTTCACTGGTGGTTGTAAAAGCGGTGCTGGTTTCTTCGCTTGTAGTTGTGACCGGCTCGGCAGTTGTAGTTGTATCAAGCTCGAGAGTGGCAGTTGTGTCAATAGCTGAGACTGTGGTCGTTACATCCTCCCCAGTAACATCGGTCGTCGTCGTTAACCCGGGAGTAGCAGAGGTTGTAGCACTCTCGGTAACGATGATGACCGACTCCAGAGTTGAAGAGAATTCGTCGTCCAGGAGTTGAGTGGTCTGAAGGCCATGTTCATTAAATGTATCTGAGCTAGTTGAGGCCTAGGCCGTAGACGTGGCATACTCGGAGTCTGTTGTCTTTAGTGAGATTGACCCTATGCTTGGCATCGCCTTAAGAGCTTCTTCCTTTCTCAGTCTTCCTCAACATCCAAAGTAGAAATCATTTCACTTAATTCACCCACAAGCCCCTCGTATACAGCTTGCTGTAAACGTGGTTTAGTCAGGTCATCGCCGTATCCAAAATCACAATCTAGACATTTCCTCGTTAAATCTCGATACCTCGGACCCAAATTTGATGCTTGCGTTGACAGTTTGCGAATAGTGATAACGTCTTCCAGGGATTGTAGTGTGGACCATTGTCCGACTTGAAGCAGGATTGCCCCGAGACTCCAAAGGGTTAGGTTTCTGACACCGTATAGGAGCTTGGCCACCTCGAGAGCATCGTCTATTGTTAGAGGAGTTGGTAGGCTTGAAGCAGCCGCGTTGTTTTGCTCTTGTGTAAGAATCGTCTTTGTAAAGTCTGATGCGACATGCAGTGTCTTGAGACTTGTTGTTAGGTCGTGTCCTGTGTTGTAAAGCATCAGATCGTAAATGTTGAAGTAATCTTTGAGCCACGGCGTTGCATGAAGCTTCAAAACAGCGGATGCGATCTCGCGAGCTATCTTGAGCTGATCAACGATGCTAATGGACCTTTCAGCTGACGAATTCAGCGCTTCGCTCATTGGTATCAAGGTCTCGTATGCATTATCGGACGTTGTAGACATAGTCTCCCGATGAGTGTGTGTTAAGTTTTTGTAGAAGTGGTGCCGGAACTTTCCGTCCATGTCTCCATCAAGATACCCAAGGCAATACCCATCAATAGATGAAATCGATGTCAAAGGATCTTCTTTGTATAGTACCGAACAAAGATCGACCATCGACAGATCAGGAAGCAACTCCACTACTTGCAACTTCTTCGAGGAGCAGCAGGGCTGATCTTGATCCATCAATATACTTGCTCCAGCTTCGGCAAACCGAACTTTTCTTCTTTTCCGCTGGCCATCATGGGAACTTGAAGATTGGTTGGAATTTGGGGATGCAGGAAGACCTAATGATGGGTCACGATTCTGTGATCGTATAGTAACACGGATTGCTCTTTCTCGAGCCGCGATACTGGCCGATGTGTTAATCAAGCGGTATACAGAGGAGTAATGAAGCGTACCTAGTTCCCATTCCATGTCCATCGCAAGTAATGGCAGCATTCATGTTGACATCCTCCTCGACATTAGTATGAAGGAATAGCCGTACGATATGTTGCATTTCAGGACTCATCCCATGCCCTCCATTGTTTGACCAAACCGTGGTGAAGGCTTCATGTAATGCTTTGGAAGCTTCCTTTGTCTTTCTGAAGTGATTGTACTCGGGATCTGTCTGCATTCGAATAGTCCTTCGTGGCGCTGTAGCAACAGGCTTTCTGAGTTCCTGTGTCTGCTCTCGAAGTTGTCTTAGCTCTTCGATGGATTGATTTAGGTCTTTGATGTGTGCTTCAAGTTTTGACTCATCGTAAGTGATTCTGGTTGCCTCGCGTAGTCGTCGCATAGCATCCCTCGGTTGTTCATTCTATTTTCGTCAGCTCTTTCCTTCAAGATCAGTGACACTTCATCTGCTTACCTCATCGCATTGATCCAATATCTGGTCGAAGCAGTCGAATACTGATTGGAGATCTGCCATAGTGGAGCCAATGTCCTCGATGAGCTCGCGGCAGGAGCTATAGCTCTCCCCCAGGCTCCTTCTCATTCCATCTTCAAGCTCTTTGCTACTCCACTTGGGATGCCTTTCATCTTTCAACATCGATTCCACAACATCTTCGTCATTTACACAAGGCCTCAGAAGAAGATGAAGCTCATTGGTGAAGACCTGCGATTGTCGGCTAACTCGCTTCTGGACTCGACGTAGCTCTCGAGAATAATGACGAAAGATCTTGAGCTTCTTGCGAACAACTTTACACGTTTTTACCGCTCCGCCAACAATTGGCAAAACGCCCAACGCAAGCGACACAGGCTCCATTTCTGTGGAATCGAGTTTTGATGATTGAGGTGGGGGATGCGCTCGTCATAAACCCTTGTCGGACGCCTTTTGAGGCTGAAGATGGAATGAGAGTTAAGCGCCCAAGGCAGTGCTTGGGGGCTGAGCCATGCATGCGACATTTATCTCACGCATTATTGGTCGTTGTAATCAGAGCTGAATGCACTTTCACGGTTACACATGCCCATACTCAAACTCACGGAAATTTGCTGATCTACCAAAAGCAACACAATTGCGCACAAGATGGACAGTCTGAATGAGCAAGACGGCTACGACCCGGCAGCTAAAGTTCGGCTGTTTCTAGATGCTTTAGCAGTCCACTTCGTCGAGGAGAGCATTGTTGCGCGCCTATGCTCTTTGCTACTTGTTGTATTTCGCGACATTATACAAAAGCTTACAGACTCGAAGCTCCACGCGGATGAGAAAGCCCCGGTCAGCATCAGTTTACAAAGAAGTCTCGATCGATTAAAACTATGGTCTGACGGTTATCGGATATGCGCTGGCGATCAAGATATCAATTTTATCAAGTCTGGACGTCTAAGACACGCTACTACCGAGGTTTTGGTCAGCATCAGCGACGCTTTACTAGAGAGTATGTTATTATTACCTGGCCGATGGGCTCAGACTGCATATTATTGTTTTATGTAATGACTGAGCTATGACAGGGCTTGAACCTTTGACTAGTTCCAAGAAGACTCAAATATCAGATACGGCCGAAGAATCAGTGCAGAAATTGAAAGAAGTCCTTGAAGCAGCTCACAAAGATCTGGACCACGACACTTCCTCGTCGGATAGCAGTTCTTACTATGGCTCGGATAACCTTGAGGAGATTGCTAAAGATCTGGAGACCGATACTTTGTCTCTCATGGGACTCGATGCACTATTTCAAAGCGCGACATTAGAGTCATTTGCCGAGAAAGCCGCCTTTGCAGATGCAGCGCAGACCTGGCTGCCACATGACGTATACAAGGACAGGATTCGGACGAGATTTCCAAAAGCAGAAAGTTCCTTGGTTTCGAGACTCTCCAAGACGTCCTACGATCGCTACCTCAGGTGTCAACGAGAGCGAGAATCACAGACTACAGCAGTTGGTGACGTTGACTTCCCAAGGTTCACTCGATCAGACGCTGCCAGCTCAAAATTCCAGGATTCTGGTCTTGGAACGTCGATTCCCTCATCAGCCTCTGTGGCAGAAACGGTCATGTCGTACCGTGCTGAAGGAAAGCCTTCAGTTCGAATTCCACCTTTATCCAAAGAGGCCAAAGAAGGTCAATCTTTTGAATGCATTTCTTGTGGTAAAATTCTCTCGATTCGAAACAACTCAGTATGGAAACGGCATCTATATCAGGATTTACTCCCCTGGCAATGTCTCGATCCGGATTGTTCCTTCACGACCATCTTTCAGACCCGCGAAGACTGGATAGCTCATATTGCACAAGATCACAAGCTCGAACCAGATTGGCAATCCATCACCTGCCCCCTGTGCTTCGACACAATCCCTGCCGGGAAAATAGCTATCACAAAGCATCTCTGCAACCATCTAGAAGAGATATCTCTTGCTGCACTTCCAACAAATCTAGATGTTGAGTCTCATTCAGGGTCGGATAATGATTCAAGTTCTTCTCAATTTCACGAAGAAAGCAAGGAGGAGACGAATGAAGACCCGAACCTCAAAGCACTAAAACCAGATACCTCAGGCCAGGAGCCAGTTTTGCCAGACGCGCTTGTCTATCTGGACCAGATCAAACTGACGTTCCATGACCGTCCTGACGTATACAATCGATTTCTTGACATCATGAAAGATTTCAAAGCACAAGCGTGAGTTCTTCAGCCCAGATAGTGTCTGAAGATGAGTCTAACACGATCCCAGAATTGACACTCCAGGTGTAATGCGGCTGGTGACAGATCTCTTTGTTGCTGAAAACCAATTGCAATTAGTTGCTGGGTTCAACAATTTCTTGCCGCCTGGATATACTATCGACAAAGACTTGAATTTCAGTATGCCTGGGGACCCAGTATCGAACTTTTACCTCAAGAACGACATCAAGTCCAGTAGTTCTGATTCTGCTAGACAAGATAGCGCATTGGCAATAAAGGCGCTGACCAGCGATTATATGAGCCAGCTGCCCAATTATAGTAGAGACAAAGAGGAGCCTGTCGACATGAATGCTTCTGTAGCTTATGTAAACCGGGTGAAGGTAAACTGGCATGCCGATAGCTATCAAGATCCAAACTGCTGACTGCCTACCAGAAACGATATATGAGTGAGCCCGAAAGGTATCGGCAATTCTTAAAAATCATGCAAAACTACCAGAGAGAAACCAGGCCCGTACAGGAAGTGTATACGTCTGTGGCTACGCTTTTTTCGTCAGCGCCAGAGCTTGTTGAGGGTTTCAAGCTCTTCCTACCCCCCCATCTAGCGGCATCAAAACCTGCCCCGACTTGAGAAGTAAATGAGAGTCTGATCAACATCAACTGTTTGCTATGAAGTGAATACGGGCCACTCCATTGGTGGGATAAGCGATAAACTGGTGTGATTTACGAAAGAACTAGATGCGTGGGCGGCCGAGAGTCAAGAGGTTTCTGAACCAAATATAACCATACTTGGTTTCAAGCGGATTATCTTCCTAGCCAGAAAAGGCACAATATGATGAAAGGTCTACAGCGAGCAAAATCGATTATTTACAATAAACCAATGTTGTCTGATACAACGAGGGGGCTATATACACAACTACGGTGTGTTTTGGTGGATTAATGCGAGAGGCCATCAGGGTTCTCGCTGACCGAAACCCTTTTGTCGATACCTTGAGAGGCGCGTCTTGTTCACGAACATACGTTTTACATCTTCATTTTTACTATAATCCATTGCAAAAAGACTCTCAGATATCACTTATACATCGCTTTACAGCATGGAGCAACCTGTCGAGGATATTCCCCACTGCCACCACCACCATCACCATCTGCAGTATCACACTCATCATCACCACGGTCCTCCTCAGGATGTTCCTAGGTCTATGGGACAGCACAATAAATCGCACTACAAGTTAGGATTTCCAAATACCTTTATCTTCTTCAAATATTGACTGGTTTAGCAATGTTCCTGCTATGATGTTTCAATGGCCGTGGATTATCGAATTATGCAACCAGGTATCCAAAGAGCTCCGACAGAACATAAACTGGATCGGTATAAAGCCACCCGCATCAAGACCTACGAAGATGCTGGACTATGCCTGTGGGAATGGTGTGGCCTCTAGAGTAAGATCACGTCTATCGTTATTGTCGTTACGAATTCACTACTGATTATGGCAGGCACTTGCACCTTTCATGTCCACTGTTAGAGGCATGGACATCTCATCAGCAATGGCAGAACAATACAACGAAATGGCCCTCAAATCAGGATACACTCCAACGAAAATGCACGCTGTACAAGGAGACATCATCGAACCTGAATCAACGCCATCTCCCGAACTTGACACGCCCGCATATTTCAATTTTGATTTAATAGTTATGTGTCTAGCACTGCACCACATCGAAGATCCAGACAATATGATCTTACAGCTTTCTAAAAGACTTAGACCTGGAGGAATTTTACTTATTATTGACTGGGTTTCTGATCGAGAAAGAATGGACTTGTCGAAACTTAGTGTCAGTAGGATGGGTTTTGAAGAGGGGGAGGTTAAGAGTGCGTATGAGAAGGCCGGATTGGATGATTGGTCTTGGAAATTGACTTCTACACCTTCGCCGGTTCCTAGGGAGATTGGAGGGAAACAGCAGTTGTTCTTTGCCCGGGGGATGAAGGGTGGTAGTTAATCAAATACTTATTCGTTGCTTAGCATTGAAGTTTTGTTGCCGCTGCGGACAGAGATTCACACAAGGAAACAGTTCATATGCATGTCTGTGCTGCGATTGCTCTTTGACTGATTCAAGGTTCTGGAATGAGTATATATAGACCCAATACCCCTACTAGTTTGACCCATATCAAATTAACCATACTAGATATTCAAAAGCTTTAAACAAGAAACTTTCTTGGTATATTTAATCGCCCTATTATTTCAATCACACCTAACATTAGACGACACATCCGTTGAGTCACAACAGCTACCGCAATGGACTCGTTACAACATACTTACAACAATCTTAAGGATGTAGACATTGCATCCCAACTTATCGAGGCTTGTCCCGGTGTTCTTTCCAACCTGGCCAACCTGCTGGTTAAACATAAGCTGCACGACTTTTACGAAATCCGTCTCAACCACAAGCATTTTGACATCACCAGAGGTGAGAAAGTCGTTACCTTCGCCGGCAACAAAAACATGACCGTTTCAGTCGTATGCAAAGACGGCGAATGTCCGCGCGAACTTCTTGCTTCGGAAGGTATCGTGCCTATCCCTGGTGGCAAAATCATTCCTAGCGACTTTATAATCAAGAATGGACGTGCTATTGCTTATGAGTTCGCCTATACTCACACGAATGAAATCCCTAGCCTCAGCCCTGAGTTCTTGCAAGAATGGAGCGATTATCTACGAAATGAAGGCCTAGACAGCTTTTTAGGACTTTGTATTCGAGAAGACGGCGTGCCGTTTGATGCACTGGAAGTTTCCGACTCCGAGAACCGAATCAACAGGCTGCTTTTTAAGTATGATCGTAGCGAGGGAGGTTCTGCTTTGACTACTAGTTGGCGAGTTGATGAGCAGAATGGTTTGGGAGTGCATATGAAATGCCGCTATTGTGAATACATGAATGAGCATGAGAAAAAGTGTAAGGCTAACAACGAGCCTGTTGAATCTTGATGTACCTGCTGCAGAAAAAATAAGATAGAGATAGTTTTTTGAAATGCAAAAAGTGAGGTTCTGCCCGGGCTCGAACCGGGGACCTTCTCGGTGTTAACGAGATGTCATGACCAACTAGACCACAGTACCAAGCTGTTTTTGATAAAAGCAGGGCTCACAATTAGTACCTAGTACCCTAGCAAAATGAATAGAAATGAGAAATAGTCAGAAAGGGAATTTGCAGATCACCGATTCATAAACTTGTGCTAGCAAGGTCTCAAGGCAAATGTTACTATGATTAAAGTTAGCATCACTATGGGTAATACAGCGTTGACAGAAGCTTCACCATCATCAACGATTAATATCACGTGAGTCATTACACACTCCCGCACCTTCATACAGTACCTCCACACAAATGTCCCCACCTCAGGCCGAATCGCGTCTAGCGTCACGTCCACCGCGGAATGGAACAGCGAAGATGTAAGTCAGTCCAGTCTCTCACAGCAAATACTACAGTCCGATGATTAAATTTGCTCTTGCCCTCCTCTGTACTCAGCTTTGAGCTTGAAGATACCAATACTCGGAACCCGTACTCTTTTTTCCACCTGAAGACATTCTTCTACATTATCCTGTGCGAATAACATGGCGGAATGACCCCGTGCTAACATCAAGTGTTTTCTGTAGGGTACGCCCATTGTTCGACCAGTAGCCAACCAGCAATAAATTCCATCGCGAAGAACAACCTGGCAGGGAGCGCCCCAGAAGAATACCACTCGAATGATGCCGACTAGAGGCTCATGAAGATGGATTAGTCCTTCGGCGGCTTGAGGATAGCTGCATTGGTTGACTGGTTTATTGCTTGCGCTTAATGGGCCACTTGCGCCAAGCACTTCTGCACAGCAACGCGCTCATTCATCAACCGTCAAATATCATTTCCACGAACTCGGAGGGATTCGAGTCTGTGCTTACTTCGCGTACCGGGAAAGAAACACTTTCGTCTCGTCGCTCGAAAAAGGCCGCTGGGCTAAGGCTGGATTTTCCAAGACGACAAATATGTCTTGCAAGACCCTTGTTTCGGTACACTTGTGATAGCGAGGATTTGGTGTCTTCGGAAGTACCTTAGGCCGCTTCTTGACCTGACTCTTTTCCGACTTCAAACCGCACCATGCTATCCAAGGGTCGAATAAGCGAAAGGATCAACTGGGTGCGTAAGCCACCATCACTCTCTAAACAGGCAACCACCCAATCCTTCAATTCTTTATCGCTTGACACCACGTGTTGGAACTGCGTTGACTGGCTATAAACTGGAGTTTTGGCAATCCGCGCTGACTTTTTTATCCTTAAACCTTGTTCCCTTCCAGCGCCACTAGTTACTCACCACCAAGTGCGATCCTCCAACCCTCTTCAATTGCTCGCACCGCTAACAGTTTAAAACAGTCACAATGAAGATCCAAGCTCTTATCGCTGCCGCCATGACCGCTATGGTCGTCGCCGACCAACATCCTCATGCCAAAGAGATATGCGGTCGCCTTGGACCCATGACATGGGATCCTAAGGACCTTCCAGAGGGTGTTGATGTCAGCAAGATCCGCATGTGTGCGGACCATCCTATGGGTGCTGGTAACTATTGGGGATTTGGTGAATATCTCCCAAACTGGGTTCCTCGTAACCCTCTGGCCGATTATCTGTAGAAGAAGTTTTCTCGCGATTGACTGATATTCGAATGATTCGATTGGGAAGATATAGGCCAAAGGATTGGACGAGTTGATATCAAATGTATAGATTTATTCATGCCGCCATGGCATAACGAGTTATGGCATATTGCGAATTCGCAGAGATTTTCTGCTTAATACGCAATTGATCACGGTTGTGAAGACAGAATCTTATGCCACATTCAGCCTTGATAATCTGGTTTAGATACCGCAATCAATGCGGGTAGCGTCAAGATAAACCTGTCAACTCGGCCTGAAGACCAACACAGTTGATAACCAATCAATAGCCCGTCGTCAGTCGTCTATGAACCGCATCCTCCAGAGTCTCAAGGTCTTCATCCTTCAGTCCAATCTTCTCATTATCCGTCTTTTCATAAAGGGTTCCACCCTCAGACCAGATACGACGGAGTGTATACGAAGTAGCATTGGGGTTACCTTCAGTCCATCCCTTCTTCTCTGCCTTTCTCAACTCATCAAGAGTATAATTCTCAACAGTCCAGGACTCGCCTCCAGTTTGCTTCTCCAGCTCTTTCAAGATTTCCTTTGGGGTGACGACAAAGGATTGGACTTTCAAAGCTTTGTTGAATGACTCAGATGGATGATGAAGGGCTGCTACGACAGCTTTTCCAACACTGCAAGTTGTCAGTCTTTTCTCATTATCAAATGATGCATGAAACTTACTCGGGCATAGTTGTAAATCCAATCTTTGGCTTCCCATTATCAATCAACACAGCCTTCTTTCCCTCATAGTCAAAACCTCCCGCCTCGGGGATATCAGGGTTCAAGGTAAAGTACATATCAATGTACGGTCCGGTAACCACAAAAGTGTATTTGAGCCCGTTCGCATTCTCCCGGACATACTTCCTCACTTTGAGCTTTAGTTGATGCGGCTTCTCATCAGCACTTTGAGGTCCATACTCGATATCCGTTCCGTACTCAGAAGGGAAGAACCATTTCACAGAATCCGATTCAGACGCCAATTTGATTAACTTGATTTGTGTTTCGATGACGTTTCTTCCCACCGCGCTAACGACGGTATCGATGCCCTTATATGCTTTTTTGACGTCTTCTTCGTTGTTGACATCACCTGTGATGATATTCACAGCCTTCGACTTCAGCTCTTGAATGAAATCTTGTTTCTTGGAAACAGTGTCCTCAGATGTGAAGATGGTGACATGGTCGAATGCTGGTTGGGCATTTGCTATCGCCTTGGTGATGTACCGGCCAATGGTGCCTGTTGCACCGAAAATAAGAATGCTTTTGGGTTGAAAGTCTGCCATTTTGATGTTGCTGAGTGAGTCAAGTTTGGCGGTTTCCTTGAATAAGGAATAAGTAGAGGGAGAGGATGATTTATAAGCTGGAGTCGAGCCGAAGCGGGGTCATATTTAGTTTAGTACGATATATTCAGCCGGAATGAGCCAATGCTTGGTAGGTAGGTAGTCAACGATAGGGCGTCAGAAGAATTGACCCGAGAGCATGAGACGAAATAACTTGGTCATCTTATACTAAAGTCTTGGTCTGCACTCAGGCTACTTTCTTTTGGCGCCCTAATCCTTACAAGACAACACAACGACTTCGCATTTTGCTGAGAATAGGATTTGATCAAATCAGCCTAATACGTAATGTGAATATCGACCAAGAGTATTTCCTCTCTCGACTAACATCCTGATCAGTCGCTGCTTTAACCTGAGCCTTCCCTGAGACCAACCTGAGTTTTAGCTGAGTAGACGTCCTGGTATCACTTTTCGGGCCCTGGTAATTAACAAAATTAAAACAGCCACCTACACCAAGGTAACCCCGTCTATATACTGCTGATAGCCGCGCTTAAATGATATTGGCGGCATAATCTCTCTTTCCACCAAGTCTTAACCTGATTTACGGGACCGCAAGTCTTTTATTGACTTGGCAATCTACTAGCATGCGAGGTCCATACAAAACTGATGATCAGATTGAAATAGTGCGCTCTCGAGATTCAGTACGTCGTGACTTGCTTTGGACCACGGACGTAAGCTTCCTTACCGATCGGAGTACCTAGGTGACCCTCACGCTCGATCGCGATTCTGTAGTGTAAGGCAACTTTTCTGAGGCTGAGCAAACTAGAATTAGGTGAGCCATCCGCGTTGCGTGCTTCTTAATTTAGGAGACACGTCACAATTATCATAAAAGATAAGCTATTTCTGAAAGATCTGCTAGATCAGCAGGCAGCTTTTCGTCATCGCCGAGATGTCTGCCTTGTTAGACTAGGACTATGATAAAAATTAAAATAGATGCACTAGACAGCTTGATATCAACATTTTCCTGATAGGCTTTACCCGGACGCTCGTAATAATGCACTGAGTGAATGTGGTCGTGAGCAGTAAATGGAATGTCTACGAACCGAGATGGATGCAGCCCGACGCGACTTGTGGCCTATGCGAGAACAAGAGAGAACATGCTCAAGCTTGTGATAATTTTGGCAATAGCTAATTTTCCTTTAAGCAAAATCTTCAACCACTATAGTAATCCCCTGATATCTCCATGCATGTCCAATTCTTGGAGCCTGAAATCTGCCACGACTCATGCATAAGGTACTTGCTGTAAATATCATAGCTACGCAATATTGACCGAGCAAGACCAGCATCCGTTCTCCCGAATCATATGCCGATATGCACTATCAGGTTGAAGCTTGTTGCAGTTTAGGCATTGATTAGGCTTCAGTAACGGCCAATTAAGTGAGAAATAGGATTGTATGGTCCCAGAACTGCATAGCTGCGTTAAGTTATGAAACAGGTTGAAATTGCTTGTTTTTGCAGTTTTCGATAGGTAATAAAAGCCATCAAGGTAATCATCCAATGCTATCATGCCCCTTTAGGTTTCTCTGCTCAACATGAAAAGGCGCATTCCGGAAGCCGTATGCGTCATTCTCGCATGGGCATCTGACGGCAGGCATGTGAATAACAAACAAAACTCGCAATCTCAATCTGCGTCGTGCTCAAATGTCTGGCAACGTGGCGCATTCTCTCGCGGTGATTTGGCCAAACACGGCATATTTGGATCATCTGAGCAAAACACGTTTGTGCTTTTGTCGAGCAGGTGATTAGACGTCAGTTCAGCTTCGCAGTTGTGGCATTCACTATGACCATTGATAAAGCCAGGTGCACATCTGTCAGACCGCTATACGCTTGCATTGCGCAGTCTGCTTTGCTAAATTGCAGAACCTATTTCAAGCCCCGCTGGAACATGCGTTCAACCTCTCCATCAATTGATCAGGAGCACCCATGCTTGATTTACTTCCACAACTGTGGAAGGGCAATTTTTCTGATTGGCTATCGTTGAAAAGTGGCGGCATTGCCCGCTTATCATTGGTTGGTCATGCTACCCTGTGCAACCTATATTGTATGCACACAGCACAGCTGTGTCTTGAGAATCTGGTCTCGAAATAAGGCTCCCGGGAAAATACCTACTCATTTATAAGTCCAGTTGCAGAATTGATTAGTCCATGCATCGACCATGAATATGTCAATTCTTGCTGTTTCTGTAAAGCGGCTCAAGGCCTTCTTCAAAATGTTTCTTTGCGGTTGTTGCCCTTTATCAATGCCAATTCGGCAACCAAAGCCCTCCTCTCAAAACCAGAGCAATAATGTGACGGCACAGTCAACCGTCAGCAAATTACCGGAAACCCTGAATTCTCGCCACCTTGATCGTCCCTCAACCCTCTTAGGAGCCACCAGAGGAGTCAAACGGACCAGGGCTAACCAATGCCGATCTTATGTCGGCTGTCGACCCGATGCACTACTGCACGGCTGTGTCACTCCCCTATCCCCAAAATTTGGGGCCAAACATGCATCACCATCTTCAAGCGATCAGTCTGAAGGTGAAAGGATCAATCTTTGGAAACAGAGCCAGTTCCTGACTGATGTGCTTGAGGGCAAGAGACACAAGATAAAGACACAAGCACTCGAGCTCTTTGAGGAATGGAGAGCAGAAACAAAATACATTGCACCGCGGGAGGATAGACTGCTCCCTCGAAAAAGGTGCAAAACATCATCTGGGCGGTCAATTTACACACAAACAGAAGATGAAGTTGACATCAGCGATGAGGAGCTGGGAGTGGTTTCTCAACCCGCTCGCACAAAATTATTCCTTCATCTTGCTTGCCCCTTTCAGATCTTCGCGCCAGACGAATATCAAAAGTGTCTGCTCAAGGATGATCTACAATCTATTGAGGAACTAAACGAACACCTCTTTCGATGCCATTCACGCCCAATTCACTGCTTGATCTGCTACAAGACATTCGACACGCTGATCCAACGTGATGACCACGTATTGAGCGAAACGTGCCAGAAGCGCGATATAGGTCCTGAATATGGTCTCGATGAGAGCCAGAAGTCAAAGTTGATTCGAGGAGACTCCTGGCACTTCGGTGAAGTGAGACGTTGGTATCGTGTTTGGTCTGTCATTTTCCCTGGATCAAAGAACCCACCCTCTCCGTATCTGGATCGAGGCTTGGGATTGAGTATCTCCATGATGCGGGATTTCTGGGAGTTATATGGGTCTCAATGTGTCTCTGATTATCTTGAGCGCGAGGAGTTGACAGATGACCAGGGCGAGAGTGTTCAGCGTGTTTTGTACGAGCTAGCACTCGAGGATTTACTGGGTGAGATGATACAAGAGGACGATAATCTTGTCTGTCTGAATGAAGAGTAGGTCGACATAGAGAGCTCTATCAAGGAGGCTCATACTAGGCTATTTGTTTCGCAGCATGCCTGAAATCTATTAGCATGCCTTCTTGAAATCCACCATGCATCATGGACTCTTAAGACTCGTCAACAGGATATTCCTATAGTGTTGCTTTCCACCAGAAGTGTTGTTTTATTAAGTACGCATTACGGGCATCTTTATCACCAGATGTGTCACTAGCAGACCTCGAATAGTTGTTTTCCACCTTCTCAGTCTCTTGCGAATCCAGATTTGAATCAGCCGAGCAGCTCAAGCAACTTACTGACA
Organism: Fusarium flagelliforme; assembly: GCF_020744385.1. NCBI lineage: Eukaryota > Fungi > Ascomycota > Sordariomycetes > Hypocreales > Nectriaceae > Fusarium > Fusarium flagelliforme. The sequence continues at coordinate 760,166 of NW_025763504.1, read as the reverse complement.
TCTAATTGTTGAGTTGAAGAGAGCTTGTACAAACCCAGAGCAAGGGCACCGATGGTCGAAGGAAATAACTGACTGACCAGTGGCTGAAGAGGACCTTGCTAACGTGAAACATGCGGTACTCATCATAGAGATGCAAAGCTGAAAGGCACTTCCAATCAACATGTGCATGCAAGTTGGCCTTCAATAGTAGCTTTGGTTAATAAGACATGTATTCTCATGAGAACTAAACCGAAGTTTAATCTAAACTTCAAACGCAAATCTATCCCACGCTGGAACTCTAATATAAAAGCAGACCGTTTTACCCATTAAAACTCCCCAATATCATTTTCCCATGCGACCATACCAGCATCAACTCATGAGGCATCAGTTATGGATTGCCAATTAATCATCAAACCATTACATGACTAGATCATAAACCATCTCCGATTAGTCTTGACAACCATTATTGCTCCACCATGAAAAGCCAACATCGTCCAAGCCATTGTTCGCGGGGAAACCATTGCCTTCAAGAGAAGGGAAGCCAGACACATCAGCACCACTCTGGTTGGGCGCAGGGAACCCAGTGCCATCGACGCCGCCGTCATTGATGTCATAAAGGGAAGAGTTGTTTATGGCTTGAGATGCTGGCGAGGTCTCTGATGCTACAGGTCCAGGCGCTGAGCGAAAAGGCATATCCGCCGCTGGAGGTGACATCTGAGGGCTATGCTGAGGGGGCAGAGCGAAAGGAGCACCATAGTAAGGCTTCTGTGTCTGGGCATTGGTTTGGGGGGCTGGCGGGGGGACGGGTTGGGGAACGACTCGAGGAGTGGGGGCAAAGGGTGCGGGGGCAGCAGGATTTTGGCACAGTTGATGCGATGGTGGATAGGCTTGGGGAGCGGCGAGAAAGGCAGAGGGGTCAAAGACAGTGGAAGTGACAGCACCATTGAATGGCTGTTGTGATATCTGCTGCTGGAACATTTGCCGTTGGGGCATCTGCCTCTGTTGGACCTCCAAACGGGTATCTGTGCTTGTCTGTGGTTCGGCCCCAGAAGACCCTGGGTAAAGTCCATTCAAGGCCTGGTTTACGATCGCATCAATCTCGTCGTCAGTAAAAAAGAATTGGGAAGGGCAATCATGGAGAGCTCGGCGGATGATCTCTCCGCCCTGCGACCGAGGAACAAGTGTCTCAACTTCAACCTCTGGTAGAACAGTCAATGTCTCAACCACAGCCTCTTGACCAGGAAGAGCAAAATATGGTGATTCAGGGACAGGTTTGTTTGGCAAGCACGCCTCCCACATAGCGTACCACTTGTCAATGTCGCCAGCTGCCTTGTTTCGCGCAGCAATAAGTTGTTTAAACTCTGCAGGTAGCAGCATCCCGGTCTGTTCAATCGTCGCTGGCTGAGGTGTTTGACATGGTAAATGCTGTCGGAGATTGGTCTCAGCGGTAGTGCCAAAGAATTCCATGCGACATTTTGGGCAGTAGAGAGCGACTTCTTCCTCAGCTTCAGCATTGCCTACGAGTTCAACGTTGTCTGTAGGTTCAGCGTTGTCCGCGTGTTCGGCGTTGGTAGTCTTCTGCTTGACGTCTACCAGCAGATGACATCGCCTAATGTGTTGGGAGACATCGCAGGGGCGTTTCAGCCGGACACTACTACAGCAATCGTAGCGGACCGGATCCAACTTGTGGAAGGGACATGCGAAAGGGGGCTTTTTCTGGGGGCCACTGTGCGGGGGTGGGACCGGGTACCTGTGGCCGTCCGGTGGTTGCTTTCCACCACTTCCTCCGCCGTTTCCCCCGCCGTTTTTCTTCCCGCCTCGGCCCCCACCTCCGGTATTTCGGGATCCTTGACCTTGTTTCTGCTTCTTCCCTTCACGGCTTCCTTGATCGGGGTTGCCTGCATGGCGTTTCTGGCTGGATCCATGGGTTTTGTGACCATCATTGCTATCTAGGTCCAATTCCAATTTGAGCCCCTGTGCAATTCTGTTCAGGAACCTCAAAATAGCTGGTTCAGAGTCGACTGTCACCACTTGGTGATCCCCGTCAATCCTGGGGCAGCCGGTGTCGCTGTAAACCACCTCGCCATCACCAAAGCTGTCGCTGCTGTCCGATGGAGTTGATGAACTTCTTTTTGAGGCTACAGGAGTCTCCGAGTCATGCGGGAACTTTTGCTTGAAGAAGTGCAATATCCGTTTGGGTAACCTTCTGTGCGAGGCCAGTGATGCAAGGGGTTCCCGCCGGGGGGGTTTGTGGCGGCGTAACTTTGCATAAAATGTGGTATTCATGGTACAATGAGCGATTGGTTTCAAGGAGAATGAAAGTGTCTTGAAAGTTCAATATGCTTTGTGTGTGTGAAACTGAAGATAAAGAGAAGATAAAATACGTATGTTGACTGGATGAAACCAAAGGTTTTGTTAACAAAACGAACCGTATGGCCCCCTGGAGCTCTAGAAGGAAAACACCTCAACACGAAAGGCAGGTTTCAAGTACTTATTAAACAAGGCAATTGTCTGCCTGCTACACAATTGGGTAGTTTCTACAAGGCTGTTTTGTTAAATGAGGCTCTGCAGTACACGTTCGCGCAGTTCGCGCGGGTGGTGTGGGAGCCATACAGCAGTTTACAGACATTCCCCTGACTTGACGCGGAAGCGATAATTAAGCTGATCACTAGTATTTTGAAGATTCCTGAGGTTTGCAAAGAGAAAGAATGCTATTGTGATGCAGGTGTTGATACCTCAGCAATAACCTCACAAACAAATGCCGGGCATCAGCATTGAAGTAACGGCGAGAACATGAGATCCATGGTTGGGCTTCAGAGAGAACATTCCCTTAGACATTTCTTCTACACAGATTCGTAGGCCTTCTACACATTTGTGAGAGCTGAAGACGCCCTGCAGGTGTTTAGCCCCATCCCTATCAACCTCATTCGCTGAGTTTACCCCATGGGGGAGTCGTAAGACCAACCAGCAGCTCTGTAGGCCGCCACTTACAGTCTTTGTTTCAGTCAAACCTCTGGGGGTCTGCGTTGGTTCGCAATGGTGTAGTTCAGTCAAGTCCAGCATGGCTGTGCTATTTATCAACTTTGCTCAAATGTGCGAACTACGATTCCACGGTCGTGAACAGTACTGTGGCTAGCCACAATTGTGAAGATGCGATGGACGCAGTCGTGGAAGATGAAGCGTCAAGCATGTTATATATTTCGCTCTCAAGGTCCTGCAATCCAGTGATTTACACAACTAGGTATCTATCTACAACGCCACCTATATCACAATGTCCGGTTCAATCGACACTTCAAAGAGGTTGGTTCATTGTCCGCAATTCAAAGATTGTACGCTAAAATTATTGTACCTACAGCTTTTCAAACCAATTGCACACGAGTCAGCCATACAATGACCGTATGCAAGACTGGCTGTTGGACCCAGGTCTTGACCTCCAGGGCAGACTCCTGACGGGCCGCAGAACAGCACAGCCACAAAGTCCTACACCATCCAAACAGAAGCCAACTAAGTCAACACTTAAGGCACATATTTAGGGACATTGGGAGTCGTATGAAATTCAAGTTGTCATGATATCATCTGTTTTGCAATGTATTTTATCGCAGTAGATAATTAAAATCAAGTATTGATGTTCCAAAGTAACAAAAATTCGGGTTTATGTGGTCATATTTTCATTGTTGGACAAGTTAGGCTCTACGCCGTAGCTATATTCGCTTTACTTATCTCCTTAGCCAAGTCTTTTAGGACTAACATCTGTTAAGTAGTGCCCAAGAAGGTCAATAAGTTACTGAGGTCTTAGTAGCTCTTATCATACAAGTTTTGCGCCAACTAAAGAGCCAGGTCTCGGCAATCTGCACATCGCGTCTTATTTGCTGTCGTACCCCCCTCCGTGTGTATATCTGAATTCAGGGCCTAGTAGGTCACCCTCGTCTGCCTTGTGACGGTGATTCTTCCACTTTCAACCCATCCTACTGCCTCGTTCTTGACTTCCAGTTTCCACGATTTTCGAAAACTTCACAGCTCCTATCAAGGCTGAGGCATTGCAATACTCAAGCTTTTCGTTCATACACAAACGAGGACTCAGTGAATCTATTAGGGATCAGCAAATGAATCTTGACCGCAAAGCTGGAAGTTTTGAGCCTAACGTGCCAAATATCTTCTCCGATGGGTATTATAATATTGGCAAGGGGGCTACTGCACCGGTTAAGAATAAAAGCTCGAGCTGGAATGGGCATTCGACGGCTTCCTTGTCGGTACATCGACAGCCCCGAAGGCGATCGACGATGCCATTGGCATGGAATTCGCAAGCCCAAGAACCTATGTCTGGCACGGCATTACAGTCAAAGCTATCAAGTAAGATATATCGATGTACCTCTTGCAATATAAGAAGGCTAATGGTTGCTCCACGTCATGAAGAGTCTTCCTGGGCGGGTAAGACAGATCTTCCTAATTCCGAACTTCCAGGCTCTCAGGTGCATTGTGGCGATCTACATCGGGTCTCTTCAGTGGACAGCATGCTTTCCCTGCGGCTTCAAGCGTTCTCCGATACGTCGAACCTGGACATGTTTTTTGATACACAAACAAATCCTTCTCTGTTCCCATCTACCGAATGTCGGGTGCAATCGTTTGATGGGCTGATGAAACAAGAATCACCTCCTTCAGATAGGAAGAATGAATCAAGTCCGTCGAAGAGGCCTGCTGGGGATAACAGAGCACCTCAGAAGAAGAGTCGCGCTACTCGAACATCGGAAAAGATAGCTAAAGCTGATGGGGACTGTGGTCAGGATGAAGAAAGCAACGACGTCAACAAATGTGTCGAGTCGTTTGCGTGCCCCTTTTATAGAAGGCACCCAGAACGTTATTTTGACTGTATCAGCCTCAAAATGCCTCGCATATCAGATGTCAAGCAGCACATAAAGAGGCGCCATATGGCGAACTACTTTTGTCCGAGGTGTTTCAAGGGGTTTTCAGCGCTAAAACCCTTCCAAGAACATGTTCTGCAACAGGATTGCTCAATGGACCTCTCAGAAAACACTGATGGCGTCTCACCCACTACGCAAGAGGCCCTCAAGGTCCGTTTCGGGAGGGGTTTGTCACCGAAAGGCCAATGGCACAAGATATGCAAGATCTTGTTCGGAGATATCGATGATGACCAGAAGCCGTATCATGAAGGCGTTTTCAAAGAGATTACAGGAATAATAAGGGATATTTGGACAGAAGAGGGACAGCATATCATTTCCAATGTGCAGAAAACTAGGGATATACCAGTGAGTTGCGCTGATCAGCTACGCCCGGTAGTATTGGAACTCCTGGCTCGAGTAGAGACTCGATTCGAACAAAAGGTTTTGGAAGGGAACTCAAAGGAGCGCTCTAACAATGTCGAAAGTACCTTGGAGAAACCCGCAGTTGATACAAAACCAGGGCCTACTTACGGTCTGTCTCCAGGTATTCAGACCAATATTGCTCCTCACGATACTACATTGCCATCTTCTAATTCAGGAATGGCATGTGCTTTTTCTGAAGGCTTCGGCTCAGTCAAGAGAATGTGCGGTCTTTCTATGCCCTCTGGATCACAGGATCAACAGGCTGAGATACCATATCCCGATTTCACTACAAGAGACTTGCCGTTCTCAAGCGATGAAGACAGTTGGCTAAATATCGAGCCACAGCATGATATTTTGAAGCAACTTTTTGAGCCGGTCTATCTCGAAGGTGTGGGAGATTGGACGAACGTCGTGGACCTTACGCAAGACGATGAGATACTGGGAATGGAGGACTAGTAGGTCGCGTTTCTTCTTAAACCGGCTCCCTACTCGTCCTCATGTATTCGGCCTTTCATACTGCCATATGGCTAGGGCTGGGGCAATTCAATCATTACGACCAGAAGGGTTACCATATCGGGGATTTGGGCGGAGTTGTTGCAATTGGCGAAGATGGGGACTTCCGGCCAAACGTATCTTTCCTTGAGCGAACACGGGTATCTTTCAAACGAAATGATGGAAAGGGTTGGTGTCAGGATATATGTGGAGGCCAACATAATGGGCGTCATACAAGTCCCAAGAGGAAGAGTAGGATTTGGAGCATATGAGACTCCTGAAAGAGAAGGTTCCAGCAAGCCGACCAAACCCTCATTATGTCTGTATCTTAACAATCTGAAGAGCTCACGAGGACAGTATAGCAGCTTATTTTCAACAAATGTTCACTGTCTAACTTCTAAGATATGCTATTGGTTTTGTCAAAACTTGGCTACCCTGAAACGCACTGCGTTGGTTATTTCCGCAATGTCACCTGATCAGACAAAATCTCAATTAGGTATAGCTTAGAGTTGCCCCTGAAAAGAGGGGATAAAGAGGTTTGAACTGGGGAGTATTGGCAATTGCGATGGGTCATGACACCCTCTTATAGAGAGCGCTGGGAGAAACTGGGCAGGCAACCCGGGCAGTTCAGCTGTCCCGTTACTTTCGGTCTGATTTCACTACGCACACGGAACTAGAGTAAGAGGGTGACGGTTCCGAGCACCCCAGGCTTACGCAGGAAGGAAATCCTGGTGGCTCAGGCAGGTCGTCTGAGCTGAGGGTAAGCATCGCCTGAGCCCAACCTGAGGAGAGCCTGAGCTACCCTTGTTGGATCGAAGTGGGTTCTGTACGATGCATCTGAGAATATATACTACGTAGCAGGTCTAGGCAATCGCTGAGTTGGGATCCTCTTTCCTTCTCATGGCAATTGGACTCTTAATACGGAAGGTCGCTGTCATTCCATTTAGGGAGGTAGGTACTAGGTACTAAGGAAGCAACCATGAAGATTTATCATTTTGAATACCTGATCTTTGTCAAAGTATTGCTTTACTTGATAAATGTTGTTCTAATATGCTATATCAATCCAAACGCCTTACAATGAATGTCCCTCAACCCGCAAAACAGTTCTCAAATGGTTAAATGACACCTTCTCCTCCTTAGAACAAGCCAACAAATTCGCCGTCTTGAGCACATTCTTAATCTGTCGACCATTCAGATCAAGTCCAGCAAGCTTCTTGATCTCCTCATCTGTGATAGTATGCGCAGCATCACCATCCATCGTTGCATGCACACTAACAGCACGGCTGAGGAATCCTCGCCAAACAGACTCGCGGGCTGTGGCGTCCAGGGGAGGATACTCGAGCGACATGTGGATTCTGCTCTGGAAGGCCTGATCCATGTCCTTGACGCGGTTGGTTGTGAGGAAGAGAATACCCTCATAGTATTCCAATGTGCGGAGGAAGATGGACACGATACGGTTGCGCTGGATATCATGTGCCGATCGAGCCTCGAGGAAGACGTCGCATTCATCGAGAAGGAGGACAGCGTTCCAGTTGGCCACCATTTCGAGAATACGAGTCAGGTTCTCCTCGATATCGTACGCATCAGCGCCCAAATCACCAGCGCTCATGATGTATAGAGGAACCTTCATCTCCTCGGCGACAGACTCTGCAGTGAGAGTCTTACCGATACCGGGACCACCGGACAGAAGCATGATGATACCCTTGCCCTTACCAGAGATAACATCGTCAAAGACATCCTTGAACTTGACCTGGCTCTGGGCATAAGCGAGGATAAGCTCCTTCTGATCCTGGGGGAGAACGAGCGAGTCGAAGGCCTTGTCGTTGAACTTGACGTCTGTCACATCGTCGATGAAGAATTCCATCCATCGCTTGTTCTTGAGAGCGTAGCCTCGAACAATGGGTGATGCCATTAGAAGCTCCTCCTCCGTCAACTTCACGCGGTTTTCGGGGTCAACCTCTGGCTTTCCAGCATCAGAGTCGGCATAAATGTCGTAGTCATCGTTGTTGTCCTCGTCATCACTATCCGCCCCATTGTCTGACTTGTTATCGTCATGGCCGAGATAGTTCATATAGATCAAGTGCTCAGGATTCATCTTCTCCCAGTTTGCTCCGTCGATGACGACACGAGAATTGACGGTCTCTTGGCGAGACTTAGTAGCGGTTACATACCACGTAGCAGTGCCGCTGTACGCCTTGTAGTAATAACCCGCAAGATTCTCAAACTTGCGACCGCGCTGGATGAGCATCTCTCGCGCAGCCTCGGGCTTGGGGTGGTACTCGAGAGGGTAGCAGGAAAGGTTAGAGAAGGGCACTGTACCAGTGAAATCTCTAATTTGCATAGGGACATCAACCCAACCCATACCCTTTCCATCCCAGTCGATACCCTTGCAATTCATGCTGTAGACAATACCACACTGCGTCTTGACATAGTTGCCGTCCTCGAAGCGAGCAGCCACAGGCTTGCCTCTGGATGAACCCCAGACGATACACCCAGGAGCGAACAACGCCCAGGCATGCTCAAAAGCAACGGCGCGGTTCTTGTAGTAATCCTGTCTGAGCTGGATGATCTCGCCCAACTCCTCCTCCAAGATCTTATGCAAGAGTGTAACATGCTCACGCGTAATCTCATCCCAGGTCTCATCCTCCTTTGCAGCAGTGAGTCTCTCCCAGCGATGCACAAAGCAGTGGAAGGGAGCCGAGAATTTGAGACGAGTGACATCAGTGACGATACCAGGGTAATCATTAAAGACCTTTCCTAGCACGCGCTTAAGATAAGGCGATTGAACGATAATACTGTCGATGACAAGAGGTTTGTTGGAGTCAGCCTCCTTTGGCTTCACCTTTCGGATGATGACTGCGTATTTCTGTGTCTCCTCATTCTCTGCTGCTTCTTCGAGATCATCGGGGTATTTATCTGTCCATGATCTGTCGCCGTGTTTGTCGTATTTTGCGTAGAGGTCTTTCTTGTCTGTGACGAGGCCGACCATGATTTTCTCCTTCTTTTCTTCGGCTTCTGTCTTTTCCTTGTCCTCTTCAGGCTTTGACTCCTCAGTCTTGTCTTGTGATGAAGATTCAGGTTTTGTCTCTGTTGTGGTCTCCTCCTTTTGAGGTTCAGTTTCTGCGGGAGTTACGATAACGGCGGACTCATCGCCGCTGGTGCTCTTGTTTGAATCCATGTTGTCGATAGTCATGATTGCAGAGCCACAGTGTCTTTTGGACTAAGTGAGAGTTTGGGGTGAGGGAGAGGGATGACGATGAAGTAAGGCTTGATGGGTATTAGAATGGAAGTTATGAGAGATGATAATGATAATGAATGACTATTGTCGGGCTTTGGCTACCTCTATATAATCCTCACTCGTAATGATGAGAAGGCCTCCAGGCTACAGAAGTACGGCATATTACTCACACGGCAATGCCTGACCCACCAAAACATCATAGTAAGCAGTAATAAACTGCATAGTAATTTCAAGCCTCCTTATAATCCTGATAGGTTGATTCAATCCTTCGGCGACCATATGCAGCAATCCTGACGGTTTGTTCAGGCTGCACTGCCCATTGAGGGATCTAGATCCAGGCACAGTCGGCTGGGACCCATAGGGCTTAGTTTCGGGTACAGGCAGCTAAGCTTAGCACTGCCTCAGTGAGAAGTGGCCTCAGAGCGCAGTACTCATTAGCGCGCTCGCACTGATGATTGGATCGTTGTGAAGGATTGTGAACCTGGAGATGGAATGGCCGAAGAGTCATCGGGAAGTTTTGTCCCACAAGAACACGAAAGATCTTCACCAGATCTTCAGCTTCTGTAGGACTTTCACATTAACTAGTATTTACAGTTGATCATCGTGAATAGGCAACTACAAATTCCCACCAGCCAGAATCCTCTCTGCTGCCTGCTTCGCAGCATCCTGCGCCAATAGAAACAAACTCGGCCCAACACTAATCCTCGCAACACCAATATCCGCCAAGTCTTTAGTCGACAGCGCATCTTCAGTCTTATGCGCCAACTTGACAGCGACCTTCCCATCAAGTTCCTTGACCAAAGTCTCGACCCAAGCATCTCTCAGCCCCCGTCCTGAACCGCCCCAGTAAAAGACGGTTGTCGCACCTGCGTCGAGATATGCCTTGCCACGTGTGATGGCTTCTTCCATGACTTCTGCTTCTGAGAGACCTGTGTCGAAATGAAACATGTCGCAGCGGGCGTTGATGACAAAATCTGGACAGCCTGCTTCTGCTGCGGTTGAAAGAATTGTTTTCAGGCGCTGGACTTGTTCGTCGACAGGGTAAAAGGTGTTGTCTTCGGGATGCACATCTTCAATGTTTGCGCCTACGACACCCGCTGCAACGGCTCGTTGAATAACAGATACAAGCTGTGAACCGTATCCATCTTGTAGATCAGCCGATAATGGGATACCAGCTGCTTTAGCTAGAGGACCAATTTTGCCAATTACTTCAAGATTCTGCTCTAGGGTGAGCTCCTCATCTTTGACGCCGTATGTAGCTGCAACAGCCCAAGAAGCTGTCGCAAGAGCTTTGACGGGCTTGGAAGTTGCTGTATTGAGAGATGTGACTGTATTGAATGAAGCTACATCCCATATATTTGGGAAGATGATGGGTGATGATGGCTTGTGAAGAGCCTTGAGCTGTTGGGCGAGATTGTTGGTCATTGTGAATATTCCACGTCGCATTCTGTGATTAATGGTCAAGAGATTATTTTATTATCTCTACGTGAATCTCAACTATTTATAAGTTAACCTACTGAAGAGTCATGCTCTTGAATCCACATGTCAATACTCAGGTGTTGCTTTTGATGTAAAGGGCGCGCGGGGCCAAGTTCAGCCGCTACGATATAGGAAGGCCAGAAGAGAACAATGGAATGCCATTTGTCAACCAACAGACGGTGGCTTGTAGACGCCAAGTTCCGTACTCTAATTGTTCCACCTACAATTATCTGAACTAGCTACTCAAGATTCACTCACGATACCCTCACTTCTTCATTCAGTGACCCGTTGAATCTGTCACAAAATGATCGACAAGGGTAGCTCGACCAGCTTCCCACTTGGGACTCGCCTGTGGAGTTGCATCGAACCGTCACTGTATCAGAAATAGCGCTCAAGAGCACAACTTTTCGTGAATCATGCCATCTGCATTTGACCATATATCTCTACACTCTTTCGCTGACCATTGACTGGCTCTTCACTGATTTCTCACTGTCACTGACATCCATCGCAATGCCTCTTCAAATTCGACCAGCTGTCCCACAGGACATACCCGGCATGTGCAAGGCCTACTACTCAGCCTTTGGTGACACCATCATCGGAAGCCGTGTATTCTGCGCAAACAAAGAAGCCTCTGATCAATTCTTCCTCAAGAGCTTCGCAGAGGACATGGCAGACCCAAACTGCAAGATCAACGTCGTCACCCACAAATCATCCCCAGAGTCAAAAGACGAACAAGTAGTCGCAATGGCAAAGTGGAATCTCCCCGGAGCGCCGATCCAAGACGTCCCACCGGCCGAAGTCTGGCCCGCCGACGGAGATCTAGCCGTTGAATTTTTTGGTACTATGACAGAAGGACATCGCAGATTGATGGGCGATCGGCCTCACTATCATCTTGAAGTCATTTGTGTTCACGAGGAGTGGCAGGGTAAAGGAGCAGCGAGTTTGCTTATCCGATGGGGTGTAGAACGTGCGGACGCCGAGGGTCTGCCGTGTTTTCTTGAGGCTACACCAAAAGGAAGACCGATATATGAAAAGTACGGATTTCAGATGAAGGGCCAGGATGTGTTTGAGTGGTCGTTTGGAAAGTCTGTGGAGACGTACATGGAGCGTGATGCAAAGGTAGAGAAACGGAGCATGACGCGGCCCAAATCCAAGGAACTGGCTTGAGGCTGTTGATCACTGCCCTGGCTTGTGTCACTGATCCATCACTGTATACATGGATGGACATCATTTAGAAAATGGGGGACTAAGAATTTCCATTAAAATACTACACTTCACTTCAACTACAACACAATGCAAACATGATAACAAAATGTGCACCTGCGAATGGATCGGATACATCTGCGGCCACGAAGAAAAACGTCGCTACATCGCCTGCACGACTCTTACCGAAATAAAAAACAGCTCCGAATGTCCCTGCGGAAGCATCGACTTTACAGTCACCAGATCACCACGACACTGCGGAAAGGCCGGATGCTTGTATGTCGAATGCATGGTCAAAGGATGGACTTGCTGCAAGTGCAAGAAGGGTCCTAATGAGGGACATGTATGCAAGCAAGACGTCAAACCTTGGCGATGGGATTATTTTGAGTGTGCGCATGGATATTGTAAGGACTGTAAGCCTTGGAGGGAGAAGCAGAAGAAACAAGATGGATGGGGCGATGGGATGAATGGGGGATTGGTTAGGAAAGGGTCTAAGAAGAGGATTCGACGGAGTTTGGATATGATTACCAGAAGAACGGCAACGGTTTGACTACGACTATAGAGAAAATGAACATACGACGATGATACCATACTACAATTACTGTCTACTCTGTATACCTACGGACGTATATGATCGACTCGGCCGAGAAAGTTGAACCTGACGATCATTTAACTTGCATAACGACGTCAACGCTCGTCAAATCCCAGAATAGAAATGCCAAGGAAGTAAAAAGAACAAATCCATCTCCATCTCTTCGGAATCTCCGGACTTTTCTTCTTCAAGCCTCGGCAGATGAGGTCAGCATTTTGTCTTCGTGGCGTTCCCTCTGTAGCTTCATGACGTCGTGACGATCCTTTTTTTCTTAGGCTCTTCAAGGTAACTGTGCACAAGACAAAGCTTATTCTCGGTCACGGAAGGGGAATAGTTGCATCAATTCTACATCTTTGTCGCGTGACTTGCCCCTTTCTTGATTCTCTATTCTTTTCATTCTCATGTTTGTCTCTTTTCTATGTTTGTTCCTTTTTACCTTGTTTAATTAATTTGACCCCTGGCTCTTTAATTGCTTGACGTGGTTTTTGCATGTGAAAAAAGGAACCAATTCTCTTAGCGTCAGCATAAACGTCACCAGTATTTCCATAACATCAATCATTTGTTCGCGCGGAACAAAATCACAGCCACTGTTGAACAGCTGTCAAAATAATCGCCGTCGGATATTTGGTCTCAAATTTATCTGCGTATATAAGCGACACCAATCTAACACCCTCACTGAAATCTTGCGTCAACTTGTACTTTACTTTTACCACATATCCTTGCGACTGTCAATCTGTCGATCATCGCTCGTTCATCATGAACGCTGCCAAAATGTCTTACTTCTCGCGCCTAAGTCCTATCCCGGCCTTCCCTGAATATACAGGCCCCTACAAAGTCGGCACCGTCGATGTCGAAATTCCCGTTTCCGAACTCAATTCGCCCAGCGTTGCCCCCGAAGGTTCCGACAAGATCCATACCGTTCAGTATCGCATGTTCTACCCAGCTGTCCCCGAATCAAACGAGAAGCGCATTAGCTGGTTGCCGAACCCTCAGAGACAGCATTTAGTCGCCTACACAAAGTTCTTGGGCATTGGGCCCATGCTGGCTGAGTTTCTCTCCTTTCTTCCACGACATCTTCACTATACTACGATTCCCGCACACAAGAATGCGACCCTCCTCGAATCGTCTACCGAGAATAAGCGATGGCCTACAATGATCTTCTCCCATGGTCTAGGAGGATGCCGAAACTCGTACTCCTACATCGCAGGCTCTCTTGCCTCCCACGGCATTGTCGTCATCTGCCCCGAGCACCGTGAGGGTAGTGCTGTCGCCAGTTTCATTCGCGTGCCCGAGAACCAGAACGGAAAAATCACATCGAACAGCCGGATTCAGGTTCATTACGAGAAGATTTCGCACGATGTCAGTCCCGAAGTGTACGAAGCCCGTGAAGCTCAACTCCGAATTCGATGCTGGGAGCTTGGCCTTATTCACCAGGCTATGCTGGCTGTTGACCGTGGTAACACATTGACCAATTTGAACCGTTCGACGCCTAGTCTTGATCAATTTGTCGGTCGATTGAACATTCATGAGCCTGGTAGTATCATCTTTGCTGGACACAGTTTCGGAGCTGCTACTGTTACGCAATTCCTCAAGAGCACATACTACGCTAGTGTTCCCGAAGTTGCTGCTATGGAAAAGCCCATCTTTGCGCCCACTGAGGGCAGCGAGATTCGAGAGCAGATCACTGAGAAGACGCTTACTATGCTACTCGACATGTGGTGCATGCCCTTGATGGCTCCCAACTCAAAGCCTCTATTCGAGCTACCTCTTCCCGTCTATGCCGATAAGGCTACTGCCCCTGGTGGCAAGGCCATCCTGGCAGTTGAATCGGAGCACTTCTTCAAGTGGAGAGACCACCTCAACCTCAAGGCTCGTATCTTAAGTCCTGATCCTACCGTCAAGATTGTTGAGCCTCAACTCTTCGAGCGACCCAGCGGAATCAAGATGTCTGAGCCAAACTTCTTCTACGTCATCAACTCTGCCCATCTGAACCAGTCCGACTTTGGAATTTTGTTCCCCTGGTTGACTCAGAAGATCTTCAAGGCAGAACAGCCCGAGCGAGCACTTCGCCTTAACCTCCGCGCACAGCTGCAGATGCTTCGCCAGAACGGTGTGCCTGTCGGTCGTACATTCGTTAGCGATCTACTCGATGGAACATCTTTCGATAAGCTCGAGAAGTTCAACGAAGAGAAGGGCGATGATTGCAAGGATGGTATCAATGATGATCAAGCCATCTTTGACACAAGCGGTAACAACCCCGTCGAATTCTGGCGATGGGTCGACATCATTGGCCTTGGCGACTCTGGAGACAAGAAGACAACCGAGAAGAAGGTCGAAGAGGGTGAAGAGGAGATGAAGGGTGAACTTGACCCCAGCGACGAAGTGCCCGGAGCACCACCTACCATCACCGGTGCCGTAAGCGCTACCGCAGCATGAACAACAAAAAGGATACGAGCGATGATTTGGGTAAACACTGTTTCGAGATACCTCTGGCGCAAGGATAGGCAAATGCTTTAGGAATACCACATAGACTTTCACGAATAGAACCTGATTCAATTACTCCTCCTTCTCGTATCCTATCTCAATGACCAACGTAGATCCCTTATTCTGCCATATCCCTCCCGTCCCACCAAACACACATCGCGAAGACACAGGCTTCCACATGTATCCCATTACTTCCTCCAACGAAACCACAATATCCCCCCTCGGAGCACACGCAACTGTCCGACATGTCCCATCCGTTACAGAACGACACTGTCCTCCTTCAATCTTAATCTTTCGGTTTTTGTCTACAAGGTCGTACCATCCTGCTATAGCAGCTGGACAAGCGACTCTATCCGGACCGGGTTTCTAATCATCGTTAGTGATGTTTTGACTGTAGTGAGGGTAGTGAGGGTAGTGAGGGGTTCTTACAGTTGTGCAGGCGAGTGTCTCGGGGGTGCTTTTGGCGATGGGTTCTAGGTATTTGAACGGGTCGATACCTGTTTCTTCGGAGAAGGAAAGCCATGGGAATTGGTTTACTATGGATGCTGGTTCGGTATGGCGGTTTTTGGTGACTTTTGCGAGAGTTAGGGATGCGAGGAGGAGGATTATGAAGAGCATTGCGCAGTTTGCGGTTGTCTTAGACAGTAGTAGCAGAGAAGATATGACTTGAACAAAACTTTTCGATCTTGAATGGTTTCTCCAATTAATTGATATTCGGCGTGCAATGATTCTATAAGTATGATGGTACAAATGTAAAGATACAACCTTGATGGACAACCTTAATTGGCGACGCCACCAACCTCTTATATCAACAAACATCCCTCCCTTATGACACGTTCTGCCCAGATTTTGGTCGGCGAGGAAACACAAAGAATGTGCCTCCCTTCGCCTATCCTTCGCCAGATGAAGCATGGTAAACGTCGCACTTGGTGTCATTGTTCCGGATGCGGATGTGGGACAAGCGTTGGCAGGTACTAACGTGTTCTCGGGTTGACCGACATACATGACAAGGCTTTATTCAAGCCGGTGGTCTTGTGAGCAACAAGAATGTAAGTCTGTAGTAAACTCGTCTTTTATTAGGTTTCTACATTACTAAAGCAGTGCTGAAGGCGCTGCGCGTGAAAGCTGAATGAGTACCACACTACCTTACTAAACTCATATTTTGCGATACTTTCCCAACCCCGTGCCAGGCCTTGCGCTGTACGAGGTTTGTATCCAAGATCTTCTCATATCTTCCACGTATCTGGCGTTTCTCCACACAGTCTCGAATTGTTTCGTGCTCATCGTGTTCGTCAATTATCGTCACTTCTCTCGTCTTCGCTAATTCCTGGTACGCAATATCCTCATACCAACCATCCTCAATTTCGACACCCTTCTCTTTTGCACGTCTCTCTTGATCCTCACGGAAAAAAGGGTTATGAGAGAACTCGTCGCCGATTACCCATAGGTGCCAGCTTGGTTCTGGGTCAAGAAATTTGTATAAGCTGACATAATTGCAGGCAATCGCTGCCGCGGCGATCTCTCTCTTCATCCCGGGGACGTTCTCGGCGAGCAGTTCGAGAAAAGTCTCCTTTGGTTTCAAGGGCCACCAGATGATATAGGGCTTCCGCTCCCAGCCGTCTTTTTCTTCCAATAAAGCCAAGTCGTTGAGCATAATGCGGCGAGCCAATATCGCTCGCTGGAATTCCCACGTTGGGGAAGCCTGAGCATATATGGTGTTGTTCTTGATCTGGCCCGCCCACCAACGAGCAAACATCGTGTGATGTAAGATACCACGGATAATGCAGTCCTGATCCAGTTCCGTCAAGGTCCTTCCAGAATTCATAAGCCGAGCATAGCGATCGACGCTCCCATCGTGGGCAGCCATCTGTATCAACAATGTCTTCTTGACAGTCGGCAAATCCTCAGGTAAAGGACTATAAAGAAGTTTCACCTCGTCTTCGGTGAGTATGCTGTGTTGTTCTTTAACTTCCTCGTCCTTTAGGCCAATATGTTTATCCTCTTCGATACAAGGTTGGAGATCAGGCACCCAGCTTCCGATACCCTTCCTCGCTGCCAACTTCCATCGCACTTCAGTATCACCGTTTAGATACGCCGGGCATTGGTAATCCCATAGTTCGATAGTACGCTTGCAGTCGTCCATGATAGCGTAGCGATATTTGAACTCCATAATTTCTTCGTAGATAAGTTTTCCGCCATCCGTTCCACTTTCCCTTGCCTCTTCAGCATGGGTAACTTCGGGTAGTAGATCGAGTTCTTTCCAAAGAGCATGATAGCCTGCAGCACAACAGGCACGACCAACTTGATATTTCATATCAGGGTGTTTGGAGGCCAGCGAGCGGTAGGTATCCTCAGTTGCGATGTCGGGATGCCAAATACAATATGGCTGTTCTTCTGCTGTCATGTGTTCCGGTATATCATCGCTCATGATACGGCGAGCGTTGCGCGCTCGTGCAACGATAGGCATCGAGGAGGCAAGGCGTTTGACGGGTTCACTCATGGCGAAGTCGTAGTGCAGTCGAATACCTCGGATCAGTGCCGCTTGGCAATTGCTGTTGTCAAGGAGACTGGGGACTCCATCACCGCGGATGGCCTTTTCCAGGTCTCGTGGAAGTTGTCCGTGGTCGGGCCGCTTCATTTTGTTCCAAACGATAATAATAATCAGAGAAGGCAATGAATTGATTCAATGAGATTTTCGCAATTAAATAGGTAAATTTAGGGCGGCGTGACTCACAGGGTATCGTGAACACAACCAACAGTTCTTATGATGGATCTTCCAGATCTGGACATACGATGGGATCCATCATGACAGGGTTTAGACTGTGATTTAATTAACAGCAGAACTACTAGACCTTATATGGATCTTGGCAACTCGATCCAATAGTGAAAGAGAGTCCGAATAAATAATGTTTTATCGAACAAGAATGGATTTTGGAAATTGGTCGGAGGGTATAACAGAGTAGGTTGCTGTCTTCAATGAGGCCTGGTGAGCTTACGATTAGACCCCTGTATGTTTGTGTGCATGGGAGTTATAAGAGAGCTTCAAAAGGAAATAAAGAGACTTCTTAAAAGGTATATTAGTAGGTCTGCGCGTAATAATCTTACAAGGTCCATATTGTATAGCTAGATACAGTATCCCAACTTCATCCTCAAAGAAGTAGAATAGTTTCAGTTCTTAACACCCAATGGCTCTTCAGTCTTGCCCTTCAATAACATATCCTTGAATGCGATGCATCTCTTCTCTGTAAGAGTCGAATTGAAAACCTCGAAGACCTTCCCTGGCTTTTCGGGACTCGCTCCACCACCAAAGACACCAATATAAGGAATCTGATCCCAGCCAGGGCCGCTCTGGGGATCTCTGATGAACTGACCCCAAGCCCTTTGCATCGCCCTGCTTAACTTGCCCTGAAATTCTATAGCCCCTTCCTCGGGATATGTACCGAAAAGAGTTGTGATTTCAGAAGAGTGATAAGCTCCACTGCCCTTGAATATCTCCGTGTTGGGAAAGCTGGCATTATACATGAATCGCCAAGTGTTGATACCCGTACTGTGAAAGTCCTCTGCAGTGTATCGAATTGGACATTGCATACCGAGTTCGGTGGCGATTCTGACGACTTGATCGAACTCATTGGTTATACCGGGACCGCCTATGGGGTAGTACATCTTGAGAAAATTGGCTTGTTCGGTGGTGACATTTGGCAGCCAAGCACTGAGAGCTTGTTTGACAGTGATGTTCATGAAATCTTCCATTCGTGCTTCATCAGCAGTTGAGCCCAGCATAACAGGGACGCGTGCCATGATGTTGTTGGTCTTCCTAGACTGGAGCCTGACATCGCGAGGGAAGTTCGCGAGCGTTACTCCGATATCACTGATAGGTTGAAAGTCAAGCGCGGCTCTCTCGATGATGTCCTTCAGTTCGGTAGCGGGAACAATGCGCATACACTCGAGCACTTCATCAAATTTGCCCCTGTCGCATTTGGCTAACTTTGTCGCATGTTCCCAAGCGCCATTGGGTGTGACGTTGGTGTTGGCAGTGCCGGACTGAAGAATAGCTGCTCGGAAAGGAAGAGGTTCGGGAGGAGCGGTGATGAGGTCGTCGGCACTTCCTGCGCCGGCGCTTTCTCCAAAGATGGTAACTTTCTTGGGGTCTCCTCCAAAGGCGGCGATGTTGTCTTGGACCCATTGCAGGGCTAAGCGTTGGTCAAGGAAGCTGGTAGCGAGTTAGTGGTGGTCAATCATTGCTTGTGCTTTACTCACCCGACATTCCATTTTCCTTCCGGTAGACCATAAGTCGTAGGGAAGCCAAAGATGTTGGTTCGGTAGTTGATTGTAACGACAACAATGTCCTCATGTCCCGCCATCTTGGATCCATCGTAGTACGGCAGAGAACCAGACCCATGAAGAAAGCTACCACCGTGAATCCAAAATGCAACAGGCTTTGAACCAGCATTTGAACCGGCAGGCGCATAGATGTTGAGGTTCAAACAATCTTCACTGGTTCCTGCAGGTGGCCCAGGTGTAGCAAATGTCTTGATAGTCCGGTTGCGCTTCGCCTCGGGGTAGTTGAACTGCATGAGACAGGACGGCTGGTAACGGGAGGCATCGTAAGGAGTGTCCCATGGTTTGGCTGGTTCTGGGGCGCTGAATCGGATGGGGTTTGCACCAAAGGGGATGCCGAGGAACTGGTTAACGATAGTCTCGGAGTCTGGGATGGAAGTAGTAGTGCCGATTACAACGCCATTGTTGATGGTGACGGTTGGGTTTTGGTTCTCGGGGGTTGTTGCTTGAGGAAGCGCGAGTGATGAACCGACAAGGAGAGCGGTTGTGAGAAGAGTGAGGGAAGCCATGATTGCGGATGATGTCGAGCAAGACTCAGTCAAGGCAGGATACCAAGGTTCTTATATAGAAGAACTCGAGCTTCGATGCCAATACGATCGACGACCTGACAACTTACACAGATTCCGCAGTGGGTACAAGCCAGCATCATGCCTTCGCTTGGCATCTTCACCAAACCCAAGGCTGTGTTAACCTTATGTTGAGGCTTGGCATCTTCAGAGCCCCATTAAATGGCCAGTAATACAATTCCGCAGTAGGTTCGGTTCCTTGGGGCGATATTGGCCTTGCTGTAATAGGCTTCATGCTGCGTTCGAGATGATTGGCTTGGTGTTGAGACCCTGGTATGACGTTGCAAGGGTAGCGCAGCATAACGCTTAAAGGAGTTTAGGTCAGGAACTCAGCTTTGACGTCGATGGGGCTGTTGCACAGCCATGACTTACACGAACGACCGAGGTATTGAATGGGTCTACTGCTGAAGATAGAACGAGAACTTGCTCTCTAATTATCGCTTCAGACTGTGCTCTGGGAGTCAATACTGAACACTGCTGAGGCTAAAAAGGATACACAGACCTGGTTCTTGGACCTTCAGTTACCCTAAACTTCATCACACAGATTAATTTCAGAACTATTGTAGGAGAATATGTTGATTCAGTATAATTAAATGATAAAATAACTCTTAACAGAGCAAATTAAATATGCTGTTAACATTGAGTTAATGAGTTCAATTTATTACTTGTTCATGTTTAGAAATAGCACCATTCAGTAGGTAGAATAACGCAGCTACAAGACGCCGGATGTTTATATCTGTAGACAACCTAAACAAATAATTATTAAAAAAGAGAAGCCCTTGCTAATCTTAACACAGGCAGCTAGCTGCCTATGGAAGTTCAGATAAGTAAAGGTAAGGGGAGTGGGCTGCTAACGCGGCCTCGTGATTTAGGCAGCTGTTATTATTATCCTCTCCGCTAACCGCGATTCTCAGTAAACAAACAAAACATCACAGCCGTCACTCCGCCCCCGACGAGTGCACCCATCAATGATGGAGGAGAAGCTCGTTCAACTGCAACGTGCCGGTCTTTGTGATCAGCGCGTTTGCGTGGCCATCTCGAATCTGATTGAAGATTTGATCTGGGAACTCCCGCTCGCTGCAAGCAAGGTACTCCCCTTTATTGAACGACCGATCGCAAACTTTTAGGAGAAGATTGTCGACATAGAGAGGGAAGACAAGTACACGCTTGCCAAATTTCGTGTGTTTGAGCAAGGCGCAGAAACCCCAGAGGCAGGAAAAACAAGCCTTCGCGGTGGGGAAGGACAAACAGATGCTCAGAGCCTCACTCGAAGACGTGTCAAACGCAACAGTCTTCCCAAGCGCGAGAACAATGCAAAGAAAGCTTCTGCAAAAAGAACCTCCGCAAAGGAACTTGCGGAGAAAGCTTCTGCTAAAATCGCCCGACTTACTCAAGATCCCTTTACACGACTGGAGCAGAAATATCGGGATATCAAGCAAGAGAAAGATGTCCAAGACGCTCATCTTACTCGGTTAGAGCAAGAATATGTGGATGTCAAGCAAGAGAAAGATGCTGCAAACCAACTGATAAAGTTGCTGCAACGACGCCTAGAGGATAGCGACAAAGTCTTGCAGAAATTGCAGAAAGAGATTACAGAGTCCAAGAGGAAGGATTTGGAAATATACCTCTTAAGAGACGAGCTTCATGAAGCAGAAAAGGAACTCAAAGAGTATCAGGATGCTGAGTACCAAGAGGTTATGGAAGACAAATTCGATGGTATCGAAATACCGATTATTTTACCTGTACAGCCATCCTGTGAGAGAACTGCTTCCCCTGAACTCGAATTCCTCTCTCAGACGGAGATCAATCCGAGCAGAAACAACCCCGAGAGATCGACACTCGTAAGTTGGCATCTGGAGACTATCTCCGACGATTTGGCGATCTGGAATGGCCCTACGACAGGCCACGCCCTCGAATTGGTGGCTGACCAGAGCCCCTATATCACAGCATCATCAAGTCACATCCCCTGTATCCCAACATCCACAAGTTCTACCTCTGAGAAAGAGGGCGGCTGATGGCCCCATTGAGTCTGGGTCAGGGGCGGGCAAGACGCGCAAGAACGACAAGCGCAGAAAGCCCGGCAAAAGATTGCGCCCTCGAAAGAATATCAGCTATGAGATCAAGCCGCTTTCATTCTACGACGTTTTGGGCGAACAAGAGGACTATTGAGTCTGATTTCGACACTATGCATATTTTGGTCATATTTACTGTGCGCAAATGTCGTTGAACCAAATCTGTAAGTTCCTACAGCTATGGAAGAAACTCAAATCGTATTACTGACCTGTTCAATAGCTTTGTCGATATGTTCATGGTCCAAGTTTACACGATTTCGCCATTTTGAGAGGCAATTCATATCCTGCGGTATCGACTGGTTATACAACATTTACGAAGATGTGAATCGATATTGGGCAATCATATGACGATGGATACCAGTTTACTACTCAGTGTTACCTGGAACAGCAGTTGACTAATCATACTGCATTTATTCAACACGGGGATCATCGTTGCTCAAATGCACAACGGCAAAAGGGACACTTCCAGCTGATGTTAAGTAAGTTTTGTGTTCTTGTAAAGCACACAAGACGCCTTCCGCAGTTACTATACACGGGCGATCAATGAAGCACAAACAATCTCCTATAACGAATGGAACCGGGAGCGATACTTGTCTAATGAACGCTTTCTTAATTTTCTGTACGTGCCCTCTCATATCGGAGCAACTCGTTCTGACTTCAAAGACAAGCATGCAACTCAAAGATTGCCCTGGCTCAGGAAGCGGGCGAAGAATCAGCATGAGCAACAAAAAACGACCTCTTTATATTGGCAAGTCATGAGGGCGTAAGAGGAGTAGAATTGTCATTCTAAGAGGGGCTCAGCGTTCTTGATTCTATTACTCGTATAATACAAAAGATCATGGGGTCTCATAGCAATACAGCGATAATTCTGAGAAAACCTCCAAGTCAGCATGCTCCTAAGTAATCCCCAGTCGGCGGATGAGTTATGGCATGTTTTCATGGACACGTTCCTTAGACGCTCAAGAACAATGCTCTCTTTTGCAATGAATTATCTGCGTTTCACATGAAAATCAACACCGAGATGCAGAACACGGAAGAGGTAGGTCTTTTGCTCGTCCAAAGATACTTTCCGCGGGGCACCGGAACTTTCTCCACTCCATCCGGCACGGCGCCGGCCTTTGACCCGATTACGGCAGCTCAAGATCGCATCCCGGACCAAAAATCAGCATCTCCCTCAAAACAGCGACCGAGTCTTTTAAACAGAAGCTTAAATCAAGACTTCGGCTCGGGCCGTTACCTCAAATTGCACAAACGCGATATCGTCGCCCGTGCCTGCATTAAACTCGCATCATTCCCCAGGGATCATTCACCATTGAGATGCGAACGTGGAAATGATGAACCATAACGATTGTCTTGTGCCAGCGCTGATTAGCTCTGCTGATCGTGCACGTGGGCCTGGTGACCTGGGGGTTTCAAACTTTCATGCGAGCCTGCTGAGGACAGACATATGCACGCTGATTGGTTGGCTGTGTCTAGGGGCAACTATCGGCTCACGAGGTTGTATTGGACCGTGGTGATTAGATGGATCAGATATTGGTCTGGGTGAGTTTATGCGAAAGGCTTATATAGTTTCAGGAGGCCTTTCGCGAAATGTAATTTTTGTTGTTGTTGTCACCTCACTCTCGCTCATCATGAAGTCCTTCGTTTCTGTCGCTCTTCTGCCCCTTGCCGTTCAGGCTGTGAGGATCGTGCAATCCAATGATGATGGCTGGGCTGAGTCGTATGTCCGCACCTTCAATGACGCTTTGAACAACGCGGGTTACGATGTTGTTCTTTCAGCCCCTGCTGAGAACAAATCTGGAAGCAGTAAGTTGTTGCAGAACCGTTATTATCGATTGGTCTAACATCATTTAGGTTCTCGAGATGAGAGTCCCAAGGATCGCAAGACTGCTTGTCAGTACGACAGCTGTCCCGCCAACAGCGGCCCTGTTGGTTCTGCCCCCAATCGACCTGATCTCAACTGGGTCAACTCTTTCCCCGTCACGGCTATGAAGTACGGTATCGACACCTTTGGTCCCCAGCTGTGGGATGGCGAGGCTCCTGAACTTGCCGTCGCTGGTCCCAATGTCGGTACCAACCTCTGGCTTCAAGTTCCTTTCTCTGGTACCGTTGGCGCAGCTTGCTACGCTGCCAAAGAAGAAGGCATCCCTGCCATTGCCTTTTCCGGAGCTTCTGGCGGCAACACTGCTTTCAACACTAGTCCTGTTCCCCAGCGCAGTTTGGTCTACGCTGAGCTCGCTACCACCCTCGTCAAGAAGGTCGTCGACTCTGGAAAGCCTTACCTGCCTAAGGATGTCTACCTCAACGTCAACTTCCCCAAGGTTGAGGGCAAATGCACTGATGCTTCCAAGTTCCAGTGGGTACTGACCCGTATTAACACTGGCTTGCTTTCAGAGCGCGACACTGAGTGGTGCGGTGAAGACCGTCTTCCTACTGAGACTGAGATTGCTTTTAAGAGTGGCTGCTATGTTTCTGTTAGCGTTGGAGATGCTAGTGATAAGACTACAGCTGATGCTGCTCGACAGAAGGTTGTTCTTGGTAAGCTCAAGGACATGCTTGTTTGTGTCGATTAGAGGGAGCAACTTTTTAGATAGATTCAAGATTTATGTAGTAAAGTAATCAATTAAATTTCTTGATCACTGGTTCATAAAGAATTGAAGAGTAATGCCATCCATAATCAACGTATTAGTGTTTAAGTGGAAGCTTATCGATAAGCGTTGACACCTGAGTATTCAGGCCCACGACGAATTCTTGGTGGTGCAACCTCGACTTTTTGCGCCGTCTCCAATATCACGATCAAGGACCGGTCTGTCAAGCTCTCAATTCCACACATAATGGCGCCAATCGACCGTTGCTTGGCCTCTATGGCCAGGCTATCCCTCCTCCAGACTCCTCGACCGGCAATTCCCTCGATACCAAAGTTCCTCGCTCCGGCAGCGGCCCAACAAGTTCGAAATGCTTCGGTAGTCCGAATCAGAAAGACAACCAAGAAGAAGAAGGTCCTGCCCAAGGACTTTAAGAGACATAATTTGAACAAGAGGGAATTTCCCCAGTACTCGTTATGTGAGGCTATGAGGTCAGTGGGGAGCTAGAGCAGGATACGGAATTGAGATACTAACATTTAATAGAATCCTCCGAGCCGTCGAGGTCGGCGAACCCCCCGCTTCGATCAAGTACGAGGTACACATTAACCTCAAGACCGCACGTAACGGACCAGTCATCAAGAACAGCGTCCGTCTGCCCCACCCCGTCCAGAGCGACTGGCAAATCGCCGTCATCTGCCCCGAAGGCAGCGAGATCGCCCGTGAAGCCACCGCAGCTGGTGCCGTAGCCGTCGGCCAAGAAACACTCTTCGAAGCCATCAAACAAGAAAAGATCAACTTCGACCGACTTATCTGCCACGAAGCCAGCGAGGCTGCTATGAACAAGGCCGGTCTGGGAAAGATCCTCGGTCCCAAGGGTCTCATGCCCAGCAAGCGTATGCGAACTATCGTTCCCGATGTTGTCAAGTCGATGCGAGACTCTGCTGGTGCTGCCGATTACCGTGAGAGACAGGGTGTTATCCGTATGGCTATTGGACAATTGGGTTACTCGCCTGACCAGCTTAAGAACAACATCAAGGTGTTGCTGGCCAAGGTCAAGGCAGAGTGTGCCGAGATTTCAGAGGAGGTGCACAAGGAGGTCCACGAGGTTATTCTCAGCACGACACATGGGCCCGGTATTAGCTTGAACGGAAACCTGAAGGATGCTGAGGAGAAGATTACCCCCGAGGCTTTGTCGAGCATCATGTAAAAAAAAGCTTGAACTTGTATAATTGTATCATATGTCATATTAACGAATAGACCTTGTGGGAGCGGTCGTGGGTATCATTAGGATTTATTTGCAGTGAAATCTTTAACCACCTCGGAGAGCCTTTACAGCCTCTGATTGTGCATCTAGCACTCTATATATCGCCAGACATTTAAGAACTCTGTCTTGACCTTTAACGCCGGCCTTCTTGGCTTCTTTCAGCGCATTGCCCAAGTCTAGAAGTAATGTGTTTCTGCAACGTGTCAAACGTTCCTCCATTTTGATAACAAATGGTGTATCAGGGTCCAAAGCTTCTAAGAGCTTCGTGATTCGGCTGCATTCTTGAGCTGAAGCGAGTAATTTGGCTGGCGAACTTCCGTAGTTGTCTTCATCCTCGTTTTCATCTTCACTTTCTTCGTCCCAACCATTGTCAGCCGGTAGACTTCCCAGAGAAAGTCGTTCTTCCAGTAATGCGAGTCTTTCGGATAGCTCCATCATCTTTCGACCTTTCTCGATAGCTGATCGCACACCACGGAGCTCTCCATTGAGATTATTCGTCTCCTCCTTGCGTTCTGTAACTTTGGTCTTGACTTCCTCAACAGCTCTTCGAAATCCTAGCAGAGAAACCTTGACATCTTCAACTTTGTCGTCGCCTCCTCTCAATTCGCTGCCCAAAGAAAGAAACGCCGTGTAGTTTGAGTTGACAAGTTCCAGCAGCTCAGAGCTAATAGCAGCACTCCTGTCGCGTAAATCCGATCTCAAATCCTCTAGTGTTTGGTGACGATGTGGTAAAGCAGATAGATAAGCGGCAGGTTGAAAGTCTTCAGCGAGAAAGTCGGCGCGAGGGAGAGCTTCAGGGAATGGGAGAGGAGCATCGTCGTCGACAGATGATGAGTCGGAGTCGGAGAGGTTGAAAGGGGCGGATACATTGAGACTCGCCATTGACGATGTGAGAGGGTCTGGCGCGGTGGCCAGAATGGTGGTGATATTGTGGTGTCGTCTGTAAGTGTCTAGATGTAGCACTAAAGGTGAGGTGGCATGGATTTGGTGGAGGAGCTTCAGTGGTCGGCGGCGCTAACTTTGATAGGAAGTTTGATCTTATCGATAACCCCGGATGTTAGGGTTGAGTTGGAAATGTTCCTCTACAAAGACAGAAGTCATCGTCAATTAATCACTTTTATAGTATTATGAGCGTGATCATGTCCTTTCATTATACTTGAGCTCTCTCTGTTGCTGATACAGCTTGTCAATCTGAATGTTGTCAAGTCTCTTCGTGGTTGGCTGTGTAAGTGCTTTTACAACACGAACACGAATGACAACAACAGTACCCTTGACACACATCACTTCTTGTCTGGACCCCTAAGGCACCCTCAACTATGGTTCGTGTTGAAAACTTCCGTCAAGATCACCTTATATGGAATCACTCAGTTCCGTGATCCGAAACTTATCTCATTGGTCATATTTCACCCGTTGGCAATCCAGACTTGCCCCGTGCAGCGTAGCTCAGTGGATAATCTGCTCAATGCCAGGGGTTCGAATCATCACGGACGCAGTTAGCGGTAGCAACAGTGGCCAAGACAGTAAAATGCTCAACAAGCGGATCATATTACGTTTAAAAAGCCGGGTTGAAGGGCATGTTGTCGAGGATGAAATCGGGCTGAAGGATGTTTATCAGATGCTTTTAGGAATTGCTGAGAGAGATGTTGTAGTCTCCCTCTGATCAGAACGTATCTATTTCGCCTCTCAATGTTTCAGTATCACATCACTTGTACCTAAGATCATCAAGAGGTTCAAGACATGTTGCGACAAAAAAGATGCAAAGCCAGTTTGATGGAATATGATCGGCCTTTGAACTCCGGTTATATCACACGTGAGCGGGCCAAAACCAACAGCTTCTACTTCCATTGGAAGCCGGGTTCTGGTACCGGAAGAATTGTCAATCTTTTCCAGCGAAGTCGGAGTTTGAAGACCTTATGATCGGCACTAACTGTACTGAGTGATCTTGACCGGATCTTATCTGATGGTTGCGGCACTCACTCGTGCAATTCCGACTTGGGCCGGCTTGTTCGAGGTCAGCCCCGAGCTTCGGATTAGTTCAATTGAAGCTCCATGTTTTGAGGGGTCTTTGGTGGAGGAAATCCATTTAACAGAGGACACCTATTGGAGATCATCAGTGATAATCCTCCTTACTGTTGCATTATGACGAGAGGGTCCATATGCTACGACGTCAATCAACTGCCGCATACTATCACTTTATCAATCACTCTAGTTACTTTACCACTCACTCATTGGAAGAAAAGTACCGAATCGTGCCTTGCACACCAATAGTTGAACAGGAATCTGGTCGACGTCGTAGTGCCTGTCGAACAACGAGTGGGGGAATAATTAACAAAGGTCAAGGCGCTGTGGAGCCGCCAAAGTTATGACTGATTGATACGCATCTCTGAAACTGGATGCCTGGAAAATGCCTGCTCTGCAATCAGATTACGAGAAAAGTCCCTCTTCAACTCGGTCGTAATAGTAAATTGACTTCTAAATGGATGGTCGTCGTAAAGTCCCCATATCATGATGCATGCCTGGCGTATGGGGATTAGTGCCTGGCGTGGTGTCGTCTGCAAAGTTTTTATCAATCAAATCTTATCAATCTGATCAGCTCCACATCGTCTCCTGGAATCGGACCATTGGTTTCCCAACCGTCGGTTGTGTTCGGGGCACAAAAGCAACGACGCACCCCGCGATTCATTTCCCTCTTTGCTACCCTTTCTTTTCCCGTCCAATCTGTTGATTTGATGATCCCCTGATACCTCGATCTGTACATCTTCGTATGGGTTCATCACTTTATCAATCAGACTCCAGGCTCTCAGCTATCAATCAGCCGAGACTAAAGCCGAGATCGCACCGAGCTGTCACATTGTAGCTGCGTTGCAGTTGCGTCAGACGGTCCCCAAAACAATCTTATCAATCTGTTTATCAATCTTCCACCAACTTTTCATCGTTACCACCGTTGACGAATTGGTTTCGGTTGAGATTGAATAACAAACCCAATTCAATTACGCGCATTTCTTCAAGAGTTTTCATTACGAGTTTACCTACCAATTTACCTCATCGGCATTCCAACCCGGGTTGGCCTAACCGACCGACCGAACCCGAATTCGTGCGATCGCAACATCCATTACCCGTACATCCTTCACCATGTCGGCTTCTTCTCCTCAACAGTCAATCGAGTCTCCTGGAGCAGCATCTTCTCCTGCTGCAATTGCTCCAGGAACAAGAAGTCGTGCTATCTCAGCTGCACCTGGACCTGCATCACCAGCCACAGCTGGTCCCCACAGCCACAGAACGCCACTCTCCATTAAGCCGAGTTCGAAGCCACCTCCACCCACACAACCTCAACAGCGCACTGCTCTTCCTTCCATCAACAAGATGGCCATGTCGTCCGTAATCAGCCCAAGTCCGGTTCCTCCGGAGCCTCCAAAGGTGTCTATGACTTCCAAGGAATGGGTGATTCCTCCTAGACCCAAGCCTGGCAGGAAGCCTGCTACCGATACGCCGCCTACTAAGCGTAAAGCTCAAAACCGCGCAGCTCAAAGGGCTTTCAGAGAGCGGAGGGCGGCCCGAGTTGGGGAACTTGAGGAACAACTTGACCAGCAACGTGAAGTTCAAGAGAAGCATGAGCAAGATCTCAAGGATAAAATTCACGAACTTGAACTTGATGTTCAGTCCTACCGATCCAGATGCATGTTGCTTGAAAATATGCTTGAACGGGAAAGACAGGACCGTATCCGGGTTGAAACAGAAGCCGAAACTCTTAAACGTCGTTTGGATGAGGGTGTCTTCAACTCAAATTTTCAATCACGAAACATGAGTGTTCAACATTCATTTGATGGAATGCACAGTCCTACCAGCCAGGCACCAAGACACAGTCTACCTGATGGACGACCTGACCGTCAATCAGGCCATTCCTTTTCCATCTCACAAATTATCTCTCCCCCAGATACCCTCGACATGAACCCCCATGATCCCGAGACTACCCTCACCTGTGGCAACTGTTCCCCAAACGGACGTTGTGCCTGCGCGGAAGAAGTGATGAAGACAGCCGAAAGCGGTTGCGGGAAATGCAGTCTCTTGTCCACTTGCCAGTGTCTCGACGAGGCAGCTGAGGCTCTTGATCGATCTCAAGACCTCAAGCGTCCTGTCTCGCCGTCGGCAGATGTGTCGCATGAGAAGAGACAACGCTCAAGTCCACATGAAGCAGTGGAGACTGACTATACAGTTATGTTCCGCAAGCCCACTCAAGATACATTCTCTGCCCCCTCTCAACTCCCCTCCATGGACTCCATGCCTTTTAGAGATGGCTGCGGCTTCTGTAAGGATGGAACATATTGCGTCTGTGCCGATACAGCACTTGCAACCCCCGCCATGACTCCTAATGATACTCTTCCTCCCATCTCTCAGCAGGTCCAAACCCCGCCTCCTGAAGAGACTGATCCTCCCATGCTTGCGATGGAGATGACAGCTGATGGAGCTGTCAAGTTGCCTCGTCGCACACAGGCTAAGCCAGCTGAGCGTCGAAGTGGCTGTGGTCCCAACGGTCCTGGTTCTTGTGCCCAATGTCAGGCTGATCCCAAGTCGGGACTCTTCTGTCGTCTCATGGCCGCCAACTTCAACAGTAAGAATGGTGGCTCTGGTGGTTGCTGTGGCGGCAAGGGTGCTGGCGGTGGCTGCTGCAAGTCTCAGCCCAAGCCGCCTCAACAACCCGAGAAGATCAATCTTCCCAGTCTTCCTAGCCTAGGCTTGAGTTGCGCCGAAGCATACCAAACGCTAGCCAGCCATCGCAACTTCTCCAAGGCAGCAGATGATATCGGATCATGGCTACCCAAGCTCAAGGCTACACCAAGACCTGGTACTCGACCAGCACCTCCTGGCTCAATGATGCCTATCGAGGTTGAAGCAGCGAGTATAATGAGTGTCTTGAAGGATTTTGATGTTCGGTTTGGGAGGGGAATTTAATGGGATCCCAAACCGTTAAAAAGGATAGTATATTGAGTACATGAACAAAACGGTGGTTTGGAGCATATTGCAGCATGCCTAATATGGCACTTGGGCGGTTTTTGGTTGGAGCGTTGATATTATACCCTTATTAGTCAAGATGTAGTCACTTTACAGTACTGTATATGCATCTACGAATTTATGCGTCTATCAAGCCTCTAACGCAATGCTTGTAATGTGATGAGATGAGATGAGACATGTGCCGGCGGATGCATTCAATACCGGATGTGTGGTAAGTTCAAAAGCAAAACTTGCATCCCGGGGATAGGCTGGTTAGTTGACCAGTCGGAGAAGCAGGCGAGGTAAACAAAACAATGAAGGGTGGTAGGCTGCCTTTCTGGAAGGGCACTATCGATCGGACTAGTCAAATGGAAACCGTGTTCAAATTGATAGAAGCGGCTCAAATGTCACCATGAGGTGTATTGATCGGAGGTGGTGATAGTAACGTCGACAGATACGTGGGTGACAACGTGGATGACTAGCTTGAAAGAGTTGGTTCAGAAGACGCCACGGTGAACATGTAAATCGCTCTGATAAACCACGCGCTGACGTGCATAAAGGCAGAAACACCCTCGGCTGAAAGAGGGTGATATACCGGGGAAAAGCTGGGGGTTAAATTCTATGGTCGGATGAAGTCGTCGTGAACTGTCGACAAAGTTGCGGTGGAGTTTCAATGGTGGAGCAGCATGGCCAACGCACCGCACTGCCCGGTACAGGACGGTACTGGAAGCGCTGTACGGATTCAGCCCGTAGGACGAATGTGCTGTTTACTTTTGAAGATGGACGAATAAGGTCAGCTGCATTAGAGTGGCGAGTTAGTCAGAGTCAGAACCAGCTGAGAATAGACTGTTTTGAGAGTAACGAATACGGCTGCATAACTCGACATGTCGGTCTGTCTAACAAATTCTCGAAAGACCAGGGGTGTTTCTTTTCGGTGAGGTTTTTGCCTTTTCAGCGCAGAATTGTGTCTGGCAGTGAATGATTGGAAGAGGGATGCATGTGGAGGTCGGCGCATGATTGGTGTCTGAGGGGGGATGCGTTGGCAGTTGGCACACAGCCCAGCCCAGTTGCTGCAACTCTACAGCGACTGTTGTCTTTGCTTTGCATAGAGAACTGGCGTGGAGGGATGAGATTGGTTGAAGCATGTGGATGAGGGGGGAGGGGTTTTGGTACAGTACATTGTGTGATGGTGAATTTTTGTTAGACTCATGATGGGAATTGTTAGGAAGAATGTATTCAGGAGGCTCTTGCTCACGACTTTTGTCACATGTTTTGTTTGCAAAATCATGTTTTGTTTCAGAAACAAATATCGTGAATTGTATTAGTGGACGAGATTATGTCGTTTACTGACTCAACTGTAGACCCTTGTAGTCCATACTTGGTTGTGGAAACATAGTTACCCGACAACTCATAGCTACAGTACCGACTCGCTACTGTTTAACCAAACCAAAAGTCAATCCGAACACGGGGACTGCGTCTATTTGTTTTCTTTTTTCTCTATATCACTCATAAAATTTCTTCTTGATAGAAATCCCTCGCTTGTCCTCGTGGACATATTTCCTGATCCAGTTTTATTTGTGAACGGTCCTTGTTGGCTATGCAGTGACAACTCATAGGGCCTTCAGAGTTACACCGATCCTATGTATGATACATTTTGTTATTTGCATTTCAAATAATCAAGATTTTACAGAATCATCAATCACGATTTCTAGCAGCAGGAACTATGTAGGTACAGTGCACACTGCGTACATACAATGGCCTGCAAGTCATTGTCCTACCATCATTGTTCATCATGACTTGTTAGACTCGGGTGGGTGCACTGTTCCACTCTACCGCAATGACGGGACAGGACAGCATAAACAGGTGTTCTTGAGGAGGCTCTTTCAAAGGTCCACAATTGGAGATCAACAAACGTAGTTCCCGAGAGACAAGCTGAGAGGCAGATAACTTTGTTACAATATCGTAGCGCTGAACTTGCCAACGCACAACTTGATATCCCCTGTGACCCGGCCCGACCTTGTCCTCTACTTTGCCCTGACAAGGCCAGGCCAGGCGCTGATTGACACGTGCGAATCGCACAGGGCTTCAGGTACCGACCCATAAAAGAGTCGTTGATCCAATTGCGTTTCATTCTCACCCGCATTACCGCCTTCGTTTCTTCCTATTCTGGTCTAGTGCATATCATCAATATCTGCCAACTGCAACATCCCCTCCAAAAGGCGGTACTGTACCCACTCCACTACCGTACCGTACCGCCTGTTCCCGTCCGTTATAGCGAGTAACTTTAGTGGTAGGGATCGGTTCCATTGGATACCTCTACCCCATCATATTGGATCCTATCCTTATCCCAGCCCAGCCCGATCTCGTTGTCCAAAGCCAAGGTTGTCTGTCTGTGTTCGTGTCTGTGCCTGTGCCTGTATCGGTCTTGTTTCTTGTCTTTCTATGCAGTCGAGTCGGCAAAACCGACAGGTGCCAGTTGTGAGGCCCCGTTCGTTATTACCGGTCTGTCTACAGTGCCTTGGTACCATATCATTCCCACGATACCTACTTCTCCCCCCACCTCCCACTTCAACTCTTCTCTGACCTCCCACATCTTCTCTCTTCTCTCCTCTCTTCTCTTCCTCTACCTAGGACCTCCTCTCTCCCCTATTCTCTGTGTTTTGTTTAGTCTTGTGTTCTCTACATAGAACGTGCGACTCCAGCCCGTGATACGATCCGATCCCAGTACAGTACCAGCAGCGCGCCATCCATTATCAACCCAACCTCTCGCGCCCTGTCATTCTTTATTTCGTCCGATCTTCGCTGGCAGGTCTAGCGCCCCTTCTCGAATCCTCGTACAACGATCTTCCTTGCGAATCGCCTGCACTCGAGCCATATACATACAGCACCTACATAACAGTACCTATACTCACAAGCCCGTGGGCGGCGCCTCATAGAGAGCTGCCATAGCTGCGCGATTGCGACGCAGTCCTCTCCTCCGAAATGGTTTCTATGCAGCGATCTCTGTCTTCACCAGTCCGCATTCATACTGCTCCCAGTACGTCTCCGACGTCGCTACCAGCCCGTCTCCCAGCCAGACCCTAGTTCTGCCTCTGCATGGTTTCTGATACTGATATGACTGGCTTTGTAGCTGGGTCGTCCACTGTTGCGCAAGATTCGGGGTCGCCCCCTCCGTCTGTCGATATTCATGTGCAACCACCTCGATCACGAAGACGACGCTCGCCGAGCCCTAGCCCAACCCGCGATCCCACACAGAAGTCTTCGCGGAACTCGGATGACAAAGAACATCGAGGTCATGCTCACCAACAGTCACCAGTCATGTCGTCCCGAAAGCCAATTGTGGCACAACCAAATATGCCTGGCCAACCGTCACCAAGAAACAGTCCTAGAGTTTCGGCTCTAAAGCCTAGCATCGACCAAAACGATAACGAATCCTCTTCAAAGTTCAAGCCGTTACTGCAAGATGTTTCACAATACACAAATCCACACCTGCAACCCGAATCAGAAAGTACAACTCTCGAGGAACTGGCCCATCTAGTGCGACTGTCTAAGTACCAGGAGCGCAAGCGCGCCAACAATCGTCTACGTCTTCAAAGGAATTTGGTTTCTACTGCTCTCAGCGCCCGCTTGACCCGCTGCGGGGAAATAGCTCATCGTAATTTGGTCGACAGTTTCCGTCGTGACGACAAGGAGAACTTCTCTGCCCTGTACAGCGCTATCCATGATGTACGCAACAGCTGCGACGAGCTTCGTCGTTATGCTCTTCTCGATCCCGAGATGGAAGGCCTCGCCAACGGTGGTCTTGGATCTTCTGAAAGTTTGGACACTCCCACTAACTCGGCAGCTATGGGCCCTCTCAAATCTATAACGCCATTTCTACACGACATTTCTGCTTCTGCTCGAGATACATTTTTGGAATTTCTTACTCAGCTCCGTACAAATCCTGACTATCTGGCCACTCGTATATGTTCTCTGTCAAGCTCCGAGTTGAACTCATTCTTGTCTTATCATAAAGGTTTGGAGCCCGTGGAATCTGTCCTGCCCTTTCATGGCCGTTCTGGAGGAAGATCCCATGCAAGTGCGCCCAAGAACAGCACTGCTGTGGATATAGAGCGACTGTTGTCTTTCCAACGCCACGATCCTCTATCCATTCTTATTCATACCTGCTTTGCCAATTCTGCTGGACCTGATAGTTCTGAGGATCAACGACGAACCGAAATCTGGGCTACTGCTTTGGCAAGGCTTATCTCGGAGCCCAAATCTACCGGAGAGCACTTTCTTATTTCCGTTCTCAACATCTGGACAGCAATGCGTGACTGGTCTGGCAAGTCCAATATGGAATGGTACCTGATGAAGATCCTCGAGGATGGAGCCTTTTTGCTGGACCGGGCCGAGGACCAACATGGTACACGATTTAACCTCTCTGATTGGAATTCATCAGATGAGGCTAAGGCCAAAGAGTTCTATGAGCGAGCAGTTAACCAATTGTTTGAGCTTGTCGACGATGAAGATGCCACCGGAATACCCGAAGGACTCTTGGAACTTGGAAATGCCATTTTGAAGAAGCTCGATCACAAGTATGTCGAAAACACCTCTCGCTGGTTGGTCTGGAGGTGCCTTTTCTTCGTTTTCCTCTTGGGCGTCATTATTCACCCGGAATCTTATGGAATGCTGGCCGAGTATCATATCACACCTTATGCGCGTGAGAAGATTCTGAAAAAAGTAGCCATGAAGGCTCATGAGTATGTCTCCAGCATGTGGAGTGGTAAGCCCTCGGCAACCTGTGTTCCCGTGGACGTACCACCAAAGATCAAGGGCCATGTTGAAAGCATCCTCGCCCGTTTCCAAGGATCTCGATCCAAGGCTCCGGCTGCCAAGCTACTCCCAGCAAGGTCCATTACTTCCTTGAGAGAAACCAAGGAGGTCCATCCTTATTTGGTTATTAGCCCAGCTGATCTCGCAACCTTGATTAATGCCATCTTCCCCGAAAGAAGACCTCACTCGGCTTCTGGCAGCTTTAGATCAGGCCCGGCCTCTATTTCCGGCATGTCTGCTATCTCCCAGCCTATCCCCATGTCAAGCACGAGAAACAACTTTGATACTGCCTCTATCATCAGCACAAGCGTCTCTTCGGTATTTAGTGACTCTACCACAAGGGATGACTACTTGGACGAGCAGACCTCTGTTACACCTCAGCGCTACTCTCCTCCAGCGATGGACTCGGAGCTTCAAAGGCGTTTGAACAAGTATGAAGATGATGGCTATCGACTGCGCTTGGCACTCCACGAGATGCAACAGAATCTAGGTCCTGATATCGTCCGTGGTTCATGTCACCCTTGTGCTGAGCGATGGCTTGTTCTCTTCATCTCTTCTGATGGAAAGAGTTTGTCTACTAACATGACATTCGATCCTGATGAGGAATTGGACGATGAGGAAAACTCATCTAGCACTGATACAGATGAGGAAGACGCCAATGATGGTCCTGAGCTCGACAAGGACTACCACCAACTTAGGGATTCAATCCTCAAGTTGGTGGAGGACTACGAGATTCCCCGTAGCCTTGAGCCTGAGAACAGCCGGACGCAACTTAGTAACCGTGCTTCTGGTCTCAAGAGGTACAAGTCGAAGACAAGAATTATTACTACTGAACGGTCAATGGCCAGTCGCAACCCATACAGGAAGCACCTTGACAAGGAGGCCAACGGCAAGCGACAGGCATCTATTTCAGAGTCAGAATCCCAGGATGACAAGTCAGAAGCCGTCCTGATTACTATGCTCAAGGCGGCCTCAGCGCAATCCAAGGCCCTGGCCGACTTTGTCTCGTCTCACCAATACTGGAAGACTCTCAATCAACTCAATGCTCTTGCATCTCCTTCACTCCGGGCCAACGGCTTTGCGGTGCTGATCAACATCTTCTCTCGTGGTCCGAGAGATTCAATCCGCCGATCTGCTTCCGCTATTGAGGAGTATGATGCTTGGCTTGTCTGGCTTAAGCAGAGCCAAGAACGTCACGAGGGTATTATCGACCGCATGATGAAACGTGTGCGATCCGTACGAGATAAGATGTGGTATGTGACAGACGTGCGCAACTCAAAGGAGTACGCCCACAGTCGTGACATTTGCCAAGCACTCAAGACTATGGGCATGCCTCGACGCTGGAACTCTTTCCAGCGATCTCGTGCCCACATGGCTAGAGGACCAAGCTCATCTTATCTCTACCGCACCGAGTCTCAGATTATGGACCTTCTAGCCGCGTCTGAAGAACAAGGTGGACCGAACAAGCTGAGCGATGACCCTGCTGAGGCTACTGCAGCATGGCTTCAGAACCGTGGCATCGAGAACTTCTGTATGGGCGAGGAGCGAATCCACAGGTTCTGCTACGAGGTGGACAAGTGTATCTCGAGATTGGTCGGCGAGACTATCCGAGATGCACCTGTTTTGTGGTCGAGTGAGCTTTACAAGCGAGACAAGCTTGGTTATGACCGCGCCAGAGCTAGGGAGAAGGAAATGTCCTGGACTGGAGATGACACTGGAAGCATCATCAGCGAAGATCGCAAGTTTAGTCCTACGTCAAGCAGACCAAACTCACTTGCTCGCGATCTAAGATCGCTGTCGATGCATAACCCTAGCCAGCAGTCTCTTGACTCTGCCCGACAAGGAATGCCTCGAGCTAGCTCAGCACTTTCAGATATTCTTGATGGACAAGAATACTTTGACCGTGCTTCACCCGCGCACACCAACGACTCAGCTAGCACCTTCTGGTCGCCATTCCAGCCAACCATGTCTCCAAGTTCAGGAGCTTCTCGAGGTTACTCGCCTACTACCAGCATGACAAACCTCTCTACAACCTTCTCTCACTCTCAGCATGGTACCGCACCCTCCAACTCAACCTTCTCAACTGGAACCGGGCGCCCTGGCACTTCAGCCTCGTCTAACGAGACTGTGTTCCAACACCAGAAGTCGGATGATGAAAAGACACGCTTCCTGAACGAGTTGAGACAGTCCCTTACCAGTCTTTTGCTTTCTGACCTTGGCAACCAAGTCTTCTCCAAGGGTTCT
The DNA here is from genome assembly GCF_020744385.1 of Fusarium flagelliforme. NCBI lineage: Eukaryota > Fungi > Ascomycota > Sordariomycetes > Hypocreales > Nectriaceae > Fusarium > Fusarium flagelliforme. Next base: position 722,505 of record NW_025763504.1, on the reverse strand, counting down.
GAAACGGATGGCTGGTTTGACAAGCTGGGACAACAGTGCATCGATCGTAAGGATGCTCTTGATCGTCGAGCACGACGTCGCTCTGAGATCAAAGAGAAGCGAAGCTCAGGTCGACCAAGAGTCATTGAGAAGAAGAAAAGCTTTGGTAACCTGCGAGGTGCCGGCGATAACGCATCAGAAACTTCGGAAGTTCCTCCGGGTAATGAGGGATCCAGCACCAATGAGTCCACGCCGCGTCTGTCTGTGGCCAAAGAAGACAAGGACAAGAACGAGTTCCCCTTTAAGAAGGCATACCAACGACTTCTTAACATGTTTTGCGTTCACCCCAACCCTTACGCGAAGCTCAATGCTCTTTATGAATTGGAGAATCTTATTGTAGCTGCACTACAATCAAGCGGACAAAAGAGACCGCGATGGAACCGGTCCGATGCTGGATCGAGCGTTGTAACAGAGCACAATACCAACGCTCGTCCTACACCTCTGGAGGGAACAATTGACAACGTCAAAGAACGTCGATCGCAAGCTCTTCAATCCCAACTTGCGACGCCATTCTTTGGTCCTCGACAAACCAATTCCGAAACAAGGTCAATCATGTCGGGAGGAAACGTCAACACCGACATCATTACCAAAGAGCTTCAGGCTCTATTCAGAGAGGCATCAATCCGACCAAAGACTCTCTTCCGCGATTTACAATTTATCGCATCATTTGTCCCACCTTCAGTGCTGGACAAGCAGGAACGTGGCAAGGCCTTCTGGAACACTGCTCTGGCGGCTCTCAAGCTCAAGTCAGAAGTTTGCCGAACCATGGTAGAGATGGCAGATGAAGTCGTCGCAGCGCACACACATGTGCGCAAACCAAACGACAATACGATACCAGATGTGCCACAATCAACAACTGGCACACCACCACCGCCGTCAACAACATACAAACTGGATGATGCGGGTAAGATGTGGACAATCACTGCTAAGGAAGGATTCCCAACAGCACAGCGCGAGCTTGCGCTGTTCTACCTTTCCAACCCAGAATACGTTGAGCGTACAACGCTCCCTCTCTCCAAGCCACGCGAAGTATTTAAGCAAACTGTTATGGACAAGTATGGCCGCTTGGGTAACGGCGGCGGAGGCCGCACAGGTTTTGGAGGTGAAGGCAAGGAGAGTGATGTGAGAAGCGACCCGGGGTTGATGTGTGTCGCGGTTCACTGGATGGAAGCGGCTGAGCATGGAGGTGACAAGCTGGCGACGAGCTTCCTGCAACAGAATGGATTTTGGGTGGGAGATGAGTGAGATGAGTGAGTGAGATGAGAGTGCTTGTGCGCTGAAAGTATTATACCCACGTGTTTTTTGTTTGGCGCTTGGGCGTCTATAAGATTTCTTTCCATCCTTTAGAGGAAATTGAGTATATGATTTGAGGATAGATGATATTTACGAGTTGTTGAATACGATCGATACAAGGACATGATGACTTGTAGTATCACTTCAAATATTCAAGAACAGACGCAAAGTTTGACGTCTCTCCTTTCTTAATACCTGCTTAATGGCCAGACACTCAGTGATGACCTTTTCACTGTTACGTTTCTTCTAAATCCCTGTGCTTCTACTGTGAAGCTCACCATGAAGCCGTGTTTTTGTGGAAGTCCGGAATCTGGGCAAAATGATACCAGTCACCTATCAGGCAGTTATGTAGTAAACCGCCAACTTGGTACAGGCGAGTTTCATCAGAACAAACGAAAGGTGTCTCATTATCAGACCTCACGCTAGAGCTGCACAAGCAATAACAGCAATCATGTATACACACCGTCGACCGAAAAAGGAAGATTGGTGCATCGACTAGCCTTCAGCTAAATAACAGTTGCGGGGGATGCATAGTAGCTGCAAGCGAGCTATGGCGGCTAGTTCTTGATGAGTTCTCATGATCTGCCCTCAGATGGTTTGCAGTCGTCGAAATGTCAAATAAACAATCGGGACAGGCAAGAAAAATGGCTGAAAAAGCTGAGTTCGTTATTTGGAACATTGTCAGTTTTTGTTGAGGTTCGGTCGTGTGGTGTCATGATAAGTATATTGCCAGGTATGAGGCCTGTAAGCGGAATCGTCCGTCGATGGCAACCAGAATTTGTTAGCCCAGGCAGACAAGGAGCAGAGAAAAAGGCCTGATGCTAATACACTCTTTGAAAAGAGAATTTAAAAAACTCTTATTCCATAAAGTTCCAGTGGTGCCAGAAGGATCAGGGCGTCGATTGCTCGATACAAGGCCTTCAAACCATCGGGTTGTTGCTCGTAAGCCGCGAAAGACTTAAGCAACACACCGACTGACTCCACGGCAAGGGCCCTTGGATGCAAGAGATGGTGTGGTTAAGTGTCAAAGTGATGGTCAGTCATATAATCATCATGATGTATTGTTCATGAGATATCCAGTGCTGAGGCATGCCTGAGAATGGCAGGCCAGTAAGATCCATGTTACCAAGTCAACTTCCTTTCTCCGAAGCCACTGCATTGATTGCTTTTTTGCTGCCGGCTGTGTTCAGGCAGCAGGCATCTTGAATGGGCGAATGTGCCACGATACGAACTGGGGATCAAAACGATGATATTCCGGGAGTCGGAGCGGCCGTCGGATAAATGACGCAGTTGTCCATTGTCGTTACTTTGCATATGCGCTAGCAAACAAGCTAACCAGAGATTTGTCCGTCTTTTTTTCCTTCGGTTGGTCGCAATTTCATCAGCTCACTTCGGGCCGTCGGTACCCTTGACCGATTCGATTTCGATGAGTGCGCTTTCGATTTGCTCCGGGAATGAGTCAGTCGGTTGGTCTTTGTTATCTGAGACTGGCGATGCAACCATCTCGAGCTTCCCCTAATTTCCAGCTCGTCGCTTCTCTTCTTCGAAGAACTGGCGTCGGTCAGTGCCCTCTAAACTGTGACTCTTAATCCCGGTCAATAGCCTGGTCTTTGGCGGAGACCCTTCAAGCCCAGGCGCCGGGATCGAGCGGGACTCATACCTTCATAGGTGTCGCTTCTCGGCCCATTCTTGTTCTCATTGGTACTCCGTATCCCCAGGTTTCTGTCATGTTGGTTGATGTAAGGGGAACAAAAAGTGACGATAGAGTTTGAGACGTAACTGACAGGATAGTTAGTAGAGGTCGCCTGTCAATTTGCGTTGCATCGAGATAAGGCCTAAACATTACTTTCAAAATAGATAAAGAGATCGTCTTTCTTCATCTCGAATGGTGTTTGAACCTGATTTTGTATAACTGACTCGTAACAGCATCATAGCTGAGAAAGAGCTCGTCTCTTTAAGTCTTGTTGACCGTTGTCACTTCTAATCAACATGCCATCACAACAACAACGCACACAGCTAGGAGCAGAACGTACTGGCAAACAATGCCCCCTGGTAAAAACATAGGCGGTGACTTTTGTGACCATTGAGGCCTGGGTACAACATTTTGCCAAGCTTGTGGGCTCGAATTGCTCCACAAAACGTCGTTCCATCAGTTTTCTATCGGCTCGGCTAATCGAGGCCAGATGTTTTGGTGTAAAATAACGCTCATAGAGAAGTGAAAGAAGGATGAAAGAGTTCGATAGCGTTAGGTTGATGCCATTTAAATTGACTTTTGCGGTGTCCGATTTTGTCAAGTCTGACGTCGAAATATGGCAATCACGACTGAGCACAATGGGAAAGTGTCAATTGAACCTGCTCTCTGCCCCACCTGCCCGTGTTTAAGAAGATCTCATGTGAGCAACTGCTACCCAAGGGTGTGCACCAAGTTGTACTCAGCTTGGCAAGAACCTAGGTGGGCGTGATTATTGTTTCTATAAGAAGAAATAAGAACAATCCAACATGATGCATACTTCCAAGGTCTTGGATGAATGGAACAAGAGGCCCGATGTTGCATTTCCATGTACTTGGATTCCCCAATCAAACAACACCTTCAGGCGTCTAGTCAACTACCGTTCACTGTAACAACCCCAATTTTTAGAAAACATACACCTCTGTTGCCCCTTCCGGTCCCGATTTTCCCACAATTTAGCACCCCCAGTGCCTGCCCCATGGAAGGAAACAAGACAACCTTCCTTATCGCCTCCACTACCTGCCCGCCTTCTGACTCCCACCATTCCACTCACTAAACATCACCACCATCGTCACTACAAATTCTCCTAATAAAAACAGTCCAAAAAGTCTATACAAATCGTTTCCCCACCCTCTGGCCTTCGTCGAACTCGACGTTGGTCGCGGTGGATTGCTCTGAACTTCGCTGCTAAGCTGATATTAACCGTCCCAATCGTTGGGTCCCTCCATGCGCCAAGTTAAACCAACGTCGCCATGGATCTCGCTTCTGCCGCAGGCGACCATCCGAATAACCTCATTCCCAGCCTCGACTCTCCTCTCCCCGTCTCAGCCACCACCTCCTCTACTCCAGCAGTGTCTCAGCAACCAGCCAATCCTTCGCAACCCGCCTCTCATGCCAACTCTCCCGATCGCAAACCAAAGAAGTCGTCTTTGACCTGTACAACCTGTCGCGCTCGCAAAGTACGATGCAATGGTGCTCGTGAGATCTGTTCCAACTGCGAACGACTAGGGTTTCCGTGTTCCTACGATGATGGCGACACTGGTGCTCTATCTGGTGCCCTTCCTCGACGACGAGTCCGACAAGCTTGTATTAGCTGCCACAGTCGAAAAGCCCGATGTTCCGGCCACATGCCGTCATGCGATCGGTGCCGTTCTCAGGGCATTGAGTGTGTTTATAGACCGAGCAAAAGAGCGCGCATATCTCTGAGAGAAGGCCCAAGTCCACAAAGCAATGAAGGTGACCGAGACGACGGTCACAACGACAGTGACCCTGGATTGACCGACCCAGCTAGCACTGCAACACCCCAAGGCTTTGCACCAGAAATGTAAGTTGACATTGTAGGTGATGCTCTCTAGGCTAACAAACAGTTGTAGTCCCTTTCCAGATGAGTCTTTCGATGCTTTAATAGGTCGAACTTTTATCAAGTTCTTCAATCATGTCCATCATATTCCCATGTTCTCGTTTCTACATCGAGCCTCCCTTGAAGGACGATACAACTCGGGTAAGGTGGAGAAGGCTCTTCTGCTGGCCCTGATTGGCATAACATCGTACCTTACAGATATGGGACCAGGGATGAAGGATTATGGTGAAAGGTGTATCGACGATGCTGAGGGTCTCATTTTTGCCGATTACACTCGGCCTTCAACCATCAAAGTGCAGGCGCTTGTCCTGATTATCAAGCACCGTATCCTATCAAAGAAATCTCCAAGCGCTTTTATGCTGTTGAGTATAGCATCTCGATATGCTGCAGCTTTACGTTTGAATCACGAAGCTCCAAATCTTTGTTTCCTTGCTCAAGAGTCTCGCCGTCGACTCATGTGGGCCCTCTATTGTATCGATTCGGGTGTCTCAGGCGGATATCGTGACTACTCGCTTTGGAGTGCTGATAAAATCCATGTAGGATTACCGTGCAACGAGCGCAACTTTGAATTTGACCTTCCACAACCGACCGAAAGACTTATTCACGAACCCGACAAGCCTCGCAACCCACAAGCTGAAGACATTGGGAGTTTGGCTCTTCATATCCGAATACAGCACATGCGACGTCGAATTATGGAATTTTCGAGACGAGTTATGCTCACTCGCAACACCAAGCCCGATGAACTTCAAGCTGGTATCTGGGGGCTACAGAAAGATCTCAGCGATTTTGCGACACACCTACCTGCTTCTTTCCAGTTCTCAGAAAGCTCTTTGAGACTTCGGGCGTATTCTCCACGAATCTGCATATTCATCATGATACATGTTTGGTGGCATCAATGTCAGATCGATCTATACCGTCTTGCTCTAGGAGGCCTTCGAGAAGCTCTTCCTCGTGTCATTCTGGCATCTCTCGATGATGCTTTTGTGGATCACTGTCAACGACAATGCGTCGAACATGCCATGTCAATGGCCAATATCTTCTCTTCCATGCACAAGCTCAACGCAAAGCCAGTGACTGACTTGGACATGGCTATTTGCGCCTACCAATGCGCTCGCGTGTTAACCTACGCATATCATACCAATGCCCTGAAATATGACCTCACCTTGGATGCCGTCATGGAAAGGGCCAAGATCTGCTTGTTGACTATCAAGTCTTGTTGTGCGGGAAAGACAGCAGAAGGCATTCAGGCGGATTTGGAAAAGCTGATTACTCATGGTATTGCCATTCGCGTGCCATCAGCCACTCCAGATCCTCATGGCCAACTTCCCCTCAATAATGGGTATTCTCAAACTTTACGCCAATCTGGTCTTGTGGATGATCCAAGCATCAACGATCCTAGCCAATTTGTCTCCATGACACCCGTTTCAATGTCTGCCATGACTGATTCAACATTCCCACCCTCACTCGTCGCTGATCCCTGGGTTCCTGAAAGTCAAGTTTCTCCGGACTTACCTCACCCTACTACCGAAATTCAAGCTCCAGTAAAGCCTGCCGTGAGCGTCCCAGAGATAGTTCCACGACACGACTTTGGTATTTCGGAAATCAACAATGCCTATGACGGAGGTACGGATGGGTTGGGTACAGACACTGGATTGGAGTATGGAATGGGACTTGATCAGAACTTGTGGATGCCCAACAATGATTGGTTAAGCATCGATGCTCTTCATGGGGGTGTTGGAGCATGATTGAAACAGGATCCGGCTAGAAGACTAGGAGTACCACTTGCCTTGTGATGTTCCCGAGTTCTTCAGAGCCATCTCAACGATACAAGAGTGGTTTCGCAGTTTGTGTCTCCAAGACGCGACGCCCAACCTCTGATCCGGCCGTCCGACAAAAGCCTGATGAAAGATTCTTCAAGGGCGAGGCAGCTGGTGAAGCCCAGCCAAAAGGCCTAAGGGACTTGCCATCCCAGCAGCTCTAGGTTCGGACGCTTCAAAACAATCTCGACCGACGAGATTTTCAACACTCAACCATTCATCGGAGCCATGAAGTTGACGATTGAGACTCAAGGGTCGAATACAGTCAAACATTCGTGGGCTTCAGATTGATTGCAACACCATTGGACAGATGCTAGAGCTCAACCTTGCCGTGTCCTGTTCCAGGGAGTTCTCGAGTGGTTTCATCTACCACTGGAACGTGACATAGAGTCAACCCGGATTTACCAGGTGAACAATATCACCATCAATATCGATCTTACGGGTCAGTGCGTCTATTGACGAAGTGGACCTTGTACAAGACTCGTATAGACACCCTAAACGATCTCATGACAAACTGTTTTAAATATTGTACATATTCTTATAAAATGAGTTTCAGAATAAAGCGAGGAATGAAAATTCCAATAATAAAATCAATCAAACTATCTGCCTAATGAACGCCTGACTAATTATTCTACTACTCAAGGCTGGCCTGATTTCGTACCCAGACCCTTTTCACCTCCGTAAACGCCATGCCATGAATCTCTTGCAGAGGACCGGTAGATACATCTTGTCAGCTACCAAATGGTAAGCCGAAGACAGGAGGTTCATAACAGTCCGGTTTATCACCCAAAACAACGATCGCCGTTGAAAATGCTTTAGCTGTTCAGACGCCCCATATATTGTCCTACATCTTGACGCGAAGCAAGTAACGCAGCTTGACTTGGGCAACATCGTAACAAATGTACTCGTTGTATTGGAGCCAGGCTCCAGGAATGTTGGTATTGCCGGGCCTGATTTCAGGGTCGGGCTAAATAATTGTTAGCAAATGCTTCAAATAATAGGCAAAGACCGAAAAGCAGAAACTTACCATCTTGATACCCCTGAGACTCTCGTGAGCAGCTCCTGCGTCAATCCACTTGCTGGGACCCGTTTGACCCTGACCCCAAGTACTGTGCATGCCTTGTTTCTTCGCAGTTTCACCAGCTTCATAGCTAGAATCATTGAGCTTCTGAATAGGGTCTCCAAGCTCAGCTTCACAAAGGAGAAGCAATGCCTCGCCACCAGAATTGTAGGAGCAGCAGTAATTGGCGGACTTGGAAGACATATCGGCAAGATAAATTCCCTTGCCAAACATGTATCCGGACACAGGGGCCTCAGGAGGCGCAATTCGGAGACCCTGACTAAGGATACCACCGTAATTGGTCGTTCGAGAACCGTGCCAAAGGAGACGACGATCAGAGGAGATCTTGGAGAATTCAGACTCATCAAATCGTTTGCATTCACCCTGGCGCTCGATACGGAAGATGTCCTTCACCGTGTAGTTAACATGATGAGTTGCGCCCTTGGAACCATGGAGATAGTTCTGGAGATAAGAGAACTCGTTGCTGTCATGCTCAAGGGGAGTCATCTCCTCCATGCCGAGGCCGGCGAATTGTCGATCAAGAGGATGGACAGTGTCCCTTGTCTTGCGGTCACTCTTCATGATCTCCACTGCTTCCTTCATGTCCGACAAGCTCTCAAGAAGTTCTATTTCTTTCTTGAGCATTCCTTCGGTGCTGATGACAGGTGGTCGTTGGCGACCGAACGCATGAGGAATGAGCGAGTAGAACATGTTGGAAAGTTCCTGAGTAATAGCACCCAGGCTCTGGCCATACTTGGTTTGGGCAAGACTGGGGTCGTCGAATAGAGCGGCAAGATCCTTGAGTTGCTGGAAACCTCTGGTAATGGTTGCTTTACTTAATTTACCGAGAGGTAACTTGTTGGCATCGTAGTTAAGCGAGGACATTGCTTGCTGGAAGTACTGCTGGTTGAAAATAAGTTCCATCAGCTCCTTGACAGGCTTCTCGAGTTTGCATTCCGGTTCTGGCACATCATCCTCGTCGCCATTCTCCTTCTTGACAGCCTTCGTGTCATCGTCAGATTCATCGTCCGAGTCGTCGTAGCTACGCTCAACGAAAGCATATTTACCAGGCTTGGGATTGTCGCCGCGGTTATCCCATGAGAGACCTGACTTGTCCTTGAACTTCTTCTGGAAGACCTTGACGGCATCATCAAGGCTTCCATTTCCGAGAACAGCCTTTTGCCCCATCTCGCCAACACGGCCCCATCGGGTCCACGTCTTGAAAGTTGCTGACTTGGGATCCTTCAACACCTGAATACGGTAAAACTTATTGTTGTTATTACCAGCGTTGGTCTGATTCAGCGACGCGTCGTAGATGAGACCAGAGCCAGGATCGACGTAAACCTGGTAGGTGGGGAGGGTGCAATATTCGTCAAGGGGAATGGCAGCATCCTTCTTCTTGATGAACTGGCCTTCAGCGACCTGCTTTTCTTCCTTCAGATTCTCCTCAACTTCAGACTCAGACTCGGGTTCAGCCTTGACTGCGGCCTTGCCCTTGGTTGCCTTCTTAGTGGGAGCCTTAGCTTTAGCCTTGGCCTTGCTCTTTGGCTTCGCATCTTCCTCTTCGGACTCTTCTTCAACATCTGCCTGAGCCTTGGCACCCTTCTTAGTGGCCCTGGGCTTCGATTTGGTGGCGGGAGCAACGCTTGTGCTTCTGGCGCGCTTGGCTCGAGGTTGGCTGTCTTCATCCTCATCGTCAGCAGCGGGAGGGGATCTCTTGCTGGAGGTGCCATTGGTGGTCTTAGCAGTGCCGTTGGTGGAAGACGACCAGCTATAGTCATCAGGGTTCTGCTTGGTTCCCTTGGAGTCGGTGTCAATCAGCCACGAGGGGTTCAAAATGGGAAGACCCTTGGCTTGTGCAGTGGTGACTTTGTTGCTTTGCTGATTAAAATCATCATCGGTAGAAACAACATGCGTAGTAGCTTTGGTGACACTTCTGGTGAAAGATCCACCGTGCTTGCGAATGAGAGCTTCCAGAGAGGAATGACTGTGACCAATCTCCTCGAACTTGCCGCTTACTGCAATGGCACAGCCATCGAGAGGCGGATCGACTGGAGGAGCACTCGCGGCTGCACTTCTTCCCGTTCTTCTGGGAGGCATTTTGGGGAATTTAGTGTGAGAGCTTGACGTGGTGTGTAAGATTGAGTAAGACGAGAAAGCGGTTAAGTGTGAGTCGTAAAATGGGAATGAGCTCAACTTATACAATGTTAGCAATCGCGTACTGAGAACCCCAATTCTTTGTAGTGAAGAAATAAAAGCAAAGAATCAGGGGCTGAAAGACGACGCGGTGTCATACCCAACGGTTTGTGGCTTGTCAACAACAGCTGACCGAATCGAGCAATCGCCGAATCTTAGGGTGATCCTTGCGTTGGTCTAATGCACCAGATGCGGTTTAAGATGGGGGAATGAACCGAAATGGAGTGGATGAGAGGTGAAGAGAAAGATAGTGAGGAAAGAAAAAATTGGGAGTTCCGAAAATGAGGTCGGCTCTTTCCCATTTTAAAGTCATCAAGCTCATGAAGTGACGTTCAGCTGAATGGGAAGGTAACACGGGCTTCTAGGCTGAAACTCCCCACTTTCCTTGACTTCTATACGGCCCTACGGAGGTTGACAAAAAGGTGATGTTGAACGATCAATGAGATGTAATTCCTTAATCCACTGAACAATGGTCATATCGTGAGATTAGAATCTGAGAGAAAGACAGGTTATCAATTGGTGCTTTCTAATTAGCATTGAGTGTTCTTTCTGACGGTATCTCTTAGCAAAACCACGTCTTTCTGAGGATATTGTGCTTGACCCAACTGTCAGCTTATTCTGTCACCTTGAATCCATCTCCCCAAGCTCCTGGAGCTACCCATGACGCGCTGCTAGGCACCAGCGAGCTAAAAGACCCCGGATCTAGGCACGACCCCATCGCGATATCAGGTGACCCATATAAATCCATCAAGATGGGGATTTCTGCCTGGAAATGATGGATGAGACCTCGAAACTCAGGTGGGAGATGGCTTGAACATCCTAAAACAGATATTGAAGAGATGGCAGAAAGTTTCCATCGAGATTAAAGCTTGGAGTCGACGAAACCCCGTGTATGATGGTCCAAATTGGCGGAGAGTGATGAAGTAATTCTACCTCCCTTGCTCACAGAGTTATTGTAATCATCTTGATGAGTATGTAAATAAGAATTCAAAGAGCCTCCCTTCTATATCTAGATCACAAAGCCAAATTACTACCAGAGTAGCTGTCGCATCACAGAAACCTACTCAGAAGCTCAGCGCAGTGTTATTATATCCGGACTAATCCCGATAAGATTTAAGCTGAGAGTCTGATCAGTGATGATAGGATGGTTTCAGTGGATCACAGTGCTGTCGTACCTGCCTTTCTTATCCCCTCAAGTAGCCGTACTTCATCATTGTTCCTACTATTCTCACTCAACTGTCACTTTCACCTCATTTCAGCACCACTTTATTATTTATTCTCTCAGTGCATCAATTCAGACGCGCAGAATTGGAATATGAAATAATCGAATAGATCACTTCCACAACCAACGGTAAGTTACACATGTGCTACAGGGTATTGCTTGAAATCGGGTGGCTGATGCTTTCATAGACCATCTCTGAGTGGAGCGCGCCTGCCTGTTTGCTGCCTGCTGTCAAACTCAACCGTGAATAACAGCATCCAGTCGTTATAAACTGGCCACTGAGAGCATAAGAGACGAAGTAACTTTGATCTCTTATGCCAGCTTAGACCGGAATTTAGTCTTTTTTATTTCGGCGACCTAAGCTTTAGACAACCCATCCACTTATATCCAATCTCAATCTACCTCACATAAAAGGCATCGTCTCCCCTTCGTCGATCCAGGCTCTAAGGAAGGTACAAGCCCAAATTCAACACCGACCCAAGTCACCTTGCGCCGTATCGACCAGATCATCATCATGACGATTGATTCAGACAGCCCTATGGCTGACACCCCTATGGCTGATACTCCGGTATTGACATCTCCTTTTGAGAAAGTCCCTCTTGAAGTTCTCCTACGGATAACTTGTTTCCTCACAACCCCCGAACTCGGGAATGTCCGCCTAACATGCCGTTCAATCGAGCAGTCTTTATACACCACCTTTACCAATGAGTTCTTCACCCGAAAGCAGTTTATGATCTCAGAAATGAGTCTACAGGCCTTGATTGACATCTCAAAGAGTCGCCTCGGTGGCCATCTACGCAAGGTCCATTTCGGAACTGATCGCTTCGCTCACGCTCTTCAAGTCAACGGCCATAATGCCCGAACCGTCAAGCAGATGGAGCTATACGACAGCCAATTCTCGATGCTGGCCACAGGCTATCATGTGTTTTTCCTCGCAGAAGCGTTTAAAACCCTCAGTAATCTCGAAGATATCGTCATTCGTGATTTCAACTCTAACAGGCGTTCTCGCGACGGCTACAACAAACAATGGACGAGTTACGGATCAACTACAGCGTTCAGAGAAACCGGGCATCGGCCTGGTCAAAGCAGTGGTCTAGCTTGGGGTCCCGATACCGCGACAGCATATGGTAGCACCGTTTTTGCTTCTGTGCTCTGCGCTCTAGGGCAAGCCAACGCGAGACCAAAGGGTATCGAGCATATGTCGAGATCCAAGAACCACTTGCGAGACTGTGCCTTCAACATTCCTTCTTATATGTTGCCTTCCGTCACCCCGGTTCTCGAAAACCTTGAGAAGCTACACATTGACATCGATTTGCTCGGCGGCAGCGACTTCTCCAGTGATGATGCTGCCGGTCACTCACCGAGCGCGGATATGAAGCTGCGCGAATTTCTCCTCAAATTGAAAAACATCAGACACCTTCGTATCAACGAGACGCACAGCAGCGTCACTGGACCGGGCATGCTTCTCAAATGGCTTGGAGAGGATTCTTCTCCAACGAGCCCTTCCCCTATGGGCCCTTCCCCAGAATACCCTTACATTGAAGAGCTCAATTTCGGCATGATGAACGTGGAGCCCCAGCATTTAATCGCCGTTGCCCAGAAATTCGCGCCCTCCCTCAAACGACTAGAGTTGCATAAGGTCACTCTTCGCAGACACCTACCAGTCGGTCATACAGGAGCCCTACCAAAGGTCAATTTCTGGAATAAATTCCTAGGAAAGCTGAAGGAAATCCCCGGCCTCGACTTGCGTCACATCAAAGTCAGCTTGCCTCAACAACAGTGGATATCGCGGGCATCCCGCGTCTTTGTCTCCTTTGAGGACGACTCCAATTTCTGCCAATATACGGGGACCGATTGGAAGCACTTTGTAGAACACGAAATGATGCCTAAAGTGGCTGTGCAGTGGCCACACAATGAGAGTGCTAGTGACGATGGTGAAGAGAGTGACGGTATTTGGGACCAATATGCGTTTGACCTATAACGCATCTACTAACGATATCATACAGAATCTGATTCCGACGGCGATGAATAGAGCAGATTGTCTAGGGACTGTATAATGATTATCTAAGGATTGTCTAGGGGTTATCTAAGGGTTGTCTAAGGATTGGGCCATCAAAACGAAGTAGCCTAAGTGTCAGTCTAAATTAGCATAAATCGACTAAACTATTCCGTCTCTTATGCTCCCGGCGGCCAATTCTTCTAAACTTGCGGGTGACTTTGTCTTTTATGGAATTACGAAGACGATCTTCGGTATAAGGGAATTGGGCTCTAGTCGCATCATGGAGTTTGAAGCGGTTCATCAGGAGGTCATGGATCCCAGTGGTTTCTCGGTAACAAGCGATGGAATATTGGTCAGTATGCCAGCATGGCCATTCATTACTTTTCTCAGGGATATCCTTTCTACCATCCGATGGCATACTCAAGATACTATCTGGTCTTTGTTAGAATCCTAAGAGTTATGAGGAGTGCAATACAATGTCACGTTCATTAAAACACACCACAAGAATTGTCTAAGGTAGCCTAAGTGATGGTCTAAGCTAGCATAAGATGACCAAATTATTTCGTCTCTTATGCTCTCGACAGTCAATCTTCTGACACATTGACGACATATCGTAGTATCAGTTGATCTTGACTCTATCAGCATAAGAGATGGAATCACTTGGTGTCTCTACGCCAATTTCGACCGGCTTCAATACTGTTCGCTTTCTGCACTTTGAGCTCTGATTTGACTTCAGAATTTCCGTCACTTTGGGATACGAAAGATACACCACTAAAATCTGGTCTAATAGCTTACAACTGCGTACTTAACACTCAGTTCAGGGTTTAAATCCCAAGTTCAAACTGCCCTCTATATTCTCTGCTTCCTGCATAGATATCTTTGTATGTTGTATCTATATATGTTTGCTCCGTATGCAAAAGGGTCAAGACCCCGATTACTTCATCAAGCCATTAAGATCCGACTCATCTACAAAGCCGTTGGTGTCGTATACATTCCTCTCAGTACATGTATTGTTCATTAACTTCCATCGAACATCCAGCATCCTGCGTTGCAGCACCATTACACGCCCATGTATTCACATCCATCTCAAAACCATATGGAATGCCAAGAAGAAAGTTGGGATCCGTGATAGGTCCGTTGAGATACGGGTCTCTTCCGTCACCATCGACTTGCGGTTCAGGCACCGACTGGTCATCTTCTGGAGACCCAGTCCAGCTCAATGCTGGCTCAGGCGGAGGTTCGGGAGCTGCATCACGGCTATCGTCAACAAACTCGGATTGACCGAGGAGACTATGTATAGCAAGGCGCTGCCGGATGTATGCGTCTTTGGAGAGCGTTGGTGAGGTCTTGTCAGTCTTTGTTGCTGTGATAGCACTAGAGCCTGAAGTTTCGAGCCATAATTTGTGTTGCTGTATAACTCGCTCGAGTTCTTGCCGCTATGTTTTGATCAGTTTCTCCCCCAAAGACGACTGAAGCAGAGAACTCACCATGGACTTTAGCTGCTCAGAGAAGCGAAAGTAGCGTGTTATAACATCCAAACACAACTGTGCTTTGCTAATAGCCTTCTGCATTGACGGTCCTTTATTGTCTTTTCCAGTATATGTCCCAAACAACACCAGCCTGGCGGAATGGTAGGCACAGATAGCTGCATCAAACTCGAGTACATGCATGTCATCGTTGTGATGGAAAAAGTTGGACAAGATTTGGATGATTTGGTCTGCATGAGACAGGCACTTTTCCTTCATCAGTGACCTTTCGGACGCAGATATGCCCTCGATTGCTGCATGTGGAGTTGATTCCGGGAATTCTGTAAGAAAGATACGATAGAGGTCGCAGTGACATTGTTGCCAACTCATATGCTAGAAGTGTTAGTCTTGTTTGGGACTTCTTCAGGATGACTTACCATAATGACATTTTGAGGTGATGGACGAAGCCCTTGTGGATGCGAAGCTGGATACTGATCTTGTGGCGCAAGCTTTGTTTGTAGGCGAAGAAGATCGTTTTGGAACCTTTCCAGCGACGAGAAGAGATCCGAGAGGCTGACTTCCTTCATTGATATCCTTCTATTGAGCCGAATAATAGCCCTTCGAATAAAAGCCAGTCGCCCAAATGCAGCTCGAGAGCCCAGTACTTCTGGCTCAAGCCCCTTTCCAGGTTGCAGATACCCTGTGCTGACGTATCGCTCTTGGAGGAAGTCAACATCTTCACAGGGCAATTGCAGATAGATGGTCTCAGGATCAAATAGCTCAAATTCCTTCAAGCCCACACAAAAGCTATCTTCCAGCAGGTACAAAGACCAGAACGTCCGTCTTCGCACCTCCTGCGCGACAGGAGTCAGCTTGGAGTGTTCGTAATTGAGACGCAAAGCTACAGCCCATCTAGCTGCTAGTCCAGCCATGATGAAAGCTCTTGGAAACTGTCCAACTGCAGCTCGATAGCGTATAACAAGTAACGACGCCTGAATCTTGAAGATGGAGGGTTCTTCAAGCCGTTCGAGGATAAGACCCTCGGCTTCCTGTGCCCAATTGGCGCGTTCGTCCTGGTGTTTGTCAAAGTAAATCGCTGTAACGGCGCATAAAGCCAGCTGAAGTGCTCGGTCGATGGTTTTATCGCGGCATCGTTGGATAACTGTCGCCTGATGAAGGAAGCTGAACGATGGGAGGGGATACAATCGATCAAAATATTGACTGATTAATGAAGCAACTAGCCCATCTGAAAGCGAGGCGTCGTCAACTTGATCCGTGGTGTTTGGTGTCGAGTTAGATGCAATGCTAGAGCGTTGGATCTCGGGTGAAGCAGTTGCTTGGGAAGTTGACTCAGAGATTGATTCGGAGGATACTTCGGTAGTTGTTGAACCAGCTCTTGCCAAGTATGTGCAAGGCTTCTTCCTCCGCTGACAATTTGTACATCTTGGTGTATCACCAGAACATCGAACTTTCATAGTCCGACATTCTTGGCAAGCTTTCGTGCCGCGACATTTTGGTGGAAGACGAGGCGCATACTGTCCACTCGTACCATCTTGTTCGAAAGAGCACTGAAAGTTGAGTCGTTCACAAGTGCGACATCGTGGTACTGTGCCGTCACATCGGACCTCCGGGAGTCAGCACCGGCCGAGTACCGGGGAGGATTTGATTTGCTGTAAATACCTTGCGAACTCGACACTGAACACATGCGGCTTTCATTTCAAGGTTTGACTGTCGAAGAGTAGACGATTTGTAACGGTCGGCATTCAGAGTATAGATTGTAGTGTATCAAAGTACCGATTATTGCGATACGATGCCACTGTCGATTATAAATACCAAACAATATCAAGTCTCACCATTTTGGTGATTCCAAGTAAAGCAGTTGGAGATGATGAAAGAGGCAAATGCTTTCTCAATCTATCCACCAGTACATCGCGAATGTTGCCTCAGCTCATAGCAGGTACCAAGGCGGACTTTCTGTCCTTCCTTCCCGTCCCGTCCCGTCTCCATGATAGCGAACAGGAAACGCCCCGAGCACGCCATTCTGGGTAAAATAGGGTCGCTTGAAAGACTTAAACAAGGAAGTATCCAATGAAGCTTCTTGCTACTCCCCGTCACCTCACCAAGGCCTGCTATGGCGTGCGGGGGTCTCCACAACTCGGGGCTTATCTGGGCCAATTAAGAGCATCACTGGCCGATACGCGCATAAGTCCCGGTTTTCTCAGTTGAACAGCATGAAGCAACTCCCCGATATCAACATCCTTGCAGCTGTCAAACTATCATGATAAGACAAGATGCTACTAATACACTACTATTATTTTACTTGATCGTCACTCCATCAATACGCTACGCTAACCCCTGAATCCTGTCGTTCCATGCTCAATACACATTCTCTCTCCCATCGGCGTATGGATAGGTCCATATGTCCATCGTCCTCCAAGACCTTGAACCGCATCCCTGCGTTTATTTGAGCTCATCGCTGCGACACCTTCAAGACCCCGTACCCAAGGTGCATCAGAGACATACCACAGTGCTCCAGCAAGACTACGAGGATCAACAGGCAAGTCAGGCCATTTCACCAACAAACTCGCCAGCATGGCAAAGACCATGACAAGCAAGATACCAATACTCAAACGGGAGCATATCTCGTGAGCATCACTTGTTTGGGTCCGGTTGTATGGAACATTGGCCAGCAAGATCGGAAGAAATTCAGCCAGGAGAGTTGTGAAGGCCGTGAAAAAGAGGAGAGGATCTCGAATACGCAGAGCAACAAACAGTCCCGAGACTGGATTGGTCGCTGGTGTCATCAACACTGATCGTGTGGGCACTTGAGGGTCTTCAGCCATGCGGCGGTATGGCGTGATAACAGCAACACCTAAGGAGTTAGTAAATGGTAATAGTCAAGAGAGAGAAAACTCACTGCTAAACAGAAAATCCCAACAAAAGACGACAATGACACCAAGTGCGGAGCACACAAATCGTACACCAAATTCTTGACTCTCCATAAGCTTCTTCATGTTCTTGGGCACACTTCCAAAGGTATCGACAAAGTGGTAGTACCCAATAAACCCAAGCAGACAGATCAAAAACACAAGAAACGTGAATCGGTACCAGAAACTCAAGGCCATAAAGGTCTGAGGAGCTCGGCGACGTGTCTGTGGCCGATAAGCCATACCTTCAGTATATGGTGTATTGGCATAGGGAGCTGTGGTGTCACGACCAAGATCCCCAACGACGACAACACCATATTCATCTCGTCCTTCCTGATTGCGGAACCAACCCATGGCGAATCTCTTTTCGGTTACAGCAGTCTTGAGATCTTTCCAGTCGCTGGACCCCATGGATCGAATTTCTGGGTTCCGAGCAACAAGAGCAGCAGTGTTGACCGCACACCACGGGTTTGCATATACTCCAGTGCGCCAGTGACGACTGATAACACTAAGTGTGAAGATCAGGAGGACAACGAGAACACCTAATAATCCGATAAGGGCATAAGCTGCCTGGTTGGAGACGCCAAGCTCAAGAGCACAGCCATCAATAGCTCCCTTGCTGCAGCGACCATATATCTTCAAACCAATGGCTTCAGCGGATAGGGGCGTCACGAGGCCTGACAACCAAAATACAAGGGCTGTGAGGAAAGGAAGAGACTGTCCATTAAAGAGAAGCTTGAATGGGAGGTAGATACTCATCCAACCATCAAAGCTCAGAAGCAAAGCCTCTCGTCCCAAAGCACCGCCTTCTCTGGTAAGGGCAGCGAACGGTTGATATTGTTGGGCTGATTGGTTCAAGGCGCGAATACCCATCGCGAGAAGAACAGCGACGATAGGCGGGAGAAATTTACCGATGAAATAGTCGGATTGCGTCAGGGTATGTGTCGTGGCCTCGACGATGATTTTCGTATTTCCAGTTGGTGTGGAAACATCAGTGATGACAACCTGTGTGGGAGGCATGGTCGTCACCCGTGTTGAACCAATTGGTGTAGACACTGAAGTGATGACCTGGCCATCAGGTAGTGTCTGGACCATCGTTACCGGCGGTGGCGCATCAACTATTGTCTTGACTTGTGCTTCAACTTGGCTCGTTCGATACTTTGTGACAGGAGGCTTCGCAACCTTTCCATCGGAGTCAATAGTGAGAACAGAGTAGAGTGTTGTTGTTCCAACAGAAGCATATACTACTGGCGGCCCAGTACGAGTGGTCTCCTTGACGGTTGTGCGAACCACGCCGCTTTCCATGGCGGTGATGATTGTCTTTTCTGATGCCGCTGCTGTTACGGTGTATTCGACGTACGTTACTGTTGGTTGCGGGGCACCAGCTCCTGATGTTTCATCTGGGCTGTCTTCCGGGGCGAGAGGAATTGCAGACGAAGTGACATAGGTACTTCCTGCGATGGTTTCCACTATTGTGCGAGTCACTTCTCCTGTCTCTGTGATCAATTCGGTAACGGATGTCACTTCGAGTGAACCTGGTTTAGTGACCATTGTTGTAAAGACTTCCTCGACGAGGGCGGTCGTAAGGATCCCGGTCTTGCCATCGTCGGTGTTCGAAGTGTCAGTATTCGAAGTGTCGGTATTTGAAGTGTCGTCTGCGGGTTCAGAGCCAGAAGAGCCAGTTTCTTTAGGACTGGAATCGGCGGCTGTTCCGGGGTCTGCTTCGACAGCGGCCGTTGGATCTGGTGCAGCAGCTTCACTGACAACATCTTGTCTCTTCATGAAAAACAGGTTGTCATTGGTGATCTGGAACGATCGGTTCTCTAGCTTTGTGTTGGGATCAGATCCGTCTAGTGTACGAACAGCATAGAGGATCAATCCCATCAACGCTAGAAGAAAAAGAATGAGGGCGCTGATGAACGGCCATCGCAGAGGAATAGGACGATAGTCGGGTCTTTCTCCTTTTTTCTTGTCTTGTTGCCCTACATCCGTTTCGACAGGGTAAACATCCGGGGCCGTGACGGGCTTATACTCATATGTACGTTGCTGCTGCTGGTATTGTTGCTCCTGCAGATACGGTGGTTGATACATCTTGCAGAGAAGATCGAAGGCTTGATCTGCATCCGAACTGCATGTTCGTGCGAGGGTAACAGCATATAAACAACCTCACCCGCACCGCCTCCACCGGCTCTTCAACTCTCCGAGTGCCATAACTTCATTAGCTCGCCGGGCAAACGGTCATTGTACAGCCATCATTGGAAGCCTCAACAGTTTGCAACGGAAACCTCAGGCGTGGCGTCTCCCTTGAACGCCGGAATTGTAAAAAGGCGGCGTTGCTATTGAACTGTAATTGGGTCAACAGGCGAATGGTACTGTAGGGCTGAGCCAAAAGAAGGAATGCCAAGACTGAGCTGAGTTCTTGGAAACGTCTAGACCATTTAAGCTTATTGAGGCAGAATGTCAGGGGTGTTTTAGGTCGATTCGGTAAGGGGTCATGTGCTGGTATGAACTGGCTGAATGGCAGTCGAGTTTCTCACTATTTTGCTCTCATATTATTCGGAGTAATGATAGATCTACTCTACTGGATGTATTTGAAGGATACCAAATTGTCAGCATCAGAGATATACTGATAAAAAATAAATCCAAGCTTCAGTCGATGAAAGAAGCTCATTTCCACTAGTCGACTAAATTCAATAGTTCGAGGCCTCCTCCGTGTAGAAACGGAGCAGCATCGAGACTTCACCATCCCTGTAAACCATCAAGTTTTTTTCGGTAGTCTTTCAATTATTATGTAACTTTATTCCCCCTAACAAGGCAGATTCAAAACGCCTCGATTCCAAATCCAGAAGTAACCAAGCCAACGAACGCCAAATCTGTAACTCCCATGTTAAGCTTATACCAAGCTTTACCAGCCAAGAACATTAAACAGACTAGTTCTGTTATCAGGCACAGAACCATTAAACGTCTTTGCCCTCACATTCTCGCTCTTGGTAGTGTTGTATTGGCTGAAGTAGCGGTCGAATGTGCGTGATTGGTTTGTGAGTTGGGAGCGGACGTAGCCTCCTACAACGGAGATGCTTCCGACTGCGATGAGGACTGGAAGGACCCTGCATATTGTTAGATGGTTTTGGATAGAGAAGAGGGGAGACTTACTTGGGGCCGGCGGAGGGTTTGATCATGAGAGGAGACATTTTGTGTGATGTGATTGGTTGAGCTGGTAGCTGAAGCTGAAGCTGAAGATGCAAGGGTTTGTTGAGAAGATCTCAGATTGATGCTTGTGATTGTTTGTTTGTTGGTTGATGATGAGAATTGATTTGAGAGCAGAACTTCATTGTTATATATTCTTTCTTTAGGCTCATATCGTCGAATTCCGATTCACCTTGGAATTGACTGTCGATATTCTGAGCTGACTGTAGATCAGTGGTGCTGTTTTTGGTGGTGCCATTCTGAGTTGGAGTGATCTAGCCCTGCGCACTGCCACTTCGGGCGACGCCGGTTTGTACCAGAACCAGAGCGTCGGGTCTCAGCGCAACTCTGGATCTTGGAGATATGCATGGAAATTGGTATTTTAATCATAGATCAAGAAGATAATAGGTATAGTTCATTAGAAATTATGTTCTCGTGGACGTTAATTCTAACTAGGATACAGGTTTAATTGAGATCATAAGATATGGACTTTCAGTGGCAATTGAGCGATATCCATAACAGCACATTAAAACTTCAATAACTATTCCAGAACCAAATCATTCTGCTCATTTACTCAAGACTGGTAGATACTATCGTTTTCTCCCGATTGTGTCCGTAAAGTCGACTGACAGCGAAGAACTTCTCGAAATCTGACGCCTCCGAAATGATCTGACAATCGGACCCGGCGTCCACCGAACCCACCCAAAATTCCCCGGGAAATCAGCTCATCGTTCGGTTCTCGACATACTCAGGCCGGAGCCTATTTTAACTGCTCACAATTATCTCATACCTTCATTTCTGATTACTGCCTGTAGAGTTTAGATAGACAAGAATTTGGTCGGTTGTATTTAGTTGGCCATATGATCCTACAATGATGGGTACGGCCGGGTGACGATCTCTCTGAGTTTGTAGCCGATGGCAGAGATAATTCCCATCCATTTGGCTACATGTCATCGGTTCTTCTGTATCTTGTTCCTGCCTCCGTGTCTGCACCTATATTACTCCGAGATCATGGAGTCTGCCGGTCGGGTGTTCCACAATTACCGGCACCCACGCCGAGCTACAAGGCCGACCGAATGAATGGACCTTTCCAATGCTCTATTCGGTGTCACTCACAATGACTAGCACACTTACGATGACAATATCACCCATACGTCTGATCTTGTAGCAATAGATCACCATCTCATGAAGCATCATAATACCATGATCTGACCTTCCTCCAATAACAACCCCTCGGGAAATTTCATCCCAAAACGGACATTTCAAAACAATGACATCCAATAATCGTCAGTGACTTCCTTCCCCGCGTGTTCTAATAATGGCTGAACGGGAAGTCTATCCCCACGTCATCACATCATCATTCGTCAACAGCTTAAAGTCATTGACATCTTCGACCTCATAAGCTCAGCTTCTTCTAACAACTACATCAAAACACAGAGATAAACACATTGACTTATTAAAGCCACACAACATGACGCCCTCAAGATTAATCCTTCGACCCGTGGTTCGCATGCCTCTCATGCGCTCTCAGCTTCGCCTCGCTAGCTCAAACCCTACTCATGTCCATCCTGATGGTGACCTTGGCGGACCAGGAGGTCAACAGCCTCCACCCCAAGCACCAGGTGGTCCAGAAGCCGTCAAGAGAAATTGGTACGAATATCACTCTTCTACGAGACCAAAACTGACTGTCCAGGGTGCCTATCGCCGCGGCAGCTGGTGTACTAGCAGGAGGCGTTTGGATCATGCTCCCCAGAAAGGGAAACCCGCCCGAGAGAACCCATCAACATGGCATCGCTGCGTCTTACCAGGA
This sequence comes from Fusarium flagelliforme, assembly GCF_020744385.1. NCBI lineage: Eukaryota > Fungi > Ascomycota > Sordariomycetes > Hypocreales > Nectriaceae > Fusarium > Fusarium flagelliforme. Next base: position 699,900 of record NW_025763504.1, on the reverse strand, counting down.
GATCAAGGATGGCAAGAGTCCTGAACCGCTGAAGGAGTTGAGTGGAAGGAAAAGTGGGCTGGGTGGTTTCAGAGCTGAGTGAGTAATGATTCACCGAGGATACAAACGGACGTTTGGGTGTCATAACGTAGGCAATTGCCCAGAGTATCAATATCTATATCATCTCTCGCTCTGCATTAATAGTATTAACAAAACCAACGCGTCAGACGCTCGCAGTCTCATTCTGCTTCTGCTCAGCCGTTTCATCGTTCTTCTTTTGCAACAGATAATCTCCACCAAACAACGCCTTATACACTCCTCTTAATCCTCGTACAGGCCATCCTGTCCTTGCAGTTGACTTCATGAGTTTCTCATCACCCTCAATATCCACCTTGACTTTGTCGTAAACACTTGGTAGATATGATGCTCCATACTTTGCTCTCAGCGTGTCATAAGACTCTCTGTTGTAATGCGACCAGAATTCATCCTCCGTGTAATACGCATGTGCATAAAGCCACTTCTTTCCACCACAATCTTGCACTTTTTGCTCCAATGCTCGATTATGCTTGATAGCATCGCGACGATTTCCTGATAGGGGACCCCAAACACCATAGTTGAGTAAATCCGTCGTACCAGGCTTTGCAAACTCAGCATGCAGACCATGTCCAGAATTGGGCTCATCACGCCGCACCCGTAAAGGACATATCCATAGAGGATAGATCTTGAACTGCTTGTCCAGCCAGTTCTGAAACTCGGGTACGCTGCTGTACGGTACTCCGACGTCTTGCACCATGTAGTAGTCGAACAGATTGCTCTTGTGGCCTGCTGAGTACATGACATTTGCGCGAAGGAGGGGATCCAGGATATATCGTGTAACGCGGTTGAAGGGCGTGATAAAATAGTCAAAGGCGTATTTCGCAACCCAGAATCCTCCTCTGTCGTAGCGGAAAAGATAGTCCTTTAACGGGATGTAATCGGCCACGCATGTTACTGAACCCATCCGTAATCCATCTCTTACTTTTTCGACATGTAGATAAAACCACTTATCTTTCCGTCGATTCAAATGCCTTATTTCCGCACTTATCGGAATCTCATCCACGAGGCGTCCAGAGCACACAACAGTCGTATCCTTCGAGTAAACAATACCATCCACATAATCGGTATCCCATCTCTTTGACTCTTCCTTGATAATCTTGACCGACTCAGCAGGACCCCTCGCAAGTCTGTACTTGAGTTCAACAAACTCCTTTGCATCCTTGAGTTGAACTTCTAACAAAGTAACAACTCCGAGAGTTCCGAAAGCCGACGCAGCACCCCAAAACAAATCCGGCTGATCCTCTTTTGAAGCTCTGGTAACAGTTCCATCCGCAAGAACAATCTCAATCCAATTGACCGTTGCATCAAAAGCGCCGTATCGAAAAGAGCTGCTTTCTCCCGATGTTCCCGAGAAGCCACCACCCACGGTAATAGCCGGAAACTCCATAACAACAAGAGGAACCAAATCATGAGGCAGCGTCGCATCAACCAGCGATTCCATAGAGACATTTGGTTCAACAATGACAGTTTTTGAGTCTTTGTTCACTTCGATAACATTGTTAAGTTTGCTGGTATCGACAGTGTTATCGACACGTCGATTTGAGTGTCGAGTGCTGTTAGTTGAACCATGATATAGTCGGAAGGGTTCTTGACGGGCGTGAAAGTGTTTAACTCTGTCCGCGACGCCGGCGACTGTCGTTTTATGGGCGTCCATCATGAGATGAAGAAATTTTAATGATGATCAAAAAGAGAAGATCAAATGTCAGAGAACCGGGCATGAGTCGTTTACAGTAGTATCGTTTCGGAAATAGCGAGGAATGATCCACAATTCCTCTTTTTCTCCAGCTTACCACAGCAGTTTTATAAGTACAGAGATGAGAGATGAGTTTCAGTATGACGCTGATTCCGACATATCCGAGTTGACCTTGAGGCTTATTTATTCTGACTCTGCAGCTCTGACTATAACTACACGACTCTGAGACGCCACGTCAAACACGTCAGCCTTGTTTTGACCCTATCGCCAAGATAATTAATGGTCAATCCTGGTCGATCCCAATAATGACGTTTGTTGTTTTATTGGCTCAGCTTTGGATGCATGAAATTGCTTTTTTGTTTCCCCGGCTGATGGTCTGTGGTTTGACTGGCACACGATTCAAGACAAATCAGTAGCGGCTTATTGGACCCTGATAAGTTAGTCTAGTGTCTAGGATATAAATACATTTACAGAGTACATCCTAGCAGGAAACTTGATTGTGGTATCGTAAGACAAACACAAACACTTTATACTGGTATTGGTCTCTTGATCACTTAATCAATAGTTCTTTTTGTACGTTAGCTACACAAAACAAGATTGATACAAGATATTCATTTAGTTAACATGTGCTTCAGTGTCATCTTCTTATTGTCACTCAAGGTCAGAGCATGAGAAGATCAGCCGCTGAAGCATGTGAGACGAAATAATTTGGTCAACTTATGCCAGCTTAGACGGGCCTTTGGGCTACTGTATTCTAGACAACTCTTCTATTATCTACTTAGTAGTCGACTTCCTCATGTAAAAATCACAGGGTATGCATGCCTAGTCCTGTTACCGTCGAATCACCATCTTCTTCTTCCCCTCTCTCTCTCTCTCCAAAAGTATAATACGTAACAATCAGCGCGAGTTGCCCCTTCCACTCAGAGTTTAATGGCGGGTTGCCCCAAAGGTCGCGGAGAAAAAGATAGTGCTCCATCTCTCGTATCCGCAAAGCTTGACCGCGTGCCTGGATCAGTTGAGATTCATCTACATCCTTGTCTGGGTTCGCTCTCAATAGGAAATTGCCGCACACTGCCCAAAGGTTGGGGTTTCCGAGTGCAGCACGGGTCTGCGTGGTCCATTGGTCAAGATGATCTTGCATGCTACATTTCCGACATTTTGAAGTTGTAAGTCCACTGACCCAAGGCTCTGAAAGCGGCTGGTGGTTTTCCCCTATTTCGAAATGTAAACTCTGATGGCCACAGTTGTATATGACACGTTGAGAACATGGCAAGCTGCCTTTTTTCACATCTTCTGGGCGTTTTCCATCCTATGGGTATGTTGGAGATTGTAGTTCCGTATATTTGTAGGCCAATATCATCTCTTCGTAGCATGAGCTGCCGATGATGTGTCCGCACGGGAAGATATAAGGGCGGTGCGATTCCACGAATCTTCCATCTTGGATTTCTTCGCAGGGAAGGCGGCAATTGACACATCGTAAACGGATGCAGGCTTGTCGAAGAGTATTTCTTTCGTATTCAGGGCCGGTTTCGCCTAAGTCGTGGAGGATTCTGTCCATCCATGCATTGGTCTCATTGAAAGAGTATTGGTTTGGAAGACCGTGACCACGTCGTTTCACGAGGGGATTAAAGTAAAAGTCGTTCATGTGTGGGAAAAGTGCTTCGCGGGTTGCAAGTAATGCGGACATCATGATAGCTATGCAAGATAACTGCTGATGAGTATCGCCTTGTGTAATTCCTGTAGCTGTGTTGCTGGATGGTGATTGTTTGATCATTGTGGTCGTCAAATACATCAGACTTGGGGGGGCACCTGCCTCTTTGTGTAGCCAAAGTGTTGGTCTAAACTTCCATAAGATAGCAAAATCTTTATCTCTTAAACTCGCAACTGCTAATTTTTCTAGCATTGTGATACTGGAATCTGAGGTCAGGTGCAAAATAGACAATCTACGAGTATGTTCAAAAACGCGACAAGATTATTTCGTTCTTATACTAACAACACCAGCTTCTCTAATAAGGCATACAACGCTCAAAAGTTATTATATAAAAGCTCAAAGTTTTGGTACAGCCGTTAAATACGTTCCACCCAACTTCAACATATCAACAGCCTCCTTAACCATCTCATCAACAATCTCTCCAGCTGGCTGTACCTTGGTAATAGCACCTGCAACCTGACCCATCAGATGAGGCAGATCAAAATCATTCCCCTGCTCAAAGTCATACTCAATAGGCACAATACCCTTATCACACAACTCCTTGATCTTGTTAGGCTGATCATGCCACTTCTGGATATACTCGTTGGTCTTCATTCTCAATGGTCGTCCAGAAATAACGAGAGTACGTTGAGTATCCTCGTATCCGCATGATACAACCGCCTTCTTGTGCTCTTCACTGCATGATGCTTCCTCGGATGCAACGAATCGTGTGCCGACCCATACACCGGAGGCTCCTTGCATCAGTGAACTTGCGAGACTGCGGCCTGAGTAGATTCCTCCTGCTGCAACGACCAACGCGGGCAGACCCTTGAGAAGGGGAGGAAAGTACTTTGATGCAATGTCGGCAACAGCAGGGATGAGGACCGAGTTTGCGACGTCTCCTGTATGTCCGCCTCCCTCACCGCCTTGCGCGCAGACCATATCGACTCCGAGCTCCAAAGCTTTTGTCTGATTGTGTCAGCGAATAACAAACAAACAGAGTGTCTAACTTACTGCGTGCTTGGGATGTCCAACCATGTTCATAACCAGAATACCCTTATCGTGGAATCTCTTAATCACCTCTGGCGGTGGAACTCCAACAGCACTGACAAACAGCTTGGCGCCGCTATCAATGATGATGTCTACCAATTCATCCAGCTTGCCACCTGTATAATCATGGTTTGTCTTGCGTGCATTTCCACCAATTTGAGGCAGCGCAAGGTCAACGCCAAAGGGAAGATCGGGGCGAGAAAAGTTCTCCTTCATCTCAGCTAGGATCTCGCGGAGTTGGTTGGGTGTGTATTGGAAGCCACCGATGATGCCTAGACCGCCTGCATTGGAGACTGCAGCTGCAAGACGACCGCCTGATACTCTGGCCATTCCTGCAAGGACTATGGGATGTTTGATTCCCAAAAGGGACGTAAGTGGTGTTGTTATGGGGCCTGGTGCTGTCATGATGGCGATAGTGTGTTATGTGTTATGTATAACGTGTTGAAGTTGATGTTATGGTGATATACGCTTATGGTCAGCTGATGCGAATCCAAAGTCAAGTGTATATAATAATATTCAATGCTCTTCTTCTACCATATAAATCGTGTGGGGATCCGGCTCTTTAAACATCACGAACCGATCAGGAACCGATCTGCCGGTTTGCGGGGGAGTCCCAATTCAAGTCCGAGGCATTTCCGCATTAGGCTATAGATTCGCGAAGGCCATGTGCCTAACCGTACGGCACAGTTTTATTACGATGCGCTGCATTCCCTTTTTGAAAATGGTGCATGTTTCATTAAACGCTGCGTCTAAAACTTATCCTGTTCCATCTTCGGCTCAAATCCCATACTTGGCTCAGGTTTTGGTATCATATGTACATAAAGTCATCTCGCCACTCATTAGTATTATAGTGTTGGTGACGGTTATTGTCGTTAGAAGTGTGGTAAACGCGCTGGGACAAAGTCTGTCTTTTCTGGCGATTCCGTGTCGTCTGGTTGAGGGCTCTTTGCACGTTGTGGGTCGCCTCGCTTTGATACGTGTATTTTGTCCTCGACTTCTTCCACATGTTGACACGCGGCTTTGGAGGGTGACGCTTCATAAACATCGTCCTCTGCCACTTGCGGTTTTCTTTCAATGAAAGATCGTGGTTCAGCCCTTGTAAGACCCTTTTCTGCTGCAAGTTGTGCTGCAGCTTGTTTCTTTCTCTCCACGGCCTCGTCTTCTTCTTTTTGTAGCATATATTCTTCATGTTCCAAATCGTGTAAAGTTGGTGTTGGTGTTTCTTGTGCATCAGGCGTCATAGAGTATGATGTTGATCGACGCTCCATTCGGAAATTGTCGTTCGATGTGGATGATGCTAATGTTGTTCGTGAAACCGTCCTTGATGCTAGACCTGCTGGTCTTTTTCCCTTACTGCTTGTCCTGCCGCTTCGTCCGCTCCTATCATCTTTTCTGACCATATCGTACGTTACTTCATCATCTAATGCAACGGCGTCTTCTTCGCCTTCGCCATCACTTGGGAACAAATCTCCTCGTGATCGATATGAATCCGATGTATCGCCCGACCCAGTCGTCCCGCTGCGCTTTCTAGTCACTGGTAGGTTGAGATCGAGGTCCAGATCTTCATCTGATTGCAGTAATGGTTCATTTTCCCCAATTCCATGTCGCTGTGGGTGGTCCTGTAGATCTGCCGCACTAGGTTTGTATCGTAGAGTACCACCCATCTTCCATGGTAGTTTACTGAGGAATCCAATCGGTTGTGTTTTGGGAATAACAGTCGGGTCGTCGTCCATACTTGGTTTTCGTCGTCGATCTTTCGTTCCATAACTCATACCACGTTTCCTGCGTGGCTGTTCCGTCTCTCCTCCATTATGCTTTCGTGAGCTACCGGTCCCAGCCAGCAATCGGTCCCAATCCTCGTTGCCCCAAGCGCCAAAGAGACCACTCTGCTCTTCCTCATACCAATCATCATAGAAATCGAAACTGTATTCAGCCCTACTGTGCGAAAGTTCTCGTTCTCTTCGTCGTCGCAAACGCTCTTCGGGATCGCCTAAACAAACAGCTGTGCACTGCTCAAACGAGTTTGCGATGGATGAGAAGCAAGGGTTGATATAACTATGCTGAAATGTCCAAATGCCAGCTGCAGCATTCTCTGTTATCGTCTCGGTATCGTGCGCAATCTGATTCCAGCGTTGTCGCAGTCGGGGGTCCTCGAGGAATGCCATTGTGTTTATGGTGGATATGACGTCGCAACATGAAAGCGCCGAAGTCGCAAACGTTAATATTTCGGGGGCAGGAAGAGCAAATGATTGGTGACGTGGGAATTCGAATTACTCTCTGGCCATGGTCGCAAAAGTAAAAGGGCGGCCAAAAAAGCAATATCGTGAGTTCACAAGACTATGACATGGAGAAGATTAAGTTGAGTTGAGTGCTACAGTACAGTACCTAACAGCGAGTAAGACAGCCCAGTGGTTGGTTATTGGGCACGTGCAGCTGGGTGAGACGATTGACAGCTTGGACTTGTTGGGTGGTTGGTTGGGTGGAGGTACATGAAACGTACATGTTTTACGGCTGGCGGCAATGTATCCCTAAAAAGATCCACTGGGCTTGAATTGAATGATTCGATGATTCTTGATTGACGATTTTTGGCAGCATGTACGAATACATACCTTAACAAGAGGAATGTTAGAGTTTTGGGTCTTATCTCAGTTTGGCGTCTCACATGAGTTTGAGTAGGTGATTCAATAGGAACTTCTGTCGCATCAGACAATGAATGGTATTGTATGAGAATAAGCTCAGCTGTGGTATCAGGCAACGCAAAAGTACAACCAACATTTAAAGACTCCAGGTATTCTTAACCAACTCTTTACTTTCTCGGGATACGCATGTTTGCAATTACTCTGTCGATAAGCTCCTCTCTCGTAGCCTTGGGGTCTGGGTGTAGGTTTCTCTGTTGAAGTTCAGTATACGTCACCAGCCTGTCAAGCATGGACATGAACTCACTTTGTTCAACCACCGTTGACACTCTTCTTTAGTCCATGTTTTAGGATCACCAGTAGGATCGGCCATAGGAGGAAACATTCCCTGATCATTTCCCCAGATTGTGTATGCTGCTGCCATGGAGACGACGCCTCCAAAGACTGAGTCTGTTAGTATGTGAGTTACCCTAAAGGCGAAGAGCACTTACAGAGGACGACGTTCTGCGGAGAAGTTAGCAATGTTCAACCGTATAAAGAAGACAGATGCGATATCTGAAGAGCATTTTCACTTACCTTGGACTTTAAGAGGCCATCGAGTTGAGTAGGCATGATTGCGTCGCAAGAGGAGCTTTTTGGTACGGAGCAGAATGGTAGTGAATAGAAGCCGACAGCAACACAACAGACAGTTGACTGTAGAAGTTGACTATCAGAAACTAGTTCTTGAGACAATTTAGAATCCTTTTATAGATAGTGAAACTGTCAACTCAAATATCACAGTGAAAGGTGGCCAATTCAATAAGTTATCCTGCTGCCTCCCAAAACAGCCTGCGCCACGTACTCCCCAGCGCCACACCTCGGTGGAGTAACCCTTCCTTCCCGAATTGGTCCCGTCAATCGCTAAGTGGTCCGTGCATTCGAAGCCCCGCGAGAAGGAGCGCACAGAATCAAAATTAATTCCTTCCCAAAATTCGATCGCTCCTTTGACAAGTTACCTGTTTTAACTCATCCACCCAGACTAATCGCCCAAGATGCCTCAGGAGGTCGCCGACATCAAGAAGGTACGGACATTGGAAGCTATCGAAGAGAGGGAGAAATGAAATGCTGACTCTAAATTTCACAGTTCATCGAGATCTGCCGCCGAAGCGACGCTTCGTGTACGTTTTGACGAATTCCCCGGAAACCCCATATCGATTCTAATTTGATTCAACAGCCGCACGTATCAAGAAGAACAAGCAGACCAACAACATCAAGTTCAAGGTCCGCTGCCAGAAGCACCTCTACACTCTCGTGCTTAAGGACAACGACAAGGCCGAGAAGCTCAAGCAGAGCCTTCCCCCCAGTATGCTCCGACGAAACCTCACGATGAATACGCAATTTACTGACACGCATCAGACCTGCAACTCACCGACGTCTCCTCCAAGAAGAAGTCTACTTAAACGATGGTGGTTTGAAAATTAACGGGAACGGGTAACTCTGGTTGTGGGAGGATTCACATGCACAAATGGGCGTCTCGGGATACCTTGCATTTATCATGTGCTCTGAAAGGAGGATACTCGGATGATTCCAAAAAAATAAAAAGAACGATTCGAGTCAAGATTTTCTTTTTGGGACTGTGATGCTGTGTTTTGGCTAATGCAACAAGGGCTTGTGTTCGAAGCGAGAGACTTTGGCTTCATCGAATCTGACTGCAATGCCCGACTCTACCACCTCTTCGAAGCTTGAAGATGCGAGGATGACCATATCTTCAGTATTCTCGTTTTCTATCTTCCATCCCGCCCACATCCTTTGGTTCGGTTCTGTTGAGGATCGGGTCTCAATGGCACGATATTCCTCTTTGAGCTTTGCCTTTTCTTCAGGCTTCACTGATATCTTCCAGACCTTTATCGGCCCTCGAGCAAGAATGTCACCCCGAAAGTCGTTGTTTTCTCCCGCAGGCGTCAAGTGGCACAGATCCACGGCACCCTCATCTTGGCGGATGAATTCTTTGAGCTCTTGCATCACAGAGATATTCTCTTGGCTTTGGATCCATTCGTTATGTCCATCCACAGATTCCCATGGAGCTGTTAGGAACAGATATGGCGGCTGATCTTCGCCAATCCATGCGTCTGTTGTATAGTCGTATGGCTTTCCCTCAAGAAGTTTTGGCTGGCGCTGGCGTATCCATTGAGCTTGTATTTGCCGGGATCTCTTGATGATATCTTGTAGCTCCTGTGCATTGTACTGGGCTTGGAGCTGTATGAAGGCGACTTCCACGACTCCCGTATCCATTATGATAGTTCGATAATGGTTATGCTGTCAGATGGTAAAGCTAGGTGAGAAGTTCTTACATTGGCGACGCTGGCACTCATGATAAGGTTGATCTGTAACTTAGGCATCTCCAACTTACGTGAAGCGGGGTTGTTGGTGATGCGGCATTGCGATGCCTAGTGAACGTAGTCAGCAATACTGCCTTGTAGCTGTTAGTTGAAAATTCAAGATCGACAATCCAAAACTTTTCCAATGCTCGGGCAAAGCTGAAAGTACTGCGATTTCTTATCTTGAGGTTGTACAAGAATGACTGAGCTGCCATACCAAGCCCGCTGACTGTGCTTGTAACCTCAATGTGATCGCAATGCAACCATGATTGCTTAACGGCCTCACGCAATCCTACTCCTCCCCGGGATTACCACCCTCTAGGAACTTGAAGAATGTCAACGTGTTCTCATCAGCATCCTTGATAGCAAACTGCCGATAACCCCACGGCTGATCCTGAACATCCTCTACAATGACTTCACTCCTCTGAACCTTGATAGCATTGTACAACATATCTAGCTGATCAGTGCCCAGAGCAATATAAGCTGATCCTGGCCTGACAAGGCCATCCTTCGGCTTAAAGAAGTAGATATTGGCTGCAGCTTTGTCTCCAGCAAAAATTGAGCAGAATGTATATTGAGAAGGATGCAAACCCTCCGGCTTTACCCCACCCAGTTCGAAACCAAGGAAATCGACATAGAATTCGATAGTCTTTTCAATTGATTGTGATTCAAAGGTTGGAATAATCTTCCATGCGGAAGTGATTGGTGCTGCCATCGTTCTGTTGTGTTTCACTGGTTATGTATTCGTATAAAACATATGCGAATACGAAAAGTGATATTTTGCAGCTCTAAAGAGGAGTTGCTGTCTTTCGGATGATTGAAGACGTCCAGTCGGAAGATGCATGCAGCCACACCATTAATATGGAGGGGACAGAAAACACCGAACTTAGGATATGCAATTTCGGAGGATTTTTCTGTTAGGGAGATTTGCTGTATTTTTATGCCGAGCTTTTGAAGGTTGTGTCGCAATTACTAACTGCAGCCTGCAGGCACCAAAGATGGAATATCCTGCTGTCGTCATCTTTTAGCTTCGCCGCATTACGACGTAATCGTAACGACTCCAAAAATTCAACCTCCTGAACTTCGGCAGATATTTCGAGGCTTGGACTTTTGTGTCGCAGCTGAAAGAGTCTCGTTACTTGATTTACAGATACGTCTAGACCAACCGGAGCGTTTCCCTCTGGAAACAACGTCTTGTCTAGCGTATTGATTCAGCTGGAACGCGGGGGCAGGGGCTGTCATACGCCTTGCTGAGTGTTTTCGGGGACATCCTATTATTGTCATCGTCATCTATCACGCGCCCTTGCCTATCCCTCAGAGTCTTTAATCGTTCCCATCTCTGTCTCTCTTCAAACACATTTGCGTCGTTACATTCCTTTGTTGCAACTCGCTAAGGCTTCTTTTGCTTGCTCAGTCGATTTTCCACTATCGGTTGCTGCATCGACAAATCGCGGAGAACCGGGTGTAAGTCGTCTTGGTGGGCTCAAATCTCCAGATACCGTACCAGACCAATACCCCTAAAAGCCTAGACCCTGGTGCTAGACCGCTATTTTGAGTTCTTCCAATTGGCGTCGCAGCATTACGCAGTCAATTAATTCAACAACAGTCTACAAGACAAACGTTGAAAGCAGCATCTCATCTTTTTAGAGGTGATTCTCATGCTCTATCTTCTCCTGTATAGACTAAAGATCGACTATAGCAGTTAGATTGTAACCCCAAGTCGTTAGGCCCTGTCTCGTTAAAAGGCCGTTCCACCTCATCTTGTTTGCTCGTTGGTAGAGCCACGATAAAGCGTATGCAGGCTGCATCTGAGCCCTTTCCTATTCCGGTTGACGCTGGTTCCCTCTTGCTCCTGCCAACAACCGACTGAGGTGTGTCAAACATCAGGTACATTGATCCAGGGACAAAGACCCATTGAGAAGGAACCAAGGTGCGGGGGGTCTCAATTACACATTACACATTACACGCCAGTAACTTGCCGTTACCGTTTGGTTACGTCTTGTTCTGGACTGCAACTAGCTCTTGCTGTGACGCTACGATCCAATCCTGCATTACCAGTTAACCTTACCTTACCCATTCATTCTGATTCTCTGGCTCGCACTTGCATCTACTTTGTTAGATTCGCTAGAGCAAGTCCGTTCTTGCCGGTTTATTACTTTTAAACTTCCCCTACCTACTTGCCGACTGACTTATTTTAACTTATTACACCCCCGCTCTCGAATCTAACAGAGGTCACTTTTCCACCCCCTGACGATAGCACCGAACAACAACCTCTAATTTACCGTCCCCAAGCAACCAACTTCTTCCTTGCAATTTCTTCTTCTACATCTATTCCTTACTATCGTTAACATCGTTCCACTTCAAACCTTTCCTATAAACAAACGTTCAACGATTTATTTCCGAACGCGAAACATACCGCACAGACACTCATCTACCTACCGACTGACAGGGACGATCTAACACGCATTGAGATTACCATTCGACTGGTCCAAGACGCGCGACAACCTCGAACCATCATGCCTTCTTTGACCCCAGCCATGGTTAACGGGCTCAATCTCAATGGCAACCATGCCAATGGCAATGGCGTTCACAGTCATACGTCGGATTCTGGTTCGGAAACATCTGGCGAATCGAGCAACGGCAGCGGTCCACGTCGCATGAAACTCAAGCGCAAAATGTCTAGCCCTATGGCACCTCCTTTCATGGTATCAGCACCAGGAAAGGTCATTGTTTTTGGCGAACACTCTGTTGTTCATGGAAAGGTATGACAGACTCATATGGTTGTATATCCATACTTACATCGTGGCGCACAGGCAGCCATCGCCGCAGCTATTTCTCTGCGGTCATACCTACACGTTACCACCCTTTCCAAGTCGAAACGAACCGTCTCCCTCCGATTCGCCGATATCGATCTCGTTCACACATGGAACATCGACGACCTACCGTGGGAAGCATTCCAACAACCATCCAAGAAGAAGTCGTACTATTCTCTCGTGACAGAGCTCGACCCCGATCTCGTCGCTGCTATTCAACCACACATTGAAGTTGTCTCCCCTAACCACCCCGAGGAGATTCGAAGAGTACACCACAGCTCCGTGTCAGCTTTCCTATATCTTTTCCTATCGCTAGGATCGCCCTCATTCCCTCCTTGTCTTTACACTCTCCGCTCGACAATACCAATTGGTGCCGGCTTGGGCAGCAGTGCTTCAGTTTCAGTATGCCTTGCTTCCGCTCTTCTTCTACAGCTACGGACGCTGTCTGGTCCCCACCCTGATCAACCTGCGGATGAGGCCCGACTCCAGGTCGAACGAATCAATAGATGGGCGTTTGTGTCAGAAATGTGTATTCATGGTAACCCCTCGGGCGTTGATAATACCGTTGCTACACAAGGTAAGGCCGTTGTGTTCCAGCGAACAGATTATTCGAAGCCACCAAAAGTTCGACCTCTTTGGGACTTCCCTGAACTACCTCTCCTGTTGGTAGACACCCGACAGGCCAAGTCGACTGCACACGAGGTCGCCAAGGTTGCAACGCTCAAGAAGACCCACCCTAAGCTTGTGAACACTATTTTGGATGCCATGGACAAGGTCACCGATGCTGCCTCGGAGCTGATTGAGGAGAAGTCTTTCGACAACAAATCTGTGGAGGACCTCAGCAAGGTTGGTGAGCTGATGACCATCAACCACGGCCTGTTAAACTCACTGGGTGTCTCTCACCCCCGTCTGGAGCGAGTACGAGAGCTAGTCGACCACGCTGGTATTGGCTGGACAAAATTGACTGGTGCTGGTGGCGGTGGTTGCTCCATTACTCTTCTCAGACCCGATGTTTCTGCTGAGAAGCTTCAGAAACTTGAAGGACAACTTGAAGCCGAAAACTACGCCAAGTTTGAGACTACACTTGGTGGTGACGGTATTGGTGTTCTTTGGCCAGCCGTGCTCAAGAACGGTACCGAGGAAGACGATGAGGGTGGTATGGAGATTGACTTAGAGAAGTTCCTCGAGGCTGAAGGCACCGAAGGTGTCGAGAAGCTCGTAGGAGTACATGGAGATACTGGAGAACGAGAAGGATGGAAGTTCTGGAGGGTTGAAAGCGAGTAAGAAATACTAATAAAGAAAAAGAAGGCGTGCTCAAAGCTGTTCAGGCATTCACTCCAATGTATTACTAGGGTTAAAAGCCATGCGACGCCAGACATGACCGGGAAATTTTAGAAAGCGGTTGGGAAAGGAGTCGCTTGATTTGGAGTTTGGTGCCTTCACTTTGGGGCACATATATGGTTATAATTTAGTAATGCAATGTTCTTCTATTCGTCATCCGCCATGTTTGTTATATATCGATCAGTCTCTAGTCTCATACAGGTGCAAAACAACATTGGGTCAAGGCATGCCAAACATGACAGTCTTCAACTACTCCTTCGCACCACTCTTCAACAGCTGCACTCGGTATTTCCAGTATCCTTCTCGTACAGGATCCCACTTCTCACCCAATCGTCGCAGGCACAGCTCAGCTTTCTCCTTGTCGCCCTCTTCATCGTAGAGCTTGGCCAAGAAGTCAAGTGCATGAGAGCTGCGTACCTCCTCTGCATCCTCACCTAGTGCACTGACGAAGCCCTCAGCGTACTCCTTGAGCGAGGACAGGGGACGAGCACCCTTGGATAGAACGGCAAAGAGATAGTTCCATGGAGATTGGTTTTGAGGCGCAAGATTGATCTTTTCTTTGCAGTAGTTGATCTCACGATCGAGCGTCTCTGCTGGGATACGAGGATCTGCATCAAGAGGACCAGATCCACGTGTGGAGGCGGTTGGGTCTGAAAAGACGAAATAGAAACGGTGCGACCAGGCTGAGTTGTTTCGCACATCCTCTTCAATGTGGTTCTGGGTAGACAGAAGCTCGCCCATGGTCCACATAAACAACTTAGAGACGAGATACTGACGGTACGACCACACATGGTAGTTCTTGGCATCCTCTTCCAACATGCGAGTAATAAACTGAGTCTCAGAACGAGCAAGCTTTCGAACCGTCTGATCATCCTCCTCAATAAGAGGATAATAGTAGTCCATGAGGAGCTGACGATGGTTCCAGATTTGGTAGTTCTTGAGGTTAGCCAGTGCAACCTCGTTCAACCACTTGATCTCATCAGGGATGCTGAGCTTGAGGACGGAAATAATCTTGAAACGGAACAACCAGACGGTGTAATGCGCTGGGTTCATGGAAATTACGTGCTCGGTCAGACGCAGACTTCGGGGTGAGCACTCGTCCGCGGCCATGACGGCGCGGAGGTAGGAGACGGCTAAGATGCTTTTCAGTCAGTCACTCCTTTAGATTTGGGCTGCGGAGGACGTACCCTCAGCGTAGTCGTCCGGGTAGGCAATCTGCGCGAGGGCGCCTTCGGGCTCGTTCTGTGGAATGGGGATCACATCGTCCCACTCAGGATCCTTAGCCAGAGTACCCGTGATCTCGCCGTACAATTCCCTCTTGAGCGCAGCCATTGCTTTTCTCCTCGTCTTTTCAGCGGTGATATCCTCGTCGGTTATGTCGTGCTTCAGCTCTCGTTTTCTGAGGAACTGGCGGTGCTGGATCTGCAGCGACGTGAGTTTGCTGTGCTTGAGAGTGCGTTGCTCAAACTCGGCGGGCGAGTATGATCCGATATCTCTGCCGGTACGGTCTGTTCCCCAGGCGTGATCGCGGGGGAGTCTGCGGATGGGAAGACCCTCTTTTGTGACAAACTTCCAGAACTCGCGCTCTGTCTTGTTGGAGAAGGGCACGCGACGGTTGACGGCGGGATGGATAAGGTGCACGTGTGCGTATGTCTTCTTCTCGGCGGGCGTCAGAGACGATAGACCGACTTGCTGACGGCGTTTCTCGACGGGGTTGGTTTGGAAGAAGCGCTGTTCTGAGCGCTGGGCGATGGTGTCTGGGGGAGATTCTGGAGCAGCTGTGGAAAGAGTTAGAGGGATAGAGGTAGATATAGTCCCGAGTTACTTACCTGGGGGCTCGACCTTGGGGACGACTTTTGTCTTGGGTGGCATTGTCGAGAGTTGGAGAGAGCTCGTGGTGATGGATGGTGGGGTTTGTCACTTGGTACATTTTTGCTCTATGGAGATGGTTGCAGGGGATGTTACCCCGCCAAAATGAAGCTATTGTTCTCGAAGCCATAGCAAAGAACAATAGAAGCACGTTTCGAGGCAAACAAATGGGGTGTCATTAAAATCAAGTTGCTTTCTAGTCTAAAGCTGAAAGAACACTGAATGAAAGTCGTGATCATCCGAGCGTTCTATTGTGATATGTATGCGCCATAAAATCCTCCATTCCGAATGTGTTTTGATGATTAGGAGAAGCCTTTCGTCTTTGTCGACGATGTCTGGGCCGTCGGTCTTCTCTGTCTGCCTCCGGGGAATAACTTGCACCCTATGCCTTCTTGACGCGGGGCTGCTTAGCAGAGTTGGCCTTGTTGGTATTCTCCATAAGAGCACTTCTAGCCTTTCCAAAGGTCATCTCAAAGGCCTTTGCTGTTGTGGTTGTCGGTATCTCCTCATTTATTGCCCATCCCTACAGGGCGCGAAAGTTTTGAGACATGATCAACCACTTCTTGATGCCTCTGGGAGGAAGCTTCGTCATAGCCTCCCAGTTAGGCACGAGGACGAACGTCTCGTTGAACATTTTTTGTGGCGCCTCTTGGCCCTTTCCGTACTGCACTCTTCCCATGACGGTGACGAGGATGCTCATTTTCTCTCCGTTCTTCTCTCTCTTTGCGTTGTCGTAGATGTTCTCGGGAGCGCCCATTGTGAACATCGGGTTGAGAACATGGGCATCGAGGGACTCGATATCGTACTTCACGTCCTTGCCTTGGACTTCGAGCAGCTTGGAGTAGTCGGCGGGTGTAGGAAGGACGGCACCATTGATGGAAATGTCTGCAGACACGGGGTATCGCGATGACGAGTTGATATAGAAAGGAAGAAGGTCTTGGTGTCGGTTCACGGCTTCGTAGTAGTATGTGGTAAAGTTCTCAGCCGCTGCAAGTTTGTTAGCTATGCAAGCAAGTTTTCGCGATGGTAGGACGATTTACCTTTACTCGAGGCTGTCACCTCGTTTGTGATGTTTGGGGTCGGCATATTGGTACTGGAATATGTGTTTGTAAATGCAGGATGAATCGGAATCGATGAAAGGTGGAGGATGAGAAGTGTATCAGGATTAGAGAGTTTGGCGCAATGTGATTCACTGTAGACCAAGTTTCGAGGATGCCTGCCTGCGATGATGAAAAATGGACAGTTATCGGAGAAACCAATGCGCACGGTGCATTTTTCCGGGGCATCTCGAACTTAACTGCAGGTAACGCCATCTCCGCTTGTCAAACGACAGCTCTTAGAAGCTTAAAATTGTCATGAGGGCATTCAATCTTCAATCAATACAAGGATTGCGACAAGTACAGTCGAGATTATCTCGTCAGTCTTGTTTGATTCGACCAGGATGTCGAATCTTGCAAACGCCGACTTCGCGATGGAGCAGCTCAAAGAGCTCTGACGAGAAGCCATATTATGTGACTACGCCTATTTTCTATGTCAATGCCGGTGAGTTTTATGTCCTCGTAGCTTGTGCTTTGCTAATTGATCGTAGCTCCTCATATTGGCCATCTTTATACCATGGTCTTGACCGATGTTCTTAAACGATGGCAAGTGATCAATGGCAAGGAAGCATACCTATGTACAGGAACAGACGAACATGGCATGAAAATCCAACAAGCAGCTTCAAGGGAGGGAATTTCACCCAAAGAATTGTGTGACAACAATTCAGAGAAATTCAGGAGTCTTGCTGAAGCTGCCAATATTTCTCACGACTTCTTTATCCGAACAACTGATCAGGACCATAAAGACGTTGTTCAGCAATTCTGGCTTCTCCTCAAGGCTCGTGCTCCTGAGGGATTGGGCTTGTACAAGGGAAAGCATGAGGGCTGGTACTGTGTTAGTGATGAATGCTTCTATCCCGAAGATCTCGTTGAGCCTAGTGTTGTGCCGCAAACTGGTCGCAAGATCATGGCCAGCACTGAGACAGGAAATGAAGTCGAATGGATTTCTGAACAAACGTGGTTCTTCCCTCTATCCAAGTACAAGGAGAAGCTACTTAAGTTTTACGACGAGAACCCCGATTGGATTCAACCAGCTCATCGCATGAACGAAGTACGAAACTGGGTTGAGAACAAACTTGAGGATCTTTCAGTTACTCGCCCAACAGCAAGATTGAACTGGGGAATCAGGGATCCTGAAGACCCAACCAGCACTATCTACGTTTGGGTGGATGCTCTTGTCAATTACCTCACCAAAGCTGGATACGGCTCTAAGTGGCAGGTAGACGATGCTGATATGGGTCCTTGGCCAGCAGATGTCCATGTCGTCGGCAAAGACATTATTCGATTCCACGCAGTATACTGGCCTGCCCTCCTCATGGCTGCTGGTATCCCTCTACCAAAGAAGATCCTCTGCCACAACCACTGGACTATGTCTAACCGCAAGATGTCCAAGTCGCTCGGAAACGTCGTTAACCCCTTCTCCGCCGTGCAAAAATGGGATCTTGACCCTCTACGATACTTCCTCATGCGAAACGGCAGTCTAAAGGGTGATATGAGCTATTCAAACGAGTCTATCATGGCCATCTATGAGAAGGAGCTTCAGGCCAATATTGGAAACTTGTTTAACCGCATTTCTCGCAACAAGAACTCTGCATGGTCAACCAAGAGCTCTGTTGAAGCTGCTCGGAATGGCAAATTCGAAAACCTTGAGAGCACTGTGCTTCAAGGGACCGACCCCGATTTTATGAGTCTCGAATCAGCGTTGGAAAGCGCACCAGAGACCATCCGACGTGATATGGACGAGATTAACTTGAGTAACGCGCTACGGGGTATCTTTGAGCTTCTTAGAGAGGTAACTTATGCCCATCTTGCTTAACGTACAAGCTGCTAACTTTCTTAGGCAAACCGCCTCCTTTCTGATACCGAGCCTTGGAAGATGGCCAAAGATCAAGATCCCAACGCTAGAACTCGTATTGACTGGGTTATCTTCCGATGCGCTGAAGCTGTTCGAATTGCTGGCATTCTTCTGCAACCAATTATGCCTACCAAGGCTGAGAAGCTCCTGGACGGTCTAGGCGTCAAGGCAGAGCGACGTACCATCGAATTCGCCCGCAAGGATGCTGATCTTGAATATGGCACGTCACCTCTACCAACAAAGGACGCCCGACCCGACGCTTTCGCGACCCTTTTCCCTCCTGTTGCAGCCGTTGAAGAACCTACTACCCCAATCAAAGCACCAAAGGTCAAGACCAAGAATCGATTAGGTAAAGTGGTGGGTGCCTTGGTTCAAGAGGCTAAACAAGTAATTGAAGAGGAGTCTGGAGAAAAGAAATGAGTGATGAGAGCTGTAAAATATGTACAATAGTGTAAATCAGATTTATTCATATTTGCTGTATGTGGTTGTTAAACCTTTTTGTGCCCCATCCAAGTCATTTTTCACCAATGGTGGGTGTGAGAATGTTGAACTCACAACTCACACCAACCAACTTCAAAATGAAGATCAACCAGAATACAGGTCAATACCATATCCTACTATAAATCTGGTTAAAGTACTTATAAATAATAGCTATTTCGACAAGCAAGGCCTTGCTCGTCCCATACGAGGCACACCATGTGCGACAATACCACGCATGGATGCAAGATCCAGTAAGCTCTCACACTATCTGCATCTCATCTCAACTCACATGTCGTAGGATATCCAAGAAGCTACAGCTTCAGAACCCATGACTTTAGAGGAAGAATATGAGAACCAACAATCATGGCGCACATCATCCGATAAACTCACCTTTATCGTCTGCGCACCCGTCACACAAGCACCTATCAAAGCTGGCACAGCAGACGCAGACGCCCTGATGCGCGGCGATATCAACTTCTTTCTCTACCCATTCGAAAGTGACGACGATGATGAATCGACAGATATTCAAGGCTGGGTCACTGGCGAAGTAGACGTCATGATCGCCTCACCTTCGCATCGCGGACAGGGTCTTGGTCGAGCAGCAGTTTGCGCACTGCTTGTGTACATCCGAAAGCACATCGATGGGATACTTGCGGAGTATGGAGCGAAGGAACTGAAGGGGTTGATGGTGAAGATCAAGGAAGGGAATAAGGGTAGTCGCGCTTTGTTTGAGAAGCTGGGTTTTGTGCAGAAGGGAGAGGTGAATTACTTTGGGGAGATTATGATGACGATTGAGTGGGAGGAGGTTTTGAAGAAGGATTGGTGGAAGGGGGCTGAGGAGGAGTTTACAGAAGTGAAGTATGAACTTGACAGCAAGTGAGGCAGAGACATTAAAGTAACATATCGAGAGAACAACTTTGAACTATTATTCGAACGAACACCATCAACTTCAACCAGCCCATATCATACAGGATTAATCCCTCTCTAAGTTCGCTGTCTGTCGTGTCGCCCTGTCGACAATAGCCAGAGCACCACGCAACTTCTCAATATCATGCTCGAGCTCCTTTCGTCTCCTAGCAGTGTTCTCATTCTCTCCGCCAACAATCCTCATCTCTTCCTCCGAAAGACCAAGAATACGGTTCGTGTTGAGGCCCCAAACTGGACCATCTTCAGCAGTGACGAATGACTGTATGACATGCATGTTGACGTTTCGAATGAAGGCGTCCAGAGAAATCTTGCCCAGTTAGTATTACTCGTAGAAGAGAAACATATCCTTACCTTATAATAGACCTTGAGTACATCGTGAACATCAATAACCATATTTTTCTGGAGACTAGGATGAATGGAGTTGAAGCAAAGAGCAAGATTGCTGTCCGGGCCTGTGTAAGAGTTGCTGAATGCTTCGAAGAATCGGAATCTTCTCCAGTTAAGGATTTCATCGCCAAATCGAGATCCAGTCGACTGTAACCTTGTGCACTTGGTCTCCATTTCACACTGAGACTTGCAACGGTCGTATGCTAGAGCCTCACATCGACGGAATGACGTTGCCAACAGAGCTCTAAGTTCTCTTGACATGAGCCCCGTATCTCCCTCGAGCGGACAGACAGCATCAAGTATAGAGCCTGTGCAACTGCTGACTGTTGTAGCAACGCGTCGGAGATGACACTCTGCAATAGCAGTCCACTTCTTGACTTGTTCTTGGTACATATCTGGATAAATATCTGGGTTGATGACCCCATCAAGCTGAGACACTTGGTATGTAGACAATCTTTCATTGATTGTTCTCATGAGATCGTCCGTGTCTCGAACTTCAGATAGACCAGGAAATGCTTTATTCAAGGATGCATCAACTGCTGTCTTGGGGGCCTTCCGAGCATAAGGAGGGACAGTTCGACCTTCGGCGCTGGCTTTTGCTTGAAGTGCCATACGCTCCTCGATTAGAGCCAAAGGGTCAACATCGATATCTTCAAAATGCCAAGTCCCGCCATGAGTTCGCATGAACTTGTCAAACTCTGCATTCAAACGGCTGACTTCTCTGCAGATTTCCATACTAGGATGAAGAAATCCAGGACGCTCGAGTGCGGTTTGTGCCTTCTCCTCATATTTTCGAACAGTTCCAACAACATACTGCTGTCTTGCGGCATGGCTAAGGCGAGGCTCTCCAAGCATGGCCTTCTCTTGTAGCCTTTCCTCAAGGTTGTGCTGGATTGTGGTGCGAAGTGTTGGGAAGCATTCTCGGATCTTTGAACTCAAGAGAGTTCCGAGATATGATTTGGCCGCTGATGACCCTAGGCGCCTTTGAGAGATAGAGTTCCAGGGAGTTTTACCAAATAGCTTCTTTTCTGCGGTGTTAAGATCGAAAGAGTCTGGATCCTTGTCTGCTCGGTTTCGAACAAGGAACCAGCCATCACGAAGGCTTCCGAGACTGTGAGTAGAGTTGCCGGTTGCAATTGATACAATCTTGATTGGCGTTAGCAAAGTGTGTACGACTAAGAGTGCACTGAGCTTACTCTCTTTGCTGCTTCGGGTTCATGTTGGACCATGTCACATTTCGTGAAAACGCCAACGAAGCGGTCCTGCTTGATAGGTTTCTTAGCTAGTCTCAGGATCTCCTGTCGATCAAAGTCCGTAGGGGCATCAACAACGCAGCTGAATGAGGTCAGGGCGAGTGTTCCAAAAGGAAGCAACAGCGTGACTCACATTACAATATTGTCTTCATTGTTCATATATTCCCTGACCATGCCTTCAACCTTGGCTTGATCTGTCTCATTGACGGTAGATGCATTCTGAAATGTGCCGGGAAGATCGAGAATGCTAAAGTAAGAGCGCTGCGGGCCAGACAACTCGACTTTGAGAACCTCTGCTACAAAGTTCTTTCTGTCATGCCCCATGCCCGTTCGGAGGCCCATGAATTCGGATGAAATCTATCAGTATTAGTTTAAGCGACAAGTTGTGGTTGAAAAAAGCATTACCTCTTCAATAACCTTGGCAAACTTCTCTTTCGTAAGGATCTTGCCACTACATTCGTAGTTCTTGATGTTATCAGAAGCAGGGTCCAGGCCAGGGACGTCGACTTCAGCAGGATCAATTGTGATGCGAAAAGAATCATCGCTGTCTGGCTCTGTACGTCGAGATACAATACGAGTAGGAAATCGAGTGCAACATCCGCTGTCAACGGGGAACGGGATACCGGTCAAGCTCTGTAGAAGAGACGACTTTCCAGAAGATTGGCCTCCAACAATGATGAGCTATCATTTGTTAGTATATCACCTTTTCGCACATTTGATTGTATATACCTGAGGAATGCTCAACTCTCCAGCCCCAAAAGACTGAAGGGCATCGATGGCATCGAAGAGTATTCGATTGTGCTGGCTATCGAATGGATCCTCTGGCATGATATCCTTCTGAGACTCGGTCTGAGTTGAACTCTTAGAATCATCCAGCTCGACAACGATACTGGGACGAGGTGACCGATTTGGTGTTGCAGTAGCATCATCAAATACATCTCCGACACCTGAGTCGGCAGGGGACTTTGATCGTATCTGATCGGAACTCTGCTTGTTAGGGCTAAGCCCATCAGCAGACTTGAAGGGGGTTTGAGGGGGAGTTTGAGGGAGCATCGTAGGAACGTCAACTGGGCCAGCCATGATGAATCAAGTCAAGGAGATGCTGTGGGAAAAATGAGAAAGGAAAAGTGAAATAAGGGTATCTGGATATCTGAAGAGAGAAATGGGTTGTTTCTCTCAACGTAACTTGATATCAGCCATTATATACCTCCCAAAACCGCTTGAACTTGGTATCGTAACTACTGCGCCATGTCATCTTTCAAACGATGAAGAAAGTATGCAGGTCTGCAATGCCATCACATCAATTTCCATGCAACTAGGCGCCAGTTGTTGTTCAACTCCACTTGAAGTCAAGGGATTATCGTGTCAAAGCGAGGATATCATCAGTCGAAGGTCCCCGTGAATCCTTCTCCGGTACAGCATATCTTGGCTCACGAGAAACACGGCTGAGTTTCTGGCCAACAACGGGGGCAGTGCAGATATCTGTGGGAAACCACCAGATACTGGGTGAAAGGTTGAAACAAGAATAGTTCACAGGCCATATAAAGTTCAGGTCGAGGCCATGTAGACCCAACTGGAAGTTTTGAAACATTGGGTTGTGATGCTATTGGGCACTGTTGTACGTATATGCTGTTGGTTGTTGCAACTCCTTCAGCTTTCTGCAGGGGTTGAGCGCAGAACTCTGAGCTGAACAACCAACGTGTAAATTGAAAGCGGTAATCCGTAGGATCAATTTATCTGATCACAATTGCGGCTGGGGTATCTCTGGCGATAAAATGCTGTAGGAATATGATATCCGGGCTCATGATGAAAAATGATTTGATCTCAGAGCACAGGTTGAGGTCATCAACTGGCCGGAGGAGGATCAACACAACCTACAACCAACAACGGCGGTTACACAATTGGGACTACCAATTGAATCTGACCAGGATATCTTTGATGGGCCTTCAATGAGACAGTGGTCAATCAATATCGCTGTTATCGAGTGCCCGCTGGCTTTCATGTCGTTGGACTCGACTCATCGTGGGACCTGGTTGTTCTCTCGTTAGCCATTGTACCGATGCTCTTCTAAAGAAAGCGAATCCTTATGATCCAGCCTTACTAGAATAACTTGCACATTCAACCACCTGCCGATAGATCTTGGCTAGTATGTGGAGCCAGCTGTGTACGACGAAGAGGCAACAGAAGCCAGTCACTGCGCGAAAGAAAGTGTCACAAGAGACTCGGGACTCAAGCATGCTTGAAAAACATCGATGTGAAAGGAGGATATATTTTAGTGAAGAAGAAATTGAGGGAGCGCTCGAATTGTTGGGTTCAGGGAAAGTGAATTGAGAAAGAGCAGTTGCTGTTTAACAGTCGAAATGACGACCTGGGAAAGTACCTGCTTCCAACCTTCCAATTATAAGAACACACAAAGAATACCTAATGCAGAATTTAAACCTATAAAACATGAACAAATTCAACAATGATTAAAGAAGTATAAAGATTATCGAGCATATGAGTTTGCATCTCGCAACATCTCGTCATACTACAGTAGGTGGGTAACAGAAGAAATGTTCTCTAAGGCTTAGGCTACAGAAATAAAGTAGCCTAAATGCTAGCCTAAGCTGGCATAAGGTGACCAGATTATTTCGTCTCTTATGCTTTCGGCGATCAATTCTTCTGACACCCTGCGGTACAGGTACAGGGTAGCTGCCCCACCGTGATGGCGGCGTCAATTCCGAGGTTGGTCCAAAATTTCGACATTCAACATCACCAACTCTACCGCCCGCAGCATCAACCCATCGGCCGCAGTCTCTCCAACGCTGCGTGCTAACGATCACAATGAACACAATGTTCTCATCAATTACGCGCCTCGCGCGCCCAGTCCTGACCAAGCCCCTCGCTCAATCACCCAGGTACGACTCTCGAAATACCTCTACAAACTATCTCTGACCTCATCAGGACATTCACAACTCTCGTTCCTCTCCGACCTTCCCTAACTCCCATGAACGGCGCCATCCGAAGAACCGTTCTCCCATCAAGCTTCACCCCCTCGACAGCTGCCTCGGCCGATATCGTTCCTTCAAGCGCCATCTCAGCACACCCCGCGATGGGAGACATGCAAATTCGCTGCGGACCCCGAAACACTATGAATGGACACACTAGACTTGTTCAGAAGCGCAGACATGGTTTCCTCGTCCGAAAGCGAAGCAAGACAGGAAGGAAGATTCTCCTCAGGAGGAAGATTAAGGGCCGAAGGCACATTGCCCAGTAGATGCCGAGACTGAGGGCAGGAGGGGTTGGATGACACGTCAATGAAGCCGCGGTGGCATGTGTACGATACGAGATGGGATAGAGAGAGGTGGTTTCTGGGGTCCAGATGTCTCTAAACCACCCTCGTGATACGAATTCTGTACAAAGACTACGAAAACAAAAGATCTTGCACCATGGTTCTTTTTCGCTGGACTTGCATTCAATGCTGAACTTGCATTGAAGCTGAAGTTTAAACAGGGATTCATCATGCAAAAGATTACGAGGAGACGTCATTGAAGCTGACAGTTTGGTGTCAGATAGTGGTCGACGTCGAGTTTGGAAGGAGGTTAAAAGTCAATTCGAAGCAGCTGACTTCGGAGGTATTCTCGAATGAGAAAGAGGGTTACTGTAGTTCCGATAGATCGAATGCAGTGCTAGTTGGTCTTGGTCCACCGGAACTAGTCAACACCATCAGGACGAGGGGGATAGTGCTAAACCCCGCAAAGTGACAATCACAGGCTTCTAGTCAGGGCAAGAAAAGGGCATTGAGTTCTGTGTGTTCCTCGGTTGGTTATTGCTGGTGTGACCACCTGCAGGTCTTGGGAGCGCCGATCATCAGGTACGCAGTAAGCGGGAGGAACTAGTGAGCGATTATCTTTAGGCGGATGAAGAGATGAAGATGAAGTGCCTGATGTGTATTGGAGCGCATTGTAGTCAGGTAGTATCCAAGATTAGTGTAACTGTTTTTTGAATCGATTATTGATGCCAAGTATATATTTTGTCAGTTTCAGGTGTAGTTCTGGTCAAGTGTTCAAAAGCAATACTAATCGAGGAGTTGATAGAATATTAGCCGCGTATACGAGGATCTAGTCCAGGAGTGTACTAATTATTTCAATCAGTAACTTCAGTCTCTTTTCAGTTGTCATTTCTTTTGTGACTGCCTGAGCGTGCATAAACTTGTTATCTTGTCTCTCAGTTCTCACGAGCAAAGGTGACGACAATGGTGTAATAAAATGCAGCTTACATCGGCCCGCACTGCATCAAAAAGACAAGATGGTGTGAAGAACGATAAGAACGGTAGGTGTCAAGAAATTGGATGTCTGACAGCTGAAACTTGATTGCTTCTGTGAATATTGTGATAATCTATTGAACCATGCGTTGTTCTAATATTATCGTCGTTATATTGAATCGTGGCAAATATAATAGACGATTAATAACATGTCAAAATAACCCTCAATGCATGTTGATGGGTTAGGTTAGTAGTCTCTATTCGGTATTCCCCAGATATCGGCACTTCGACTCCAGATTGTAGTTCCTAATCGAGTCGAATCACTCACAAAAACCTGTTTTCTTCAACTGCACCCCACCTAACAAAAAGTCCCTTCCCTTCTCTCTTACAACCCCTGACCATTTACAAAAGGCTCACGATGCGATAAATTAATAATGAATTACATTGTTACATACATAGCGGTCAAGGCTGCTGCAGGGTTCATATTCTAGGCATTGCATTTGTTGATCGAATGCAAGTGATAGATGTCGTGTTTGTGAAAGATGGTTGGTCAAAGCTGTTGGATATAGCTCCGGCGGTAAATCTCTTGGTCCATATTCCGTAGTATCTTCTATAATTGGTCGTTCCATCACAGTGACACTAGACTCAAAGTCTCAGACTATGGACCAACCACTCTCTTACGATTGACCAGAGTAAATCACCAGACTTGTCAAAATTTTCTCCTATTCAAATTCACCCAACTCGAGATAGAGCCCTACCGTCCCAACATTTTGAAAGCCCTGGCAATGCTCCTCCCAGGATGTAACAGAAGCTAAAGATGGACCCCTGCAACCCATCACGACCCTCACGTGGTCCGAGATCGTCGTTACCTGTATTGGAAGCTCACTCCGGGCCCAAGGGAAACGGACCAAGGAAAAATAGAGACACAGATCGATAGAAGAAAAAAAGAGACTATTCTTGCTGGGATCAGGGAAGCCAAGAATGCGGGGTGACTGGCCTCAACACACCAAGGGAAGCATTGTTACTGCCGGAGCGGTTCATTTCGTTTTTGGGTCATGGCGGTTATTAGACCGACTATACAGAGTATCGTTGCCAAGATGGGTGAAAGAGGTGGGCGGGTATTGTGATGAAAAGTGAAGCTACGGAAAAGATATATAAGCTGTCACATCCCTCGATATTGTTCATATAAGTCGGGATATCAGGGCCAGTTTCAGTATTCAGTATCCTTTCTGAGGGAGTTGCACCTTGTCACAGCTTGTCTATCACTTATACCCTTGATCCATACCCTTGCCTGTCAAGATGCATCTCCTGTCGCTCCTCTCCGTTGTCACCTTTGCTGTGGCCAGTCCTCTAAGCGTCGAGGACTACACCAAGGCCCTCGATGAAAGAGGTAACACTCTTCCTCCCTCTAACATATTATAGACTAACATCTCTAGCTGTTGCTGTCTCTAACGGCGACTTTGGCAACTTCAAGTTCTACATCCAGCACAGTGCTGCCTCATACTGCAACTCCAACGCCGCAGCTGGTGCAAAGATCACCTGTGGAAACAATGGCTGCCCAACAGTCCAGTCCAACGGTGCTACTATCGTGGCATCATTCACGTAAGTACCACCAGCACAATCCGATGACTTCAACTCACACATCTCAGTGGCTCCAAGACTGGCATCGGCGGCTACGTTTCGACCGACTCTTCACGAAAGGAAATCGTCCTCTCCGTTCGAGGAAGCATAAACATTCGAAACTGGCTCACCAACCTCGACTTTGGCCAGGAGGACTGCAGCTTGACCTCAGGCTGCGGTGTACACAGCGGTTTCCAGAATGCATGGAAAGAGATCTCTGCCGCAGCAACCGCTGCTGTCGCAAAGGCCCGCAAGGCGAACCCTTCATTCAAAGTCATTGCTACAGGTCACTCCCTAGGTGGTGCCGTCGCTACACTAGGCGCCGCAAACCTTCGAGTTGGTGGAACACCCGTTGACATCTACACCTACGGTTCACCACGAGTTGGAAACTCCCAGCTCGCTGGTTTCATCTCGAACCAAGCTGGTGGAGAGTTCCGCGTTACGAACGCCAAAGACCCTGTTCCCAGACTTCCCCCTCTGGTCTTTGGTTACCGACACACATCCCCCGAGTACTGGCTGTCTGGTGCTGGAGGTAACAAGGTTGACTACACCATCAATGACATCAAAGTCTGTGAGGGTGGTGCCAACCTCAAGTGCAACGGTGGAACCCTCGGATTGGATATCGATGCTCACCTGCACTACCTCCAGGAGACCGATGCTTGCTCTGGTAGCGGTATCTCTTGGAGAAGCAGAAGATACAGAAGTGCCAAGCGTGAGGGCATTGCTGAGAGGGCTGCTCCTATGAGCGATGCTGAGCTTGAGAAGAAGCTCAACAACTATGTCGAGATGGATAAGGAGTATGTCAAGAACAACGCCGCACGCTCGTCATAGTATGACATTTACGCAGTAATGATATACCATGAATAGTTTCATAATACAATAAACAAGTTAAAGCACAATAATTCATTGACTAGCTGAATGCATCGTGACCATACGCCATGCATTGGATATCCCTAACAGAAATACTCAGTTGTGTGTCACAAACTCCAAACTCCAAATGACCTCGCTTTTGGTACACGGAATTAATCATCAGATCCCTCAACGACCATACCCTGCGCGTTGGGGACGCCCACAAGAATCACACCACGGGGCACGCGGACACTCTTCACCTTCATGCATCCAAACACATTGACCGTGCGAATATTGGGACAAGCGCGGAAGATGGAGCCCAGAATGAAATCGGTCACCTCTTCACAGAAACTGATCTCCAGTTCTTTCAACGCAGGGTATCGAGCATCCTCGTTGAACACCTCTTCAAAGGCTTCACGTGAGATGTGACGGCATGCGTGAATGTTGAGATACTGAAGCTTATGACCGGAATGAGCCATCAACGCTTTGAAGCCCTCGCTGCAGAGACCGATGCTATCGGGGTTTTCTCGGGGCATTCTCGCATCAACCTGTCGACACTTTTGAAGGTCGATATAGTACAGTGGGGGATTGGCCCAGTTGTTGAACAACTCAGCGAACCCAAAATCAGTCA
Organism: Fusarium flagelliforme; assembly: GCF_020744385.1. Classification (NCBI taxonomy): domain Eukaryota; kingdom Fungi; phylum Ascomycota; class Sordariomycetes; order Hypocreales; family Nectriaceae; genus Fusarium; species Fusarium flagelliforme. The sequence goes on along the minus strand of NW_025763504.1, from coordinate 671,034 downwards.
TGGCCTCACTATCGGTGATGCGGAATTTGGTGAGGGATCGACAGTTGTCGTGAATGGCTCGCAATACTGCATCATCGATGCTAGGGACAATCTTTAGAGACAAAGTCTGAAGATTGGCGCCGATGCTCCGAATGACCTTGCAGTAAGCATCAGACCGAGTCTTGTTCTGGAGCTGAAGTCCGAGATGTTCCAAAGATGACAAATCTGCAATCGCCTTGACGCCATCGTTGGTGACCTTTTGGTTGTTCTCAATCTTGAGTCGCTTCAAGTTGGGACAGTGATCCTTCATCGTGGCAATAGTCTCGTCTCCAAAGTGGTTGTCGGTGTAGTATACTTGGATGCCCTTCAACGATTGACCCTTGGCTTGCATGAACTCGTGCCACTTGTCTTCGCTCAAAAGGTTCGCTCCATGAAGATAGAAAGTTTCCAGAGCAGTATCGCGAGTCAACAAATAGTCCATGACTTCGTCCTTGAACTGGATACCGCATCGAATCTTGAGGTGCTGGAGTTTTGGGGCGATTTGGAAGATCGACATGTAGTCATTATCCGTGAGCTTTGAGCCATCGTAGATTTGCACGTTCTCGGTGGTAGGTTGAACAAAGAGAGGCAGGGTTTCGGTCTTTAGCAGTCGTCGCTTGGAAAACATTCGTGCAATCTTGTCAATGAGATGATCGGGAAGATCTCCAAGACTGTCAGCCAGTTCAACATTCTTGGCAAGGGTCTGAACACAGAGAGTAGCCAAACTCTTGGTGCCGACATCACCGTCAAGGATTCGACTTTGGATCGCACGGCGTCTGCCAACACCACCTACAGCAGGCGCCTGCTTCTTGGGCTTCTTCTTCACTGCACCCTGTCGTTCCTTCGCAACCTCCCTTCCACATGGGGCACAGAGAAGTCCGCCATTTGGACCAGCTACCGAGTAAGGTGTGACGGTAAATCGTTTCTCGCAGATTTCGCAATTCTCCATTTGACCGGGCATGGGGCCAGCGTAGCCATCCATGTTCATAATCTCTCGGGCAAGATCGTCATCAGATTGGTCGTCGTTGTTCTTCTTGCGCCTCTTGAAAGCTTTGGTCTTCTTGATCTTTGCGAGCTCCTGCTTCTCCACCTCCCGCTTGCGTTTCGAAGCGGCTTCGTCTTCATTGCTATCTGGAGAGCCAGCAAGTGCAGCCCCAGCCGCAGAAGATTCGCCATTACCATTCACATCTTGCGCAGAATCTTGCGCAGCTTGTCGTCGGCGAGCATCTGCGGTCGAGCGAATTTGAGCGGCAGAGATGTTGTGTGACTAAACTTGGTCAGTATGGTCTTAGTTGAGCCACAAGAGTACTCACGGCCAGGAAATCAGTCAAAGCGGATTGACTAGTAAATGTTAGCATGTATGGATCATGTGCATATTCAAACTCACGGTCCATAAACAGCACGTCTGGCGGGCTGATTCTGGTTTCCATTCTGGCCATTCTGTGCATTCCCGTTCTGACCATTTTGATCTTGAGCCTGATTATTGCTCCTTGTTGATCTCGCCCTGTAGGTATGATAAGCTTATCGCCACTCAGAGTCATGACGTTGATGAAAGAAACATACATGGTTGTTAAAGATCGTGGTATGCACTTGAAAACGAGAGACTTGTGCAGGAAAATGATCCCCCAGATTTTGCGACCACGATAAGCCCCTAAAAAGTAACAGGGAAGAAAAACTCAAGCTTTAAAAGGAGACGGCGCAAACACAGAATTCATGCGAGTCGGGCAGGTGCAGTGGCGTTCCCGCTGCCGCCCCCCTCGCACGAGATTGACACCGTGTCACGTGATGCAATCGGCTTACAAACAGACATTTTAGGTGGTAAATCGAGGATCCAGGCACGATGCACCCCAATCAGATCGACAATTTAGGCCCCCTTGCCCCTGACACGTGCCTGCGCGTAGCGGGGTGTTCTTCCCCGACACTGTGAACCGTGAATTGGGGTCCCTTGGAACGGCTGAAGTAGGCAGGAACGCCCCCGAAAAAGGAGCTGGTGGCGACTTGCCTCAATTGTACTTTACTTTTTTTCACCTTTCGTCTTAAGTTTTATTCCATCATCTGGTCTTTAAGATTTTTCTTTGACTTCCTTTAGTCAAATTTTATTGTTGCCTGCTTCATTCATTGTCTGTTTGTTGTTGCCCGCAGTGACTTCGTTTGTTTCTATTCACGGTCACCCATTGTCACTGCATTTACACCTGTGCAGATAAGCAGGGGTTCAAGTGCCGCCCTTCACCTGTCATCAGGCTCCCATCCTTAGATCTTTCTTTATTGCGAAACCAAATCGCAAAAGACATCCCTCTCATTTCCCCATCATCGTGCAGCTGCACATCCCAAGAAATCCTTCGTCGCATCACAGTCGATCGCATACCCTTGTATAGACTGACATCATGGCCCGCGGTCGCCCTTCGACCCGAGGGACTCCCATTGCCTCATCGGCAGCAGATGGTGAGCTTGCCAATGAAAGTAGATTTCACATCGCTAACAACCATAGTCTCTCGAGAGCCATCAACTGCATCCGGTCGGATGACCCGTGCTGCTTTGAGAAGTCAGGCTACTTCAACTGCCACAACTCCCGCCCCAGAGGCAGAAGTTCAGACGGTTACACGACCAAGAGGCCGTCCTAGGAAAAGCATTGTTGAGGCCGATGCATCTATTGCTGTGCAGTCACCCACCCCCGATGTTGTCCCCGCTAGACGTCGTGGACGTCCAAGCAAGGCCGCTGTTGCTGAAAGCGAGTCTGTATCATCAGTACCCACCCCAAAGGATCTCGAGTCCGAGAGTGATTATTCAACTCCAGCCTCAAGCAAAGTCCCCACCCCGGCAGCCGTTGATTATGTCAAAGTCGAAGTTGTAATTCCTTCTGCTTCACACACCATTGACCGTGAGCGAGGTTTGCGCAACAGTGCCTACTCGATGAAGCCAAGGGGCAAAGGCAAATCAAGAATCATTGAAGATTCCGAGGATGAGGATGATGATCTTCTGGACTTTTCCCGGGATGCTCAAGTAGCCCGCCGTCTTCAGAAAGATTTAAACCAGGAGCCAGCTCTTCTTTCGCCGACCCTTCCCTTGCGCAGAAGCGGTAGACCTTCTTTGTCAAATGCTCCCACCCCGCAAACCTCGGTCAAGCGACAGCGGTCTTTAACCGAAACAAGCTCCAAACGAGGAAACCCGTCAAAGAAGCAGAGAGTCATACCCGACTCTGATGATCAAGACATTGACATGGATGCTGAGATTGCTGCGGCACTAGACGAGGACGAACTGTCTTCTCTGAGCTCACACGGTGATGAGTTTCCATCAGAGGAGGAAGTCAGTGAGGAGGAAGATGACGAGTACTCCAGCGACGAAGACGTTCCATTGCGATCCAGAAAGGCCAAGGGGAAACAGCCTGTGCGTCCCATCGCTCCTGTCGCAACATCGCGCGGAAGGGCTACTGCTGCCGCAGCCCAGCAATCCACCACTGCACCTGCGCTGGACGACGGCCCTTCAGGCGATGAACTTGATGCCATTGAGAACGCCTTGGGACTCGCCCAATCATCTGACGACAACAACTACGATTCCCTCATTGACTCTGCCCTGGACACCGGTACTAGCGATACTGATGGAGATGGCAACAGGCCTGTTGCTCCTATCGCCCAGAGACGAGGTTTCACCGCGGGTCGTCGAACCAAGCGCCACATTAGGGAGCGCGAGCGTTTGGTCAAGAACCATCCTGAAATTGAAACAATGTGGGATACCCTGAGAAACATGCCTGTCATCAAGGCCACAAAAGCCCCCCAGCCTCAAAATATCTCACGCCAACTGAAGCCCTTTCAGCTTGAAGGTCTAGCTTGGATGCTGGAAATGGAAAAGGGAGAGTGGAGGGGCGGACTGCTAGGTGATGAAATGGGTCTGGGCAAGACTATTCAGGCAGTATCTCTGATAATGTCGGATTACCCTGCAAAGCAACCATCCCTTGTCCTCGTACCTCCCGTTGCCTTGATGCAATGGCAGTCGGAAATCAAGTCCTATACCGATGGCACCCTGAAGACTTTCGTTTACCATGGTACAAACCAGAAGACCAAAGGGATCACTCTCGCCCAGCTCAAGAAGTACGATGTAATCATGATGTCGTACAACAGTCTTGAGTCGATCTACCGCAAGCAGGAGAAGGGGTTCAAACGAAAGGATGGTATTTACAAGGAGAAGAGTGTCATTCACGCCCTCAACTTCCATCGAATCATTCTGGACGAAGCGCATTGCATCAAAACGCGAACCACCATGACTGCCAAGGCATGCTTTGCCCTCAAAACCAACTACCGATGGTGCTTGACTGGCACACCTCTCCAGAACCGAATTGGCGAGTTTTTCTCCTTGATCCGCTTCTTGAACATTACTCCCTTTGCATCTTACCTGTGCAAGCAGTGTCCTTGCTCGATGCTTGAGTGGTCCATGGATGAACACAGCCGCTGCTCTGGTTGTCAGCATGCAGGAATGCAGCATGTTTCCGTCTTCAACCAAGAGCTTCTGAATCCCATTCAAAAGTATGGTAACAGGGGACCAGGATCCGAGGCTTTCAAGAACCTTCGACTGATGACTGATCGCATCATGCTCCGTCGGTTGAAGAAGGACCATACCAACTCTATGGAGCTTCCTGTCAAGGAAATCTACGTCGACCGTCAGTTCTTCGGAGAGGTCGAGAACGACTTTGCCAACAGCATCATGACCAACGGTCAGCGTAAATTCGATACATATGTTGCACAGGGTGTTCTCCTCAACAACTATGCCAACATTTTCGGTCTCATCATGCAGATGCGACAAGTTGCCGACCATCCCGATCTGCTCTTGAAGAAGAACGCAGAGGGAGGACAGAACGTCCTTGTATGCTGTATTTGCGACGAGCCAGCTGAAGATACCGTGCGTAGTAGGTGTAAGCACGACTTCTGCCGAGCTTGTGTCGGTAGCTACGTCCGCTCGACTGATGAGCCTGACTGCCCTCGTTGTCACATTCCTCTTTCGATTGATCTCGAACAGCCAGAGATTGAACAGGACGAGAATCTTGTCAAGAAGAATTCTATCATCAACCGAATCAAGATGGAGAACTGGACCTCATCTTCCAAAATCGAACTTCTTGTCCACGAGCTGCACAAGCTTCGTTCCGACAATGCCTCGCACAAGTCGATCATCTTCTCTCAGTTCACCACCATGCTGCAACTCATTGAGTGGCGTCTCCGTCGAGCTGGTATCACTACAGTGATGCTTGATGGTAGCATGACTCCTGCTCAGCGACAAGCTTCTATTGAGCATTTCATGAACAACGTGGATGTTGAATGTTTCCTCGTTTCGCTCAAGGCTGGTGGTGTAGCCCTGAACCTCACCGAAGCCTCGCGCGTTTTCATCGTTGACCCGTAAGTTTACCGATCCCTCCCATTGATCTTTACTAACAGCTATAGATGGTGGAACCCAGCTGCGGAATGGCAATCTGCTGATCGATGCCATCGTATCGGACAGACTCGACCCTGCACAATCACCCGTCTTTGCATCGAAGATTCGGTCGAAAGTCGAATGGTGTTGATTCAGGAAAAGAAGACCAACATGATCCACTCCACTGTCAACGCCGACGATAAGGCTATGGAATCGCTCACCCCAGAGGACATGCAGTTCCTTTTCCGCGGTTCTTAGAACTGATATTCTATCTGTACATTTTGGTACCAAGATGTTTGCAACGACATCGATTGTTTTGTCCTGATTAGTCCCACCCACACATGGGCAGAGGTGCTGTACATTATGTGGCCCCTTAGCCACTGGGAACGGATACGGAGCAAGGAGTTAGGCGCTAGCACAACAGGCTGCGTTATGATACATGGTTGATTTTGGTGTTCTCAGGAATGTATGTATATGTGCAATTGAGCAATGAATAAATAATACCCTGAGAAAATGCATTTGTCGTGAGCCATTGTTGAAGAACGAGTTTCAATTCACAAGCACACATAAGGCGATTACCAATAACAACTTCCAAGACGGACTTTATTAAGATCAAGTTATCTAACGAGTCTATCTATTTCTTTTCTGTCTTTTCTATTTCTCATCTCAACAGTTCTGCTGTATCGTTATCCATTCTACTGGATTTCAAATCGTATGGACAAAAAGATTCTCCAAAGAGAAAACGAAAGAAACATTCTAGCTAGCCAACTGGTCTAGCATGATCTGACCTAGATCACAGGCCGAGAAGGGCCTTGGCACCGGGCTCGCTGCAGACGTAGATAACGTCGTGAGCGTTGGAGAAGCCATTGAACTGAGTGGCAGAGCACTTGGTGTAAGCGCCCATATCCTCAAAGTAAAGCCAGTCACCAACATCGAGAATGGGGTCGAAGCGAGTGCTGTCGGTGATGCGATCGATGCCGTCACAGGTAGGACCCCAGATGGAGTACTCGAAGCCTTCACCTACAGGAGTAGGCTCAGCTACAGCAGTGTCGAAAAGGGTCTTGCCGGAAGCGCGGAGGACCTTTGCGGTGGGCTGCTGGTGATCGAACATGATGTTGGAAAAGTTTCCGTAAACACCATCGTTGACGTACAGCATGTATCCCTTGCCATCGAGAGTGGGGTCCTCAACGGTGCGGCGAGCGATGATGTTGCAGGCAATGGTGAAAGCGGTGGCAACATAGTAACGACCGGGCTCGGCGATAATTTCGACACCGCTGTGAGGCGGGAAGAATTCGTCGAGAGCGCCACGGAGGACAGTAGCCATAGCCTCGAAAGTATCGCCGCAGAAGCCACCACCAACGTCAAGGGTGCGCATGGCAAAACCAAAGTCGCGGGCCTGCTGGAAAACGGTGTGGGCGTCGCGAACGGCCTTGAAGAAGGCGAGAGGGTCGGAGGCACCGGAGCCAACGTGGAAGCTGACGCCGACAACATTGAGACCAAGGTCCTTGGCCAGAGCAAGAAGAGCCTCGGTGGTGTCCATGGCAGCACCAAACTTCATGCTGAAGCGGCAAAGAGACTCGCTGTCGTCGGTCATGATGCGGAGGAAGAGCTCGGCTCCTGGGTAGAGCTTGGCGATCTTGTAGAGCTCATCGGCATTGTCAAAAGTCATCTGCTTGACGCCCACAGACTTGACGTATCGGACGTACGAGTTGGTCTTGCAGGGTTGGGCGTAGATGATGCGGTCGGGGCTGAGGCCTGAAGACAGAACCTGCTCGATCTCGGTCTTGGAGGCGCAATCGAAGCCGGTGCCGAGCTCAGACAGAAGCTTGATGATCTGAGGATCGGGGTTGCACTTGACGGCTGGTGTATGTGTTAGTGTTTGTGAAACAGGGTGTTACACAGAAACGTGGTTGCTTACCATAGAAAGGCCGGACCCGAGGGAGATTCTTCTTCCAGCGGAGATGCTGGCGGTAGACCTCGCCGAGGTCGGCAACGAAGAAGGTATCTTCATCACCAGGCTCGCACATCTCATGGTCAATGGCCTCCACGCGCTGGTGGAGAGCCTGACCGATGAGTTGCTTGGGGGTAATCAAGTCATGTTGCACAAGAGATTCCTGAAGCAGGGGTTTCTTTAATGCGATATGAGGATGATTGACATTGTGGTTGTAAGTGTCGAGGACAGCCGTTGCCATAACCATATCCCAAACGTTTCTGGGGTTTGTTGAGGGAATTGACGAGGGATTGAGTCCGGGGACGTTCAGTTGAGTTGATGTCGTAAAAGACAAGAGAAAGTGATTAACCGAAGATTCGGAAGTGGTGTTAAGGTGGTCGGGAACGGTAGCAAACGTTTCCCTCGGTGATTTGGCGAGGCCTCCTCGACTCTTCCTCGGCGAGAGGAAGAACCTTCAAGTACCTCCTATGCGGCAGCTGACGGGTGTCGAAGAACGACGGGGGAGTATAGTCGGGTCTTGGATGTTGCAAGACGGAGAGATCGAGGAGCTTATCGTCGAGCAGCAATAGCGACGGGAGGGGGGATCGCGTTGATGATGTGGGAAGGCTTGCAGAGGCTGAAATCTTTGTCGCTGACGAAGCTCACGGCCAGAGGAGCCGTGTTGAAGATGGTGCCTTTTTGAGACCAAAGGCGGGTCGAGTTTGGTTGGAGGTAGAGCTACTGAGAACAGTTGCTCAAATGGTTTGTATGGTATCAACGGGTTGATACCAACGGTGTCGATAAAGATATAGAGTTAACGTTGACAAAGATACTTGACAGAAAAGTCGGGGGAGCAAGGGAAGAAAGAGGAAAAAGACGGGGGAGACGAAAGTCCTTTTTATATGGTCTTGACCCAAGACAGAAAAGATGGAGGTTGTTTTTCCAAGCCCAGTCCAGTCACAGTCTGTGCTGATTCTATTTCCAGTGGTTGGTTCGGCAGGGGGCAAGAAATGTGGAGGTTCTTCTGCAAAAGAATGCGCAGACCAAGTCCAAATCCAAGTCTAGGTCTAGGTCGTTCGGTTCTGTTGTACCCAAGAGGTGAGAGAAATTTTTGCCCTCCACTGTGACGTTTACAAGAGGGGCTTTGCTTACAGGGGTATTAAATGGCTTAGACGGGACAGGAGACGTGCCTGATTATCAGTACTCTACTTCTATCTCTATACAATTATAGTGAGTCCCAGTGTATAATATTTTGAAAGTACTTTGTACCGTAAACAATAACATGTGGCATGAGGTGACCTCGTAAAAAACACCACCAATCCGATCCCTTCCTCTAAATTGGCGGTGATGAACCGTACAACATCTCGATTCTAGCTGTCCAAAACCCCGCGCTAAACCAATCCCAACCGCACCTCAACCCCAAGAAGAACGGCACAGTATCCCATTGGGTAAGTCATATGTGGCGCGCACTTTTCCAGTGTCTCGGGAACTCAAAAAGAAGGAAAAAAGAGACCAGACCCCGGCACCGGCTTTTGCAATTCCATGCAGAGAGGAAAAAGCAGACCGACAGAGTCACCGACGGTTAATGGAAGCGTCATATCACTTGTCAGAATATCATATTCAAGTTATTTAGCAAAAGCTAAGACCAGGCGACCCGATAATTCCCTCAGTTGACAAAAAGAGACGTCCACTAGGGAATAAGCTCAAGCCTTACGCGGTCAGGCACCATCAGATACCCCCCTGGTTATTATCATGGATAGCCCAAGGACTTGTACATCGTCATGTTCCCCAGTAAATAAACCAGCATTCTGTAACGTTTAATGCCTCTTTGTCGTAACTATTCGACGAATCGGCTCAAGTCCGTCGTATACCTGGTAATCAACACGGACAAATATGCCGATAGATAGTTTATTAATGGTTTTTTATTTTCAACACTCACTGTCTATTAAGAATACTACTCCATCGTATTTTATACATGTACTCTGCTCTTTAGTCCAGTAAATCCATCGCTCAAGGACTCCGGCTCTGAGAGAGCGAGCTACCATCTCTCCATTCCAGTCCATCCGACTCTCTTCGTCTACATCTACTCCATCAATGCCAATCATAAAACCATCGTGCTTGGTGCTTTCGCTCCGCAGCCTCGAGGTCCTATAGCAAATCCAGAGCAAAAAGTAGCTTCCAAAAGTCAAGATAAACAAACGAAAAGGGAAGAGGCTGTATCTGTTCTTGCGTTGCTCTGTGATCTTTATGCCATCGAATAGGCAAAAAGATGTATCGTATCTGAACGCGTAATGAGGTCAAAATCCTCGTATTTCAGAGGATGTAAGTTTCCGCTGCGGAGGCAACGTGAGGAGAGTCATTTATGCTTTGTTCATCTGTGTAATCTACACTTCATCGTACTCGTACATGTTCTCATACAGCTGGAGCTGCTCTATCCAACCTTTTAGCACGCTGCCGCTTCCAACTCTAGTGCTGTCGTTAAATCATAAACCCTTACTCGCCGCCCTTGATGTTCATCTCGCGGAGCTTCCACTCGCTGTCAACCCATGACTGCTTCTCTCCGAGGAAAGCAACGCGGCCCTCACCCTTGGTCAGTCCATCGACAAGGTAGCGCTGAGCCACCTCTTGAACCTGATCCTTGGTAACATCCAGAAGCTGCTCACGCTTCTTTTGCTTCATCTCTTCGGTAATACCTGAGAGGAAACGACCCATGCCCTCTTGGTTCACAGACTTGGGCGCATCAACTCCTTGGAAGACAGAGATCTTGGCCTCCTCCAAATCACGGTCCGACCACTTCTTGTCGACGGCCCACTGACCAGCATTGCGCATGATGCTAAGGGTGTTCTGAGGGTTGGGGTCGCGGTAAGAGTAGAAGCCGAAAAGACCATCCAGAGCTCGAGAGTAAGCACCGCCACCGTATGCGCCGCCCTTTTCACGGATCTCGTGATGAAGGTGCTTGTGTGTCAGAAGCTGTGACAGAATCTGAAGAGGCGCACCCTCTGCTGATGTGTATGAGGTGGTAGGCACTGCCAATCCACCGTAGTAAACTTGGTAAGGCAGAGGGTAAAAGGCCTTGCTATCCTTGGGAAGCTGTCGAGGTGAGGGGTTCTTCAAGTTCAAGGGATCGCGAGACAGGTTGCTCACAAAGCTTTGAAGAGAAGCACCGTTTGCCGCAACACTCTCAGAACCACAAGTGATGGCGGTGCGAAGGTTACCACCAGCAAGGGCAAGGTTCTGGATCTGCTTCAACTTGGAGATTACATCCTCAAGCTTGTCGGTCTCAGGGCGGCTGGCCAGAGAAGTAATCAGCTGCACTTGAGAAAGACCGGAGACCTGCTGTCGCAACCAAGCAGATCGAGTGAGGCCAGACTCTGCGCTTCCCATAGCAAATCGGTGTCCAGTAGAGGCAATATCGTTGACAACACCATCAGCAGAAGCCTGGAGAAGCTGACGAATTCGGAGGGCTGCCTCGGGGCTGTCAAAGTCGGTACCCAGAACAAGCTTCTGAATGATATCAAACATGACAGGGACATTGTGGTCCAATGCCATACCAGTGAAAATGATGCCCTCACTAGCAGCATGGAAATCGGTGGGAGACGGTGTGCAGTGGTATCCAACGGAAACACCACCAGTCTTGAGCTTGATCAAGTCCTCAAGCTGCTCCATGTTCAAATCCTTGGTACCAAGTCGCATGATGCTGTCGGTGAACAAGGGAACCAACTCACGAAGCTCATCTGGCAGGTTCTCTAACGTGTTGATAGCACGGAAGTAGGTCAAGCCGTTTGTGGGAGCCTCGTGCCATTGAATCTTGGTTCCGTTGGCATTCTCATCTCGAACAACGACAGGCTCCTTGCTTCGAGGAATGTCCTTGACATGGACAGTTGGCAAACATCCAAGATCTTCAGTGTTCGTCTTGTTCTGCTCAACCAACAAATCCGCCTCTTGCTTCTCAAAGTGCTTTCGCGCCTTCTCCTCGCTTCCAGCCTCCTTGATCGCCGCCTGAATTCTGCTTGACAATCTTTCCTGTTCCTCCTTGGCCAAATCCTCGCCGTAGGTTGTTGAAGGGGCCATGGTGAAAGTCAAGGTGTTGTCGTTGAGGAGGTACTTGTCAATGAGGCTCTCCAGGTAGTTGCCCTCAGCCATCTTAGCTTGGAAGCCATTGATGGTATCGTTCCAGGCCAGTGAGTCGAAAGGATCCACACCGTTAAACCACTTTGGCTTGAGGCGGTTCAGCATGGAGAAACCGAAGTTGGCAGTCTTGTGCTTGAGTGAGAGCTCCAATTGGTGGAGCGAACCATCAATCTTGGTCTTGTCGAAACCCTTATCACGAGCATCTCGCAGAATCTGCTGGACCTTCTCCTTAAGCTTGGGCACATCCGCCTCCTGGACACCGGTCAAACCAATAGAGAAGATTCCCTTCTTAGCAGAGCTGTCATAACCAGCGTTAGGGCTCCAGTCAGCTCCCATGCCAGCTTCAATAAGACCACGGTATAGAGGAGAACCATAGCCGTCCATCAAAAGGGTAGAGAGAAGGGCCAGAGAGAAAGATTCGAGAACATCGGTTGTGTCACCCATAATCCATGAAACGGAAGTCTTGTACTGGCGATCAGGGTCGACAAGAGGATCCAGAGGACCGTAAAGTGTCACTTCCTTGGGGCCGCTAAGCGTGACGGGCTCATGGATCTGCTTGTCGCCTCGGATCTTCTCGAAAGCCTGAAGTTGAGCATCAACCTGCTTCAAGTGGTCGGTCAAAGGCATGTCACCGTAAGTGAAGACCTTGGCGTTGCTGGGGTGGTAGTGCTCGGCGTGGAATTTTTGCAGTTGCTCATACGTGAGATCGGTAATCTTTTGGGGGTCGCCACCGGAGTTGTTGATGTCGGGGAAGATGTGATCGTGGAATCGAATGTAGTACAAGTATCCAGCATCCGACATTTGACCCTTCATCTCGTTGTATACCACACCCTTGAATACCAACTTCTTGCTCGCCTCATCCTCAGCAAGAGGGTTCTCGGGACCAATTCGCCAACCTTCCTGGGTAAAGTCGGACTTCTTGAGTAGTGGGTGCAACGTCGAATCGAGGTAAACGGACATAAGGTTCTTGAAATCTTGCGCGTTAGTTGTCGCGAAAGGATAGAAGGTATGATCCGAGGCTGTGAAGGCGTTCATGAAGTTCGATAGCGTTCTCGGCAGCATCTTAAAGAAGGGGTCGCGAATGGGATATCTGCACCGGTCAGTTTCCAGTGTTTACGTGTTTATACGACAAGGCGCTCGTACTTTTCGCTACCGCACAGAGTCGTGTGCTCGAGAATATGAGGAATACCGGTATCATCCGGAGGATTCGTCTTGAAGCCGATCGAGAAGACATTGTTGCTATCGTCGCGAGCAATATGGAGATAATCGGCGCCCGTCTTGTCGTGTTGAAGGTGTAGAGCCGTCAACTCAAGCTCTGGAACGTGCTTGGATCGAACAAGGGTGAAACCATGAAGCTTCTCTCCAGGTTTTGGGAACTGTGACAGCTCCGTCACGGCCTTGCGAGCGCCGGCGGCGGCGTTGCGAAGCATTGCAACGTATAAGAATTAAGAAAGGAAACAATAATAATAATACAATAAACTCTGAAGAAATAGTGTACAGATTCGTGGAGTTTGAAACTTTATATAAAGGAGATGAGTAATGTCGTCAAAGAAGCGACGGAGATTTTGCTGCACGTAATGACCCGAGAAAAGTGGAAGGGTCTGCTTTGTAACCCCAGCGCTATCTTCAAGGAAGGCCCGGTCCAGCCCACGTCAGTTGCCAAGGCCCATGCCGTAATTGTGGGTGCTCCAGTGGCACCGTCAGTGAAAGACCACTGTGAGATAGTGAAGGCCCCTAAAATTACAATAGTCACAGTTGATGCACTAGCAAATGTGATGGACAAAGACACCAAATTCAGTTAGCGCGTTATCATCTTCAACCAAGCACCAAGTGGCCCATGGCAAAACCTATCCATGCTCCAAGCCTCAATGAGCCCTCCATCCTGTCACATCTTAGCGAACAGCATTCTTCGATGACCAACAAGCCCTGGCTTCTACGCTGTGCGCCTTTAGATCTACCATAGGTCGCACCGTCGTCGTTGCTCAGCATTGATACACATTGCTATTCCACTGTACCCAAAGCCAATCGAGGTACGAAGATATTGCCTCCTCAACCGCTCAACGTGCCTGCGCTGCAAGTGTATTGCATGGTGGACAATTCTTGCGTGAGCCCAACTAACAGCATCCGCTCGTACCGCAGCCGATATCGAACATTTCTTTGCTTTACTGTTAGACCATTATTACGATTTCGACCCCTCCCGAACCCGGTGACAGTGCCTCCACCTGCGAATAACGACATTCATCCCGCTTCGATGCCCCCGGCTCATCCTTACCTCGTGACCCCCGCCTGAACGATTGTCGTCCGTTGCCTTGGCCTCACATTGCTCAGTTGGCGATGCCTACGGGCCAGTTGGACGAGCATCTCACTAACGGGCACCACGGTCACGCTCATTCACCCGCATCAGCCAAAAAACCTAAAGGAAAGAAAAACATGCCTAATGACGAGGCTTCGCGCCTGCTCCATGCGCGTATATCGCAGCTGGAGCAGGATGCTGCGGGGGAGAAGGATCAAGAGTTGGAGATTGGTGCGTCTGACCTTGTTGTCTACCAGCGGCGACCCCCAGGCGACAGGAACGATAATGCTGATACGTGGACGCTACAGAACGTGAAGTGAAGAAGGCGAACCGAGATCTTCTTCAACAAGTCTCTAAGATGGACAACATGCAAAAGATCGATCACCTTACCCAAAAGTCTAGCCAGCTCCTGGCCGACATGCGACGCCTGGAACGTGAGAATCTCAAGAATAAGCGACGTGGAGATAATTTACAGAAGGAGCGAGATGCAAGTCGAAACGAACTTAGCAAGACTGTTGGCTTGAAGGAGAAGCTGGAGAAACTTTGTCGAGAACTGCAACGAGATAACAATAAGATGAAGGTTTGTTGGAACTCTATTCGCAAGGTACACTGGCTAACTTGGCCAGAACGAGAACAAGGAACTTCAGACAACCCAAAAGCGTAATAATACTCACTGGGACGAGAAGTATGCTACTCTACTATCGAAATTGGAAGGGTATCAGGAAGAAAAGGATACACCAAAGAAACAAGTGGTGGATATGGAGGTCGACGAACTGTATGCATCATCGTCTACTATAAGTCTGCATACTAACTTTAACAGTTTCCGAGTCCGCTTCAAGTCTTTCATCGAGCAATATGAGTTACGGGAGTTACATTTCCACTCGCTAATGCGAACCAAAGAATTGGAAGTCCAGTACCATATGGCGCGATACGAACGAGAAAAGAAGAACGCCGAAGCAGAGTCGACTAAAGCTCGACATCTCCAGGCGCAAGTTCAAGCTTTCACCAAGACAGAAACTGAACTTCGGAATCAGCTCAATGTCTATGTTGATAAGTTCAAGCAGGTGAGTGGACATGATCAAGACAGTTCGGTCTGTTGACTAATGGCACAGCAGGTAGAGGATACCCTAAACAACAGCAACGATCTGTTTCTATCGTTTCGTAAGGAGATGGAGGACATGTCTAAGAAAGGCAAGCGATTAGAGAAGGAGAACGAAGCCTTGAAGCGCCAAAAGGAGGCGACAGCCGCCAACATCATCCGTATGGCCGAAGAACGGCAGGACTGGAAGAAGAAGACGGAAACCGCTGAGCAAAAGACCGAGAAACTTAGGAGCATCATCCAACAGATGCAACAACAGGGCCGCAAGGTGCCATCCGGCATGGCCAATACTGTTGAGAGCGGTTACTCGGATAGTCATGGAGGACACGAGGGCGACGAAAGCGATTACTCCGACGATGGCGAAGAAGAACTTAGTGAGTTCGACGACGATACAGAGGAGGAAACCCAAGGCAACGAGCAAGGAACGCCAGTAGCATACGGACCAGAGCGTCCTCCTCAGCCGGTGACCTCGGCCACAACAAACGGGCACTAGGAGGCCACTCAGAAGGAAACTCAAGCTGTAGCCACAACTCAGCCAGCGGATGACACAAAAGCTGACGATCTGACCTTGATGGCCGACTACATAAGGGGCATGTCAGTTACGCAGCTCGATCGGCTCCGTGAAGCTATGGTTGCGTATTTCGAAGCACAAAAGATCGAGTAGTTGGCTATTCGGTTGGGTTTCTTGTTAGAGATGCTTTTGTTTCGTTTTGCTGTTGCATGTAAGAAGTATTGTCGTAGCTTGGCATTATTCAACTTGGACGTCCTCGCTCTACTTGAAGCCATGTGCAATGTGAGACATTTGTGAAGGCAGTGAATCACTATATTAAACTAGAGACACAATTGTCAATGACACACAATTGTCAATTGTATAGCAATCAGTATCACTTTGTGATTTATTGTGCTACCTATAATTTGAGTTGTGGTGTTGCATCCTATCGGGATATCGGGAAATATCCCCCGGCGTGCGTTAGGCCAGATCGCATCCCACTTTGATAAGCCGCGTAACGGGGGCCTATAGCTTCTATCTTACAACTACATCCAAGGTATACGGTTCATCAACAACACCGCAACCATGGATTTCCTTCAGGTAAGTTGATCTCGCGCATACAATTCGCACCAATTTCTGTGCTCTGATGACAATAAATGCTAACTTTTACAGCGCCTTGCGCGCTTCCTCGATCGCCCGCTCTTCCCATGGAAGAAGCTCATCATGGGCTTCTCAGTCGGCCAATACCTCTTCGAAACCTTCCTCACAGCCCGTCAATACCGCGTCCTCCAGAAAACCAAGCCCCCCACCGTCCTCTCCAAGGAAGTCTCCCAGGAAGTCTTTGACAAGTCGCAGGCCTACGGTCGCGCCAAGGCAAAGTTCGAAATCATCAACGGTCTCTACTCTCAGGTTCAAAATCTCGCCTTTATGCACTTCGATGTCCTCCCTAAGCTCTGGTCCTGGACTGGCGATCTTCTTCTCAAATGGGCTCCTGCGCGCTTCTCCGGGGAGATCAGCCATACCATCGTCTTTGTCTTGACTTTTACCGTCATCAGCTCGCTTCTTCGTCTTCCTTCTTCGATTTACCAGACTTTTGTTCTTGAAGAGAAATTCGGGTTCAACAAGCAGACGCCTAAGCTCTTTGTCACCGATATTATCAAGACCCAGGCTCTCACCTTTGTTCTCGCGCCTCCATTCCTCGCTGGTTTCCTCAAGATCATCCAGAAGACTGGTAACTCGTTCTTCTACTACTTGTGGCTCTTCGTCATTGCTCTCCAGGTTTTCATGATCACCATCTACCCCGTTGCTATTCTACCTCTGTTCAACAAGCTGTCTCCTCTCGAGGATGGTGAGCTCAAGACCAAGGTTGAAGCTCTCGCCGCCAGCCTCAAGTTCCCCCTGCACGAGCTCTACGTCATTGATGGAAGCAAGCGAAGCGCCCACTCTAACGCCTATTTCTTTGGTCTCCCCTGGAAGAAGCACATTGTCATCTACGATACTCTGATTGAGAAGAGCGAGCCCGATGAGGTTGTTGCTGTTCTTGCCCACGAGTTGGGTCACTGGAAGCTCGGCCACACCACCAGTCTCTTTGGTATCTCTCAGGTAAGCACATCAACTCAATCAGTCAAGCATGCACTAACAATTACAGGCTCACTCATTCTACATCTTCCTCCTCTTCTCTGTCTTCATCAACAACCACTCTCTGTACTCATCTTTCGGTTTCCTCAAGGAGCATCCCATCATTGTCGGATTCATTCTCTTCTCTGATGCTCTCGCTCCCATGGATCTCGTCATCAACCTCCTTATGCACATTGTCAGCCGCAAGTTCGAGTTCCAGGCCGATGCCTTTGCCAAGCAGCTTGGTTACCCCGAGCAGCTCGCCCGCTCTCTCCTCAAGCTTCAGATTCAGAACCTCAGCACCATGGATGCCGACTGGATGTACGCCAGCTACCACTTCTCTCACCCCCATCTGTCTGAGCGACTCAACGCTCTTGGCTGGAAGGGATCCGAGGCCATCACTGAGGGTGTCACCGATAAGTCTGAGAAGGAGGGTGTTGTCAAGGCCAGTGGTCGCGACGAGTTGTAAACCTAGAAGGAACAACATTAGATTAAAGATTTCTTGCTAAATTCATTGAATGTTGCTAGAATCAGAAATGGCCGGGACGGAGCTGGAGATCTAGAAAGGATTGGCCGCCCTTAGACAGGATAGAACCAGACTCGTGTAAAATACAAACTGATTTTTATTGCTTCTATTCTGGCATCGCTACCGATATACTCTTGAGTTACTCAAGTCTACCTCAGCGCCATTTACGGTCCTCTAATCAGACTCATCAGAATCGTATGATCCCTCCGAACCTTCTAATTCTTCATCTTCCTCGGACGACTCTTCTTCCTCACCATCCTCAGGCTTCAGACCATAATCATCATGGAAGTAGCTGAGCTCATGTGTCTGAACCTTGTAGCCCATCTCCTTGAATGAAGCCTCCATACCCTGCGAAAGTTAGTAATAGTTGAGAAGCGATTGGGGGAACAAACCTCTTGCATGATCTTGGCGGCGGTGACAACGACGTTGCTCTTGCCGGGCTCGAAGCATGGTAGGACAGTCTCGCGCAGAGCAGTCTTGATTTCGTCGATAGTGACAGCTCGTACACGTCGCAGAACCTCCTTGTCCCAATCACTGGGAAGACCACGAACAACACCTTGAACAAAGTTTTGCTGAGCAGCACTAGGCATGGTAGACTGCTCATCAGCAAACATGACAACGATCTGGCTGATAGTACCCTCAAGAAGGTGATGATCAATTTCGACCGAACCGTCGGCAATCTTGCTGATGGCCTCCTTGGAGGCTTTGATAGCCTTGTAGGCGTCGGGTGAGCGGTACACGTTGTACGAAATGATACCAGAGTTGATGTCTCTAGAGAAGTAAACACCGTAGGCGTAACCAGCACCTCGAACAGCGTTCCAAAGAGGGCCTTCAGCCGCTTCAAGGTAGCCAATAGCAACCATGATAGAGGCAAGGCGAGGATCGGTGTAGGAGGCCATGCCTTGGGCTGTTGAGACGGAGTAAGAACTCTCAAGAGTAGTCATGGGAACGATGACTGCGCCAACCGAGCCAGGGTTGCGACCTTCATCGTTGAGAAGGCTCACAGGCTTGGGGATGTCAATCATCTTCTCAGCTGGTGCCAGAGACTTGGAAAGCGTATCCCATGTAGTCAATGGGTCAGGCAGAGTGGCGAGGTTAGCCGTGACAAGGAAACGCAGGTTCTGGAAGGTGAAAAGTGAGTCGCGGACAGTGTTGAACCAACCGACAACCTTTTCAGGTTCCTTCTCGAGAAGCTTCTTAAGTCTCTTCAAGTACACAGCACGAACAAGCACGCGCTTAGCAACAGCCAACGAGGATTTCTCCATGTGGAACGCAGCGCTGACCTCACTGGCCATGGACTTACCGTCACGCTTGGACTCAGGGATGTCAGCAAGAGCTTTGCTAACACTAGCCTTGAGACGCTGAGGATCGAAGATAGAGTCGAACATCATGGTGCGGATCCACTCGACGGCAGCAGCATACTTCTCAGGCTCGACCTGGAACTGAATCATGATACCGTCGGGATCACCAAGGTAGCGGGCGGAGCTGAGAGCGTAACTAATAGTATCCCGCTCAAGCTCCATAACGACCTGCTCAAAGCCGACCTGCTTACCTTCGCGCATGATGTGTGTGTTGAAGAAGTTGTCGCTGAAGATGGGCATCAACGGCTTCAACTCATTGGGGACCTGAGAAGTACCAATGTGGATGGTAATGTGAACAAAGTTGGTAGGGACGTCCTCAAACTGGATGAACAGTGGCAGTTTGCCTTGAGTCGTACCGTCGATAACCTTTTGGGCGGATCCGCTACCCAAGCCGATTGAACGGGCATGTCCGGAGCGGGCAGTATCCGACTCAATGAAGTGAATAGAATCGGTACCGGGAACGCTCCAACGGTCAACAACCTCGGCAGGAATAGGCTCGTCGTTCTTCTTCTTGGCATCTTCGAGACGCTTAGCAAGTTTCTCGAGACCCTCAGCGCCCAAGTCCTCCTTGCGCTTGGCAATTCGAGCTTCCTCGTCCTTCTTCATCTTGGTGGCCAATTCGTTGGAAGGCTTGCCGAGGATAGAGATATGAGGAGCATCAGCCATCCACTTGCTGAGGAAGTCTCGCCACTGCTTGTCCTCCCACTTCTCCAAAACATCGTACTCTTCCAGATTCTGCAGATCCGCGAGAGTAGAACCATCACGCTTACCGAAAAGGTAGTCGGTGATGATGTTGGTTGCGTAGAAAGACTCGGAGGTTTCAGCGTGGTACTTGACTTGACGTCTTTCGCGGCGGATACACTCTCTCATATAGTCCATGTCTACAGGCTTGGAGGCGACCTCTTTGAGTAGTTCGATAAGTCGCTTCTCGACAGACTCGAGCTTCTCGGTGGCGACACCTGTGGGCTGAAGCCAGATAACACTGTTGGGTCGAGGATCGGTCCAGTAGGAAACTGAGCTTGCAAGCTCCTCCTTCTCAACCATAACGTTCTCTAGAATAGAGACAGAAGAACCACACAGGTAGGTAAGAAGAACGTTAAGCGCAGATGAGTTGATCAGATCCATGCAGTCGGGACCGAAGAAGCCAACAAGGACCTCTCCGACCGACTCGTCCTCCTCTGGGAATTCTGCGGTCACAATCTTGGTTTCGTTGATCTTAGGGGGCGAGGCGGAGTCGATCCATGGTCTGCAAATGGTCAGTAAAGTATATTGTACGCTTAAGAATAGCTTGCCTCTTGAAAGGGGTATCGAGGGAAGGAATATCATCCTTGATAGACTCTTCAAATTGCTCAAGAATCTGGATAAGCTCGTCCTGGTTGACTTCTCCGACAAGACACAGACACAGGTTTCGTGGTTGGTACATATCCTTGTGGAATTGGCGAATACGTTCAGGAGTAAGAACACGGAGAGCATCAGTCATGCCGCCAGTCTCGTAGCGGAAACCGACGTTCTCGGGGTAAAGGAGACGACGAGCCTTGAGGTCCATGATCTCAGAACTGCGGAACTGAACAGCTTGCATCTCGGAGTAAACAACTCCAGCATCGTTGCCTTCGCCGTCAATGTGCCAAACTTCAGTCACTATACCTTCATCTGTAATCGTAGGCAAGATAACATGTTCGAGATATACAGGAAGAATCTGAGCGAAACCATCCCAACCGGCGGTCTCGAGGGTGTAAGCTGTGTGATCGGTGGCAGTCCAGGCGTTGGTGTGAGAGTAAGCTCGAGAAGAGAGCTTGTCGAGAAGACCCTTGTACTGGTAGCTCTTGGAACCCATGAAGACAAGATGCTCAAGGGTATGAGGAGCACCTGAATCATCAAAGATCTCAGTGGCTAGGGTGAAGTAACCATTGAGCTTTGGGCCCTTACGGTCGGCAACAACAACCTGCATACCACTGCGTTCTGAAACATATTGAGTGATTGTGCAAGGAGCATAGTCGGTCTTGAAGCTTTGGATCTTGCGGAAATGAGACTTGGCCGACATCTTGAAGGGTTTGATGCCTATGAGGCTCCAAAGAGAACTGTACAAGTTAGTATGAAGAGTAAGAAGCAATTTGAATGAGTTTCTGAGTAAAGCCAATGTTGTGGTGGAAGTTCATAGAGTTCAGACGGTATGACAGTGCATGACATATACAGCAACAAAGCATAATCAACAGGATGAAAGACAAACTGACTCGATACTTGTGGCTGGATGAGGAAAGCTTGACGTGAGCAAATAAGCGGCAACGCTGAGCAGAGCAATTATCACAGCAACAGCATATTGAGATTGTGAACGATGAGAGGGTGACATCACGACTAAGAAAGTAGGGGCTTATTGTGCCCGAGTCGGATTAAAGGGGCCTAAAGCTATAGAAAGCTTGGCACGAATAGCATCTGACGAGAAGCAATGGTGATAGTTTCAAGAAACTTCTTGAATACGAGTATCCGGATACTCTGATATACTTGTTCGTATAAAGATTGTCATACCCAACCAGGAGAAAAAGACCCCGCCATCAAAAGAGGTAGACGAAAGAACAAGGCAGATAAGGCAGAAATAGAAGAGAATACGTGACACACAATGCAGTCAGACCGGAAAGAAACTTTTACTTACCTTCGAAGAATTGTTGCGGTAGGTAATCCAAGGCTGGCTGTACCGTTGGTTGCTGCAAGTAAGAGCAAGAAAGCCCGAAGAGCTGCGCGATGAGGGGTCCAACCAAATCAATCCAGTGATGGGCCTAAAGTGAAAATTACCCCGCTATCAAGGCAGCACAGCTTGTGATAGTAACCACGATAGAACAGCTTGACAATGTTGTAGGGAGGAGATGAAGTTATAACAAGACTAAAGGGGGGGATCCTATAAGTGTAAGCAATAAGCAAACAAACATGATTACTACCAACTTGTCTCTAATAAAGCCTATCATCGGTATAGTAGCTTCTGTCTCACATGTTTCTAACCACTAATCTATCCGGGTATAACCTCAAAGCACACAACACAAACAAAGCAGCTATCCCACATTCTCAGTCTCGGCAGGCACGGCCCTTTCATGTGCATCTCCTTCCTATTCATGATCATAAGAACAATACAATCGGAAGGTGGGCTTCAAGAACAATACCTAAAGATGGCTTGAGCTCACTATTGATTGGCTACACAGCCGCTAAGCGCTTGGACCAACATTTACGCCACGCTGTAGGAAAGTGGCAGGTGCGTATCCGCAAATCCAATTGGGAAGCTGCAGTGCTGTCATGACGGCACTGGAAACTTGCCAGCTTGTGGCTGATCGCTCCTGCAACTTGCGACAAACAACAACAGCTCATGATTAGAGCTCACATCAACCATGCGAATAGTGATTTTATGTTTCTAGATTTGATTCAATTGGTTTATCACTGTAATAGTGACGAATAAATCGCAAACTAAGTCAAAGTCACCGACTCAAGAAGCTACCGACTACACCTACAATACACGTATAGCTTCAACTCCGACCCTCTATTCCACGATAATCCCGAACCTCACGATGGCCGCAACTACAGAAGCGCCGCAGAAACTTAGCGACGCTCTTGTCGCATTCTCCCTCGAAGGCCGATTCCCCGAGGATATCTCCGTACTCCCTCCTGTTTCCGAAACCGATCTACAACCTGCGATCCAGGCTCTGGCAGAAGCCAAGAAAGGGCTGGAGGTATGATTCCGTTATGAACGAATAGCCATCAAATATGATGCTCACGACGCTCACAGGCCGAGCTACACACCATCAACCAAGAAACGAAACAAGATGTCGATTCATGGGTACGGAATTCAAAAGCCCTGCAGGAGGATATTTTCCGCTCCAAGGCGATGGCCAACGAAATCGAACGACAATCTGAGGCTCCCGATGTCTCTGGTGAAGCTGTGCAAGATGCAGAAGAAAAGGCGGAATTCTTAAACCGAGAAGTTCAGTACAGCCAGCAGCTTCACGATGTGTTGCAAAAGATCAAGTTTGCTGTTCAGTCGTTGGATGAGGCGGAGGAAGCTTACCACAGACCTTCCGTTCATGATTCGCTACTTCACCTCAAGTGTACGTTCTTGTATCCTTTCGCTCAATATCTTGCTAACTATTCAAAGTATTCGAAAAAGCTTTGAATGATATCAGTGTCAGCAAGTCTTGCCGAGTGATGAAGCTTTTGAAGCTCCGAAGTTTCAAGCTCCATTCTTCTGTTCGTGAGATGTTCGATCATCATTGGAAGACATTGATTAATGCCGACATCGAAACTCGCCAATTCACTATTCGCAATATGATCGCGGGTAAGAACGTTGTATCTCGAAGTGCCACCACCACTAACAGATATCAGATGAGCATGGAGAAGTCCAGATGGAACTCTTAGACGTCGCATGTGGTCTGGACATCTACAAAGAGATCGATGAGCATATGGAGCAGCTGTGGCGAAACTTGGATGCTACAATTATATCGCCTCGCATGGACATCAGAAACGCCACTTTTCCTTCGATACAAGAAGATCAAGATATACTTAAGCTGTCCGGCGAAGCATCAAGATCGGTCGACGCCCTGCTTACTGATTTAGAAACGGCATTTGCATGGGTCTCTCGAAAAATCCCCAAGATGGTTTTTCCACCATTAGCCAACTTTATGGTGGCCGACGTGATACCCAGACTCATAGGAGAATGGTTGGCTCCCGCCGTACCCTCATCATTAAAAGATATGGACAGCTTTCAAGCCATGATCCAGAGGACTCAAAAGTTCTGTCAAAACCTCACTGAGTATAAATACACCGGTTTGGAAGATCTACAGAACTGGGTTGATAATGCACCATCAATATGGCTTGGAAAATGCCGAGAGACTACTCTCGACTCTGTTCGATCAAAGTTACTCGGTGGAATCGGAGAGTCCAAACAGGTCGAAAAGGTTGAGAAGCAGATGGTATCAATCGCGGAAGGAAAAGAGATCACCAAAACACCAGGAGGCGCTGGTGCAACTGCCGAAACCGCCGACTGGGGTGCTGATTGGGGTGATGCATGGGAGGAAGATAACCAGCAGCCCAAAGAGACAAAACCTACAAAGGGACCAGGTTCTACCAAAGCCGATGAAGATGACGGAGCCGATGCGTGGGGATGGGACGAAGAAGATACCACTGCTGAACCCAAAGACACGAAAGAAGCTAGCGAAAAGGATGATGAGGATGATGCTGCTGCTGCTTGGGGATGGGGTGACGAAGATACTGTTCAAGAACCAGAGCCGGCCGCAAAAAAGATCAAGTCTCAAGCTCAACAGGAGACTCGAGAGCTCGTTTTGAAAGAAACCTACAGCGTTTCATCTATGCCTGAGCCGGTTCTCGAGCTGATCCAGGCCATTCTAGAAGACGGTGCTGCATTGACGAGAGATGATGTCGAATATGCGCCAGTTGCAGCTACAGCGCCTGGTCTATTCGGTTTGCCAACGTTTGCCTTGGCACTGTTCAGAGCCATCTCGCCGTATTACTATTCCCTGAGCGAGGGCGGCAATATGTAAGAACATCGATCTGTTGGGAAAACACTACTGACACAGAACAGGTTCTTATACAATGATGCTATGTATCTAGCAGAAAGACTCTCCGAGTTTGCTGATGCCTGGAAGAAGCGCGAAGACCTAACGCCCAGAGCTAGGAACATGCTACGGCTCGACAACGACGTCAAAAGCCTACAGAGCTTTGCCAATCGAAGTTACGCCAACGAGATGAACATCCAAAAGACTATCCTTCGTGATTTCCTTGGCGGTGCTCAAAGTTTGATGCAGCAAGATGAAATGGAGTCTTGTGTAGAGTTGGCTACGGGTCGTATCCGCGCAATGGCTTCTGTGTGGAAATCTATTCTGGCTCGTTCAGTTTGGACACAAGCTCTGGGTTCTCTCGTTGAAGCTGTTGCAACCAAGCTTATCACGGACGTCCTTGAGATGTCTTCAATCGGTCAAGATGAAGCCTACAACATCGCCAAGGTCATCGCAACTGCTACAGAGCTGGACGACCTCTTCTTGCCTAGTGTTTTGGCGGGTACTCCAAGCACAGAGGATGAAGTTCCTCAAACAGCTCAATATGCACCCAGTTGGCTTCGTCTCAAGTACTTGAGCGAGGTTCTTCAAAGCAACCTTAATGAGGTCCGCT
This sequence comes from Fusarium flagelliforme, assembly GCF_020744385.1. Classification (NCBI taxonomy): domain Eukaryota; kingdom Fungi; phylum Ascomycota; class Sordariomycetes; order Hypocreales; family Nectriaceae; genus Fusarium; species Fusarium flagelliforme. The sequence continues at coordinate 646,010 of NW_025763504.1, read as the reverse complement.
ATCTATGGTTTGAAAGCGAGTTGAGTCTCTACTTTTCCGCTTCAGAGGTTGTCGACCTTATTGAAGCTAGTTTTGAGTCGAATCCGAGAACAAGGGAGACGATTCGGGAGATTCAGTCCAAGCCTGCTCCTTCAGCTCAACGATAAGGATATTTATTTAGAGTTGGATTAATAGAAGCATTTACACCGTTAAAATTGCAAGCGTCGTTGCGACTGTTACGATATGAGGTTCGATTCGATGTGACATATACAGTCCAAGGCTTCACCTCACAAACATCCACCCAGACTTTCATAGTTCTGAGGTATCAAAGACAATTATCGAGGTTCTTAGGAAAGGACTAATGCACCTTGATATATCTTTCCATTGAATCTCACCGCTGACAAGAGTCGTTTCGATACTCACAACTACTTTGAATCCGCTTACCCTACACTGTTCCTCATCATCTCAACGCGAAGACGAATATTTACAACGAGAACAAGTTTCATGTAACATTGTGTCTCATAATTGAGCATATCAAAAGCTGTAAAGCCAAAAGTATATCATTTCTCACTGTCCACTCCGTCTCATGAGATACAACTCAACACAGCACCATACCATCACAACATATCAGAAACCCCCAACAGTTTCATTCAACTTCATTCACAACAAACATATGACTTCTCATAATGACCTCCCTCAACACAACATATCACATAACACAGGTCACACGTCGGTCGAGTCTACATCGTACCATGCTGAGCTAATTCACCGGTAACTCACAGCGAGATATTTTTACAACGTCATGTCTTGAGGGTGTGTATGACGACAAAAGCGCCAAGGCACCTGCAGATATCTTTTCACCAGTCAAATTCAGATTCCGGGATGCTGCAGCAAACTTTCCTCGGAGAGAAGCGGACGTGACCAGCGGAAACTTGCAGCAAGAGATTGCGCATTCCTATTTCAGGTGCTTCCCTGTGTTGTGTCGTGCCAACGCATTGAAGGCAGATGTTTGTCCAACAGAGTTTTCTCGTGAGACGGACAAATTCATGCCCATAATATTCATGTTGGCCGTCGTTTGTTGGTCGATATGGATTGGCTTGTGCGTATATTTGATCCAGCAAGCATGAAATGAAACATGCTGCAAGAGTCTGTGTGCCCATGAATACTAGTATTCATTGTATACTCGCCGCAGCCGCAAGCGATACGCGGATTAAACAAAGCAGAGGACGCAAGATGGTCCACGTAGCTTAGAATAGCATTGAAACGGCTTCCAGAAGATATGGATCATAAAACACCAAACAATGTCGCACAGATCCCAAAGGATTCAAGGCAGAATCTCAAGTCGGGCTCAGATTATGCTTGTTAGCTTGTCAAGCTAGTGGACTAGAGACTTCATAATCGGACCCCCGACGAGTTGAGGCCCCTTCCATCTCCCTCAGACTCACTCTAGGGTCTCAGCATGAGAACAGATGAGATGGGGCCTGAGCTCTTACTCGTGGGTCTTTTGGCTCTGTCCGGAAGGTTTCCAGAACCTCCGGTATGGTCATAGCTTTTGATGTCGTTGTTCTTCACTTCCGCGCTCCCCGTAAGAGTCTAGGATATCCATGAATTGATTCCCATACTAAGTTGTAGTGAGTAACTCGTCTGCTCCTGTCCTTGATAGTTAGCCCCCAAGTCATGTCATGTTCAAGGATGTACTGCCACTACCAAATTAGGTGTAAATCCGCTGTCATCCCAACGGAGTTATGTACCTACAAGGTCCACCCCCGCACTAGGACCAACCTCTCGGAACCGAATTCGCCGTTTCACATATCCCAGGACTCCGTAGTAAGGGGGAACCCTACCAGGCGAATCACTCTCAGCCCGATTCCTCAAAGCAAGCAGAGCTGGTCGTGTCTCGAAAAAACTCAAAATAAATTGACTGGTCTTGTTCGCCGCGTGAAACGTGACCACGTAAATATGCGAGTGATCCGTAAGCTTGTGGGAGATTAATTTTATGCACTGATCATGACATGCCCTGCTGTCAATCAAAGCAAGTGCCGAATCCTCATGTATAGCAAGCAGTTGTGTTGTGCTTGTAGATAGGGGTTCAACATGTGCTGTCCGACTCATACTGTACGATCAAGTGCAATCTTGTACATCCAGACTGTCACTGTAAATCAGCCTCCGGTCGGCGTTAGGCCTAGACTAGTGGCGGACCGTCCAACACTTGCGCAACTAGTTTTCGAGAGTAGATGACTGATAGTCGGTCTCTTGACAGTTGACGTGGCATGGCAGTACAGTCAGAACTGACTCTCTTCGGTGAGGCTGAGGTAAACACTCATAAAACTCCAACGACATGTGCTCGATTGCATCACAAGACATGACTGATCACGTCGAATAGCCAAGATATGTCGGCGATAACTGACCTGCATCTGGTTCTAAACAGACAAACAGAAAACAGTATCAGCCGACAGTATTGGTATCGATTCATCCTCGCACAAGGTGAGCTCAGTACCACCGTGAATTGTGATAACCACTCATCTTCGTTGGTCTCGACGCCGTGGCTATACAACTCGAATTTTGTCTGGACTGTTCGGTCTCATGATGAGAGACGGTAAGTGATAGAAGCGAGTTGGTGGTCACTCGAAACACATGCATAAGTCTGCCCATGAGGTTGGATATCAACTGCATTTGAGGTCGCCCTCTCACCAAATGCATACCATAGACACGGCGCCGGACACGCCCTTCCGATCTTGTCTTTGTCCGCCGCCCCGCGCCGTCTGCACCTCTCCAGGAACGGGCATGCATCGCAAACTCCCTCACTGACCTCGCCGAACTGATAATCATAAGTAGGGTAACAGATGTGCCAGGAAAGTGACCAGTCACTATGTAAGACAACACATGGGACCGGCCCGAGCCAGGACTAGCGATTCCGCACATAGCCTTTTAATAAAAGACCATATACCACTGGCTTATACATGGCAACACCATCATCGAATTTTGCCAGCGCAACCACCTACTCGAATTGTCCAGCAAATGAGACAAATGGCAGGTACCTTGGATTCTCGCAAGGGACCAAGGTTGCACTCGTCAGCCTACATACAGCAGGACATCCCCAGCTGATCAGACGGCTGAGTAGCGTATATCATAGGCTGTGCCGTAGGTGCCTAGAAGATTGTGCAGATCGACAAGGCTAGGGACGTTATCTCCAAATGCGTCCGATAGTGTAATAGATGTATGCCAGCACACAATGTGCTTGGTTAGCACACCTTGAATTCTAGGAATGTGCAAATCCCAGGTATCGACGGTTGAAATACCATCATGTCAAATTGCAACATATTCGCTTCACCATGCATGCATGAACCAGCCAGTGATGGAACAGCGGCACAATGCTCTTCTAGATAGGCAGCCAAGCCTGTCAGACAGTCTGATTTGTGACAATGTCGGGTCAGATATGGCTAAAAGTCCGCCATAATGATACCTCGCGATGCCTCTCTCATTGGTGCTCTGTGGCGACCTTTATGGTGATGCAATAGCTGACTGGTCATTGTCAATGATGCTCTGTGGCTGTACAACGCATAGCTCTGTACGACAAGGCAAAGGATTTGGACGGGTGGGCCTGTGTAATGAAGACAATCAAACTATCTGCACCAACAGATCTGGCCCAGCCACTGGACTGGTGCTGACATTAATCACTGCGCACGCCCAAAGCACTAACAGTCAGCAGCCCAACGCCAAAATAGACGTCAAAGTCACTGCCTTCAGGGATTTCGAGGCAGGGGCCTAAGAAGGATTCTAGAAGGCTGAGCATCGAAACGAACAGCATGTCCATACCCTGACAACCCTCAGGATTGAGCTAGGGGGTCCTTGGTCCCTGAGGTTTCGAAGCAAGGTATGTCCACCCACTGTCCTTGGGTTCTTCATCTGTTTCAACAGCTTTAAACTCGCCGAACGCTCAGATGTCTTCCACAATTGTATGTTTTGCTGGTATTAATCGTAATCAATCTGAACGAGACGACTGTTGAATTGAGTTTGGCCCACATAATATTGTCGTTTCAAACCAAATTGCCAAGAATCTTGATACAGTGCTTTCGAGCCCCACTGATTCAGGTACTGTAGTAGTCAAGTCTTGAGCTTCAAGAACACTTCTGTACTCAATTCGTATTGTAGTCTGCTGCTGGCTTGATTGAGATGCAAATCCCACAGGTTATGCCACGTAACGCAGCTCATCATTGCCTGATGCTGCTAATTACGCATTCGGCCTGAGTCAAGAGGTCCCTGGACGCACTTTGCCGACAAGCTAGAGAGAAACAGTCTGTAACAAGGTGCTGAATTTAGGCTCTAAAGTTAGCCATGAAAATCCCAAGTCGGTTGAGTGTCACGGACGCTAGTAACCAACGGTATGTACGCTTTGATGTTGTAGAACATCCGCGGAACGGGATTGGTCACGATAGTGCAATGTTGAAAGTCGTATTCTGTCTTTTTGATACTGCTATGGAAGCGAATGTACCATAGTTATTGAGCTGTCATAGCAATGCCGGGTCTATCGGTAGGTCTCGATATACCTCTGACTTCCCCATGACAATCGCGAGAACCCCTTGCTGCACATCAATGATGTGCAGCGACGGCTGGCCCAAGCGTTGGTATCAGCAAAGGGGTGTCCCGCTTGAAATTGGTCACCATCCGGCCCTCTGCAGATTGTTCCTTTGGAAGGCATCCGGATGAGTTTACCGGATGATTGATCCGTTGAACTGACCGGTGCCGTGTTCTGTAAATGACCTGTCTATCTGTTGAGTGCTAAGAGCAGGATATGTGCCGGATTCTAACCCTGTCGGCAATGGTCTTCCCATCAGCTTGGTTCAATGAAAGGCGCAGCTATACCCTGTCAGGCCCCTCTGCAAAAGGAATTCACCGAGGTCATGTTGGTAATCTTTTAGTTAGACTGCAGACCTCATCTCGCATAGCAAGGGCATACGGGTCTATTCGAGTCATCGTAGAAGCTCAATACATCGCCTGTGCCCCGAGCGTCGAACCCTGTCCATCGTTATCGAGACGGTAGCTTTCCAGGATGTGCTACAGGTAAACAGATACCTCGCTTGCGTGTTGTAAGCTCCAGAATCATCCATTGATACAAGCATCAATTGCCTGATACCGTAACTCTGCCGGCGGCCTCTACTGCAACTGCAACCTCAAGTTATCAATTGCAATAGCCGGTGGTTGACATCCGAATATCTGCACCTCAATAGGAAGGCCGAGCGGATGCATCAAATCACAGATTGGCGGCTCTGATGCACGTTGTCACATCCTAACCCCATTCCATATGCGGCATTGAAGCGGCAGGCGCGCAATGAGCGGGCACTCCCGTGGTATCGATTCCACCGCGTGGTTTTTTATCAGTAAGCGTGGGATGATTTGACGCATTTCATCACGAGCCTCTCTGCGTGGCATTCTCAGATGCCAGTGGTGTTGAACTAAACCAAGACTAATGCGGTCTTTACTTTTTGCCGCAAATAGTTGGCCCTCACCGAGATGTGCTCGTATGGATAAAGAGAGGAACTCAATTTGACTCTCTCACTGATTGGCTTGTTAACCAACTTGATGGTCATAGCTGCCACGATCTGCGAATAGGTTGCAACTTATAGGGTATTCGTGGACGACATAACCAAATGACCGGTCACCACCTTGCAGTGTGCTTGATCAATGTATCGTTGCTCAAAGTTAAACGTAACGCGCCTCACGCGAATAATTGGACTCTGAGTTGCAGAATGCTGGTGATCGCTTCGCATACTGTATGTTGTTTACATGGTGGGCTTGAATCCACGGCGGGTTGATGCGAGCCAATACAACATGCTTTGCGCTGTGCCACCTCTGGTTGCTCTATACGTAGTGGTAACATTGCAAAAGTATCCTGCAGAACATCAGGTGCCCAGCCGCAATGACGCGATAGAAATGCAAGGTAAGATTGAGCATAATTTCGTGCCTTGCGCCGATAGACCAAGGTGATTGTGACGCAGTCACTGCAGTGGTCGGAACCGGTCGAGAATATTCAAGGTCTCGACACAGAAGCTTATGGCATACCATAAATGCTTGGCTTGATGTGGTTGGTTATCATCCCACAAAGGGGTTAATGCTTTTTCGACGTGCTGCTTAAAGAAACGCACGTGGATGCAGCCCATAGAACGGTGGAAATTGAGGGCGTGTCGCAGAAGTCTTGGAACGGAATAATCGGCATTCTTTGTGCAGTGTAAGAATACGGCGTACCTTCACCACTCGTAAACCGGCCGTGCCAACTCCCAGAACGGTATAATACGACGGACAGCACGACCGCTTAGCAGGCCCTGGGCTTGGCATCGCTACGTTATCTGTAGCAGTGGGTAATTATAACACGAGGGAACCGACACTGCTAGAACGAGCTGAATACGGGATTCATGTCGGTTGCAGAATAGCTGAAAAAAAGTTTCATAGAAGCATATCGAAGATGTCGAAGAGATATCGTATATCTCGAATGCGCCGGGACCACCACTAGGTAGCATCGTAAAAAGAAGTTTCACTCGCGGCCGAAGAACCCGAAACCTTGCCCCTCAGAGATGATATGCGAGTCGAGGGTTATAGACGGCTGCTGTAGTACCGCCGGATTGAGCCATGAGCTTTATTTTCCTGATAGGACCGTTCCAATGCAACATATCTGAGGTTGAACTGGTGGAACACGGCCTAATTCGCAATCAAACAGACACGTCAGGAGATCGATTCCATAGTCTCAGTCAGAACCTCGAATGCCATCACAAGTGACAGCGAATGAAGTTGCATAACTTCTCATGCATGCCTGAAGCTTCAATGCTTGTAGTCCGCAATTGAGCCCGCTCGTACCCCCGCGTCCTTCAATGTCACTATCCGAGCCACGAGATTCCCCTACGTCACCCGGCAATCGCGTCATATCACCTTTCCGGCCACCCTTATATTCCCGTTGAGAAGTTTATGTTGAAGGCTAGTGACGGATTTCGTGAAACTTGAGATATCGGTCTGCCGTTTGCGATAAGGTATGACTGATCAGATAGACTCTCAGTCGACCGACATGTTGATCATGGCAATTAGGCCGATTGAACGCTGTCACATGCGAAGAACGCCGACACATCGCAAGGCTGACTGATACTGCAATTTGTCTCCCGAGACAAAATTATTCAGTCCCTTCCAGGGGCTCAGGGCTCAAGTCGCTGCTAGCAAATGACGGCCCCATGTCTCATAATCATGCCCCTTAAGATCCCTTAGGGGCCGGCCATCCGCAATGATAGATCCCTCAACCGATTGGTCAAAGATTCAAAAACCGACGTCATTATACTTCCCCACGCCACGAAGCGAGCCTTTAACGAATCAATAACGAATCACAACTCGTTTGGCGGCTATGGCTGGCCCAGCACACTGGTGCCGTTCAGACACCCATTCTTCTCAAGCAATTCGAGATGCGCGAGCCGCCATAGTGCCCTATCAACGACACAGATGGGAACGTGTACTGGCACACCGCATGTGATAATATGGCGTTTCCATCTTTGCTGGCCCTTTGTCGCTTGGATCCAGCTGGGATGGGTAGCTCGTGACCACGAAAAATTGCCTGGAAAGAAATGTCGGTGTATTTCGAATGGAATACCCTTCGTGGTTTGTTGTTCCAGAACCCCGCTCTGGAGTTCCAAGATGTAGGGTTTCTTGATAACAAACCCCAAGTAAGATTGACCCATTGGCCTGTGTCATCTTTTTAGCCACTGTGATCTGTGGCCATGTCAGACAAGGGCTGTTTGCGGCGTAATGTGTAATCCGTGCTGTAATCGCTGTTGTCATGATATTTTGAGTGCGTACACAAAAATAAAGCATTTCCGAGCTCAAAATACGCCTGGCAAGGCTGCAGACCGTATCATTGTGTGCTATTCACGAGAAAGCGGGGAATGGCGTCCGTCAAAGACGGATGAGCGGACAGTCAGGTACGGACAGCAAGTGTTCTCCGTAACCTACGGCCGAGATAGCTGAGAATTCCCCACAGCGACAATGTCCGCAGGGAACAATCGTTTACTATCAACACCCCCTCTGCAGGTTCCAAGCTTGTCCGGGGCCCTCGCGTTCCCCTGTCTGGAGCTTGGGGGCCCTGACCTAAAAATTGGCGGGAGTCGGCGCCAAAAGATCGACGAGATGATGATCTCATTCCGCTGTTGGTTGTCCAGGCGTTTGTTTCAAAATGTCTTTCTGTCCAGCATCAACAAATTGTCAAATCATATGGCGAGCTCGCTTGGCGTCCCACAGAAATTGGCGGAATATGGAATAGGCATATTGAGCCCAGGAACTGGTATTCTGGGGCAATCAGCCTCTCACGTCTCAGACTCTGTGATCACTGCCCATGACGCTTTGTAACCCGTCTCCTGGGACTAAGTTTCGATTGGCTTCATCCCCACAGGATACTCTGACCGGCGACTGACCCGACTGATCAGTTTGGTATCGCGTGTCTGGGCATAGGAGTTGCGACTGCCTCTCATTGATTGTCACTATTCCGTGTCTTTATTTATGCCGTCCTTAAAACAAAGGAGCCGATAATTGACGGCAACAAAAGTGCTGTACAGTCTCCGACTTGCATCGGTCATAATGCGATGCCATCGTCACTGAGCGGCACTTCCCAGTGTTTCGATAACTATAACCGGCAACGGCAATAATGCCACGTCACCTCGACGATAAGTCTGTATGTGAAGATGATAGACATTGTTGGCGGGTTTGGGTAACGTCGGGTTTCTTGGGAACGACCCTGTAAACGAGGGTGACCCAAATCGTGTTTGGATTTACAGTGCTGCATGCTCTATCGAGTAAACCCTGCCCCCCCTTAACCGAGTATCTGGGTACCGTGGCTGTGGCAATCTGCACTGATGAATTGAGACCTGACATGCCATGCAGTCGCACGTATCGGTAGGCGAAAGTAATAATGGCGGTCACTTTGGATGTGCCAGCTCTAGCGAGGGTAGGGCAGGGTTAACAGCGACGGTTTCTCGGGGAAGAGTAAGTTAAGAGTCCCGGTGGATACGTTGAATAAGGCGAGGCCCTAAGCTGAAGAGTACGAGGTACGTGGGCGCTGGAGTTTTGTTGACATTTGATACGGCTGAGGGCAAGGCTAACGATGTTGTCGTCCGTACTGTAAGTTGTTGTTGGCCTGGGTTCCCTGTTGGTCCTGTGATTATAAGATAGGCTGCACGTTACTGCACTGTATAGAAGTTAATCGGCCGCCCTGGTGTGGTGGATACAGTCCCTTGATAGATGAGATTATCTTCAACTTAAATCCAAGCGATGTGATGCTGACATGAACATGCGAGGAGCTTGGAGGATTGTGATGCTTGGAAAAAGCCGATAGCGCAATCTGGCTGTGCTGCAGGTAAGGTCTAAATCTAGATACAGTTACTAAGGCCTATATTTTTAGCGGAAGGTTGAATCTGGCAACGGCCGGCAAGCTCTTTCCTGCCAAGCAAATTACAGCAGGCAGGTACGATCAGAGTTTCAACTCCTCAATTTTGAGGCAATCAAATTCAACCTAATCACATTAATCCACGATCAAGCAAGCAATCCGATTCTGAGACTTCAATATCGGCTATTGAGTCGATCTAAATCTTCAATACCCTCGTTTCAAATCTTTCGCTTCCTGATAGTGGCTCCTTTCAAGGGGCCAATTTCCCTTCGCTCGGGTCAGGCTGGACTGGAGTCGAAATGGACATTACAACTCCACACACCGTGTCAGACTGAGGTCATGGCATGAGGAGGCTCAAATGCTGGCCAGGCCAACGCAACGCTACGCTACGCTGCACGCACTATGAAATCCGTATACCAGTACTAATTCCTGCTACAGCAAACAAAGGCCTGAGGCACAGCGCATTGCATTGCGAAAGTTGGACACGCCGTCTTGAAGATTCGCAAGCCCCTAATGCAACCTTGCAAATCCTTGGGGCACTTTTGCGCCTGCGCCTGCGCCATATGTATGAGACTTTGCATGTGGCTTTCATGTGGCCTGTAAAGTTAAATCGCTGTCATCGCCTACGTACGCTGGCAGATATCCTGTCCTGTCCTGTGTCGCGCAGACGCTGTGGTGTCCGTGGCGATTGATTGGTAGCCATGTTGCTCTGACCGACACCGGGCACATGGTTAACCATGTGCCGAAGCGAGAGATGGCGGTACATTGAAGACAGGCGGAATCAGGCGCGCAAACGAGTACCATAGCGTGTTAAGCGGGCGTTGGATTTTGCATTCCCCTGTCGTGGAATTGTTCTTTCTTCTTCGACTTCAAGTTTGAATAGCGGCGGGTTGCGGTTCCGGCCACTATGGACGGCACAGTTACTGTCAATGACTCCTTCAACCGGAGTGGTTCAGTGGTCTCGCAAATCATCCTAAAATTACTAGGCTTGGCCCGACAGGTCACTAGCCGAGCTTGTCCTCTCTGGCTTTTTTTGTCCACTTACTGGGGCCAAGTAAGCTGAGGAACCAGTGGTTGCTGTTGTGTTCTTTGACTTTGCCTTCCTCTCCCTGTCAGGTCCCCTCGTGACCGTCTTCTCAAAGGGTCTCAAACAGTCAGGGACAAACAGAAATGCTGGTCTGTGCCAAGAAGGCAAAAAAGCCGACAAAGACACAACAATAATACGAAACTGTCAAACAACAAACAAACAAATAATCAACCTAGGTTACTTGGTTGAGGGTGGACTGGCCACCAAGCTTGTTTGTTAGGCAAAGCTAAAAAAAAAAAAAAAAAGTGAAGAGCAAAAAATAGCCCAACCGAAACCCATACCATAGACTTTTTCACCACCCTGCCCCTCTCCGCCCTGGCCATATCCGGACTGGTTTCTCACAATCGTATCGTGATCATTGATTGCTCGATCGTTGTCGTCTTGGAAAGGGAACTTGTTTGTGCTGATAAAACCTTACAGGATGCATGTCACGATGCCAAGGAGGGTAAGACGGTGTCGACATGGTGTTCGTCATTCTTATCTGAGTGCTCATCATCGAGCAATTACATTACGACGAAACAGACTCATTGCACATATCTATCAGAGATAATCAGACCATATCCCCCGACAAATCTATCGTCTTCATCTCCTGGTCAGACAAGTTCGTTAGTCAGGAACGGAGGATTTGCATCTTGGATTGTTATGGCA